>NW_028301598.1:0-625000 GCF_987345545.1 Pholcus phalangioides
CACTATTTCTGCCTGTCTCTGAAAATCAGATGGAAGAAAGCATTCCACCGCTTTCATCGAATGCTGGAATTCCGGAACAGGTTGCGAGGGAGGAATATGAACAACAACCGTTCGTTGTGGCGCACGTTGGAGAGGAGGAGGACGACGACGACGACGAAAGCTCTTTCGAGAGGTTCTTTTTCGGTGACCAAACATTCGAATGTGCTGGCCGCCTTCGTCCTACAAGTCCGACCCTACACTACTCGTTAGGAGGAAGCTACATTTCTTCTGAACCGAGTTATTGTTGCGTTGGAAATATCCAACCAACATCTCCAACGTTGGACTTCTTGGGAGGAAGCTATTTAGATGTTATTGCTCCTCGAGCGATTGAAGTGCCACGCAGGAGAAGAAGATCTGCCCCAATTCGCGCCTCGACTCCAGTCCCAGAGAACATGCGCCGAGTGAGGAAGCTAGCGCGTGCCAACATGCGACAGTTTTGCGGATTTTAAACCGAGTTTGGCATTGCGTTGAATTGGGTACTTCAGAAACTGGTTCTGAATCGATGTAGACTTGGCGAAATCACCGTCAAGTCGCAGATGAGAAAAAAAAAACGCAAAAAAAAAAAAAAAATTAAAAACAAAAAAACAAAAAAAACTTAAAAAAAAAAACTAACAAAAAATGTTTTCTTGAGTTCTTCGAGTTTTTCTTTTGTTAGTTCTAACTTGCCAAAACAAAGTGAAACTTTCTTGGGCGTTGACGGGGGGCGAAACTGCGGTTTCGCTTCTCCTATTTTTTTTTTCTTTCTTTTTTTTTGGTACGGCTGCCCTTTTTGAATGTTGTGTTGGCAGCCGCTACCCCCAGGTTACAACACTTTGACATGCAAACTGATATCTGATATGTTTGATGCTAGTGTTTTCATCTGGAGGTTTATTGAACGTCTTTTCTTTGCCGATCCAATCCCAAGAAACTGCTTACCATACGAGTTTTATTTTTCATATCATTCAAGAGATCAGATGCTCTGCAAGCACTGTACAAAACTGTGAAAACATTAAGGTTCTGAAATGAAGCATTTGTGATTTGAAGCTCTTCTCGCCAGTCATCGCTTTTCCCGTCCAAGTTGGTGGTGGACTTTAAATGCACTCAGAGACTCTCGATGAGATAAATTTATTTCGTATCTGAAAGTAACTGTATGAATTCGCGCATCTGCGAGAACGTAATTTCAATTACATGGACTGTCTGCATTGGAACCGTAGCATTCCACAGTTATGATCGATAGATGGCGCTGCATCTTCAACGTCGTGATATACTTTTACAGCCGAGGACGTCCCCTACTTATTGATGAAAAAAAAATAATAATAATAATAACAATATGAACAGCCGGGTCTACAGGTTCGATTACTGAACCGTCGAATCGTCAGCTGCAACCATTCTTGGTCGGGTCCAAAAATATCCCGGAAATTTTCTGGAATTCCAGGAAATTTTTCGAACCTGTCGTACAGGGGAATGTTATACAAAATTTTTATACGATTCTAGGAATTTTCCAAAAATTTCTGGGAAATTTTTCATCTCGATGGGTATATAAGGACTTGCGTTTCGCGCGCGCGTCCTCGGCTCCTCGCTGTGTCACGTTTACACGATTCATCGTTTATTCGTTTTGCGGCCGGGAGTCGACCCTTTTAATTCTCCACCACGTTATCGGTGGATTCGTATTAACGAAAAGAGAGAGAGAGAAGATGGCGAAAATTTGCGCAATAGCATTCGTGACATCTATGTTGATGCGCTGGAAGAGATTCCGCACAAGGAATGTGGAGGAGGATGACGCCGTACCACCTGAGCAGAAGGCGTCTGGTGAAGAGGCTCGTGAGGAGGCCGTCAACATCTCCTTGAGCCCTAACAGTTCTGAGTACGAGGGTGATTGCTCAAGCCTGTTGGAGGCACCGGGCACCGACTCCAGCTTATTCGAAGTGTCGGGACCATCCATGAATATAGAAGACATTATCCTTCGTGCTCAAAGAGAGATGTCGTCTAATGGAAAGGCTGGTCAGCTTTGGGATTTTCTTCGTGCCATCCCAAGGGACAGCTCCGACGACGAAGTAAGTGAAATATCCTCACTATTTCTGCCTGTCTCTGAAAATCAGATGGAAGAAAGCATTCCACCGCTTTCATCGAATGCTGGAATTCCGGAACAGGTTGCGAGGGAGGAATATGAACAACAACCGTTCGTTGTGGCGCACGTTGGAGAGGAGGAGGACGACGACGACGACGAAAGCTCTTTCGAGAGGTTCTTTTTCGGTGACCAAACATTCGAATGTGCTGGCCGCCTTCGTCCTACAAGTCCGACCCTACACTACTCGTTAGGAGGAAGCTACATTTCTTCTGAACCGAGTTATTGTTGCGTTGGAAATATCCAACCAACATCTCCAACGTTGGACTTCTTGGGAGGAAGCTATTTAGATGTTATTGCTCCTCGAGCGATTGAAGTGCCACGCAGGAGAAGAAGATCTGCCCCAATTCGCGCCTCGACTCCAGTCCCAGAGAACATGCGCCGAGTGAGGAAGCTAGCGCGTGCCAACATGCGACAGTTTTGCGGATTTTAAACCGAGTTTGGCATTGCGTTGAATTGGGTACTTCAGAAACTGGTTCTGAATCGATGTAGACTTGGCGAAATCACCGTCAAGTCGCAGATGAGAAAAAAAAAACGCAAAAAAAAAAAAAAAATTAAAAACAAAAAAACAAAAAAAACTTAAAAAAAAAAACTAACAAAAAATGTTTTCTTGAGTTCTTCGAGTTTTTCTTTTGTTAGTTCTAACTTGCCAAAGCAAAGTGAAACTTTCTTGGGCGTTGACGGGGGGCGAAACTGCGGTTTCGCTTCTCCTATTTTTTTTTTCTTTCTTTTTTTTTGGTACGGCTGCCCTTTTTGAATGTTGTGTTGGCAGCCGCTACCCCCAGGTTACAACACTTTGACATGCAAACTGATATCTGATATGTTTGATGCTAGTGTTTTCATCTGGAGGTTTATTGAACGTCTTTTCTTTGCCGATCCAATCCCAAGAAACTGCTTACCATACGAGTTTTATTTTTCATATCATTCAAGAGATCAGATGCTCTGCAAGCACTGTACAAAACTGTGAAAACATTAAGGTTCTGAAATGAAGCATTTGTGATTTGAAGCTCTTCTCGCCAGTCATCGCTTTTCCCGTCCAAGTTGGTGGTGGACTTTAAATGCACTCAGAGACTCTCGATGAGATAAATTTATTTCGTATCTGAAAGTAACTGTATGAATTCGCGCATCTGCGAGAACGTAATTTCAATTACATGGACTGTCTGCATTGGAACCGTAGCATTCCACAGTTATGATCGATAGATGGCGCTGCATCTTCAACGTCGTGATATACTTTTACAGCCGAGGACGTCCCCTACTTATTGATGAAAAAAAAATAATAATAATAATAACAATATGAACAGCCGGGTCTACAGGTTCGATTACTGAACCGTCGAATCGTCAGCTGCAACCATTCTTGGTCGGGTCCAAAAATATCCCGGAAATTTTCTGGAATTCCAGGAAATTTTTCGAACCTGTCGTACAGGGGAATGTTATACAAAATTTTTATACGATTCTAGGAATTTTCCAAAAATTTCTGGGAAATTTTTCATCTCGATGGGTATATAAGGACTTGCGTTTCGCGCGCGCGTCCTCGGCTCCTCGCTGTGTCACGTTTACACGATTCATCGTTTATTCGTTTTGCGGCCGGGAGTCGACCCTTTTAATTCTCCACCACGTTATCGGTGGATTCGTATTAACGAAAAGAGAGAGAGAGAAGATGGCGAAAATTTGCGCAATAGCATTCGTGACATCTATGTTGATGCGCTGGAAGAGATTCCGCACAAGGAATGTGGAGGAGGATGACGCCGTACCACCTGAGCAGAAGGCGTCTGGTGAAGAGGCTCGTGAGGAGGCCGTCAACATCTCCTTGAGCCCTAACAGTTCTGAGTACGAGGGTGATTGCTCAAGCCTGTTGGAGGCACCGGGCACCGACTCCAGCTTATTCGAAGTGTCGGGACCATCCATGAATATAGAAGACATTATCCTTCGTGCTCAAAGAGAGATGTCGTCTAATGGAAAGGCTGGTCAGCTTTGGGATTTTCTTCGTGCCATCCCAAGGGACAGCTCCGACGACGAAGTAAGTGAAATATCCTCACTATTTCTGCCTGTCTCTGAAAATCAGATGGAAGAAAGCATTCCACCGCTTTCATCGAATGCTGGAATTCCGGAACAGGTTGCGAGGGAGGAATATGAACAACAACCGTTCGTTGTGGCGCACGTTGGAGAGGAGGAGGAGGAGGACGACGACGACGACGAAAGCTCTTTCGAGAGGTTCTTTTTCGGTGACCAAACATTCGAATGTGCTGGCCGCCTTCGTCCTACAAGTCCGACCCTACACTACTCGTTAGGAGGAAGCTACATTTCTTCTGAACCGAGTTATTGTTGCGTTGGAAATATCCAACCAACATCTCCAACGTTGGACTTCTTGGGAGGAAGCTATTTAGATGTTATTGCTCCTCGAGCGATTGAAGTGCCACGCAGGAGAAGAAGATCTGCCCCAATTCGCGCCTCGACTCCAGTCCCAGAGAACATGCGCCGAGTGAGGAAGCTAGCGCGTGCCAACATGCGACAGTTTTGCGGATTTTAAACCGAGTTTGGCATTGCGTTGAATTGGGTACTTCAGAAACTGGTTCTGAATCGATGTAGACTTGGCGAAATCACCGTCAAGTCGCAGATGAGAAAAAAAAACGCAAAAAAAAAAAAAAAAATTAAAAACAAAAAAACAAAAAAAACTTAAAAAAAAAAACTAACAAAAAATGTTTTCTTGAGTTCTTCGAGTTTTTCTTTTGTTAGTTCTAACTTGCCAAAGCAAAGTGAAACTTTCTTGGGCGTTGACGGGGGGCGAAACTGCGGTTTCGCTTCTCCTATTTTTTTTTTCTTTCTTTTTTTTTGGTACGGCTGCCCTTTTTGAATGTTGTGTTGGCAGCCGCTACCCCCAGGTTACAACACTTTGACATGCAAACTGATATCTGATATGTTTGATGCTAGTGTTTTCATCTGGAGGTTTATTGAACGTCTTTTCTTTGCCGATCCAATCCCAAGAAACTGCTTACCATACGAGTTTTATTTTTCATATCATTCAAGAGATCAGATGCTCTGCAAGCACTGTACAAAACTGTGAAAACATTAAGGTTCTGAAATGAAGCATTTGTGATTTGAAGCTCTTCTCGCCAGTCATCGCTTTTCCCGTCCAAGTTGGTGGTGGACTTTAAATGCACTCAGAGACTCTCGATGAGATAAATTTATTTCGTATCTGAAAGTAACTGTATGAATTCGCGCATCTGCGAGAACGTAATTTCAATTACATGGACTGTCTGCATTGGAACCGTAGCATTCCACAGTTATGATCGATAGATGGCGCTGCATCTTCAACGTCGTGATATACTTTTACAGCCGAGGACGTCCCCTACTTATTGATGAAAAAAAAATAATAATAATAATAACAATATGAACAGCCGGGTCTACAGGTTCGATTACTGAACCGTCGAATCGTCAGCTGCAACCATTCTTGGTCGGGTCCAAAAATATCCCGGAAATTTTCTGGAATTCCAGGAAATTTTTCGAACCTGTCGTACAGGGGAATGTTATACAAAATTTTTATACGATTCTAGGAATTTTCCAAAAATTTCTGGGAAATTTTTCATCTCGATGGGTATATAAGGACTTGCGTTTCGCGCGCGCGTCCTCGGCTCCTCGCTGTGTCACGTTTACACGATTCATCGTTTATTCGTTTTGCGGCCGGGAGTCGACCCTTTTAATTCTCCACCACGTTATCGGTGGATTCGTATTAACGAAAAGAGAGAGAGAGAAGATGGCGAAAATTTGCGCAATAGCATTCGTGACATCTATGTTGATGCGCTGGAAGAGATTCCGCACAAGGAATGTGGAGGAGGATGACGCCGTACCACCTGAGCAGAAGGCGTCTGGTGAAGAGGCTCGTGAGGAGGCCGTCAACATCTCCTTGAGCCCTAACAGTTCTGAGTACGAGGGTGATTGCTCAAGCCTGTTGGAGGCACCGGGCACCGACTCCAGCTTATTCGAAGTGTCGGGACCATCCATGAATATAGAAGACATTATCCTTCGTGCTCAAAGAGAGATGTCGTCTAATGGAAAGGCTGGTCAGCTTTGGGATTTTCTTCGTGCCATCCCAAGGGACAGCTCCGACGACGAAGTAAGTGAAATATCCTCACTATTTCTGCCTGTCTCTGAAAATCAGATGGAAGAAAGCATTCCACCGCTTTCATCGAATGCTGGAATTCCGGAACAGGTTGCGAGGGAGGAATATGAACAACAACCGTTCGTTGTGGCGCACGTTGGAGAGGAGGAGGACGACGACGACGACGAAAGCTCTTTCGAGAGGTTCTTTTTCGGTGACCAAACATTCGAATGTGCTGGCCGCCTTCGTCCTACAAGTCCGACCCTACACTACTCGTTAGGAGGAAGCTACATTTCTTCTGAACCGAGTTATTGTTGCGTTGGAAATATCCAACCAACATCTCCAACGTTGGACTTCTTGGGAGGAAGCTATTTAGATGTTATTGCTCCTCGAGCGATTGAAGTGCCACGCAGGAGAAGAAGATCTGCCCCAATTCGCGCCTCGACTCCAGTCCCAGAGAACATGCGCCGAGTGAGGAAGCTAGCGCGTGCCAACATGCGACAGTTTTGCGGATTTTAAACCGAGTTTGGCATTGCGTTGAATTGGGTACTTCAGAAACTGGTTCTGAATCGATGTAGACTTGGCGAAATCACCGTCAAGTCGCAGATGAGAAAAAAAAAACGCAAAAAAAAAAAAAAAAATTAAAAACAAAAAAACAAAAAAAACTTAAAAAAAAAAACTAACAAAAAATGTTTTCTTGAGTTCTTCGAGTTTTTCTTTTGTTAGTTCTAACTTGCCAAAGCAAAGTGAAACTTTCTTGGGCGTTGACGGGGGGCGAAACTGCGGTTTCGCTTCTCCTATTTTTTTTTTCTTTCTTTTTTTTTGGTACGGCTGCCCTTTTTGAATGTTGTGTTGGCAGCCGCTACCCCCAGGTTACAACACTTTGACATGCAAACTGATATCTGATATGTTTGATGCTAGTGTTTTCATCTGGAGGTTTATTGAACGTCTTTTCTTTGCCGATCCAATCCCAAGAAACTGCTTACCATACGAGTTTTATTTTTCATATCATTCAAGAGATCAGATGCTCTGCAAGCACTGTACAAAACTGTGAAAACATTAAGGTTCTGAAATGAAGCATTTGTGATTTGAAGCTCTTCTCGCCAGTCATCGCTTTTCCCGTCCAAGTTGGTGGTGGACTTTAAATGCACTCAGAGACTCTCGATGAGATAAATTTATTTCGTATCTGAAAGTAACTGTATGAATTCGCGCATCTGCGAGAACGTAATTTCAATTACATGGACTGTCTGCATTGGAACCGTAGCATTCCACAGTTATGATCGATAGATGGCGCTGCATCTTCAACGTCGTGATATACTTTTACAGCCGAGGACGTCCCCTACTTATTGATGAAAAAAAAATAATAATAATAATAACAATATGAACAGCCGGGTCTACAGGTTCGATTACTGAACCGTCGAATCGTCAGCTGCAACCATTCTTGGTCGGGTCCAAAAATATCCCGGAAATTTTCTGGAATTCCAGGAAATTTTTCGAACCTGTCGTACAGGGGAATGTTATACAAAATTTTTATACGATTCTAGGAATTTTCCAAAAATTTCTGGGAAATTTTTCATCTCGATGGGTATATAAGGACTTGCGTTTCGCGCGCGCGTCCTCGGCTCCTCGCTGTGTCACGTTTACACGATTCATCGTTTATTCGTTTTGCGGCCGGGAGTCGACCCTTTTAATTCTCCACCACGTTATCGGTGGATTCGTATTAACGAAAAGAGAGAGAGAGAAGATGGCGAAAATTTGCGCAATAGCATTCGTGACATCTATGTTGATGCGCTGGAAGAGATTCCGCACAAGGAATGTGGAGGAGGATGACGCCGTACCACCTGAGCAGAAGGCGTCTGGTGAAGAGGCTCGTGAGGAGGCCGTCAACATCTCCTTGAGCCCTAACAGTTCTGAGTACGAGGGTGATTGCTCAAGCCTGTTGGAGGCACCGGGCACCGACTCCAGCTTATTCGAAGTGTCGGGACCATCCATGAATATAGAAGACATTATCCTTCGTGCTCAAAGAGAGATGTCGTCTAATGGAAAGGCTGGTCAGCTTTGGGATTTTCTTCGTGCCATCCCAAGGGACAGCTCCGACGACGAAGTAAGTGAAATATCCTCACTATTTCTGCCTGTCTCTGAAAATCAGATGGAAGAAAGCATTCCACCGCTTTCATCGAATGCTGGAATTCCGGAACAGGTTGCGAGGGAGGAATATGAACAACAACCGTTCGTTGTGGCGCACGTTGGAGAGGAGGAGGACGACGACGACGACGAAAGCTCTTTCGAGAGGTTCTTTTTCGGTGACCAAACATTCGAATGTGCTGGCCGCCTTCGTCCTACAAGTCCGACCCTACACTACTCGTTAGGAGGAAGCTACATTTCTTCTGAACCGAGTTATTGTTGCGTTGGAAATATCCAACCAACATCTCCAACGTTGGACTTCTTGGGAGGAAGCTATTTAGATGTTATTGCTCCTCGAGCGATTGAAGTGCCACGCAGGAGAAGAAGATCTGCCCCAATTCGCGCCTCGACTCCAGTCCCAGAGAACATGCGCCGAGTGAGGAAGCTAGCGCGTGCCAACATGCGACAGTTTTGCGGATTTTAAACCGAGTTTGGCATTGCGTTGAATTGGGTACTTCAGAAACTGGTTCTGAATCGATGTAGACTTGGCGAAATCACCGTCAAGTCGCAGATGAGAAAAAAAAAACGCAAAAAAAAAAAAAAAATTAAAAACAAAAAAACAAAAAAAACTTAAAAAAAAAAACTAACAAAAAATGTTTTCTTGAGTTCTTCGAGTTTTTCTTTTGTTAATTCTAACTTGCCAAAGCAAAGTGAAACTTTCTTGGGCGTTGACGGGGGGCGAAACTGCGGTTTCGCTTGTCCTATTTTTTTTTTCTTTCTTTTTTTTTGGTACGGCTGCCCTTTTTGAATGTTGTGTTGGCAGCCGCTACCCCCAGGTTACAACACTTTGACATGCAAACTGATATCTGATATGTTTGATGCTAGTGTTTTCATCTGGAGGTTTATTGAACGTCTTTTCTTTGCCGATCCAATCCCAAGAAACTGCTTACCATACGAGTTTTATTTTTCATATCATTCAAGAGATCAGATGCTCTGCAAGCACTGTACAAAACTGTGAAAACATTAAGGTTCTGAAATGAAGCATTTGTGATTTGAAGCTCTTCTCGCCAGTCATCGCTTTTCCCGTCCAAGTTGGTGGTGGACTTTAAATGCACTCAGAGACTCTCGATGAGATAAATTTATTTCGTATCTGAAAGTAACTGTATGAATTCGCGCATCTGCGAGAACGTAATTTCAATTACATGGACTGTCTGCATTGGAACCGTAGCATTCCACAGTTATGATCGATAGATGGCGCTGCATCTTCAACGTCGTGATATACTTTTACAGCCGAGGACGTCCCCTACTTATTGATGAAAAAAAAATAATAATAATAATAACAATATGAACAGCCGGGTCTACAGGTTCGATTACTGAACCGTCGAATCGTCAGCTGCAACCATTCTTGGTCGGGTCCAAAAATATCCCGGAAATTTTCTGGAATTCCAGGAAATTTTTCGAACCTGTCGTACAGGGGAATGTTATACAAAATTTTTATACGATTCTAGGAATTTTCCAAAAATTTCTGGGAAATTTTTCATCTCGATGGGTATATAAGGACTTGCGTTTCGCGCGCGCGTCCTCGGCTCCTCGCTGTGTCACGTTTACACGATTCATCGTTTATTCGTTTTGCGGCCGGGAGTCGACCCTTTTAATTCTCCACCACGTTATCGGTGGATTCGTATTAACGAAAAGAGAGAGAGAGAAGATGGCGAAAATTTGCGCAATAGCATTCGTGACATCTATGTTGATGCGCTGGAAGAGATTCCGCACAAGGAATGTGGAGGAGGATGACGCCGTACCACCTGAGCAGAAGGCGTCTGGTGAAGAGGCTCGTGAGGAGGCCGTCAACATCTCCTTGAGCCCTAACAGTTCTGAGTACGAGGGTGATTGCTCAAGCCTGTTGGAGGCACCGGGCACCGACTCCAGCTTATTCGAAGTGTCGGGACCATCCATGAATATAGAAGACATTATCCTTCGTGCTCAAAGAGAGATGTCGTCTAATGGAAAGGCTGGTCAGCTTTGGGATTTTCTTCGTGCCATCCCAAGGGACAGCTCCGACGACGAAGTAAGTGAAATATCCTCACTATTTCTGCCTGTCTCTGAAAATCAGATGGAAGAAAGCATTCCACCGCTTTCATCGAATGCTGGAATTCCGGAACAGGTTGCGAGGGAGGAATATGAACAACAACCGTTCGTTGTGGCGCACGTTGGAGAGGAGGAGGACGACGACGACGACGAAAGCTCTTTCGAGAGGTTCTTTTTCGGTGACCAAACATTCGAATGTGCTGGCCGCCTTCGTCCTACAAGTCCGACCCTACACTACTCGTTAGGAGGAAGCTACATTTCTTCTGAACCGAGTTATTGTTGCGTTGGAAATATCCAACCAACATCTCCAACGTTGGACTTCTTGGGAGGAAGCTATTTAGATGTTATTGCTCCTCGAGCGATTGAAGTGCCACGCAGGAGAAGAAGATCTGCCCCAATTCGCGCCTCGACTCCAGTCCCAGAGAACATGCGCCGAGTGAGGAAGCTAGCGCGTGCCAACATGCGACAGTTTTGCGGATTTTAAACCGAGTTTGGCATTGCGTTGAATTGGGTACTTCAGAAACTGGTTCTGAATCGATGTAGACTTGGCGAAATCACCGTCAAGTCGCAGATGAGAAAAAAAAAACGCAAAAAAAAAAAAAAAAATTAAAAACAAAAAAACAAAAAAAACTTAAAAAAAAAACTAACAAAAAATGTTTTCTTGAGTTCTTCGAGTTTTTCTTTTGTTAGTTCTAACTTGCCAAAGCAAAGTGAAACTTTCTTGGGCGTTGACGGGGGGCGAAACTGCGGTTTCGCTTCTCCTATTTTTTTTTTCTTTCTTTTTTTTTGGTACGGCTGCCCTTTTTGAATGTTGTGTTGGCAGCCGCTACCCCCAGGTTACAACACTTTGACATGCAAACTGATATCTGATATGTTTGATGCTAGTGTTTTCATCTGGAGGTTTATTGAACGTCTTTTCTTTGCCGATCCAATCCCAAGAAACTGCTTACCATACGAGTTTTATTTTTCATATCATTCAAGAGATCAGATGCTCTGCAAGGACTGTACAAAACTGTGAAAACATTAAGGTTCTGAAATGAAGCATTTGTGATTTGAAGCTCTTCTCGCCAGTCATCGCTTTTCCCGTCCAAGTTGGTGGTGGACTTTAAATGCACTCAGAGACTCTCGATGAGATAAATTTATTTCGTATCTGAAAGTAACTGTATGAATTCGCGCATCTGCGAGAACGTAATTTCAATTACATGGACTGTCTGCATTGGAACCGTAGCATTCCACAGTTATGATCGATAGATGGCGCTGCATCTTCAACGTCGTGATATACTTTTACAGCCGAGGACGTCCCCTACTTATTGATGAAAAAAAAATAATAATAATAATAACAATATGAACAGCCGGGTCTACAGGTTCGATTACTGAACCGTCGAATCGTCAGCTGCAACCATTCTTGGTCGGGTCCAAAAATATCCCGGAAATTTTCTGGAATTCCAGGAAATTTTTCGAACCTGTCGTACAGGGGAATGTTATACAAAATTTTTATACGATTCTAGGAATTTTCCAAAAATTTCTGGGAAATTTTTCATCTCGATGGGTATATAAGGACTTGCGTTTCGCGCGCGCGTCCTCGGCTCCTCGCTGTGTCACGTTTACACGATTCATCGTTTATTCGTTTTGCGGCCGGGAGTCGACCCTTTTAATTCTCCACCACGTTATCGGTGGATTCGTATTAACGAAAAGAGAGAGAGAGAAGATGGCGAAAATTTGCGCAATAGCATTCGTGACATCTATGTTGATGCGCTGGAAGAGATTCCGCACAAGGAATGTGGAGGAGGATGACGCCGTACCACCTGAGCAGAAGGCGTCTGGTGAAGAGGCTCGTGAGGAGGCCGTCAACATCTCCTTGAGCCCTAACAGTTCTGAGTACGAGGGTGATTGCTCAAGCCTGTTGGAGGCACCGGGCACCGACTCCAGCTTATTCGAAGTGTCGGGACCATCCATGAATATAGAAGACATTATCCTTCGTGCTCAAAGAGAGATGTCGTCTAATGGAAAGGCTGGTCAGCTTTGGGATTTTCTTCGTGCCATCCCAAGGGACAGCTCCGACGACGAAGTAAGTGAAATATCCTCACTATTTCTGCCTGTCTCTGAAAATCAGATGGAAGAAAGCATTCCACCGCTTTCATCGAATGCTGGAATTCCGGAACAGGTTGCGAGGGAGGAATATGAACAACAACCGTTCGTTGTGGCGCACGTTGGAGAGGAGGAGGACGACGACGACGACGAAAGCTCTTTCGAGAGGTTCTTTTTCGGTGACCAAACATTCGAATGTGCTGGCCGCCTTCGTCCTACAAGTCCGACCCTACACTACTCGTTAGGAGGAAGCTACATTTCTTCTGAACCGAGTTATTGTTGCGTTGGAAATATCCAACCAACATCTCCAACGTTGGACTTCTTGGGAGGAAGCTATTTAGATGTTATTGCTCCTCGAGCGATTGAAGTGCCACGCAGGAGAAGAAGATCTGCCCCAATTCGCGCCTCGACTCCAGTCCCAGAGAACATGCGCCGAGTGAGGAAGCTAGCGCGTGCCAACATGCGACAGTTTTGCGGATTTTAAACCGAGTTTGGCATTGCGTTGAATTGGGTACTTCAGAAACTGGTTCTGAATCGATGTAGACTTGGCGAAATCACCGTCAAGTCGCAGATGAGAAAAAAAAAACGCAAAAAAAAAAAAAAAAATTAAAAACAAAAAAACAAAAAAAACTTAAAAAAAAAAAACTAACAAAAAATGTTTTCTTGAGTTCTTCGAGTTTTTCTTTTGTTAGTTCTAACTTGCCAAAGCAAAGTGAAACTTTCTTGGGCGTTGACGGGGGGCGAAACTGCGGTTTCGCTTCTCCTATTTTTTTTTTCTTTCTTTTTTTTTGGTACGGCTGCCCTTTTTGAATGTTGTGTTGGCAGCCGCTACCCCCAGGTTACAACACTTTGACATGCAAACTGATATCTGATATGTTTGATGCTAGTGTTTTCATCTGGAGGTTTATTGAACGTCTTTTCTTTGCCGATCCAATCCCAAGAAACTGCTTACCATACGAGTTTTATTTTTCATATCATTCAAGAGATCAGATGCTCTGCAAGCACTGTACAAAACTGTGAAAACATTAAGGTTCTGAAATGAAGCATTTGTGATTTGAAGCTCTTCTCGCCAGTCATCGCTTTTCCCGTCCAAGTTGGTGGTGGACTTTAAATGCACTCAGAGACTCTCGATGAGATAAATTTATTTCGTATCTGAAAGTAACTGTATGAATTCGCGCATCTGCGAGAACGTAATTTCAATTACATGGACTGTCTGCATTGGAACCGTAGCATTCCACAGTTATGATCGATAGATGGCGCTGCATCTTCAACGTCGTGATATACTTTTACAGCCGAGGACGTCCCCTACTTATTGATGAAAAAAAAATAATAATAATAATAACAATATGAACAGCCGGGTCTACAGGTTCGATTACTGAACCGTCGAATCGTCAGCTGCAACCATTCTTGGTCGGGTCCAAAAATATCCCGGAAATTTTCTGGAATTCCAGGAAATTTTTCGAACCTGTCGTACAGGGGAATGTTATACAAAATTTTTATACGATTCTAGGAATTTTCCAAAAATTTCTGGGAAATTTTTCATCTCGATGGGTATATAAGGACTTGCGTTTCGCGCGCGCGTCCTCGGCTCCTCGCTGTGTCACGTTTACACGATTCATCGTTTATTCGTTTTGCGGCCGGGAGTCGACCCTTTTAATTCTCCACCACGTTATCGGTGGATTCGTATTAACGAAAAGAGAGAGAGAGAAGATGGCGAAAATTTGCGCAATAGCATTCGTGACATCTATGTTGATGCGCTGGAAGAGATTCCGCACAAGGAATGTGGAGGAGGATGACGCCGTACCACCTGAGCAGAAGGCGTCTGGTGAAGAGGCTCGTGAGGAGGCCGTCAACATCTCCTTGAGCCCTAACAGTTCTGAGTACGAGGGTGATTGCTCAAGCCTGTTGGAGGCACCGGGCACCGACTCCAGCTTATTCGAAGTGTCGGGACCATCCATGAATATAGAAGACATTATCCTTCGTGCTCAAAGAGAGATGTCGTCTAATGGAAAGGCTGGTCAGCTTTGGGATTTTCTTCGTGCCATCCCAAGGGACAGCTCCGACGACGAAGTAAGTGAAATATCCTCACTATTTCTGCCTGTCTCTGAAAATCAGATGGAAGAAAGCATTCCACCGCTTTCATCGAATGCTGGAATTCCGGAACAGGTTGCGAGGGAGGAATATGAACAACAACCGTTCGTTGTGGCGCACGTTGGAGAGGAGGAGGAGGAGGACGACGACGACGACGAAAGCTCTTTCGAGAGGTTCTTTTTCGGTGACCAAACATTCGAATGTGCTGGCCGCCTTCGTCCTACAAGTCCGACCCTACACTACTCGTTAGGAGGAAGCTACATTTCTTCTGAACCGAGTTATTGTTGCGTTGGAAATATCCAACCAACATCTCCAACGTTGGACTTCTTGGGAGGAAGCTATTTAGATGTTATTGCTCCTCGAGCGATTGAAGTGCCACGCAGGAGAAGAAGATCTGCCCCAATTCGCGCCTCGACTCCAGTCCCAGAGAACATGCGCCGAGTGAGGAAGCTAGCGCGTGCCAACATGCGACAGTTTTGCGGATTTTAAACCGAGTTTGGCATTGCGTTGAATTGGGTACTTCAGAAACTGGTTCTGAATCGATGTAGACTTGGCGAAATCACCGTCAAGTCGCAGATGAGAAAAAAAAACGCAAAAAAAAAAAAAAAAATTAAAAACAAAAAAACAAAAAAAACTTAAAAAAAAAAACTAACAAAAAATGTTTTCTTGAGTTCTTCGAGTTTTTCTTTTGTTAGTTCTAACTTGCCAAAGCAAAGTGAAACTTTCTTGGGCGTTGACGGGGGGCGAAACTGCGGTTTCGCTTCTCCTATTTTTTTTTTCTTTCTTTTTTTTTGGTACGGCTGCCCTTTTTGAATGTTGTGTTGGCAGCCGCTACCCCCAGGTTACAACACTTTGACATGCAAACTGATATCTGATATGTTTGATGCTAGTGTTTTCATCTGGAGGTTTATTGAACGTCTTTTCTTTGCCGATCCAATCCCAAGAAACTGCTTACCATACGAGTTTTATTTTTCATATCATTCAAGAGATCAGATGCTCTGCAAGCACTGTACAAAACTGTGAAAACATTAAGGTTCTGAAATGAAGCATTTGTGATTTGAAGCTCTTCTCGCCAGTCATCGCTTTTCCCGTCCAAGTTGGTGGTGGACTTTAAATGCACTCAGAGACTCTCGATGAGATAAATTTATTTCGTATCTGAAAGTAACTGTATGAATTCGCGCATCTGCGAGAACGTAATTTCAATTACATGGACTGTCTGCATTGGAACCGTAGCATTCCACAGTTATGATCGATAGATGGCGCTGCATCTTCAACGTCGTGATATACTTTTACAGCCGAGGACGTCCCCTACTTATTGATGAAAAAAAAATAATAATAATAATAACAATATGAACAGCCGGGTCTACAGGTTCGATTACTGAACCGTCGAATCGTCAGCTGCAACCATTCTTGGTCGGGTCCAAAAATATCCCGGAAATTTTCTGGAATTCCAGGAAATTTTTCGAACCTGTCGTACAGGGGAATGTTATACAAAATTTTTATACGATTCTAGGAATTTTCCAAAAATTTCTGGGAAATTTTTCATCTCGATGGGTATATAAGGACTTGCGTTTCGCGCGCGCGTCCTCGGCTCCTCGCTGTGTCACGTTTACACGATTCATCGTTTATTCGTTTTGCGGCCGGGAGTCGACCCTTTTAATTCTCCACCACGTTATCGGTGGATTCGTATTAACGAAAAGAGAGAGAGAGAAGATGGCGAAAATTTGCGCAATAGCATTCGTGACATCTATGTTGATGCGCTGGAAGAGATTCCGCACAAGGAATGTGGAGGAGGATGACGCCGTACCACCTGAGCAGAAGGCGTCTGGTGAAGAGGCTCGTGAGGAGGCCGTCAACATCTCCTTGAGCCCTAACAGTTCTGAGTACGAGGGTGATTGCTCAAGCCTGTTGGAGGCACCGGGCACCGACTCCAGCTTATTCGAAGTGTCGGGACCATCCATGAATATAGAAGACATTATCCTTCGTGCTCAAAGAGAGATGTCGTCTAATGGAAAGGCTGGTCAGCTTTGGGATTTTCTTCGTGCCATCCCAAGGGACAGCTCCGACGACGAAGTAAGTGAAATATCCTCACTATTTCTGCCTGTCTCTGAAAATCAGATGGAAGAAAGCATTCCACCGCTTTCATCGAATGCTGGAATTCCGGAACAGGTTGCGAGGGAGGAATATGAACAACAACCGTTCGTTGTGGCGCACGTTGGAGAGGAGGAGGAGGAGGACGACGACGACGACGAAAGCTCTTTCGAGAGGTTCTTTTTCGGTGACCAAACATTCGAATGTGCTGGCCGCCTTCGTCCTACAAGTCCGACCCTACACTACTCGTTAGGAGGAAGCTACATTTCTTCTGAACCGAGTTATTGTTGCGTTGGAAATATCCAACCAACATCTCCAACGTTGGACTTCTTGGGAGGAAGCTATTTAGATGTTATTGCTCCTCGAGCGATTGAAGTGCCACGCAGGAGAAGAAGATCTGCCCCAATTCGCGCCTCGACTCCAGTCCCAGAGAACATGCGCCGAGTGAGGAAGCTAGCGCGTGCCAACATGCGACAGTTTTGCGGATTTTAAACCGAGTTTGGCATTGCGTTGAATTGGGTACTTCAGAAACTGGTTCTGAATCGATGTAGACTTGGCGAAATCACCGTCAAGTCGCAGATGAGAAAAAAAAACGCAAAAAAAAAAAAAAAAATTAAAAACAAAAAAACAAAAAAAACTTAAAAAAAAAAACTAACAAAAAATGTTTTCTTGAGTTCTTCGAGTTTTTCTTTTGTTAGTTCTAACTTGCCAAAGCAAAGTGAAACTTTCTTGGGCGTTGACGGGGGGCGAAACTGCGGTTTCGCTTCTCCTATTTTTTTTTTCTTTCTTTTTTTTTGGTACGGCTGCCCTTTTTGAATGTTGTGTTGGCAGCCGCTACCCCCAGGTTACAACACTTTGACATGCAAACTGATATCTGATATGTTTGATGCTAGTGTTTTCATC
The DNA here is from genome assembly GCF_987345545.1 of Pholcus phalangioides. NCBI lineage: Eukaryota > Metazoa > Arthropoda > Arachnida > Araneae > Pholcidae > Pholcus > Pholcus phalangioides. Next base: position 17,625 of record NW_028301598.1, read on the forward strand.
TGGAGGTTTATTGAACGTCTTTTCTTTGCCGATCCAATCCCAAGAAACTGCTTACCATACGAGTTTTATTTTTCATATCATTCAAGAGATCAGATGCTCTGCAAGCACTGTACAAAACTGTGAAAACATTAAGGTTCTGAAATGAAGCATTTGTGATTTGAAGCTCTTCTCGCCAGTCATCGCTTTTCCCGTCCAAGTTGGTGGTGGACTTTAAATGCACTCAGAGACTCTCGATGAGATAAATTTATTTCGTATCTGAAAGTAACTGTATGAATTCGCGCATCTGCGAGAACGTAATTTCAATTACATGGACTGTCTGCATTGGAACCGTAGCATTCCACAGTTATGATCGATAGATGGCGCTGCATCTTCAACGTCGTGATATACTTTTACAGCCGAGGACGTCCCCTACTTATTGATGAAAAAATAATAATAATAATAATAACAATATGAACAGCCGGGTCTACAGGTTCGATTACTGAACCGTCGAATCGTCAGCTGCAACCATTCTTGGTCGGGTCCAAAAATATCCCGGAAATTTTCTGGAATTCCAGGAAATTTTTCGAACCTGTCGTACAGGGGAATGTTATACAAAATTTTTATACGATTCTAGGAATTTTCCAAAAATTTCTGGGAAATTTTTCATCTCGATGGGTATATAAGGACTTGCGTTTCGCGCGCGCGTCCTCGGCTCCTCGCTGTGTCACGTTTACACGATTCATCGTTTATTCGTTTTGCGGCCGGGAGTCGACCCTTTTAATTCTCCACCACGTTATCGGTGGATTCGTATTAACGAAAAGAGAGAGAGAGAAGATGGCGAAAATTTGCGCAATAGCATTCGTGACATCTATGTTGATGCGCTGGAAGAGATTCCGCACAAGGAATGTGGAGGAGGATGACGCCGTACCACCTGAGCAGAAGGCGTCTGGTGAAGAGGCTCGTGAGGAGGCCGTCAACATCTCCTTGAGCCCTAACAGTTCTGAGTACGAGGGTGATTGCTCAAGCCTGTTGGAGGCACCGGGCACCGACTCCAGCTTATTCGAAGTGTCGGGACCATCCATGAATATAGAAGACATTATCCTTCGTGCTCAAAGAGAGATGTCGTCTAATGGAAAGGCTGGTCAGCTTTGGGATTTTCTTCGTGCCATCCCAAGGGACAGCTCCGACGACGAAGTAAGTGAAATATCCTCACTATTTCTGCCTGTCTCTGAAAATCAGATGGAAGAAAGCATTCCACCGCTTTCATCGAATGCTGGAATTCCGGAACAGGTTGCGAGGGAGGAATATGAACAACAACCGTTCGTTGTGGCGCACGTTGGAGAGGAGGAGGAGGAGGACGACGACGACGACGAAAGCTCTTTCGAGAGGTTCTTTTTCGGTGACCAAACATTCGAATGTGCTGGCCGCCTTCGTCCTACAAGTCCGACCCTACACTACTCGTTAGGAGGAAGCTACATTTCTTCTGAACCGAGTTATTGTTGCGTTGGAAATATCCAACCAACATCTCCAACGTTGGACTTCTTGGGAGGAAGCTATTTAGATGTTATTGCTCCTCGAGCGATTGAAGTGCCACGCAGGAGAAGAAGATCTGCCCCAATTCGCGCCTCGACTCCAGTCCCAGAGAACATGCGCCGAGTGAGGAAGCTAGCGCGTGCCAACATGCGACAGTTTTGCGGATTTTAAACCGAGTTTGGCATTGCGTTGAATTGGGTACTTCAGAAACTGGTTCTGAATCGATGTAGACTTGGCGAAATCACCGTCAAGTCGCAGATGAGAAAAAAAAACGCAAAAAAAAAAAAAAAAATTAAAAACAAAAAAACAAAAAAAACTTAAAAAAAAAAACTAACAAAAAATGTTTTCTTGAGTTCTTCGAGTTTTTCTTTTGTTAGTTCTAACTTGCCAAAGCAAAGTGAAACTTTCTTGGGCGTTGACGGGGGGCGAAACTGCGGTTTCGCTTCTCCTATTTTTTTTTTCTTTCTTTTTTTTTGGTACGGCTGCCCTTTTTGAATGTTGTGTTGGCAGCCGCTACCCCCAGGTTACAACACTTTGACATGCAAACTGATATCTGATATGTTTGATGCTAGTGTTTTCATCTGGAGGTTTATTGAACGTCTTTTCTTTGCCGATCCAATCCCAAGAAACTGCTTACCATACGAGTTTTATTTTTCATATCATTCAAGAGATCAGATGCTCTGCAAGCACTGTACAAAACTGTGAAAACATTAAGGTTCTGAAATGAAGCATTTGTGATTTGAAGCTCTTCTCGCCAGTCATCGCTTTTCCCGTCCAAGTTGGTGGTGGACTTTAAATGCACTCAGAGACTCTCGATGAGATAAATTTATTTCGTATCTGAAAGTAACTGTATGAATTCGCGCATCTGCGAGAACGTAATTTCAATTACATGGACTGTCTGCATTGGAACCGTAGCATTCCACAGTTATGATCGATAGATGGCGCTGCATCTTCAACGTCGTGATATACTTTTACAGCCGAGGACGTCCCCTACTTATTGATGAAAAAATAATAATAATAATAATAACAATATGAACAGCCGGGTCTACAGGTTCGATTACTGAACCGTCGAATCGTCAGCTGCAACCATTCTTGGTCGGGTCCAAAAATATCCCGGAAATTTTCTGGAATTCCAGGAAATTTTTCGAACCTGTCGTACAGGGGAATGTTATACAAAATTTTTATACGATTCTAGGAATTTTCCAAAAATTTCTGGGAAATTTTTCATCTCGATGGGTATATAAGGACTTGCGTTTCGCGCGCGCGTCCTCGGCTCCTCGCTGTGTCACGTTTACACGATTCATCGTTTATTCGTTTTGCGGCCGGGAGTCGACCCTTTTAATTCTCCACCACGTTATCGGTGGATTCGTATTAACGAAAAGAGAGAGAGAGAAGATGGCGAAAATTTGCGCAATAGCATTCGTGACATCTATGTTGATGCGCTGGAAGAGATTCCGCACAAGGAATGTGGAGGAGGATGACGCCGTACCACCTGAGCAGAAGGCGTCTGGTGAAGAGGCTCGTGAGGAGGCCGTCAACATCTCCTTGAGCCCTAACAGTTCTGAGTACGAGGGTGATTGCTCAAGCCTGTTGGAGGCACCGGGCACCGACTCCAGCTTATTCGAAGTGTCGGGACCATCCATGAATATAGAAGACATTATCCTTCGTGCTCAAAGAGAGATGTCGTCTAATGGAAAGGCTGGTCAGCTTTGGGATTTTCTTCGTGCCATCCCAAGGGACAGCTCCGACGACGAAGTAAGTGAAATATCCTCACTATTTCTGCCTGTCTCTGAAAATCAGATGGAAGAAAGCATTCCACCGCTTTCATCGAATGCTGGAATTCCGGAACAGGTTGCGAGGGAGGAATATGAACAACAACCGTTCGTTGTGGCGCACGTTGGAGAGGAGGAGGAGGAGGACGACGACGACGACGAAAGCTCTTTCGAGAGGTTCTTTTTCGGTGACCAAACATTCGAATGTGCTGGCCGCCTTCGTCCTACAAGTCCGACCCTACACTACTCGTTAGGAGGAAGCTACATTTCTTCTGAACCGAGTTATTGTTGCGTTGGAAATATCCAACCAACATCTCCAACGTTGGACTTCTTGGGAGGAAGCTATTTAGATGTTATTGCTCCTCGAGCGATTGAAGTGCCACGCAGGAGAAGAAGATCTGCCCCAATTCGCGCCTCGACTCCAGTCCCAGAGAACATGCGCCGAGTGAGGAAGCTAGCGCGTGCCAACATGCGACAGTTTTGCGGATTTTAAACCGAGTTTGGCATTGCGTTGAATTGGGTACTTCAGAAACTGGTTCTGAATCGATGTAGACTTGGCGAAATCACCGTCAAGTCGCAGATGAGAAAAAAAAACGCAAAAAAAAAAAAAAAAATTAAAAACAAAAAAACAAAAAAAACTTAAAAAAAAAAACTAACAAAAAATGTTTTCTTGAGTTCTTCGAGTTTTTCTTTTGTTAGTTCTAACTTGCCAAAGCAAAGTGAAACTTTCTTGGGCGTTGACGGGGGGCGAAACTGCGGTTTCGCTTCTCCTATTTTTTTTTTCTTTCTTTTTTTTTGGTACGGCTGCCCTTTTTGAATGTTGTGTTGGCAGCCGCTACCCCCAGGTTACAACACTTTGACATGCAAACTGATATCTGATATGTTTGATGCTAGTGTTTTCATCTGGAGGTTTATTGAACGTCTTTTCTTTGCCGATCCAATCCCAAGAAACTGCTTACCATACGAGTTTTATTTTTCATATCATTCAAGAGATCAGATGCTCTGCAAGCACTGTACAAAACTGTGAAAACATTAAGGTTCTGAAATGAAGCATTTGTGATTTGAAGCTCTTCTCGCCAGTCATCGCTTTTCCCGTCCAAGTTGGTGGTGGACTTTAAATGCACTCAGAGACTCTCGATGAGATAAATTTATTTCGTATCTGAAAGTAACTGTATGAATTCGCGCATCTGCGAGAACGTAATTTCAATTACATGGACTGTCTGCATTGGAACCGTAGCATTCCACAGTTATGATCGATAGATGGCGCTGCATCTTCAACGTCGTGATATACTTTTACAGCCGAGGACGTCCCCTACTTATTGATGAAAAAATAATAATAATAATAATAACAATATGAACAGCCGGGTCTACAGGTTCGATTACTGAACCGTCGAATCGTCAGCTGCAACCATTCTTGGTCGGGTCCAAAAATATCCCGGAAATTTTCTGGAATTCCAGGAAATTTTTCGAACCTGTCGTACAGGGGAATGTTATACAAAATTTTTATACGATTCTAGGAATTTTCCAAAAATTTCTGGGAAATTTTTCATCTCGATGGGTATATAAGGACTTGCGTTTCGCGCGCGCGTCCTCGGCTCCTCGCTGTGTCACGTTTACACGATTCATCGTTTATTCGTTTTGCGGCCGGGAGTCGACCCTTTTAATTCTCCACCACGTTATCGGTGGATTCGTATTAACGAAAAGAGAGAGAGAGAAGATGGCGAAAATTTGCGCAATAGCATTCGTGACATCTATGTTGATGCGCTGGAAGAGATTCCGCACAAGGAATGTGGAGGAGGATGACGCCGTACCACCTGAGCAGAAGGCGTCTGGTGAAGAGGCTCGTGAGGAGGCCGTCAACATCTCCTTGAGCCCTAACAGTTCTGAGTACGAGGGTGATTGCTCAAGCCTGTTGGAGGCACCGGGCACCGACTCCAGCTTATTCGAAGTGTCGGGACCATCCATGAATATAGAAGACATTATCCTTCGTGCTCAAAGAGAGATGTCGTCTAATGGAAAGGCTGGTCAGCTTTGGGATTTTCTTCGTGCCATCCCAAGGGACAGCTCCGACGACGAAGTAAGTGAAATATCCTCACTATTTCTGCCTGTCTCTGAAAATCAGATGGAAGAAAGCATTCCACCGCTTTCATCGAATGCTGGAATTCCGGAACAGGTTGCGAGGGAGGAATATGAACAACAACCGTTCGTTGTGGCGCACGTTGGAGAGGAGGAGGAGGAGGACGACGACGACGACGAAAGCTCTTTCGAGAGGTTCTTTTTCGGTGACCAAACATTCGAATGTGCTGGCCGCCTTCGTCCTACAAGTCCGACCCTACACTACTCGTTAGGAGGAAGCTACATTTCTTCTGAACCGAGTTATTGTTGCGTTGGAAATATCCAACCAACATCTCCAACGTTGGACTTCTTGGGAGGAAGCTATTTAGATGTTATTGCTCCTCGAGCGATTGAAGTGCCACGCAGGAGAAGAAGATCTGCCCCAATTCGCGCCTCGACTCCAGTCCCAGAGAACATGCGCCGAGTGAGGAAGCTAGCGCGTGCCAACATGCGACAGTTTTGCGGATTTTAAACCGAGTTTGGCATTGCGTTGAATTGGGTACTTCAGAAACTGGTTCTGAATCGATGTAGACTTGGCGAAATCACCGTCAAGTCGCAGATGAGAAAAAAAAACGCAAAAAAAAAAAAAAAAATTAAAAACAAAAAAACAAAAAAAACTTAAAAAAAAAAACTAACAAAAAATGTTTTCTTGAGTTCTTCGAGTTTTTCTTTTGTTAGTTCTAACTTGCCAAAGCAAAGTGAAACTTTCTTGGGCGTTGACGGGGGGCGAAACTGCGGTTTCGCTTCTCCTATTTTTTTTTTCTTTCTTTTTTTTTGGTACGGCTGCCCTTTTTGAATGTTGTGTTGGCAGCCGCTACCCCCAGGTTACAACACTTTGACATGCAAACTGATATCTGATATGTTTGATGCTAGTGTTTTCATCTGGAGGTTTATTGAACGTCTTTTCTTTGCCGATCCAATCCCAAGAAACTGCTTACCATACGAGTTTTATTTTTCATATCATTCAAGAGATCAGATGCTCTGCAAGCACTGTACAAAACTGTGAAAACATTAAGGTTCTGAAATGAAGCATTTGTGATTTGAAGCTCTTCTCGCCAGTCATCGCTTTTCCCGTCCAAGTTGGTGGTGGACTTTAAATGCACTCAGAGACTCTCGATGAGATAAATTTATTTCGTATCTGAAAGTAACTGTATGAATTCGCGCATCTGCGAGAACGTAATTTCAATTACATGGACTGTCTGCATTGGAACCGTAGCATTCCACAGTTATGATCGATAGATGGCGCTGCATCTTCAACGTCGTGATATACTTTTACAGCCGAGGACGTCCCCTACTTATTGATGAAAAAATAATAATAATAATAATAACAATATGAACAGCCGGGTCTACAGGTTCGATTACTGAACCGTCGAATCGTCAGCTGCAACCATTCTTGGTCGGGTCCAAAAATATCCCGGAAATTTTCTGGAATTCCAGGAAATTTTTCGAACCTGTCGTACAGGGGAATGTTATACAAAATTTTTATACGATTCTAGGAATTTTCCAAAAATTTCTGGGAAATTTTTCATCTCGATGGGTATATAAGGACTTGCGTTTCGCGCGCGCGTCCTCGGCTCCTCGCTGTGTCACGTTTACACGATTCATCGTTTATTCGTTTTGCGGCCGGGAGTCGACCCTTTTAATTCTCCACCACGTTATCGGTGGATTCGTATTAACGAAAAGAGAGAGAGAGAAGATGGCGAAAATTTGCGCAATAGCATTCGTGACATCTATGTTGATGCGCTGGAAGAGATTCCGCACAAGGAATGTGGAGGAGGATGACGCCGTACCACCTGAGCAGAAGGCGTCTGGTGAAGAGGCTCGTGAGGAGGCCGTCAACATCTCCTTGAGCCCTAACAGTTCTGAGTACGAGGGTGATTGCTCAAGCCTGTTGGAGGCACCGGGCACCGACTCCAGCTTATTCGAAGTGTCGGGACCATCCATGAATATAGAAGACATTATCCTTCGTGCTCAAAGAGAGATGTCGTCTAATGGAAAGGCTGGTCAGCTTTGGGATTTTCTTCGTGCCATCCCAAGGGACAGCTCCGACGACGAAGTAAGTGAAATATCCTCACTATTTCTGCCTGTCTCTGAAAATCAGATGGAAGAAAGCATTCCACCGCTTTCATCGAATGCTGGAATTCCGGAACAGGTTGCGAGGGAGGAATATGAACAACAACCGTTCGTTGTGGCGCACGTTGGAGAGGAGGAGGAGGAGGACGACGACGACGACGAAAGCTCTTTCGAGAGGTTCTTTTTCGGTGACCAAACATTCGAATGTGCTGGCCGCCTTCGTCCTACAAGTCCGACCCTACACTACTCGTTAGGAGGAAGCTACATTTCTTCTGAACCGAGTTATTGTTGCGTTGGAAATATCCAACCAACATCTCCAACGTTGGACTTCTTGGGAGGAAGCTATTTAGATGTTATTGCTCCTCGAGCGATTGAAGTGCCACGCAGGAGAAGAAGATCTGCCCCAATTCGCGCCTCGACTCCAGTCCCAGAGAACATGCGCCGAGTGAGGAAGCTAGCGCGTGCCAACATGCGACAGTTTTGCGGATTTTAAACCGAGTTTGGCATTGCGTTGAATTGGGTACTTCAGAAACTGGTTCTGAATCGATGTAGACTTGGCGAAATCACCGTCAAGTCGCAGATGAGAAAAAAAAACGCAAAAAAAAAAAAAAAAATTAAAAACAAAAAAACAAAAAAAACTTAAAAAAAAAAACTAACAAAAAATGTTTTCTTGAGTTCTTCGAGTTTTTCTTTTGTTAGTTCTAACTTGCCAAAGCAAAGTGAAACTTTCTTGGGCGTTGACGGGGGGCGAAACTGCGGTTTCGCTTCTCCTATTTTTTTTTTCTTTCTTTTTTTTTGGTACGGCTGCCCTTTTTGAATGTTGTGTTGGCAGCCGCTACCCCCAGGTTACAACACTTTGACATGCAAACTGATATCTGATATGTTTGATGCTAGTGTTTTCATCTGGAGGTTTATTGAACGTCTTTTCTTTGCCGATCCAATCCCAAGAAACTGCTTACCATACGAGTTTTATTTTTCATATCATTCAAGAGATCAGATGCTCTGCAAGCACTGTACAAAACTGTGAAAACATTAAGGTTCTGAAATGAAGCATTTGTGATTTGAAGCTCTTCTCGCCAGTCATCGCTTTTCCCGTCCAAGTTGGTGGTGGACTTTAAATGCACTCAGAGACTCTCGATGAGATAAATTTATTTCGTATCTGAAAGTAACTGTATGAATTCGCGCATCTGCGAGAACGTAATTTCAATTACATGGACTGTCTGCATTGGAACCGTAGCATTCCACAGTTATGATCGATAGATGGCGCTGCATCTTCAACGTCGTGATATACTTTTACAGCCGAGGACGTCCCCTACTTATTGATGAAAAAATAATAATAATAATAATAACAATATGAACAGCCGGGTCTACAGGTTCGATTACTGAACCGTCGAATCGTCAGCTGCAACCATTCTTGGTCGGGTCCAAAAATATCCCGGAAATTTTCTGGAATTCCAGGAAATTTTTCGAACCTGTCGTACAGGGGAATGTTATACAAAATTTTTATACGATTCTAGGAATTTTCCAAAAATTTCTGGGAAATTTTTCATCTCGATGGGTATATAAGGACTTGCGTTTCGCGCGCGCGTCCTCGGCTCCTCGCTGTGTCACGTTTACACGATTCATCGTTTATTCGTTTTGCGGCCGGGAGTCGACCCTTTTAATTCTCCACCACGTTATCGGTGGATTCGTATTAACGAAAAGAGAGAGAGAGAAGATGGCGAAAATTTGCGCAATAGCATTCGTGACATCTATGTTGATGCGCTGGAAGAGATTCCGCACAAGGAATGTGGAGGAGGATGACGCCGTACCACCTGAGCAGAAGGCGTCTGGTGAAGAGGCTCGTGAGGAGGCCGTCAACATCTCCTTGAGCCCTAACAGTTCTGAGTACGAGGGTGATTGCTCAAGCCTGTTGGAGGCACCGGGCACCGACTCCAGCTTATTCGAAGTGTCGGGACCATCCATGAATATAGAAGACATTATCCTTCGTGCTCAAAGAGAGATGTCGTCTAATGGAAAGGCTGGTCAGCTTTGGGATTTTCTTCGTGCCATCCCAAGGGACAGCTCCGACGACGAAGTAAGTGAAATATCCTCACTATTTCTGCCTGTCTCTGAAAATCAGATGGAAGAAAGCATTCCACCGCTTTCATCGAATGCTGGAATTCCGGAACAGGTTGCGAGGGAGGAATATGAACAACAACCGTTCGTTGTGGCGCACGTTGGAGAGGAGGAGGAGGAGGACGACGACGACGACGAAAGCTCTTTCGAGAGGTTCTTTTTCGGTGACCAAACATTCGAATGTGCTGGCCGCCTTCGTCCTACAAGTCCGACCCTACACTACTCGTTAGGAGGAAGCTACATTTCTTCTGAACCGAGTTATTGTTGCGTTGGAAATATCCAACCAACATCTCCAACGTTGGACTTCTTGGGAGGAAGCTATTTAGATGTTATTGCTCCTCGAGCGATTGAAGTGCCACGCAGGAGAAGAAGATCTGCCCCAATTCGCGCCTCGACTCCAGTCCCAGAGAACATGCGCCGAGTGAGGAAGCTAGCGCGTGCCAACATGCGACAGTTTTGCGGATTTTAAACCGAGTTTGGCATTGCGTTGAATTGGGTACTTCAGAAACTGGTTCTGAATCGATGTAGACTTGGCGAAATCACCGTCAAGTCGCAGATGAGAAAAAAAAACGCAAAAAAAAAAAAAAAAATTAAAAACAAAAAAACAAAAAAAACTTAAAAAAAAAAACTAACAAAAAATGTTTTCTTGAGTTCTTCGAGTTTTTCTTTTGTTAGTTCTAACTTGCCAAAGCAAAGTGAAACTTTCTTGGGCGTTGACGGGGGGCGAAACTGCGGTTTCGCTTCTCCTATTTTTTTTTTCTTTCTTTTTTTTTGGTACGGCTGCCCTTTTTGAATGTTGTGTTGGCAGCCGCTACCCCCAGGTTACAACACTTTGACATGCAAACTGATATCTGATATGTTTGATGCTAGTGTTTTCATCTGGAGGTTTATTGAACGTCTTTTCTTTGCCGATCCAATCCCAAGAAACTGCTTACCATACGAGTTTTATTTTTCATATCATTCAAGAGATCAGATGCTCTGCAAGCACTGTACAAAACTGTGAAAACATTAAGGTTCTGAAATGAAGCATTTGTGATTTGAAGCTCTTCTCGCCAGTCATCGCTTTTCCCGTCCAAGTTGGTGGTGGACTTTAAATGCACTCAGAGACTCTCGATGAGATAAATTTATTTCGTATCTGAAAGTAACTGTATGAATTCGCGCATCTGCGAGAACGTAATTTCAATTACATGGACTGTCTGCATTGGAACCGTAGCATTCCACAGTTATGATCGATAGATGGCGCTGCATCTTCAACGTCGTGATATACTTTTACAGCCGAGGACGTCCCCTACTTATTGATGAAAAAATAATAATAATAATAATAACAATATGAACAGCCGGGTCTACAGGTTCGATTACTGAACCGTCGAATCGTCAGCTGCAACCATTCTTGGTCGGGTCCAAAAATATCCCGGAAATTTTCTGGAATTCCAGGAAATTTTTCGAACCTGTCGTACAGGGGAATGTTATACAAAATTTTTATACGATTCTAGGAATTTTCCAAAAATTTCTGGGAAATTTTTCATCTCGATGGGTATATAAGGACTTGCGTTTCGCGCGCGCGTCCTCGGCTCCTCGCTGTGTCACGTTTACACGATTCATCGTTTATTCGTTTTGCGGCCGGGAGTCGACCCTTTTAATTCTCCACCACGTTATCGGTGGATTCGTATTAACGAAAAGAGAGAGAGAGAAGATGGCGAAAATTTGCGCAATAGCATTCGTGACATCTATGTTGATGCGCTGGAAGAGATTCCGCACAAGGAATGTGGAGGAGGATGACGCCGTACCACCTGAGCAGAAGGCGTCTGGTGAAGAGGCTCGTGAGGAGGCCGTCAACATCTCCTTGAGCCCTAACAGTTCTGAGTACGAGGGTGATTGCTCAAGCCTGTTGGAGGCACCGGGCACCGACTCCAGCTTATTCGAAGTGTCGGGACCATCCATGAATATAGAAGACATTATCCTTCGTGCTCAAAGAGAGATGTCGTCTAATGGAAAGGCTGGTCAGCTTTGGGATTTTCTTCGTGCCATCCCAAGGGACAGCTCCGACGACGAAGTAAGTGAAATATCCTCACTATTTCTGCCTGTCTCTGAAAATCAGATGGAAGAAAGCATTCCACCGCTTTCATCGAATGCTGGAATTCCGGAACAGGTTGCGAGGGAGGAATATGAACAACAACCGTTCGTTGTGGCGCACGTTGGAGAGGAGGAGGAGGAGGACGACGACGACGACGAAAGCTCTTTCGAGAGGTTCTTTTTCGGTGACCAAACATTCGAATGTGCTGGCCGCCTTCGTCCTACAAGTCCGACCCTACACTACTCGTTAGGAGGAAGCTACATTTCTTCTGAACCGAGTTATTGTTGCGTTGGAAATATCCAACCAACATCTCCAACGTTGGACTTCTTGGGAGGAAGCTATTTAGATGTTATTGCTCCTCGAGCGATTGAAGTGCCACGCAGGAGAAGAAGATCTGCCCCAATTCGCGCCTCGACTCCAGTCCCAGAGAACATGCGCCGAGTGAGGAAGCTAGCGCGTGCCAACATGCGACAGTTTTGCGGATTTTAAACCGAGTTTGGCATTGCGTTGAATTGGGTACTTCAGAAACTGGTTCTGAATCGATGTAGACTTGGCGAAATCACCGTCAAGTCGCAGATGAGAAAAAAAAACGCAAAAAAAAAAAAAAAAATTAAAAACAAAAAAACAAAAAAAACTTAAAAAAAAAAACTAACAAAAAATGTTTTCTTGAGTTCTTCGAGTTTTTCTTTTGTTAGTTCTAACTTGCCAAAGCAAAGTGAAACTTTCTTGGGCGTTGACGGGGGGCGAAACTGCGGTTTCGCTTCTCCTATTTTTTTTTTCTTTCTTTTTTTTTGGTACGGCTGCCCTTTTTGAATGTTGTGTTGGCAGCCGCTACCCCCAGGTTACAACACTTTGACATGCAAACTGATATCTGATATGTTTGATGCTAGTGTTTTCATCTGGAGGTTTATTGAACGTCTTTTCTTTGCCGATCCAATCCCAAGAAACTGCTTACCATACGAGTTTTATTTTTCATATCATTCAAGAGATCAGATGCTCTGCAAGCACTGTACAAAACTGTGAAAACATTAAGGTTCTGAAATGAAGCATTTGTGATTTGAAGCTCTTCTCGCCAGTCATCGCTTTTCCCGTCCAAGTTGGTGGTGGACTTTAAATGCACTCAGAGACTCTCGATGAGATAAATTTATTTCGTATCTGAAAGTAACTGTATGAATTCGCGCATCTGCGAGAACGTAATTTCAATTACATGGACTGTCTGCATTGGAACCGTAGCATTCCACAGTTATGATCGATAGATGGCGCTGCATCTTCAACGTCGTGATATACTTTTACAGCCGAGGACGTCCCCTACTTATTGATGAAAAAATAATAATAATAATAATAACAATATGAACAGCCGGGTCTACAGGTTCGATTACTGAACCGTCGAATCGTCAGCTGCAACCATTCTTGGTCGGGTCCAAAAATATCCCGGAAATTTTCTGGAATTCCAGGAAATTTTTCGAACCTGTCGTACAGGGGAATGTTATACAAAATTTTTATACGATTCTAGGAATTTTCCAAAAATTTCTGGGAAATTTTTCATCTCGATGGGTATATAAGGACTTGCGTTTCGCGCGCGCGTCCTCGGCTCCTCGCTGTGTCACGTTTACACGATTCATCGTTTATTCGTTTTGCGGCCGGGAGTCGACCCTTTTAATTCTCCACCACGTTATCGGTGGATTCGTATTAACGAAAAGAGAGAGAGAGAAGATGGCGAAAATTTGCGCAATAGCATTCGTGACATCTATGTTGATGCGCTGGAAGAGATTCCGCACAAGGAATGTGGAGGAGGATGACGCCGTACCACCTGAGCAGAAGGCGTCTGGTGAAGAGGCTCGTGAGGAGGCCGTCAACATCTCCTTGAGCCCTAACAGTTCTGAGTACGAGGGTGATTGCTCAAGCCTGTTGGAGGCACCGGGCACCGACTCCAGCTTATTCGAAGTGTCGGGACCATCCATGAATATAGAAGACATTATCCTTCGTGCTCAAAGAGAGATGTCGTCTAATGGAAAGGCTGGTCAGCTTTGGGATTTTCTTCGTGCCATCCCAAGGGACAGCTCCGACGACGAAGTAAGTGAAATATCCTCACTATTTCTGCCTGTCTCTGAAAATCAGATGGAAGAAAGCATTCCACCGCTTTCATCGAATGCTGGAATTCCGGAACAGGTTGCGAGGGAGGAATATGAACAACAACCGTTCGTTGTGGCGCACGTTGGAGAGGAGGAGGAGGAGGACGACGACGACGACGAAAGCTCTTTCGAGAGGTTCTTTTTCGGTGACCAAACATTCGAATGTGCTGGCCGCCTTCGTCCTACAAGTCCGACCCTACACTACTCGTTAGGAGGAAGCTACATTTCTTCTGAACCGAGTTATTGTTGCGTTGGAAATATCCAACCAACATCTCCAACGTTGGACTTCTTGGGAGGAAGCTATTTAGATGTTATTGCTCCTCGAGCGATTGAAGTGCCACGCAGGAGAAGAAGATCTGCCCCAATTCGCGCCTCGACTCCAGTCCCAGAGAACATGCGCCGAGTGAGGAAGCTAGCGCGTGCCAACATGCGACAGTTTTGCGGATTTTAAACCGAGTTTGGCATTGCGTTGAATTGGGTACTTCAGAAACTGGTTCTGAATCGATGTAGACTTGGCGAAATCACCGTCAAGTCGCAGATGAGAAAAAAAAACGCAAAAAAAAAAAAAAAAATTAAAAACAAAAAAACAAAAAAAACTTAAAAAAAAAAACTAACAAAAAATGTTTTCTTGAGTTCTTCGAGTTTTTCTTTTGTTAGTTCTAACTTGCCAAAGCAAAGTGAAACTTTCTTGGGCGTTGACGGGGGGCGAAACTGCGGTTTCGCTTCTCCTATTTTTTTTTTCTTTCTTTTTTTTTGGTACGGCTGCCCTTTTTGAATGTTGTGTTGGCAGCCGCTACCCCCAGGTTACAACACTTTGACATGCAAACTGATATCTGATATGTTTGATGCTAGTGTTTTCATCTGGAGGTTTATTGAACGTCTTTTCTTTGCCGATCCAATCCCAAGAAACTGCTTACCATACGAGTTTTATTTTTCATATCATTCAAGAGATCAGATGCTCTGCAAGCACTGTACAAAACTGTGAAAACATTAAGGTTCTGAAATGAAGCATTTGTGATTTGAAGCTCTTCTCGCCAGTCATCGCTTTTCCCGTCCAAGTTGGTGGTGGACTTTAAATGCACTCAGAGACTCTCGATGAGATAAATTTATTTCGTATCTGAAAGTAACTGTATGAATTCGCGCATCTGCGAGAACGTAATTTCAATTACATGGACTGTCTGCATTGGAACCGTAGCATTCCACAGTTATGATCGATAGATGGCGCTGCATCTTCAACGTCGTGATATACTTTTACAGCCGAGGACGTCCCCTACTTATTGATGAAAAAATAATAATAATAATAATAACAATATGAACAGCCGGGTCTACAGGTTCGATTACTGAACCGTCGAATCGTCAGCTGCAACCATTCTTGGTCGGGTCCAAAAATATCCCGGAAATTTTCTGGAATTCCAGGAAATTTTTCGAACCTGTCGTACAGGGGAATGTTATACAAAATTTTTATACGATTCTAGGAATTTTCCAAAAATTTCTGGGAAATTTTTCATCTCGATGGGTATATAAGGACTTGCGTTTCGCGCGCGCGTCCTCGGCTCCTCGCTGTGTCACGTTTACACGATTCATCGTTTATTCGTTTTGCGGCCGGGAGTCGACCCTTTTAATTCTCCACCACGTTATCGGTGGATTCGTATTAACGAAAAGAGAGAGAGAGAAGATGGCGAAAATTTGCGCAATAGCATTCGTGACATCTATGTTGATGCGCTGGAAGAGATTCCGCACAAGGAATGTGGAGGAGGATGACGCCGTACCACCTGAGCAGAAGGCGTCTGGTGAAGAGGCTCGTGAGGAGGCCGTCAACATCTCCTTGAGCCCTAACAGTTCTGAGTACGAGGGTGATTGCTCAAGCCTGTTGGAGGCACCGGGCACCGACTCCAGCTTATTCGAAGTGTCGGGACCATCCATGAATATAGAAGACATTATCCTTCGTGCTCAAAGAGAGATGTCGTCTAATGGAAAGGCTGGTCAGCTTTGGGATTTTCTTCGTGCCATCCCAAGGGACAGCTCCGACGACGAAGTAAGTGAAATATCCTCACTATTTCTGCCTGTCTCTGAAAATCAGATGGAAGAAAGCATTCCACCGCTTTCATCGAATGCTGGAATTCCGGAACAGGTTGCGAGGGAGGAATATGAACAACAACCGTTCGTTGTGGCGCACGTTGGAGAGGAGGAGGAGGAGGACGACGACGACGACGAAAGCTCTTTCGAGAGGTTCTTTTTCGGTGACCAAACATTCGAATGTGCTGGCCGCCTTCGTCCTACAAGTCCGACCCTACACTACTCGTTAGGAGGAAGCTACATTTCTTCTGAACCGAGTTATTGTTGCGTTGGAAATATCCAACCAACATCTCCAACGTTGGACTTCTTGGGAGGAAGCTATTTAGATGTTATTGCTCCTCGAGCGATTGAAGTGCCACGCAGGAGAAGAAGATCTGCCCCAATTCGCGCCTCGACTCCAGTCCCAGAGAACATGCGCCGAGTGAGGAAGCTAGCGCGTGCCAACATGCGACAGTTTTGCGGATTTTAAACCGAGTTTGGCATTGCGTTGAATTGGGTACTTCAGAAACTGGTTCTGAATCGATGTAGACTTGGCGAAATCACCGTCAAGTCGCAGATGAGAAAAAAAAACGCAAAAAAAAAAAAAAAAATTAAAAACAAAAAAACAAAAAAAACTTAAAAAAAAAAACTAACAAAAAATGTTTTCTTGAGTTCTTCGAGTTTTTCTTTTGTTAGTTCTAACTTGCCAAAGCAAAGTGAAACTTTCTTGGGCGTTGACGGGGGGCGAAACTGCGGTTTCGCTTCTCCTATTTTTTTTTTCTTTCTTTTTTTTTGGTACGGCTGCCCTTTTTGAATGTTGTGTTGGCAGCCGCTACCCCCAGGTTACAACACTTTGACATGCAAACTGATATCTGATATGTTTGATGCTAGTGTTTTCATCTGGAGGTTTATTGAACGTCTTTTCTTTGCCGATCCAATCCCAAGAAACTGCTTACCATACGAGTTTTATTTTTCATATCATTCAAGAGATCAGATGCTCTGCAAGCACTGTACAAAACTGTGAAAACATTAAGGTTCTGAAATGAAGCATTTGTGATTTGAAGCTCTTCTCGCCAGTCATCGCTTTTCCCGTCCAAGTTGGTGGTGGACTTTAAATGCACTCAGAGACTCTCGATGAGATAAATTTATTTCGTATCTGAAAGTAACTGTATGAATTCGCGCATCTGCGAGAACGTAATTTCAATTACATGGACTGTCTGCATTGGAACCGTAGCATTCCACAGTTATGATCGATAGATGGCGCTGCATCTTCAACGTCGTGATATACTTTTACAGCCGAGGACGTCCCCTACTTATTGATGAAAAAATAATAATAATAATAATAACAATATGAACAGCCGGGTCTACAGGTTCGATTACTGAACCGTCGAATCGTCAGCTGCAACCATTCTTGGTCGGGTCCAAAAATATCCCGGAAATTTTCTGGAATTCCAGGAAATTTTTCGAACCTGTCGTACAGGGGAATGTTATACAAAATTTTTATACGATTCTAGGAATTTTCCAAAAATTTCTGGGAAATTTTTCATCTCGATGGGTATATAAGGACTTGCGTTTCGCGCGCGCGTCCTCGGCTCCTCGCTGTGTCACGTTTACACGATTCATCGTTTATTCGTTTTGCGGCCGGGAGTCGACCCTTTTAATTCTCCACCACGTTATCGGTGGATTCGTATTAACGAAAAGAGAGAGAGAGAAGATGGCGAAAATTTGCGCAATAGCATTCGTGACATCTATGTTGATGCGCTGGAAGAGATTCCGCACAAGGAATGTGGAGGAGGATGACGCCGTACCACCTGAGCAGAAGGCGTCTGGTGAAGAGGCTCGTGAGGAGGCCGTCAACATCTCCTTGAGCCCTAACAGTTCTGAGTACGAGGGTGATTGCTCAAGCCTGTTGGAGGCACCGGGCACCGACTCCAGCTTATTCGAAGTGTCGGGACCATCCATGAATATAGAAGACATTATCCTTCGTGCTCAAAGAGAGATGTCGTCTAATGGAAAGGCTGGTCAGCTTTGGGATTTTCTTCGTGCCATCCCAAGGGACAGCTCCGACGACGAAGTAAGTGAAATATCCTCACTATTTCTGCCTGTCTCTGAAAATCAGATGGAAGAAAGCATTCCACCGCTTTCATCGAATGCTGGAATTCCGGAACAGGTTGCGAGGGAGGAATATGAACAACAACCGTTCGTTGTGGCGCACGTTGGAGAGGAGGAGGAGGAGGACGACGACGACGACGAAAGCTCTTTCGAGAGGTTCTTTTTCGGTGACCAAACATTCGAATGTGCTGGCCGCCTTCGTCCTACAAGTCCGACCCTACACTACTCGTTAGGAGGAAGCTACATTTCTTCTGAACCGAGTTATTGTTGCGTTGGAAATATCCAACCAACATCTCCAACGTTGGACTTCTTGGGAGGAAGCTATTTAGATGTTATTGCTCCTCGAGCGATTGAAGTGCCACGCAGGAGAAGAAGATCTGCCCCAATTCGCGCCTCGACTCCAGTCCCAGAGAACATGCGCCGAGTGAGGAAGCTAGCGCGTGCCAACATGCGACAGTTTTGCGGATTTTAAACCGAGTTTGGCATTGCGTTGAATTGGGTACTTCAGAAACTGGTTCTGAATCGATGTAGACTTGGCGAAATCACCGTCAAGTCGCAGATGAGAAAAAAAAACGCAAAAAAAAAAAAAAAAATTAAAAACAAAAAAACAAAAAAAACTTAAAAAAAAAAACTAACAAAAAATGTTTTCTTGAGTTCTTCGAGTTTTTCTTTTGTTAGTTCTAACTTGCCAAAGCAAAGTGAAACTTTCTTGGGCGTTGACGGGGGGCGAAACTGCGGTTTCGCTTCTCCTATTTTTTTTTTCTTTCTTTTTTTTTGGTACGGCTGCCCTTTTTGAATGTTGTGTTGGCAGCCGCTACCCCCAGGTTACAACACTTTGACATGCAAACTGATATCTGATATGTTTGATGCTAGTGTTTTCATCTGGAGGTTTATTGAACGTCTTTTCTTTGCCGATCCAATCCCAAGAAACTGCTTACCATACGAGTTTTATTTTTCATATCATTCAAGAGATCAGATGCTCTGCAAGCACTGTACAAAACTGTGAAAACATTAAGGTTCTGAAATGAAGCATTTGTGATTTGAAGCTCTTCTCGCCAGTCATCGCTTTTCCCGTCCAAGTTGGTGGTGGACTTTAAATGCACTCAGAGACTCTCGATGAGATAAATTTATTTCGTATCTGAAAGTAACTGTATGAATTCGCGCATCTGCGAGAACGTAATTTCAATTACATGGACTGTCTGCATTGGAACCGTAGCATTCCACAGTTATGATCGATAGATGGCGCTGCATCTTCAACGTCGTGATATACTTTTACAGCCGAGGACGTCCCCTACTTATTGATGAAAAAATAATAATAATAATAATAACAATATGAACAGCCGGGTCTACAGGTTCGATTACTGAACCGTCGAATCGTCAGCTGCAACCATTCTTGGTCGGGTCCAAAAATATCCCGGAAATTTTCTGGAATTCCAGGAAATTTTTCGAACCTGTCGTACAGGGGAATGTTATACAAAATTTTTATACGATTCTAGGAATTTTCCAAAAATTTCTGGGAAATTTTTCATCTCGATGGGTATATAAGGACTTGCGTTTCGCGCGCGCGTCCTCGGCTCCTCGCTGTGTCACGTTTACACGATTCATCGTTTATTCGTTTTGCGGCCGGGAGTCGACCCTTTTAATTCTCCACCACGTTATCGGTGGATTCGTATTAACGAAAAGAGAGAGAGAGAAGATGGCGAAAATTTGCGCAATAGCATTCGTGACATCTATGTTGATGCGCTGGAAGAGATTCCGCACAAGGAATGTGGAGGAGGATGACGCCGTACCACCTGAGCAGAAGGCGTCTGGTGAAGAGGCTCGTGAGGAGGCCGTCAACATCTCCTTGAGCCCTAACAGTTCTGAGTACGAGGGTGATTGCTCAAGCCTGTTGGAGGCACCGGGCACCGACTCCAGCTTATTCGAAGTGTCGGGACCATCCATGAATATAGAAGACATTATCCTTCGTGCTCAAAGAGAGATGTCGTCTAATGGAAAGGCTGGTCAGCTTTGGGATTTTCTTCGTGCCATCCCAAGGGACAGCTCCGACGACGAAGTAAGTGAAATATCCTCACTATTTCTGCCTGTCTCTGAAAATCAGATGGAAGAAAGCATTCCACCGCTTTCATCGAATGCTGGAATTCCGGAACAGGTTGCGAGGGAGGAATATGAACAACAACCGTTCGTTGTGGCGCACGTTGGAGAGGAGGAGGAGGAGGACGACGACGACGACGAAAGCTCTTTCGAGAGGTTCTTTTTCGGTGACCAAACATTCGAATGTGCTGGCCGCCTTCGTCCTACAAGTCCGACCCTACACTACTCGTTAGGAGGAAGCTACATTTCTTCTGAACCGAGTTATTGTTGCGTTGGAAATATCCAACCAACATCTCCAACGTTGGACTTCTTGGGAGGAAGCTATTTAGATGTTATTGCTCCTCGAGCGATTGAAGTGCCACGCAGGAGAAGAAGATCTGCCCCAATTCGCGCCTCGACTCCAGTCCCAGAGAACATGCGCCGAGTGAGGAAGCTAGCGCGTGCCAACATGCGACAGTTTTGCGGATTTTAAACCGAGTTTGGCATTGCGTTGAATTGGGT
Source organism: Pholcus phalangioides (assembly GCF_987345545.1). NCBI lineage: Eukaryota > Metazoa > Arthropoda > Arachnida > Araneae > Pholcidae > Pholcus > Pholcus phalangioides. Next base: position 38,183 of record NW_028301598.1, read on the forward strand.
ACTTCAGAAACTGGTTCTGAATCGATGTAGACTTGGCGAAATCACCGTCAAGTCGCAGATGAGAAAAAAAAACGCAAAAAAAAAAAAAAAAATTAAAAACAAAAAAACAAAAAAAACTTAAAAAAAAAAACTAACAAAAAATGTTTTCTTGAGTTCTTCGAGTTTTTCTTTTGTTAGTTCTAACTTGCCAAAGCAAAGTGAAACTTTCTTGGGCGTTGACGGGGGGCGAAACTGCGGTTTCGCTTCTCCTATTTTTTTTTTCTTTCTTTTTTTTTGGTACGGCTGCCCTTTTTGAATGTTGTGTTGGCAGCCGCTACCCCCAGGTTACAACACTTTGACATGCAAACTGATATCTGATATGTTTGATGCTAGTGTTTTCATCTGGAGGTTTATTGAACGTCTTTTCTTTGCCGATCCAATCCCAAGAAACTGCTTACCATACGAGTTTTATTTTTCATATCATTCAAGAGATCAGATGCTCTGCAAGCACTGTACAAAACTGTGAAAACATTAAGGTTCTGAAATGAAGCATTTGTGATTTGAAGCTCTTCTCGCCAGTCATCGCTTTTCCCGTCCAAGTTGGTGGTGGACTTTAAATGCACTCAGAGACTCTCGATGAGATAAATTTATTTCGTATCTGAAAGTAACTGTATGAATTCGCGCATCTGCGAGAACGTAATTTCAATTACATGGACTGTCTGCATTGGAACCGTAGCATTCCACAGTTATGATCGATAGATGGCGCTGCATCTTCAACGTCGTGATATACTTTTACAGCCGAGGACGTCCCCTACTTATTGATGAAAAAATAATAATAATAATAATAACAATATGAACAGCCGGGTCTACAGGTTCGATTACTGAACCGTCGAATCGTCAGCTGCAACCATTCTTGGTCGGGTCCAAAAATATCCCGGAAATTTTCTGGAATTCCAGGAAATTTTTCGAACCTGTCGTACAGGGGAATGTTATACAAAATTTTTATACGATTCTAGGAATTTTCCAAAAATTTCTGGGAAATTTTTCATCTCGATGGGTATATAAGGACTTGCGTTTCGCGCGCGCGTCCTCGGCTCCTCGCTGTGTCACGTTTACACGATTCATCGTTTATTCGTTTTGCGGCCGGGAGTCGACCCTTTTAATTCTCCACCACGTTATCGGTGGATTCGTATTAACGAAAAGAGAGAGAGAGAAGATGGCGAAAATTTGCGCAATAGCATTCGTGACATCTATGTTGATGCGCTGGAAGAGATTCCGCACAAGGAATGTGGAGGAGGATGACGCCGTACCACCTGAGCAGAAGGCGTCTGGTGAAGAGGCTCGTGAGGAGGCCGTCAACATCTCCTTGAGCCCTAACAGTTCTGAGTACGAGGGTGATTGCTCAAGCCTGTTGGAGGCACCGGGCACCGACTCCAGCTTATTCGAAGTGTCGGGACCATCCATGAATATAGAAGACATTATCCTTCGTGCTCAAAGAGAGATGTCGTCTAATGGAAAGGCTGGTCAGCTTTGGGATTTTCTTCGTGCCATCCCAAGGGACAGCTCCGACGACGAAGTAAGTGAAATATCCTCACTATTTCTGCCTGTCTCTGAAAATCAGATGGAAGAAAGCATTCCACCGCTTTCATCGAATGCTGGAATTCCGGAACAGGTTGCGAGGGAGGAATATGAACAACAACCGTTCGTTGTGGCGCACGTTGGAGAGGAGGAGGAGGAGGACGACGACGACGACGAAAGCTCTTTCGAGAGGTTCTTTTTCGGTGACCAAACATTCGAATGTGCTGGCCGCCTTCGTCCTACAAGTCCGACCCTACACTACTCGTTAGGAGGAAGCTACATTTCTTCTGAACCGAGTTATTGTTGCGTTGGAAATATCCAACCAACATCTCCAACGTTGGACTTCTTGGGAGGAAGCTATTTAGATGTTATTGCTCCTCGAGCGATTGAAGTGCCACGCAGGAGAAGAAGATCTGCCCCAATTCGCGCCTCGACTCCAGTCCCAGAGAACATGCGCCGAGTGAGGAAGCTAGCGCGTGCCAACATGCGACAGTTTTGCGGATTTTAAACCGAGTTTGGCATTGCGTTGAATTGGGTACTTCAGAAACTGGTTCTGAATCGATGTAGACTTGGCGAAATCACCGTCAAGTCGCAGATGAGAAAAAAAAACGCAAAAAAAAAAAAAAAAATTAAAAACAAAAAAACAAAAAAAACTTAAAAAAAAAAACTAACAAAAAATGTTTTCTTGAGTTCTTCGAGTTTTTCTTTTGTTAGTTCTAACTTGCCAAAGCAAAGTGAAACTTTCTTGGGCGTTGACGGGGGGCGAAACTGCGGTTTCGCTTCTCCTATTTTTTTTTTCTTTCTTTTTTTTTGGTACGGCTGCCCTTTTTGAATGTTGTGTTGGCAGCCGCTACCCCCAGGTTACAACACTTTGACATGCAAACTGATATCTGATATGTTTGATGCTAGTGTTTTCATCTGGAGGTTTATTGAACGTCTTTTCTTTGCCGATCCAATCCCAAGAAACTGCTTACCATACGAGTTTTATTTTTCATATCATTCAAGAGATCAGATGCTCTGCAAGCACTGTACAAAACTGTGAAAACATTAAGGTTCTGAAATGAAGCATTTGTGATTTGAAGCTCTTCTCGCCAGTCATCGCTTTTCCCGTCCAAGTTGGTGGTGGACTTTAAATGCACTCAGAGACTCTCGATGAGATAAATTTATTTCGTATCTGAAAGTAACTGTATGAATTCGCGCATCTGCGAGAACGTAATTTCAATTACATGGACTGTCTGCATTGGAACCGTAGCATTCCACAGTTATGATCGATAGATGGCGCTGCATCTTCAACGTCGTGATATACTTTTACAGCCGAGGACGTCCCCTACTTATTGATGAAAAAATAATAATAATAATAATAACAATATGAACAGCCGGGTCTACAGGTTCGATTACTGAACCGTCGAATCGTCAGCTGCAACCATTCTTGGTCGGGTCCAAAAATATCCCGGAAATTTTCTGGAATTCCAGGAAATTTTTCGAACCTGTCGTACAGGGGAATGTTATACAAAATTTTTATACGATTCTAGGAATTTTCCAAAAATTTCTGGGAAATTTTTCATCTCGATGGGTATATAAGGACTTGCGTTTCGCGCGCGCGTCCTCGGCTCCTCGCTGTGTCACGTTTACACGATTCATCGTTTATTCGTTTTGCGGCCGGGAGTCGACCCTTTTAATTCTCCACCACGTTATCGGTGGATTCGTATTAACGAAAAGAGAGAGAGAGAAGATGGCGAAAATTTGCGCAATAGCATTCGTGACATCTATGTTGATGCGCTGGAAGAGATTCCGCACAAGGAATGTGGAGGAGGATGACGCCGTACCACCTGAGCAGAAGGCGTCTGGTGAAGAGGCTCGTGAGGAGGCCGTCAACATCTCCTTGAGCCCTAACAGTTCTGAGTACGAGGGTGATTGCTCAAGCCTGTTGGAGGCACCGGGCACCGACTCCAGCTTATTCGAAGTGTCGGGACCATCCATGAATATAGAAGACATTATCCTTCGTGCTCAAAGAGAGATGTCGTCTAATGGAAAGGCTGGTCAGCTTTGGGATTTTCTTCGTGCCATCCCAAGGGACAGCTCCGACGACGAAGTAAGTGAAATATCCTCACTATTTCTGCCTGTCTCTGAAAATCAGATGGAAGAAAGCATTCCACCGCTTTCATCGAATGCTGGAATTCCGGAACAGGTTGCGAGGGAGGAATATGAACAACAACCGTTCGTTGTGGCGCACGTTGGAGAGGAGGAGGAGGAGGACGACGACGACGACGAAAGCTCTTTCGAGAGGTTCTTTTTCGGTGACCAAACATTCGAATGTGCTGGCCGCCTTCGTCCTACAAGTCCGACCCTACACTACTCGTTAGGAGGAAGCTACATTTCTTCTGAACCGAGTTATTGTTGCGTTGGAAATATCCAACCAACATCTCCAACGTTGGACTTCTTGGGAGGAAGCTATTTAGATGTTATTGCTCCTCGAGCGATTGAAGTGCCACGCAGGAGAAGAAGATCTGCCCCAATTCGCGCCTCGACTCCAGTCCCAGAGAACATGCGCCGAGTGAGGAAGCTAGCGCGTGCCAACATGCGACAGTTTTGCGGATTTTAAACCGAGTTTGGCATTGCGTTGAATTGGGTACTTCAGAAACTGGTTCTGAATCGATGTAGACTTGGCGAAATCACCGTCAAGTCGCAGATGAGAAAAAAAAACGCAAAAAAAAAAAAAAAAATTAAAAACAAAAAAACAAAAAAAACTTAAAAAAAAAAACTAACAAAAAATGTTTTCTTGAGTTCTTCGAGTTTTTCTTTTGTTAGTTCTAACTTGCCAAAGCAAAGTGAAACTTTCTTGGGCGTTGACGGGGGGCGAAACTGCGGTTTCGCTTCTCCTATTTTTTTTTTCTTTCTTTTTTTTTGGTACGGCTGCCCTTTTTGAATGTTGTGTTGGCAGCCGCTACCCCCAGGTTACAACACTTTGACATGCAAACTGATATCTGATATGTTTGATGCTAGTGTTTTCATCTGGAGGTTTATTGAACGTCTTTTCTTTGCCGATCCAATCCCAAGAAACTGCTTACCATACGAGTTTTATTTTTCATATCATTCAAGAGATCAGATGCTCTGCAAGCACTGTACAAAACTGTGAAAACATTAAGGTTCTGAAATGAAGCATTTGTGATTTGAAGCTCTTCTCGCCAGTCATCGCTTTTCCCGTCCAAGTTGGTGGTGGACTTTAAATGCACTCAGAGACTCTCGATGAGATAAATTTATTTCGTATCTGAAAGTAACTGTATGAATTCGCGCATCTGCGAGAACGTAATTTCAATTACATGGACTGTCTGCATTGGAACCGTAGCATTCCACAGTTATGATCGATAGATGGCGCTGCATCTTCAACGTCGTGATATACTTTTACAGCCGAGGACGTCCCCTACTTATTGATGAAAAAATAATAATAATAATAATAACAATATGAACAGCCGGGTCTACAGGTTCGATTACTGAACCGTCGAATCGTCAGCTGCAACCATTCTTGGTCGGGTCCAAAAATATCCCGGAAATTTTCTGGAATTCCAGGAAATTTTTCGAACCTGTCGTACAGGGGAATGTTATACAAAATTTTTATACGATTCTAGGAATTTTCCAAAAATTTCTGGGAAATTTTTCATCTCGATGGGTATATAAGGACTTGCGTTTCGCGCGCGCGTCCTCGGCTCCTCGCTGTGTCACGTTTACACGATTCATCGTTTATTCGTTTTGCGGCCGGGAGTCGACCCTTTTAATTCTCCACCACGTTATCGGTGGATTCGTATTAACGAAAAGAGAGAGAGAGAAGATGGCGAAAATTTGCGCAATAGCATTCGTGACATCTATGTTGATGCGCTGGAAGAGATTCCGCACAAGGAATGTGGAGGAGGATGACGCCGTACCACCTGAGCAGAAGGCGTCTGGTGAAGAGGCTCGTGAGGAGGCCGTCAACATCTCCTTGAGCCCTAACAGTTCTGAGTACGAGGGTGATTGCTCAAGCCTGTTGGAGGCACCGGGCACCGACTCCAGCTTATTCGAAGTGTCGGGACCATCCATGAATATAGAAGACATTATCCTTCGTGCTCAAAGAGAGATGTCGTCTAATGGAAAGGCTGGTCAGCTTTGGGATTTTCTTCGTGCCATCCCAAGGGACAGCTCCGACGACGAAGTAAGTGAAATATCCTCACTATTTCTGCCTGTCTCTGAAAATCAGATGGAAGAAAGCATTCCACCGCTTTCATCGAATGCTGGAATTCCGGAACAGGTTGCGAGGGAGGAATATGAACAACAACCGTTCGTTGTGGCGCACGTTGGAGAGGAGGAGGAGGAGGACGACGACGACGACGAAAGCTCTTTCGAGAGGTTCTTTTTCGGTGACCAAACATTCGAATGTGCTGGCCGCCTTCGTCCTACAAGTCCGACCCTACACTACTCGTTAGGAGGAAGCTACATTTCTTCTGAACCGAGTTATTGTTGCGTTGGAAATATCCAACCAACATCTCCAACGTTGGACTTCTTGGGAGGAAGCTATTTAGATGTTATTGCTCCTCGAGCGATTGAAGTGCCACGCAGGAGAAGAAGATCTGCCCCAATTCGCGCCTCGACTCCAGTCCCAGAGAACATGCGCCGAGTGAGGAAGCTAGCGCGTGCCAACATGCGACAGTTTTGCGGATTTTAAACCGAGTTTGGCATTGCGTTGAATTGGGTACTTCAGAAACTGGTTCTGAATCGATGTAGACTTGGCGAAATCACCGTCAAGTCGCAGATGAGAAAAAAAAACGCAAAAAAAAAAAAAAAAATTAAAAACAAAAAAACAAAAAAAACTTAAAAAAAAAAACTAACAAAAAATGTTTTCTTGAGTTCTTCGAGTTTTTCTTTTGTTAGTTCTAACTTGCCAAAGCAAAGTGAAACTTTCTTGGGCGTTGACGGGGGGCGAAACTGCGGTTTCGCTTCTCCTATTTTTTTTTTCTTTCTTTTTTTTTGGTACGGCTGCCCTTTTTGAATGTTGTGTTGGCAGCCGCTACCCCCAGGTTACAACACTTTGACATGCAAACTGATATCTGATATGTTTGATGCTAGTGTTTTCATCTGGAGGTTTATTGAACGTCTTTTCTTTGCCGATCCAATCCCAAGAAACTGCTTACCATACGAGTTTTATTTTTCATATCATTCAAGAGATCAGATGCTCTGCAAGCACTGTACAAAACTGTGAAAACATTAAGGTTCTGAAATGAAGCATTTGTGATTTGAAGCTCTTCTCGCCAGTCATCGCTTTTCCCGTCCAAGTTGGTGGTGGACTTTAAATGCACTCAGAGACTCTCGATGAGATAAATTTATTTCGTATCTGAAAGTAACTGTATGAATTCGCGCATCTGCGAGAACGTAATTTCAATTACATGGACTGTCTGCATTGGAACCGTAGCATTCCACAGTTATGATCGATAGATGGCGCTGCATCTTCAACGTCGTGATATACTTTTACAGCCGAGGACGTCCCCTACTTATTGATGAAAAAACTAAGTCCACGCGTCTATTTTTCTGTCTTTCAAAGTTGTCGATTTTTATTGTTGCTGCTCTACCTTTTCAATTTTTTTTTTTTTTTTTTTGATTTTCTCTTATTTAAATAGAGAAAGATGTTGCGAACTTTTTTATAAAAAAAAAATCATGATCTTATTTGAAAAATTCCTTTCACCGTTAGATGGCGCTGTCTGTATCTTAGTGTAAATGAGATCGCTCCCACCTATTTACTAAATCCCTTGTTTTGACGAAAGAGGAACTGTAAAAAGTGTGTATAGGGACTGAGTAATAATTTCGAATCCTTAAATAATTTGGAATTTTTTTCCGAAACCAATGGCTTATATAATTATAAGTGATTCAGCTTATTGGGCGATTTTTTTTCTTGTCCATTGCCCACACAAAATCGGTTCACGGAACTCATGCCACCTGCTGGCCATACAGTTTGGTAGATTCATAACATTTAACGTTGATACAACATACGGTTGTGTAATCCTTGAGATTTGGCCCATACACATACCTTTATTTATTAGTAGTAGTTATTTTCACTTTGGTTATAACATACAGTAGCAGCTCGTGGTCAAATGTTGTGGAAGGCGCGAAAACAAACTTTCATTTAGAGATACCAGTATCCAATTTGCACAAATATAATTTTTTCATTCTAATTCATTTCATAATTTGTGTATTGAAATTTATTTTCTATGCGTCTGTTGAGAAAAAAATGCACTCTAAACCTACTTAAATTGCATATTATGCTCAATAAGTTTTGCGTATGCAAGTGTTATCAAAACAATTTCTATTGGAACTCTCACGACTGCATTTTATATATGTAACAAATGGAACAGCCACTTGAATGAATTTTTTATACTATTATTTTGAAATCTGCGGCTGGCGGGTAGAACCTCTAAGCGGCCGCATCTGTCCTGAATTATAGTTAGCATATTAGTAATAGTTAGAGATACGTGAATTTCGCAAAAAAAATTTTTTTTAATCAAAGCAAAAACTTTTTAATCAGAAATTTCGTATCATTTTCCGAAATTCAAAAAAAGTTGCACATACAGTCGTGTACACTTATAACATAACTCGTGGATAAAAAATACGGTTATGAAATCCTTAAAATTTGACCCGTTCACGTCTATACATTTTTATCTCTGTTATAACATACCCTGCTTAAATCATACGATGTGGATGTAACAAACCAAATGAAGGGGCTTAACCAAAACTTGTATCCAGATATAACACTGCAAAAAAAAAGAACCCAGGAAAATTTAGTTAAAAATAGCCTTTTAAGGACAACATTCCTTGTATACGGGTAATATCTGGGACCTAAATTTTTTCAATAAACGCAGAAATACGAGGATTGAATAGTTACACTTCCTAACCAACAGATAGCACTGAATATTGTAATTGGGAAACTTTATTGCCACCTGTCGATAATAAATGTAACTATTTTGGCAATAAAATTTTTGACATTTTATAAAATCCTGTCTTGTTGTGCAGAACTGTATCGTCTACGTTTTTCTAATTATGGAGTTTTTACTTGTTTTTATAACTTTGTGATCTTTTTATTGGTGGTCTTAATTCAAGTTGAAATTGGTGGAGTACGGGTGGCTAATTCAAGTGTACTATTGATTGGTGAACACATGAACATCAGTAAAATTGTTTTTTCTGTATTTTTTTAATTGTACAATACCGTCAACTCTTCAAAGGAAAAACCATTAGCATAAACCCAAAAAAAATTATTAACATTTAAAAAAATATCTGCAATTTCTAAAATTTCCAGATACCAATCAAAAACTATATATTCATGCTACATTATATTTCAATTATGTGAGGCATTAAGCTTATTTTTTCCACGACAATCTCAATAATGCATATATGTCATTGCTACGTAATCTAATTTCATTACCTCCCTTATAACATGCACGTGATTTATTGCATACACTTCTCGAAACACCTAGGGGCTATGTATAACCGAACTCGACTGTATTTACATCGGCTAGGTACCGTTTCGTCCTTTCCCGATTCATCCTTAGATCAAAATAGTCCTGGGGGTGAACTATCTCTGCAGTCCTTAGTAACTACTAGTCCTAATGAACTACCGGTCGGAGGACTGAAGCTAAGGACCGCTTCAACTACTAGTAGTTAAGAGGTACTATGTACTACCAGTCCTTAAGGTCACGTGACGTGAAACAGTAGTTAGAGGGGGGGAAAATTTTTGGTTTCGAGAGTAACAGATCGCTAACCAATCGGGATGCCGTTTGAAGCCTACAACTACTACTAATTATTTAACAATCGTTTTTCCGCAGTGGGTTGTGGCAGCGATTTCATGTTTACAAACAAACATGTTGTAAACAAACTTTTTTTTCCGAGGGACTCACCATACATTTTTTTGTCATCCGTGTTTTGCAATTTTTTTTACTCTAATATCGCTGGCCAGTTTAATTATTTTGTACACGTATGAGGACGTTGCATTTTTCATCTTGCGACTTTTTTTTAGAATAAGATTCAGTATATAATAATAGTCAAAGTATTTTTCTTGTCCTAGCTCATGGACCCCATTTTTGGATGCTTGAAGAAGCGAGTATATGGGACCCCAGCTGCATATAAGTGGGTCGCATACTGATGAAATCAAAATTTGAAAAAAAAAATTCTTACAACAAAATGTAAGATTTTAAATTAAGGTTACCGGCACTAGTTGAGCCTATGGCCGTAATGTGCCTTTTCGGGGCACACTTTCCCTTTTTTTTGGGGGGGGGGGGGCTCTTCTTGAAATGCAAAATAATTATAGATTTTTGAACCCCCCTATTCACCTCGGGAGCCCTACTTGAGGCTCCAGCTGACTACTATTTTTAATATTGAGTGCCACTTTTTTTTAAAGACAAATTTGTTAAATGATTTTTTATTATCCATTTGTATTCCTTTTAAATTCATTGAAACAACGAATTGTAAATTCTTTCTGGAGCAACTAAAATAAAAAAAAAAACTAAAATAAAAAATATAAAAAAAAAAAATAAATAAATAAATAAAATAAAATAAAAAAAAATAGTAAAAAAAAAATAAATAAAAAAAAATAAAATAAAAAAAAATAAATAAAAATAATAATAATAATAAAAAATAAATAAATAAATAAAAAAAAAAATAGTTCTGTATTTTAAACTATGGGTTTCTCCTCAGTATTAAAAAATATTATCAGAACATGATTTTCTATGAATGAGCACTTACCTGTTAATGCAAGTGAATACTTCAATATTTAAAAGATGTATACTTCTATATTAAAGACCTTTCATCAATTTATCTGTTTCATATTTAGCTTCTAACATATAACTTCACCTGATAACTTTCATTTGATCGTATATTTCATTTCAGTTGATTAGAAGATGAATGATTGATTGAAGGTGATTAATAGAAACATGAATTGAATAACAACTTGCACACATGATTTGTCATACAAAAACATTTTATTTCAAACATATGTTCATAGAAAGTTATCATAATCATAATTTATTTGTTGTACTTTTCTTAGAAATCACACCTTTCAAGAATATAATTTTTTGAGATTCATTAATTTTCATCTGCATCTTCAAATGTTGATTTACCTGAAATTAGAAAGAGGAAGAAAAAAACACTTTTATTACGCTTATCAATCTTTAAATGTATTGTATATTTGATTTCAAATTATAACAGTCTTTAGTTGCATAAGTAGAGATAATTCGTGCACAATAGCACTTTGTCGAGTCGCCACCATTTTATCACAGTAGGATCCAAAATGCATCAACTGCGTTTTACAAGGGAGGCCTGGCATTGCACACAGATGCACTTGTTCATGTCTAGATGTATTTACCTAGGGCTTCACAAATCTTAGGAGCAAACATTGCAAAAAAGAAAATCATACTGACACCTAAAATTTTCTATGCAGATCACAAAATATTTGGAGTTTATGTCTGCATCTTCCAATATGTGAAGATCATCACTAAGTGCTGAAAAAGTTGAATATAATTTGTTTTTACTTTGGATTATCTCTCCTAAAAATATGCTTGGCTGCCAAGAAATTTGGCCGGCACCTAAAATGTTTTTCAATTTTTCAAGCCATGTTTCTACCCTAAAATTTTGGTTAGACGGATGAAGTGAAAAAACCTATTGGCACGCAGCTTACTTAATATTTTCACTCTACTTTCAGCTTCGCTCTAAAACACATCCTTGGCAACCTCTTGTGGATCGGGGAACCCTATTTAAATTAACATAGAAATTTTGCAGTGTTGTATGGTCTCACTAGTTAAAAAGTATGATATTATTTATCGTCAATTATATTGTTTTAATATTTCCATTCACAAAATTTGCTAATCAGTAAATATGATAATAACATTTTCAAAGAATTAATATTGCTTTTGAGTTGGCAAAGCTTCTAAAGGTTTTTTTTTAATGTCCTATCTCTCATTTATATAGCCAAGACATATTTTTCAACAGTATGCATGTTTTTACTTGTACTGGTCAAATTTTCAGTAGTACAGGTAGCCATTAAGAAATCTATCTTAATTTGCTCAATTCAATTATGTCAAAAAGAGTTGTTCTTTCAATAGTATCTGAAAAAATTATGATTATAAAGAAAATTACTCATAGCACAAGATATTTCTCGAGAGAAACCAATATGGTATGGACTAAAAACAATGCCACCTTCCCCCCCCCCTGCTTATTTTGTTTTTGCACATATAAAATGTGTTGCTGAAATTACAATAATTTCAGAGGGAAGTATGTTTCTGTTAAGTTTTATATTGAGAAATATTCAAGTGATTTTACAGTTTAAAATTTTTATAAATTTTCTCAACTTAAAATTGAATGTGTATAAAATAGGTTATTTTATTCATCATGCAACATAAGTGAGACACTGAAATACATTTCTTAATAAACATGTGAATTTATGTAATACCGCCTCTCCGAAACGCTATTATGTCTGCGATCTTATATAACGCCAAAATTCTTTGGGTGGGATGGTGGCATTAAATCGGGGTTCGACTGTATTTGGGGTATAATGTGATAGGCCTCCTCGTGGTGCACCCTGGGTAATGCTAAATCTATCACACGTCATTGACATCGCTTATTTGTGCTCATATCCTTCACTTTCAATAGCCCAGATTACATGTTTTTTTTTTCTACACATCTTGCAGTACTTGTCTTGCGTCTTGTTTTGTCCTGTACATGTTTATGTCTTGTGTCCAACCCCTCATTGTGGACCCCGCTTAGGCGGGGAGGGAGGACCCCTCCCCGCCTAAGCGGACGGGGCATTGCTTCTAGCGTATGCCCTATCTGGGACGCTGTCTACCTGCGTGTTTGCCGTGCGTGGAGACCCGTAAGGCTGGAGATGGGGATCCTGGTTAGCCTGATGCGCTAGCTTTGGCCTCGGATTCAGCCGAAACGGGAGGCTTGGATTAGCCCCGTCCAGGTCAATCGGCTGTGGTCGCCTCGGTGGCTGAAGGGGTTACACTACTGGGCAGGTAGAGGGGCCGGGCCTGCCGGACGTCGTTGAGGTTTGTTGGTGCTGCTTCACGACGATCTTGGATCTTGAACGCGTCTGCTCGCCTGCTTTCGTGGTGTATAGCTCCCACCTAACCTGACGTTGCTACTAACCTTCACCGGTTACGTGTGCGCGTCCCCTTGTACGGCTCCATGGTGGGCATGGTGGGTGGGAGTGGAACAATACCCATTCAAATATGGGAAAAAATCAAAATGCACCAAAACGTCAAAGAACTGCTTCAAACCAAACACATGTCAATGTAACTGCTTCAAATTCATCAACTGTTTCATTTTTCTTTCTGCACTCTTCAGATGCCGAAAAACCGCTGGCCAAAGTATCACCATTTGTAATAGATAAAGCTCTCTATGACACAGTTGGTACCTTAAAATCGGTGAAGGCCCTTCGTTCAGGAGACCTTCTCATCGAAACTAACACATCCAAACAAGCCGAACTCATTCAAAAGCTCACGTCTCTTGCAAACATTCCCATAACAGTCAAAATACATCCCACGTTGAATTATTCACGTGGTGTCATTTCAGATAATAACTTAATTAACATGGATGAAGAAGAACTAACACAAGAGCTGGCGTCTCAAGGCGTAACATCTGCCAAACATATTATGAGCCGCAAAGATGGCAATCCAGCTCCCACACGAAACATAATTCTCACATTCTCATCACCAACATTGCCGAAAGATATCAAAATAGGTTATTATAACCTCAAAATCCGGCCATACATTCCTAACCCTGTTAGATGCTTTAACTGCCAAAAATACGGTCACTCACGAACGGCATGCCGCAGTCAACCCACCTGCGCAAAATGCGATGAGAAGGACCACATTTCGGACAACTGCACTAATTTACCATTCAAGTGCGTCAATTGCGGTGGCGACCACCCCGCATTTGACAGAAAGTGTCCGAAATGGAATGAAGAAAAAGAGATCCAGAAGATCAAGGTCCTTAATAACATCTCATATATTGAAGCACGCCGTCGTATAATGCCTAACCAAACTCCAATAGCTAGTAGATCATACTCTAATACGGTAACAAATCCATCAACAGCTAATACGACTAACAATATCACCAAAGTATCTGTAACAACTCAGACTGAACCAATAGCTGATACATCAACTCAAACATCATCATCTAACCAACCGTGTAATAGTTGTGGCTGCTGTTGCTCTGCTGGATTTCGGAGGGAGTCCACTACCTCCGAAGAAGAGGCAGGAAAGGTGACAGCGCACACATTCAAAAAACCTACTGGTACTAAACCCAAGATTAATTCTGGAAATAAATCTAAAAAGACCGGATATTCAAGAAAAGCAATACAGAGAGCAATAAAATGTCCCACCCTCAAGAATGTGGCACTAATTGATGACAAGTCAATTGGTGACATGGATCTTGATAATCTATCAGAATCTGGTGGTACTCGCCGGAAACTAGACCGGAATAAATTTAAAGACCTCGAACCGTCTACTTCTACCTAATTTATGGCCAACATAACCCAATGGAACATTCGTGGTCTTAGATCCAATTATGAAGAACTCAAGGATTTGATCAATCACTATCATCCTGTTTGCGTGGCACTCCAGGAAACTTTTGCGAAGCCCTCGGAGACATGGAACATCAGGCGACATTCCCTGTTTCGTATCGATTACGATGACGGGAGTGGAGCTTGCCGCGGTGTTGCTCTGCTGGTTCCACATCACGTGTCGTCGCGCGTTCTTACGCTGCGCACGAACCTGCAAGCCATCGCGGTGGAAATCTCTACAGGCCTGAGAATTACCATCTGTTCCATTTATTTGCCACCAAATGACACCGTCTTACAGAGAGATCTAGAAGATCTGATTGATCAATTACCTCCACCTTTTTTTCTTCTTGGAGACTTCAATGCTCATAACATGATATGGGGTTCTAACAGCAACACCCCTCGTGGGGAAATGGTTGAACGTCTATTAGACGACATGAACCTCGCCATCACGAATGATGGCAGTTTCACTCATTTCCATGCCCCAAACAATAGTTTCACTGCAATAGATTTATCGTTATGCTCACCTTCACTCTTGCCCAACTGGTCCTGGTTGGTTGATCCGGACCTCCACGGGAACAATAATTTTCCTCTAGTGGTTAAGTGCCTTGATCGAAGCCATAGCATACCTGACGGTCCTCCTCGGTGGAAGCTTGTGGCCGCCCGATGGGCAGACTTCACGGTCAAGGCAGAAATCACGGAGGATATGGTTTCGCAACCCGACATCGACCACTGTGTCGACCTTGTGACCAGTTGTATCATCTCTGCTGCAAATGAAACAATACCTAAAGTCTCCTCGAAACTTCCTAAATTTCCTAAACCTTGGTGGAACCACGAATGTAATCTTACTATTGAAGCACAAAAGAAAGCATGGAGTAGGTTCCGGCGGTATCCTACCCATGACAACAAGTTGGCATTTTTAAAAGCAAAGGCGATAGCGAGAAGAACCAGGCGCCAGGCTCAACGCGAGTCCTGGCAAAAGTTTACCACGGGAATCAATTCATCTACTTCATCTAAAGTCAGTTGGGACCGGATCCGAAATATCAATGGTCATTATCAGTCTCATCCACTTACCACTTTAAATACCAATGGAACTATTATCAGCGATGTGAGGGATATTGCGGATACCATCGCCGCCCATTTCGCCGCTGTCTCCAGTGATGCGAACTATCCCCCATCATTTCATCCCATTAAATCATCAGCCGAAACCTACATCGTACACCTTCCGGCCTTTTACACCGGAGGGGTACAACTCATTGTTCACCCTTCATGAACTGACGAAGGCCTTGCAGCGAAGTCCTGACTCAGCTGTAGGGCCCGATGCTATTCATTATTCCATGATTCGGCATCTCTCACCAGAATCACTGTCACATTTACTCATTTTATTTAATCGGATCTGGGTCAGTCATTCATTTCCTGACACCTGGCGAGCAGCCATAGTTCTTGCATTCCCGAAGCCTGGCAAAAATCCTCAACAACCGAACAGTTACAGACCTATTGCTTTGACCAGTTGTTTATGTAAGCTCATGGAACGCATGGTCAACTATCGCCTTATGCACTACCTTGAGGTTAACAATATTTTATCTAAACATCAAAGCGGCTTTAGACGGTTCAGGTCCACAACATGCACTCTGTTACGCCTTGAGACATCAATAAGACAAGCATTTGTGAAGAGGGAGCATATGCTAGCCATATTTTTCGACATAGAAAAGGCCTACGACCGTACTTGGAGGCACGGAATTCTTTCCGACCTCTATAATAGCGGCTTGCGGGGCAACTTGCCCATTTTCATTAAGAACTTTCTTGCTCGCCGCATCTTTTAGGTACGGATCGGAAGCACGTTATCAGCTCCCCAAATTCAAGAACAAGGTGTACCTCAAGGTAGCATTTTAAGTGTAACACTTTTTAATTTAAGACTCAACGGGGTGTTGAACCAACTCCCGTTGTCTGTCACTGGCGCACTCTACGTGGATGATCTGTTGATATCTTACCAATCAGTGAATATGAGGTCAGCCGAGAGACAATTACAAACCGCTCTCAACAAGATTAGCAAGTGGGCTCATAATAACGGCTTTTAATTCTCCGCTGACAAGACTGTTGCTATGCACTTTTGTCGGCGTCGAGACCTACATGATGACCCCACAATTGTTTCTCAATAACAATCTAATACCTATTGTAGAAAATACTAAATTCCTCGGCATCACATTTGACAAGAAACTCACTTTCAAACCTCAAGTTGCGCAATTAAGAGCTCGTTGCATGAAGACGATGAACCTCTTGAAGGTCATCTCTTCTACATCGTGGGGAGCTGACCGTAAGTCGCTCCTCCACTTATATAAAGCTTTAATAAGATCGAAGCTCGACTACGGCTCCATTGTATACGGGTCGGCACCTCGGAGCTATCTGAGTGTGCTCGACCCAGTCCACCATCTCGCCCTACGGATTTGTTCTGGAGCTTTCCGGACGTCTCCAATGGAGAGCCTATATGTCGAATGCAACGAGCCATCACTGACATCAAGACGCCAGCAACTTTGCTTGAGATATTTTATCAAGATGAAGTCTTTTCCAGATCATCCACTTCATCGTGTCATTTTGAATCCCTCATTTCATAGACTATTTGCTGCTCGCCCTTCATGTGTTCCATCTTACGGTCTTCGTATGAGGGCACTTGTGGAAGAACTAGAATTAGACATCAGTCGTGTGGCCCCAGTTGCTTGGCAACTGGCACCATGGGAGCAGTCTCTGCCAGATGTCTCTCTTCCATTATCATTATACCCTAGAGCCACCACAGCAGATGTCATATATCGACAGATATTCTTTAGGCACAGGGGCAGGTACAACAGGTACTTCCCCATAGATACCGACGGCTCCAAGAGCCCTGGCCATGTCGGTTGTGCCTACATCTGCTGTGAGGAGACATCTTTCAAACTTCCAGACACATTCACTATATTCGGCAGAACTGTACGCAATCCTTCAGGCTCTACGTCATATACGACGCAAACGCCACCGACGATGCATCATCTATAGCGACTCTCTCAGCGCATTACAAGCACTGTGTTCCTGTACGTTTCACACTCATCCATTCATTCATGCCATTTTTCATGAACTGCATTACCTCATTCATCATGGTACCACAGTAAAATTTTACCGGGTACCAGGTCATTTTGGAATACCGGGCAACGAAAAAGCAGACACCGCAGCTCGAACAACAACTAACATTGACAATAACCTTTTGGTACCTGCCAGTGACCACTTCTCAATCCTCCAGGAAGTGATGCATCACCGCTGGCAGGATCATTGAAACCATCAGATAAATAATAAACTTCATGCCATCAAGCCCACACTTGGCCATTGGCGTTCGAGCTGCAGAACTAACCGAAAGGAGGAAGTTCTGCTTGCCCGGTTACGCATAGGACACAGCCGTATCACACAATCATATCTTTTATTACGAGAGAGTCAGCCACAGTGCCCACATTGTCAAACTCCATTAACCATTGCTCATGCTTTTACTTGTTCATATCATCGTCATCATTTTACGACCGCTTTTGGTCAAAGTCATCTTTCACTTCATGACATTTTAAATGACCATAGCGATGCATCTCGCATTTTTAAATTCATCAAAGCCATTGGTTTTTATAACAAATTATAGATTTTTACAATTCATGTCATTGTTTTATGCTTTACGTTGCTTTTTATCATGCATGATTTTAGTATTTTGACATGACAAAAGGATGATTTTTCTTATTTTTATAATTTGTTTTGGCGCAGTTTGACCAAATTGGTCCTTGCGCCAGAAAATTTAAAATCCAATCCAATCGACTGTATTTGTTCCACTAGGGTTGTTGATACAAATGAAATCAGTGAAAATGATGCGACATAATGTTAAAATTTATGTCATTAAATCATGCATGGAAATATTTCATTTTGCATGAAAATAATAATGGAAACTGTTGCTCAAAGTCAAATACAAAGAATTAAAATTATGACATGAATGTCGCTCTCCACTTGTTAATACAAGATATACAGAAGACTGGATGTTGTGAAGATATTTATTATTTTAGATGTTAATTTTTTTAAGGAAGGAAAAAACTCATCTCTGCCTCTACCGGGAGTCGAACCCGGGTCCCTCGATTGCCGGACGAGTGCTCTGACCGCTAAGCTACAGAGGAGATAGAGATTTTCCTTCGTTAGAGCGTATATATTTAAAATCGAGGTACCCGGGTTCGACTCCCGGTAGAGGCAGAGATGAGTTTTTTCCTTCCTTAAAAAAATTAACATCTAAAATAATAAATATCTTCACAACATCCAGTCTTCTGTATATCTTGAATTAAAATGACCTTTGTTTGCTCTAGTAGATTTGTTTGGTAACCTTCAATAACTTCGTAGCTACCTACAGCCAAGTTCCTGGGAAACAAAATTTTCAAAATGTTATATTTTAAAGTTCTTAAGTATTCGACATGGAAATTTTTTTTCTGTCGTTACCCATACACACAAAATCAAAAACAATTTTTGGCAAAAAATTAAATTTGAACACACACAGCAAGGCCATAACCCAAACACTGAAGTAGTAATATGTTTCAAACACTAATCTGCTTGTAAATAGTCTATAAGGTTTTCGCGGCCATCATTTGATAAAAATTGTTTTTTCGGGTTCGAAGACCGTCGTCCGTTTGAGTTTGTTCTCAACGTTTCCCCAACACTAGTGGTTGGCATCATCAGGAGAATTGATAAACTGGATCAAAGTCAAGTTTTCCAGACCAGACCAGACCAGACTCAAAATTTTTCGATGGTGACTGGCCCTATGGAAATGGGCCATTAGCCAACATAAAGACTGGGGCCCCTTGGGGACCCCCGGTGAAGAGAAGGACAAGTGAGTAATGTATGTGTAGTTGTGAAAGTGCATGTATGAGAAGGGAAGGTTTGGGAATAAATCCTCTTTTTAAAAAATCAATGGTCACAAAAATGGTCTGGCGATTATTAAATTTGAATTTAGAAATTTTACGTCGGTAAAATGCCACCACTTCCTTACGTTATTAGTATGATTATAATTAGCTTCGCTTGTGAAGAAGCCCGGTCGGGCAACGCTTTGATGTTGGCCTGCTCGTCTGGGATTGGATCAGACGCCTTTTGTGATTCCGTATTGGCTGGAATCTGAAAAGATACATGTTATGCAAAAATAATATTATTAGTGGCAAGAAGTGGGAAAAAAAGAGATAGTGTTAATACGATTATTTTTCAAAGTCGAGAAAAGATAGAAATGCGATGAAAAGAAAGTTTAAAATCACGATTTTTTTTTTTTTTTCACAAAATTTTTTCAAAGTTTTTTTGAAGATGGTTTTTTATTTTTTGATAGAAGAAAAGTTGTGGAAAGGAAAAAGAAAAGAAAAGTATACTTTCCGATTAAATAAGGAAGAAGGTTTTTTCGATTTTCGGCGAGGCTTAAGGTTCCGAGATAATGTTCCCGGCCTCGTATAAAAATTTTTCGAAGACTGCTCGCCGGTCTTTTTTGGAGTTGAATTTGAGAATGTCCTCAAAGCAAAGTTTGGCATATTCAAACATATATAAAGTTGAATTTGGACATTCATCTTCGACCCGGGTGCGGTTTGGATGGGTTGTCCCGTTTTTACGGGTAATGAGTTCCCGTTTTTTAGCCTTCGAAGTTCGGCTATGTAGGAGCTGCAATTTTTGTAGCTCGCCGGGTGTCCTTCCTTCTTGCAGTTGACGCATTTAGGTGGATGTGTCCCTCTGATTTTCCGACACGGCTGGCCGATATGGTTTTCCGTGCATTTGATACACCTCTCGGCGAAATTGCATTCGTTAGCCGTGTGTGACCATCTTTGGCATTTTATGCAGCGCTTGGGGAGAGAGCGCCTTGGGTATCGTTTGAAGGTCTCGACTCGTACAGGCACAAAGTTGAGATGGTGCAATTTGAGAATTTTTTTGGAATTCTCGCCGCGGGGTATCACGATTTTCCAGAGGGGCAGTTTACGTTTGTTAGATCTCCTTCTTTGGGAAGTGAGTTGGTGAATGTCCAAGATTTCATGTCCAAGTTTGGCGAGCTCGTTTTTTATCTCTCCGATCGGTGTGTGGGGATCCAGGCCTTTTAGTAGGACGGCCGTTGACTCGCTTGCTTGTGTTGAGTAACGAATTATGGTGAATCCATTTTCTCGTAGAAATGCAAGGACTTCGTTTTGGTCTACTTCGCTTTGAAGGAGTAGTTTGTAACAGTCTTTTTTGACGTTGATCTCGAAAGGGTGCGCGCAAATGTCACTAATGGACCGTGCGATCCGGAACCAGCGGCCGCCTCCGACGAAGGTTACGGCATGGCTGTTTGATGCTGCCGTAGGTGTTGGCAAGCTGTCACTCACGGCTGTGGGCGTGGTGTTGTCCTTTAGGGATCGTTTTGGTTGGTCCAATGGCCGGTAATCACTCTTGGTGGTCCGGGGACTATTTGATTTCGATGAAGAATTGTCTTCGGTATCGATTTTCCTCTCGAAGATGATGGTAGGAATAGGGGCGTCTACTGGGGGACCATCTGGTGGCGTTGAAAGAAAGCTCAGGTCAGACAAGGTTGGGATTTCCTTGTCCTTCATATCGACGGTGTTTGTGCGAAATTTGGTGACCGCTGTTGTTGGGTCTTTTCCCGTTGAGGTGTGGACGGGTTGCTTTCTATCAAGTATCCTGGTCACTTCTTCTCGTTTCATTCTGGCCAGCCCTGGGTAATCCTCGTAGTAACATGGTTCAGGATAATTGAGAAGGTATTTTATGGCTCCTTCTATGAGATTCGATTTACGTGTGAATTCATCGGGGTCCTGTAATGTTTGGATTTTTTTGAAGTCCAGCAGGGCTGTGCGGAAGGTGTGTCCACTCTTGCATGCTTTTTCAGATGTGGAAATTCCTTCGATGAATTTGTTGTGATGTATAACGACATCTTTGAGAAGAAGAAGTGTCGCCTTCTCCTTGGTGCCAAGATCTGCTTTCCGTTGGTACACCGCTGTCAGTTCAGTCCAGTACTGGTTTGTTGGCTGTTTGACGAAGTCATGGAAAAGACATACGGGTATTTTAGGATTAGCGGGATCCGACATCATGGAGGAGTCACTTCACAATTTAGACTGTTAATTTTAAATTACATTGAGTTTAAGTTTAACTTGGGTATTAAGTTAATGTAGCACCGACTGGGTACGGGCTGTAGAAGCTGAGTTAATTTGGAGATAGCATCTGGGAGCAAAAAATTTTGCGACCGTCCCGTACAGCGTCTGGGACGTCTGTCATGTCAAGTTTTCCGGAGTCTGAACTGAACTGAATAAAAACTGGATTTGGTGGTTCCTAAGAATTCTCAACTACCACCTTAGAAAGTGCCATGAAACGGCTGTGAAGGAGAGATTTGTTGTGTTTAGAAAATGTGTGTAGAGTTGTGTGTGTAGAAGAAGAAAGGATAGAGGGGAAAATTTTAAAGTCAAAATCGGGAAAAAACTTTGTCAATAACGAAAGAGTTTTTCAATGTCACAATAAAACCTTCTTTGCACGATGCACACCACAGTCCATACGGAGACAAGTTCCTCTTCATTAACAAGCAAGTTCTTATACAATCTCTTATGAAGCCAAAATCCATTTACAGATCACCACCTACAGCAGATCAAGATTCTTGTGGAACTATATGGGATAAAAAATTTATCTTCCGATATTAAAACAAGATAACAAAAAACACCCATTTTTTCTAAGTTGGTAGGTAAGAAAAACCGCTCATCTCTTAGAGCGCAAAAAGACCTTTTTACTTCAATAATAAAGAAACAATTAAGAATCAATAAGAATTCAGGAATAAAACCCGAAAAACAAGCACTATGACCATTATCATCATGGCATAATTTTATATTACAAGGGTACCAATAAGATAGTTCTATTTATATTTTAATAATTTTATAACAATACTCACTAAATTATTAAGAAGCAAAATATAATCCTCAAGCCATACTATTTACAAAATCCAATATTTACAAGGGATTCCCTCAATTAATATTTACAAGAGATTTCTATCCCGATCCAGTATTTACAAGGGATTAAACCTCAACATCCACTATATACAGGGAATTATTATCCCAAAATCAATATTTACACAGGATATAAACCCAAAAAATCCACTATTTACAAGGGGTTTTATCCCAAAAATCCAATTTTGTGACCAAGTCAACAGTTATTCAGTAATATATCTTTCATTTTAACTTTTTTCAATTTAGTATAATACAATACTCCTTCAATTATATCAGTTGCAAATTGCACCTTAGAGTTTATAACACACTTCTGCCATATCCAAAAAATCCAAAATTTACTCAAAGCAATTTTACAAACTGACCAAAGCAAAGTTCCAAATAAACAGAGCCTATGATTTATAGTAAGGTGAGAAAATTTTTTACTAGAGTAAATCAGCAAAAACATTTCAGTAATGATACTCACAAAAATTCTAGCTTCCATAATATCAGAAAAATAATTTACTGTATCAGAAAAATCACTAGTTTCCAAAACATCCCAATTACTCGCAATAGAGCCCACAAAGTAGACCGGGGGGATGCTATATGCCTTACCTATACCCATTTCAGAGTCAGCTTCACCCTGAGTAAAATATGTGCAAGAGCAACAAGAAAATAGCTCAACCATATGTATCATCTTTTGCAAGATTAACTCAAGAAGTTTTTCAGAACCAATTGCTAAGTATTTCACATGAATCTCCAAGAGTTCATTTAAGCATCTGGCTACTTTACAATTTTCTACTAAGTTCAGGGGATTTTTAGGGGCTTCGAGCCAGATTTTACCAAGAAAGTCCAAAATTCTGGCAAAAACACCTTGTTTTATCCAGGAGAACTTTTGAGCCAAGGGGACACATAATGCTAACTCATAAAGGTCCCTATCAAATACTTGATTCCTGAAGGGGCAACTAAAAGCCATGATAATAATAATCACAGTACTTACCCAACAAACCAGGAACCACCAAGAGAAACCTATACACTATACGGCGACCGCTAGGAAATTCAGTAGAACACTATACGGCGACCGAAAAATGTTCGTAGTACTGCAGTTCTTTATGCGACGAAAACGCAAGAAGCCCTAAGCTTGTAGTCGTAGAAGCTCGTAGACATACTGCCACAATAACATAACAGGAACTTATAGAAGCAATTACGATATCAAAAATCAATTAATTATGTTAATTACTAAATTAATTACGCAAAATCAGAGTTCTTGACGAACGTAGTGATGACGCATACAAAAAGCGCCGAAGCCCCCTTCCGGAGTCTCAGGTTGTATTTATGCACATAAGTGGCTTGAACTACACTATTGTTTTGCGATTGGTCAGTTGATTCTATGGCTGGCAGCGTATTGTAAACAGTTGTTATGTTGGTAGAACCTGATTGGCCGAGAGATGTGGAGTTATCTGATTGGCTGTTGTCATCATTCTGTTGCTGGACCTTGAAGGGGAAGGTTCTTGTTCTTCTGAGAGCTGGTGTCCAGGATCTGCTCAATTTCAAAGTTTCTTCTCTTCTATTATAGCTGTTTTTGTGCTTGTATATTTCAATAGCCTCTCTGTAGATTCGTGGGAAGAAGTGGTCAACATTAGCTATTACCTGTGTTTTGCTGAACTGTACACTGTGGTTGTCGTAAAGCGCATGCTCTGCCACCGCCGACTTTTCTGTTTGGCCCATTCTGCAGCATCGTTCGTGCTCTTTTATTCTCGTGGCCACAGATCTTTTTGTGGTTCCAATATATACCTGACCACAGGTGCACGGTATTCGGTAGATCCCCGGTGTTGATAGAGGGTCACGGTGGTCTTTTGCTGATCGCAGCATTTCACATATTTTTCTGGTTGGTTTGAAAATGGTCTTTATACGATGTTTTTTCATGACCTTGCTGATTCTTGCCGTCACTCCGGGGATAAAAGGCAGCACAGCTTTTCCAATTGATTGTGACTGCTCATTTTCCGTTGGTGATTCCTTGATGGAGCGTAAGGCTTTCTTGATGTCGTCTTTCGTGTACCCATTAGAGCGGAAAACTGATTTTAAGTGCTCAATCTCTTTACCTAGATCTTTTCCTTCACATAGTCTTCTTGCCCTCTCGATCAAGGTTTTCAGTACGCCTCGTTTTTGGTGAGGATGATGATTGGAGAGCTTATGCACATATCTGTTGGTGTGAGTAGGCTTACGATAAATGCTGTGGCCTAAATTCCCACTGAAGAAATCATCGCAAATGTTGAAGCAGCCATGAGAAACATGCCAGAAGAGCAAGCAGAAGAAATACGAGTAGAAACATCTAGAATTCTGACAAGAGCCAAGCCACCCCGGAAAAATCTAAAAGCAGCCGAACTACGAGCGATTAGGAGCCTCAACTCCGATAAAGATATTCTCATTCTGGCAGCAGACAAGGGAAATGCAACGGTAATAATGAAGACAGAAGAATACGGCCGTAAAATGACAGAACTCTTGGATCCATCAACGTATAGAGTGCTCAAAAAAGACCCAACACAAAAGATCCTGAGGAAGATGAACAGTTTGGTAAAATCCTCGTCTTTACCTGAGAATGAGAAAAAAGGTATCTGCAGAACAGAAGCACTTTCTCCTCGCATTTATGGTTTGCCGAAAATACATAAAGAACTGGTTCCGTTGCGGCCGATTGTGAGTTCCATTGGATCTCCCACCTACAATCTAGCCAAGGTGTTAACCACCATCTTGCAGCCACACATAGGAAAAACAAGCACATTTGTGAAAGATTCTGGTCACTTCGTCGAAAAAATAAAAAAAATCAACTTGCAACCTGATGATATACTGGTGAGCTTCGACATCGTATCATTGTTCACCAAGGTGCCACTGAAAGACGTCTTAGCACTACTCGATGAAATATTCCAAAAAGATATAGTAGGCCTTTTCCAGCTTTGCCTTACTACAACCTATTTCACCTGGAACAACGTCATCTATGAACAGACGGATGGAGTAGCTATGGGAAGCCCCTTGAGCCCGGTAGTTGCCAACTTCTTTATGGAAAAATTCGAGGAGCAGGCAGTAACAACAGCACCTCTCAAACCAACAATTTGGCTCCGCTACGTTGACGATACATTCGTTGTTTGGGGGCATGGTGAAGAAAATTTACACCGATTCTTGGACCATCTCAACAGAATCCATCCGAACATCAAGTTCACTATGGAAATAGGGAAAGAAGGACAGATCCCGTTCTTGGACGTTCTGGTCAGCCGTCAAGGTCAACGTTTAGGCCACAGCATTTATCGTAAGCCTACTCACACCAACAGATATGTGCATAAGCTCTCCAATCATCATCCTCACCAAAAACGAGGCGTACTGAAAACCTTGATCGAGAGGGCAAGAAGACTATGTGAAGGAAAAGATCTAGGTAAAGAGATTGAGCACTTAAAATCAGTTTTCCGCTCTAATGGGTACACGAAAGACGACATCAAGAAAGCCTTACGCTCCATCAAGGAATCACCAACGGAAAATGAGCAGTCACAATCAATTGGAAAAGCTGTGCTGCCTTTTATCCCCGGAGTGACGGCAAGAATCAGCAAGGTCATGAAAAAACATCGTATAAAGACCATTTTCAAACCAACCAGAAAAATATGTGAAATGCTGCGATCAGCAAAAGACCACCGTGACCCTCTATCAACACCGGGGATCTACCGAATACCGTGCACCTGTGGTCAGGTATATATTGGAACCACAAAAAGATCTGTGGCCACGAGAATAAAAGAGCACGAACGATGCTGCAGAATGGGCCAAACAGAAAAGTCGGCGGTGGCAGAGCATGCGCTTTACGACAACCACAGTGTACAGTTCAGCAAAACACAGGTAATAGCTAATGTTGACCACTTCTTCCCACGAATCTACAGAGAGGCTATTGAAATATACAAGCACAAAAACAGCTATAATAGAAGAGAAGAAACTTTGAAATTGAGCAGATCCTGGACACCAGCTCTCAGAAGAACAAGAACCTTCCCCTTCAAGGTCCAGCAACAGAATGATGACAACAGCCAATCAGATAACTCCACATCTCTCGGCCAATCAGGTTCTACCAGCATAACAACTGTTTACAATACGCTGCCAGCCATAGAATCAACTGACCAATCGCAAAACAATAGTGTAGTTCAAGCCACTTATGTGCATAAATACAACCTGAGACTCCGGAAAACTTGACTCACACAGATGTCATCCAAGAAAAAATCCACACGACGCAGAAAACTTCCACTTTGGAAAGTCACACTTCCCCGTGACCAGACGTCCCGCAGCATAATCGAAGTTTCTTCTCTAAAATTTATCACCGTCAAATTCACCCCTTTTCGACGCTCACCAAGACGGCCCACACCAACCAGATGCACCCGCTGCCAACGGTGGACCCATCGAGCCGAAAACTGTGAATTTGAGGAACGATGCATCAAGTGCACTAAAAAGCATACGGGACAGCCATGCTCGAACATCTTCGGTGTCCACCAGCCGACCTGTGTGAATTGCAATACTGGAAACCACCCCGCCAGTTACAAGAAATGCAGTGCATACATCGCTGAGCTTAAAAAAATGAGAGCTAACCTCCCGAAAACGCAAGATAGTGCACCCGCATCCAGTAACACACAACGTATCACCGAAAAAAAAAATCCCCCAGTTTTTGTGCCTCGCAGTGTCCAG
This sequence comes from Pholcus phalangioides, assembly GCF_987345545.1. Classification (NCBI taxonomy): domain Eukaryota; kingdom Metazoa; phylum Arthropoda; class Arachnida; order Araneae; family Pholcidae; genus Pholcus; species Pholcus phalangioides. Next base: position 64,982 of record NW_028301598.1, read on the forward strand.
AAAATATCTTCGACACCTAGAAGAAAAATCTGTGTCTCCCCCGCGACACCGTTGCAACAATCCACCGTTAAACCGCTCGATCCAAGAAAAAAAGACAAGTCCGCAGCGAAAGTGAATTCAAACTGCAGCGAAAAAATCGACTCTACGGACTTCCGTCCATCGAATGGATCTACCGACTTCCAGAAAAACTTAGAAAAATCCTCGAAAGCCCCAGCCGAAAGAAATGCCCACGCCGAGAAGCAGCCAGAAGATGCCGAACCCTTGACGGCAACACCGGCCGCAAACCGTGCCGATCTCACTGACAGTTCTTCCGCGTCAGATGACAGCTGCCCAAACTCGACGTATTACATCTTCGAGTACGCAAAATTATGCTTCGAGGACTCTCTACAGTTAAAAACAAAAAAAGAAAGGCAAGCGGTCTACGAGAAATTTCTTGTCGAGGCAGGAAATATAATCAGGCCTAGCTAAAGCCTCATCGAAGCTGCATTATTTAATCGGATTTTCTCACTATCTTTTTTCTTTTTCCTTTCCCCATCTTTGATCTGTCTTAATCAAAAAAAAAATTTCTCTCCAAAAAAATATAAATATTTTGTGAAAAAAAAAAAAAAAAAAAATCGTGTTGTGAACATATTTAATCGTCTTTAATCGACTTTAAATTTTCTCTTCCTTTAGTCGTTTGTCGAAACTATCATTTTTCCCAACTTTGTAATAATCGTACTAATTCTATCTCTGCTTTTCCCTGTCTTTGCTTATTTTTTACTGTATGAAATATGTATCTTTCCAGATTCCAGCCAATAGGGAATCGAGTCAGCGTCTCATCCAATGAGAGACGCCATGGTCAACATCAAAGCGTTGCCCGACCGGGCTTCTTCACAAGCGAAGCTAATATTACTAATAACGCAAGGCAGTGGCGGCATTTTTTCGACGTTTAAAGTTACATAATCGCCAGACCATTTAATTGACCATTTTTCTTTAAAAAGAGGATTTTTTCCCAAACTTTCCCTTCTCATACATGCACTTTCACAACTACACATACATTACTCACTTGTCCTTCTCTTCACCGGGGGTCCCCAAGGGGCCCCAGTCTTTATGTTGGCTAATGGCCCATTTCCATAGGGCCAGTCACCATCGAAAAATTTTGAGTCTGGTCTGGTCTGGTCTGGAAAACTTGACTTTGATCCAGTTTATCAATTCTCCTGATGATGCCAACCACTAGTGTTGGGGAAACGTTGAGAACAAACTCAAACGGACGACGGTCTTCGAACTAATCTGCTTCCTTCCATTATAATGTATATACCTCAACACTAAAAACTTTGCCTGAAATTAAAACTTTGTTTTTTAGTCCCATTGTACAAATTTCATTTTTTATATCAACAAAACAATATAATGATTCCCTATTAAATATTCTTCATCTCAGAGCGAGTTGTAGAGTGCAATTTTTAAAGTAGTAGCACATGATTTTTTCCTGAAAATTTAACTTTCACTAAGTATTACAATCTTGTTCATTTGAACAGGTCAAAATATCAAATCTATATTTTAATCCTTTACACTAAATTTAGCGCATGAGTTTTACAAAATTTAATATTTAACATTACTGCCAATTTTTACCATGCTTTATTTCAATTTCACCATGCTTTATTTCAATTTCACCATTACTCATCACAAAAATATAATTAAAATTTTTGTCATTTAGGTGCTATAATTTATCATCAATGAATTGTAGCTTATTAGTTACTTTGTGCATTGAAGGGAGGTTGATCTAAAACACAAATTTTCAATTTCCTTATTTATAAGCGATTATTTATAGCATAGTCATCCAAGCACAATCTTTATTGTGCCAACAATATTCAAATTATTTATTTACACATGTGCTCAATTTATTTAGAAATAATTTTTCATTAAAAAAAATTAATGTAGCAAATCTGATATTATCGTAATTGAAGATTCATGTTTCATTCGCCATGTAAATATTTTCAATACAACCCAAAATATACATGGGCTATTTGATATTTTTCAGCATTACCAAGTGGGATCCATTGCCCTATTGATTGCGTGACATTATGTCCATTTATATTTTTAAATAACGTATTTACCGAGCAAAAAATATTAATAATATCTCTAACACTTTTCTTATATAGTTCGATAGCAATAAAATAATTCTTACCTCAGTAATGAACATGCTAGCACTTCGTCGTGGCCTCGATCGCCGATGTCAATATACACGTATACTACAGCAGGTTTTTGAGGATATAACGATGAATCACTTCAACTTTGATGACACCAAAGATATAATCCAAGTTTTATCTGTCATTATTATCGTAAAATTTTTTTTAATTCGAAAAAAAAAAAACCCAGCATATTTCATCGCTAAATATCACAGCGAGAGCTCGCGGTCAGAGGCGAAATTTCCTCTTTTCCAAGATGGCCGCCGTGAACTACTTTTCTTGCTGCTTTAGGACTGGTGCTAGGTAGAACTCCTTAATACACGAGTATATGAAAGCGAGTATACGAAGGCGTCTTAGTGCTAGGCAGTCCTTAGCAGCGGTCTTAAGTAACTACTAAAAAAAGTCCTTAGCTTAGAGATAGTACTGAAAAGTCGAACTACTGGCCAGCTAACGACAAATCGGCGCTTAACTACTTTTTTTCGGCTAAGGACCGCAGAGATAGTTCACCCCCAGTTTCATCCGATCTCTTCTTCCCCCCCCCCCCCATTCCATGGATTACTGTCAATCAAGATAAAACACCCGTGGTTTTCATATGAAAAGAATGGTGAGTGATTGAGGACCAACGTACAGCATGAGTGGAGTGACCATATTACACAGGAATGTCCCGTATTTTTAATGGTATTCCTGTGTTTTTGGTCGTTCTCACTTTTTATACTTTCAGGTTTTTTTGTTTTGCTTTTTTTTTTCAACGAAGCCTATTTAAAGCGACAATCTTTACCGAAATTACGAATGAAGCTAATTTTCATCATTCGTAAATTATATTATGATATATAATTACGTATAAATATAAATATTCATCTAAACATATTTGTCATGTTCTAAGTTTTTTCCCCATGAACTACATCGCAATTTCCGATAAATTCTTCATTTTCCTTTAATTTGAAGGAATGATAGAACTTCAGAAATATCAGTAGACTCCATAATCAACATAACTGTTATTTATTACATTTATCAGAAGGTTAAATATTCAGAACGAATAACATGATTAATTAACGTGAACTATTGAATGGTGGTTATACAAATGAACGAATATAATGCAATGCGAATGTACAATAGAATTCGACAGTATTTATAGATCCACGATGTGACGTATATTTCACGGTTATGGTTAAAGTCAAAAAGTTCAGTTCGCCACAAATACTCCCCGTTGAGTCGTGAAGATAATCAAGAAGTAAAACGGACAACCGGACGAGAACGACGACCAGAGCGTGTAATCACTGCGCCGTCCCGAACTTCATTACTTGAACCAAGGAATCACTAAGTACGTAGGCGGGTTTTAGCCTGTCGATGGAAATTGTTGCTTTCTTGCCGTTGATGTCCAAAGTGTAGAACTTTTCCGTTCTCTGCAAGACACGATGTGGACCTTGATACGGCTGTTGCAGTGGGCGACGAACGGCATCATTCCTGACGAAAACGTACTTGACCATCGGTAGATCTTTGTGAACAAAGCATGCTTTAGAGGTGTGGCTTGAAGTAGGAGTTGGACGTAATCGCTGCACATAAGCTTTCAGACTGTCCACGAAATCTTGCCTTGAAGAGATGTCTTTGGAAGAGTTTCGGAAGAACTCGCCGGGCAAATGAAGGGAGCATCCATACACCAAATCAGCAGGCGTAGCTTCCATATCCTCTTTCAAACTTGCACGTATCCCAAGCAGCACGCTGGGAAGAACTTCTGTCCATCGGATGTCAGTATGACACATGATGGCGCTTTTCAACTGGCGATGAAAGCGCTCTACGCAGCCATTAGACTGCGGATGGTAAGCAGTAGTTCTGGTTTTTTCAGCTCCAAGGAATCTGCAAAAATATTTGAAAAGATCACTTTCAAAATTTTTTCCTCTGTCAGTTGTCACGGTCTCAGGTACTCCGAAACGAGCTACCCAGCCAGAATAAAATGTTTCAGCTATTGTTTCTGCAGTTTAATTTGGAATCGGAAATGCCTCGGGCCAACGTGTAAAACGATCGATGCACGTTAATATATAACGGTTATCTCGAGACGATGGGAGAGGACCTACCACATCCAAATGTACATGTGCAAATCTGGCTGTAGGTAATGGATAAGTACCGAGAGGAGATTTCACGTGCCGTTGTATTTTGGATTTTTGACACTCCATGCAAGTTCGACACCATTCTTTACAGTCTTTATTCAAGGATTGCCACACAAAACGCTTTTTCACCATGTCTATCGTACCTTTAATTCCAGGATGCGATAGCCCATGAATCATGTTAAATACCTTACGTCGGAATTCTTCGGGAACATATGGTCTAATCACTCCCGTAGAAACGTCACAATACAGGGACTGTTCTACGTTCGGTATCGTGAGATCCTTTAATTCGAGACCACTGTCGGAATCGAGTAAAGAACGCAATCCCGGGTCCGACCGCTGGGCGCAGGCCATTTGCTCATAATCCAAGCCACTCAGTGAAATTTCTTCCACACGAGAAAGAGCATCTGCAACCACATTCTGGTTGCCAGGCAAATAACGCAAATCAGTTGTAAATTGGCTTATATATTCCAAATGTCTGATTTGGCGAGGGGAATGTTTATCACCTTTCTGTTGTAGTGCATACGTGAGAGGACGATGGTCACTAAAAACGGTAAAGTTATTGCCCTCTAACATGTGTCTAAAATGGCGTATCGCCGAATAGACAGCTAGTAATTCTCGATCGAAAGTACTATACTTTTTTTCTGGTTGAGAAAGTTTGCGAGAAAAAAATGCTAGGGGTTCTACAATTTTATTACCAGTTTCTTGCTGCAAAACTGCACCTATCGCTACCTCAGAAGCGTCTACACATAGTGAAAGTTTGGCATCGGGTTGGGGGTAAGTCAAAAGCGATGCCTCTGAAATAGCATTTTTGCAGGCTTCAAAAGCTTTTTTACTAGAGTCACACCAAATAATTAATGACTTATCTCGTTTAGGCTTACCTTTGACTAACTCATGCAAACCTGTTTGAACTTCAGCTGCATTTTTTAGAAACCTGTGATAAAAATTTATCATAGCCAAAAATCGACGCAAATCGTCAACATTTTTTGGCAATGGATATTCAAGTAATGCCTTGACCTTTTCAGGCATGGGCAAAAGGCCTTTTTGTGTTATCAAATAACCTAAAAATGGCAATTCATGATAACCAAATGAACATTTTTCAAGATTTATTAAAATACCAAAATCGGAAAGTCTTTTGAATACTTGTTCTAAATCATTTTTATGAGATTCGGCATCGACCGAAGCGACTAATAAATCGTCTAAATAGCAAAAACAGCATCCTAAACCAGATAAAACTCTATCCATGAACCGCTGGAAACTTTGAGCAGCATTACGCAAACCAAATGTCATGTATACATACTCGTAAAGTCCAATTGGCGTAATGACTGCGGTCTTGGGGATATCTTCAGGTTCCACTGGAATTTGATGGTATGCCTTTACTAAATCTATTTTCGAAAAAATGGTCTTGCCAGAAAGATAATTTGTAAAATCGTGAACATGTGGGATAGGATAACGATCAGGGATCGTAATTGCATTTAGACGCCTAAAATCACCACATATTCTCCATTCTTCTTGGGAACAAGGTGTATAGGACTTGCCCATTGACTTTTAGAGGGTCGTATGATGCCCTGTTGGATGAGAGACTGAAATTCGCATTTAACTGCTTGCAACTTTTCAGGTGAAAGTCTCCTAGGCTTGGAAAACACTGGTGCACCTTTTGTTTCGATGCAATGAGTGACGTCATGAGGTTTAGGATTAGAATTTAAATTAGAATTAAATAATTCAGGGTATTTTTTTAAAATGTTATGGTACGGTAATTCTCCAGAAATCGGAGTTAATCCACACGAGGGACCTGAACAACCTAATCCCTTCGATTGAAGAGTTGTTTTGCTATAAATAAGTAACCTATTTTTGACGTCAATCAATAACTCATATTTTTCCAAAAAATCGACTCCCAAAATTGGCTGAGATGTATCAGCAATGACAAACGTCCAAGGAAATGATCGTCGCAGTCCAAGATTTAATTCGAGTTTTTTTGTGCCATAGGTAAAAATTTTTGGACTATTGGCCGCGTACAGGGTGAAATCCTGTTTTTTTGAAGCCGTAGTTAATGATCTCGGGAAACAGCTGATAGCAGCTCCACTATCCACAAGGAAACGAAATCCTGATTTGAGATCAAGAACATATAGACGGCTGCGTAAGTGGCCATCGTCTACCGCCGTTAAAGCAGGCGAGGCTAGCAGTTTTCCGACCACTGACACGGCTGGACACACTTGGCGGCTTTGGCGCCAAAACGGCTATGATACCAACATAATTTTCTTGAACGCAACTGATCTGAAAAATTTCGATCGCGGGATCTAGATCGTTTTTTGTTGCGAAAAAAAATTTTATGTTTACAACGAGACATTCTTTGGACTTCGTTCCTCAAAGCTGACAAATCTGACCGCAGCTGATCTAATTCGGAATTTGATTTTTGAACGCCGGATACCATAGGAATATTTGAGACTTCATTTATTTTGTCGGCAATAACTGCCAAATCTGTAAGTGAATCTTTACAGGTTGACAATATCTGTTGCATATGAGCTGGTAACCTTTGTGACCAGAGTGTACGTAACACCTCTTCACTGATTGAATTAGCGGCTAATGTTCGCATTTCATTCAATAATTGTGAAGGTCGTTTGTCACCTAAACTCAAATCTTGCAACAATAATCTGAGTCGCGAATTTTCAGATTGTGCGAAATGTTCAAGCACTCTAATTTTAATTTGTTCGTATGCCCTTTCTCTAGGCGGATCGCGAACAAGATCTCTACAACAACTTAAGATTTTTACATCTAAATTAGCGACTATTATATGAAATTTAGTAGTGTCAACAGTGATACCTGTAATGTGAAATTGCGATTCCATCTGCTGAAACCACAATTCCACGTCATTTTCCCAAAAAGGTGGTGATTTGACGGCTATTCTGGAAATCCCAGGGACCGAATTATCGTTTGGATCCGTCATGACAATATGAGTGATTTTTTTTTATTGGCCAGCGCCAAGGGACCGGACAGCAGAATCCCGAACTCCACTCAAAACGACAATAGTTCGAAAAAATTGGTTTTATCTCACCTCGAAAATGTCCGACGAAAAGGCTCAACAAAATTCAGGCATCACCGGCGACAACCCGGTCAGGATACTCAGCATCAGCACGCATCGATGTCAACTAACTTCACAACATCACGCTCGGGTCACCAATGAAGGAATGATAGAACTTCAGAAATATCAGTAGACTCCATAATCAACATAACTGTTATTTATTACATTTATCAGAAGGTTAAATATTCAGAACGAATAACATGATTAATTAACGTGAACTATTGAATGGTGGTTATACAAATGAACGAATATAATGCAATGCAATAGAATTCGACAGTAATTATAGATCCACGATGTGACGTATATTTCACGGTTATGGTTAAAGTCAAAAAGTTCAGTTCGCCACAAATTGATCATTTATGAGCAAGAACTGGTGATTTTGCCGTCTTATGACTATTTAGTTATTGGTGAAAATTTTCGATATTCCGTATTCTACCATATTTAAGATCCCAATTTCCCGTATTATTTTGAATGAAATATATTGGGTGTACAATAAAATAAACATTCAAGTCACACACTATATGTAATAAATTCTATTGAAATATATATGATAAAATGTTATTTTTTTTTACTGCGATTTGTAGCAGATCTTTTACAAATCGCAATTCCCTGTCGTTCAGGAATTTCAGAAATAATTAGTAAATTGTGCAGCCTGAGAGCAGAGATGGTTATTTTACTGTAACGGACCGAAAAATTACTGCATTGTTGTAATTGATATAAATACAGTAATGTTCTTATGATTTGAAATAGAAAATTAGAACCTTTTCGTAGCAAATAGGTAAACATATCTAAACGAGAAAAATACGGGAAAATGTGATCCTTAATACGGGACATAATAGTATCCAAAACTGAAATTTACTACGAATTTGCTAAATATTGACGAAACTCCTGAACGAAAGAGAAGCAAAGATCTGCTACAATACATATATTTCAATAGAGTTCATTCCATCGTGTATATTTCATTACACACCCAACATATTTCATTCAGACAAATACGGGAAATTTGGAGCTTATATCGACAATTTTCACCAAAACCATGGTCATACGACGGCAAAATCACCAGTTATTGCTCATAAGTTATCATTTAGAAGGTAATGAAGAATTTATTGGAAATCTCGCAATGTAGTTCACGGGGGAAAAAAATCGAGAACATAAAAAATATGTTTAGATGAATATTTATACGTAATTTATCACTATATAATTTACAAGTGATGAAAATTATCTTCATTCATAATTTCAGTATAGATTGTCAATTCAAATATGTTTCGTTGCAAAAAAAAAAACTTAAAAAGTGTATAAAAAAGTGAGAACAATAAAAAACACGGGAGTATTACTAAAAATACGGGGCATTCCTGCAATACGGTCAAATATGAATTGTTTCAGACATTTTGCTGGTACGTCAATCTTTCGCTGGTTCGTCAGCCTTTTTTCTCAGTCAGTATGAAACCACGGGGTGTTTTATCTTGATTTACAGAAATCCAGGAACTGGGAGGGGTAAGAAGAGGTCGGATGAGACGGGACTATTTTCACCTAAGGATGAATAGGGGAAAGACGAAACGGGACATCACCATTTACTTCTAACACAACATCAAAGGGGAATGAAGTGATGCTTGTGGTTTCCCTTTCATGCACGCTCACAAGTACTGAGCAAATTTACTTTTCCACTTCAAAAAGTGTAAATTACCTAGATTTCGCGGAAAATTAGTCAAAAAAAAAAAAATCAAATTTCAGCATTTATTCGACAAAGTTGGCTAATTTCGCATTTATCGCATTTACTTCGTAAATTTCGCATTTATTGCGGTTATTTCGTAAATACAAAAAAAATTTACGTATCCCTAGTAAAAGTACAATGGACCTCTGGTCGCACGCAGTGTGGCAGCTTTGGTTCTGTGGAAGCTTTACCCTTTCTCGGTCGGATTTTTTTTTTCCGAATTTCCGATGCAAAAAACTTTTTTTTTTCGCTGTACATATTCCATCCTGAATTCGATAATGCAAAATATTTTTGTCAGTAAGCAGTTTTTCGCCGACCTACTTGTGGTCGTACATGTAATTTTCCCCATACACTGAAGCTCCAGTTTTTTCAACAATGCACCCGAATTTTAGATTAAAAAAAAATAATACGATACTATAATTGTCAAATATATTGTTTGAGGTATTTGCATACATAGGTAAGATACATATCTGCATGAAAAGAATTATTAAAAATACGTACAAAAAGTTCTGGAAATGTTTCACAATCTAAAAATTGTAGGACTATTTTTCTTGTAGTAGTTGCGTCTTCTCTTAGCAATAATCAGAAATAATTTTTTTTACAATTTTTCTCTTCGTCTCATGTCATGCGACGCCGACCGTACGGGCAAAAAAAACCGATTGTATGACATTCGGCGCCGACCAAGAAAGGATTAACCAAAGAAGAAAAACAAATAAGGTAAAATAGAAATGAATTTCCTCTTGGGTGATTGATTGATTGATGACCGCTCACGTCCAAGACAACTTCCTCTCTTCACCTCCTAGTAGGCTGGGTCGTGTCGGAGAGCATCTTCTACTTATTCAACAAATGAAAAAATTATATACATTCTATGGAAACAATCCATCAGAAGACATTGAGGATACATACAATCAAGATTAACTAAGAGAAAAATGAAATATATAAATCATCGAAAAAAGATTAAATACACGCTAATTCCCACTATTATATACATTCTATGGAAACAATAAAAAAAGAGAACATTGAGCACAATACAATCAGGATTAACAAAAGAGAAAAATGAAAAAAAAATAATAATATACATATATACCAAAGAAAAATGATTGAGCACGCGCTAATTTACACTGACCGACCATGCACATTCACATCTGAATGCTGTAATTGGGATGTAGAGAGGGTATCTCCGATGGAGGAAGGGCTGCCTGAATTAATCTTTATTTACACCTGAATCTTGTGATCATGGGATGCTGGCTAGGAATTTTCGGTCTTGGTTCTAAAGCAGTACATTCGGTCATCGAAATCGTCTGTCCGGTTAATTGGACGTCTGAATTCAGTTTTGCATGTTTCAAGATGTTTCACAAGTTTTATTATGCTTTGCATTCATTGCACTTCTGATGATGCGTCGTTTCCAGAGTGTCAGCTTGTCCCTGTCTGGTAATTTAAAATGGAACTCCTTTGGTCTTGGGACACTCTGAGATGAAATGAAAATCGTTTCCCTCTTTTTCGCAGAGGCAGAGGCTACTATTTTGAATCTTGAATCTTGGTAGATAGGCCGGGAACGGCCCGTGTTCGGTGAAAAAGATGGTGATGTTTCTGGGCCATGGCAAGTGGTGTATACTGACTTTGGGTAGAATTCCATGAATCTTACGCCCTGTACATTCAGTGCCCCATCTTTCTTGCCAGTGACGTAATGATTCTTGCATCCACTTTCTTTTGTATACTGATTGAGAGATTGGTAGGGTATAGGGGGTTCCTTCCTTGGTGGCCAGTTTTGCGAGGAAGTCAGCTCTCTTCTTGTTTCCTGGATCTTTGTTATGAGCTTTAACCCAGCAGAGATGTATTTTGCTGTCTTGAATAAGTAGCTTACGAACTTCACGGGCCATTGGATTTGTTGTGAGTGGGTCTTTGAGAGCTTTCAAAGAGGACGGGCTGTCTGTTTTTATTATAGTATTATTAAATATTTTTGCCACTTCTACAGCTTTCTTGATGGCTAGCATTTCAGCTTGGAATACTGTATTCCGATCGTGAAGTTTTGAGATCCAGTAATCTCTTTCTTCGTTGTCGCTGAATATGCTGTAAGCTGCTCCCACTCCCTCCGTTGTTTTTGACCCATCCGTGTATATTGTTCTTCCACGTAGTTCCCGAATATTCTGGAGAAGTATTTGTACTGGTGCAATCTCTTCTGCCGGGTGATCTCTCATTCCCATGATTTTTTTTCCATGATAACTGCGAGAATTTATCATCTGGTTGGATATCTTCGTTAAGCCGTAGATTAACAGTTTTAACCTCGTAAGTAAGCTGAACATCTTCTGGGATCTGTCCGCATATAACTTGGAGAGGGCTATTTGGGGTAATGCCGTATATCCCCGTGATATAAAGTAAAAATTGTAGCTGAATGACTGAAGTATCCGACAGATATTCACAGTGGGCTTTCTATACTATACTGAGGTTCCATGGGCTATTGACCTGTATATCACAGTTTTGTACAGTATACTTCTAAAGTTAGTGCTCATGCCCCATTGGGAGCCGGCGAATCTTCTAAATTGCACGAGATTGTTTGTGGCTTTTTCTTCAATATAGCTGAGATGTGATTGCCAGCAAAGATTTCTATCCAAGATGACTCCTAAGTATTTAAAGGATTTAGTATTTTTGATGGATTCCCCTTGAAGATGAATGACCAGTGGCCTTTGATTATTGGATGCAATCCAAATAAAATTGCATTTAGAAGTTTCGACCTGAAGAGAGTGTTTGGTAAGAGAGACATTTACCATAGCCATTGCCTTTCTGGTGTGCTTTACGATTTGTTTACGATTACCACTTATGGTAATAAGCATATCTTCCGCGTATGCTTGTATGTCGATGTCATTTGTCCAGTCCATTGTGAGGATATCGTTTGTCACCAGATTCCAAAGTAGAGAGCCACTACGTGACCCCTGGGTCATTCCTTAGCTTGTATGGTGGAAACAGGCCCTTTGTCCGTGAATAGTGAGATTTTTCTATCTCTTATATTGTTTAGAACAAGTTCTTGTACGTTATTTGGTATTGGGGTTTGAGAGAGGATATTGCTTATTGACGAGTGTTTTATACTATTAAATGCACCCTTGATGTCTACAGATACAACTGCAACATTTTTCCTTCGTTTCTGTGGTTCTCGGTATTGTTAAATGAATTGTGAAGAGCCCCATGAATCGTACGAATTTTATTAAATCCATATTGTTTGTCACTGAGCCAGTTGGTGATTTCCAATGCAAACTCCATCCTTTGAGTGAGAAGTTTGTCCAGTAGCTTGCCTATTGTATTCAGCAGGACCACCGGTCTGGTGTTGTCGATAGATAACGCCATGAAAACATTTTCAACTTTATCATCAAGGGGCTTAGGGGTCATTCAAGTATTACGTCAGCATCGAGGGTGGGGGGAGGGGGTTTGGAAGTTTCTTACGTTATCAACCATCCCTTTTTGAAGATATGAAATATTCTAATCTGCTGACGAAACTTTGGGGGAGGGGGGTCAGTGTGTCCCTGATTTTTGCTAACAAGGGGGGGGGGTCAAAAACGGCAGAAAATATGCTTACGTAATACTTGAATGGCCCCTTATTAGCATTTTCTGTTGAGAATAAACGTAATTATTTTGAGACGTCAAAATTTTGTTACTTCATAAAATCCTGGCTTTCTGCGCAAACTAAAACGTTCATGTTTTTCGTATTAATGAATTATTATTATTTTTTGTTATTTTCTGATCACCTCATCGATATTTTTTCGAGGAAAATTTCTTTTTTAATTAAATTTTTCACATTCTATTTGGAAAATGTGCTGCCAGCTATCGGTGAAAATATGTAGTCCGCTTAAGTAGGGGTACGCTTATATATATATAGTTGTTTTTTTCCACTAGTATTACGCTCAGAATTTCTACAGAGTGTTCGCGGCCGCCAAGCCGCTGCTCCTCGACCGCTGAAAATATGACCTGAACTTGTTTATTTAATATTCTGAATCTCTCTTCTACAAATTCTATATAATTCCCCTATGAGTTGAAACCACATTTTTCGCTTCAGAATATATATTTGTTTTCAATCACGCAGTAATAAAACCGACGGGATACATACAGGGTGATTATAATTAAAGTACGTTTCGATAAGGCTGTAAAAAAGAACCACTGACCAGAATTACCTGATATTTCACCCAGTAGCGTAGCACGGTCTGGTGGCACCCGATGCGAATTTTTAACTTGTCACCCCCTATTTCTACCAAAATATAAAATTAAATTTACTGAGGAAGCAATTTTTGTTATTCTAAACAGATTTTTATGAATGAAAAACACGAGTAAGGAGCCGTTCAAGTACAGTATTACGTCTGCTAAGTTTTAGCCATTTGACCCCTCCCCCGTTGGCAAAACTCTGAACCCTCCTCCCATCATTGTCAGCAAAATTTCGTCATCTGCTCTGCCTCCCCCGCATATTGGTGGAATCAGACGTTTGCGGAAGGAGGGGGCCTCGAGTAGTAGGTTTTGTGCGGCTCCCCTCTCTCTCCCCCTCCAACGAACAAAATTTTTTTTTTTTTATGCAAGGAATATTTTTAAAACTTAAAATTTCGGATATAATTTTGACATTTCCGCATGAACATTTCCTAGTTGCGGAGATATTTCGGCTCGTCTGAAAGGCTCAGTATATTCCAATAGTTAAAACTTCTTCGGGACCCGCATCCGCTCCGTGTGAAAGGCCTCCAAGCCATCCGTGGCACATTCAGAGATACCTTGAGTGACATGTGATATAGATTTAGAGCACTTAAGCGGCACCCACTGCGGTTCTACAGCACTCAAGTTACCCGCGGCCCATTCCCAGATCACCTAAGTGATCTGCGGCCTAATTACGGATTACTTGAGTGACGCGTGACACATTTCCAGAGTACTTGAGCGGTCCAGACTCATTTCCAGATCACTTGGATTCGCGAAACATTTAGAGATCACTAAAGTGGCTATGTAGGGGAGTTCTCAATAGGGAGTACGTTAGTTCAGGTGCCCACAAACTAGCGAAATGTTTTTCTCGTTTTTGCCACACCGAGTAAGGGAACAGCTTTGGTATAAGGGACACGCCAAATTGGCGACTTTTTTTCCGGCGATAAGTTGTCATCGTTGGCGCGCTCTGGTTTGTTGTTGTTCTGCTGGGTTGTCGTTGTTCCAGAATGTTCGTAGAATTCTGTCAGTCGGTGGCGCTGACTGTTGTTTTTCCGTGTTCTTAGTGTCCTAGCGCGTCTTTCAAACGGGTTTTACTGCCATTTTCAAACTGGTTTTCTCTTTTTCTCATTCTATCCTCTCTCTTTTTTTCTTCCAAATGACGTCACTTAATAGCCGCGGCGTTTTGAAAAACCGTTGGGATAGTTCATATTTTCTCTTCCTTCCGTATATATGATGTAGTGTGTGTGTCGGATTAATTGGAATTATTTTGGACTTCTTTTCCCTCAGGTTGTACCTTTAATATTTTCCAATATTTATTCTTTTCTACATGCAGGATGCCCCTGCATCCTTTTTATTTTATTTATTTATTTTATACCGTTGATTATTTATAAGAACCCGGATTCTCGGAAAGAGAGTCCGGGTTTTAATTTATAATAAATAGAATATGTTTATTTATACAACATGCAGGACCGTTGATTATTTATAAGAACCCGGATTCTCGGAAAGAGAGTCCGGGTTTTAATTTATAATACATAGAATATTTTTATTTATACAGCAGGACCGTTATTTATTCACAACGGTCCGGGTTTTATTTAAACCCTGATTTCATTTCTTTTTATCCAGTTTTATTTTTTAAATACTCCACTGCTTATTTTTGTTTATGCCATTTGTTTTTACTGTTTTCTATGCTGGCGACTTTTTTTTTCTGGCGCACGTAGTGTCTGGCGGCTTTTTCTCGGGCCGTCTGACATATTTGGCGCCGGGAAAAAAAAGTCGCCGAAAATCGCCAACCTGTCCCTTATACCAAAGCTGTTCCCGAGTAAGATGTCATTAAGACTATTTCACATTTTCATGAAGGATAGTTAATGAGGTAAGCATAATCACCCCCCCCTTTTTTGTCAGCAAATCGGAAACCCTCTTCCCCCCATCGGTGATGCTAACATAATACTTGAATGACCACTAACGTGGCATATCGAAATAGACATACTTGTTTACTTTATGGTCGGTTCTAGACCGGACGATACCTACCAACCCTACTGTTTAAAACATTTCCGCACCGACTACATTATTATGATGTTCGGGTTAAAAATATCATCTTGTTGCACAGAACGACTTGGGGAATGATATGTGTGGCAGGGATGAGACGTGAATCACAAGGACCGGTTGTTTGTTTACTTACTTCAGCACCAGCACAGTTCAAAAGAAACGCGACAGAACACCCCCTCACTCCACGCATCACACAATAATGCAAAATAATTACGGCCTCACATCGTTCGCCCGTAATTTGCTACAATTACAATTTTGAAGGCCATGTATAAATCAGTGTTTCTCAACCGCCGGACCTAGTACCGGGCCCTGACATCATTCATACCGGGCCGCGAGTGATTAGCCGTTTCCTTTTTTGTCATTAATTTTCTGTTGGTCGTGCGTTTGACTGAGCTTTAAACTCACAAAAATGAAGGAAACCGGGGCGCGGGCTCGCAAAGTTTGAGAACCACTGATGTAAATTTTTTGACATGTTGGCAAAAAATGTGACAAAAAAGCACATTAATACAAACCGACATTTCTGCCACCCCTTCAGAGCTGGTACCCGGTGTGGGCCACAGCCATCGCACCCGCCTTCCTATGGCAGTGATTTCACTTAAATATGCATGAAGCAATAGTATTTTGTCCGACAAAAGAAAAAATTGCGCAAAAATTGGCCAATAGATGGCGCTATACTTGTCATTACGATGCAAATGAAAAGTCGACATGCGCACCGCACGTGGCCATTGTGATAAATGCCGGGAACGTGCAGGTTCTGTAATTCTCTGCGTCTCAGTAGGTCGTCATGACGTTGTTATTGAAGGATCAAGCTCTGCTTTCGAAACTTTTTACAAGAAGGGTGAATGTGTGGAATCTGCATTAAAAAAATTCCGGACATTAACGGGTATTAGAAGTGGCTCTGGTCCGATGTCTGCAAACGGTCTACAGATGATGATTGGTAAATTCGAAAAGACGGTTCGTTGGACGTGCAATGTGGCAGAGGGAGGAAAGCAGTTGCTTCGACGTCAGTGGAGTAAGCGGTTACAGCAGTGCAGGGAGCATTAAGAAGTGCTTTGGGAACGTGCAATGCCCGAGGAATTGGCCGAGCTTTAGACATGCCTGTCGGCACGGTTCGTAAAATTTTACGAAACATCCTGCAATGCTATCCATACAAAATTACGCATGTACAAAAGTTTTTTCCTGCGGATCTGCCAATAAATTCCGCCCTGTAATTTCTTGCTGGGATGAAAGTGGACCATGCATGGCCATGGAACATTTTGTGGACAGACGAAGCCGATTTCCATCTCTAAGGTTCTGTCAATACAAAAGTCCAGGATATGGGCGCGCAAGAGATTTCTGTTTCAAATTCAACCAATGTCTCTTCATCCTCCTGAGGTCACTGTGTGGTGAGGGTTTACGGCAGCGTTTATCGTTGGCCGTTTCTTTTTCGACGAGATAGGTCCTTCGGATCCTGTAACCTGTACCGTCAATGGGACACGGTATGAATTTCTTTTGCGCAACCAGTTCATTCCAGCACTGCAACAGCGCGGATGTGGGGATATCACAATTTTCATGCACGATGGCGCTCCTCCGCATATTGCACATATTGCAATACTAGTAAAGCAACTATGTTGAATCTCCATGTTGGCAGAGTTATCAGTCCTCATTTTCTAACAGTTTGGCCGCCACGATCATCTGACCTGAACCCTTGTGACTTCTGGGGGTAATCTAAAAAATGTTGTGTACAGTGGTCCGATTGCGAATTCAGCTGAGTTGAAAAACCGCATTACGCAACATATTCACGACATCCCCCTGATACACTTCGATCTGTTGCGGAACATGCTGTTGTGCGCTTTTTACAGGCTCATTTTTTGGCTCATAGGAGAAAACGGTGGACAACATATTAAACATTTCTTGAGTGACAGCTAATTCACTACATCTTTTTTCCTGATGGTTTCATCACTGTTTGCTTTTCTACGATTTTTCTTACGGTCACGTATTTACATCTCATGACGGGTACAGCGCCATCTGTCGGTCAATTCTTGAACTATTTTTTTCATTTCGCCAGACAATCCCATTGCTTCATGTATATGTAAGGGGAGTGAGCCTTCACTACGAACCCCGCCCCTACCTAAAACATACATTGTGGATGTAACGTACCTATAGATTTGTCTGAACCAAGAAAGTAATCCGAACGTAACATACTGCAAAAAAACTCGAGAGAAATATCTGTCAAAAACAGACCTTCTGTACAACACTCATTGTATGCGGTTGATATCTTTACAAAAATACCTATTTTTTCAATAAACGAGAATTTACATTGCCGGATTAGTTATATTATTTATCGACAGATGACACTGGTCAATACCATGAACTGAAACACACGCCTGTGTTTCTAAACTCAACAAATTTTAATTCTTTAAGAAGGGTGATTCAATAATGCGTGCAATAACACGCAGGGGACATCAGACAACCTCCCACCGGAGAGTTGTGACATACACTCTTTCATTTCATCCCTGAGAGAGGGAGAGAGACATAATAATAATAAGAAATACACAAGAAACGAAAAGCGAAATTTGACATCAACTCCATCTTGTGTTGGGAGCAAAAGATAAAAAGTTAGGCGTTTTCATACCGCCCGGCGTTGTAATGCTAATTACAACCAATATCAATTTAACACAATACAAAAGAAATTAAAAAATGCTTGAAATCAAAACTTGTACACAATACATATTGTAAAAGTAATTATGAAGAGTCATGAGCATATAACTATAATGTTAATAATACATTTGCAAGATAAATGCATCTTACTTGTATAGGCATATCCTATCTTAGGCATCAAAATGAACTGAAACAAATCTAAACACATAACTGCTGTAATCAAACACGCGTTGCAATTGATTGAAAATTAAAAAGCATATGTACAGTCAATTCAAATTAATATCCATTCTTAAAAGCTTGAAAAAAAACATTATCATATGCAATGAAATTATGCAGCTAAAATGCACAAATGCAAATACTAAGATATATCCGCTTAAATATGATAAACACACACTAGATGATAAATTACATGAAGATCGAGTCACTTCATTTCTCTTGAAGCGGGAGGAAACAAATTTTTTGCTATGGATCGTTTGATTAGTCCATTTTCGAACAGTCACAACGCGAACCTTGTGATCTGGACCTGGAATGTTTTTTTCGATTCCTCCAAGTAACCAGTTACACGGTGGCAAATTATTATCCTTGACGATCACCATGGCACCTGGTTGCAAATTAGATTTTGAGAAGCGCCACTTATTTCGTTGCTGGAGCGAACTTAGGTAGTCCATCTGCCAACGCTTCCAGATGGCCTGAACAAATCGTGTTGTAAGCTGCCATCGAGATAGTCGGTTATCACCAAGGTGGCACAGGTCAGGCTCAACAACGGTGTTAAGCGATCGTCCAATCAAAAAGTGAGCTAGTGTTAGGACCTCAAAGTCATTGATGTCTGGCGATAGAGGTGTAATTGGTCTGCAGTTCAAAATTCCTTCAGTTTGGGTCATAACAGTCTGAAACTCTTCTAACGTCAGTTTAGAAGACCCAACAGTTCTTTTGAAATGGTGCTTGAAGGACTTGACACCAGTTTCCCACAAGCCTCCAAAATTTGGAGCTCTTGGAGGTAAGAAATTCCATGTGATTTCCTCGAAGGCGAAAAAATTAGCCACAGATTCATCAGGTTTCACAACCATCTGATGAAGACGTTTCAACTCTGTGTTGGCACCGACGAAATTAGTGTCATTGTCTCTGAATATTGATGAGCATTTCCCACGCCTAGCAAAAAACCTCTTTAGACATGCAATAAATGCGTCTGCTGTCAAATCTGACACGAATTCTAGGTGGATTGCTTTAGTCACGAAACACACGAATAAAGAAACATATATTTTATGCAATTGGCCACTTCTCTGACCCTTGAATTTTACGTAGAATGGGCCACAAATGTCTACTCCACAAACGTTGAATGGAAAAGTTCTGTTTACTCTTTCCTTAGGCAAGTTGCGCATTATTTGCTCAAGAGTGGTCGGTTGTGCACGGAAGCATGTTACACACTCATGAACTATTTTTCTTGCAAGGTTTTTTGCACCAACAACCCAAAAAGTTTGGCGAACGAGATGTAGTAAGGTTTGAGAACCTACATGCAGGTGTTTACGGTGATAGTATTCAAAAATCAGTCTCGTTAGTCGGTGTTTGGCTGGTAGAATTATCTGGTGTTTTTGATTGTACGAAATGTCTGCTTCATTTATGCGACCACCAACGATCCTTCCTGATCGATGAATGGATTAAGATTTTTCAATTTGCTTTTTGTGGAGACTTGAGCCCCTTGCTTCAAGTTCCTCAGTTCCTCACCAAATTCCCTTTGAACAATCTGGATTATTTTTATTCTTGCCACGTCAAGTTGTTGGGCAGTGAGTGGACCTGATTTTTTGTCTGTCTTAGATCTCGCATTAGAACAAAATCTAAGAACGTAAGCAACTATTTTAATGGTAGTTGTGTATCTGCTGGCCCTTGCTATTATGGGTGTTATAACATCATCAACACTTGCTACCAATGAATGTTCAACGGATTTCTTGAATTCACAAGCAAATGTATCATCCTCAGCTGTGAACGTAGGTGAATCAAAATCAAAACTAAGTTCTGATCTCAAATAATCAGGACCGCTCCACCACAATTCGTTGTGAATTAGTTTGTCAGGAGGCAAGCCACGTGACACCAGATCTGCTGGATTGTCTTCGGATCTAAAATGGCACCACTTATATCTACTAGTTATTTCCTGAATAACTGCCACTCTATTGGCTACAAAAGTTTTCAAGAAATGAAGTGAGGTGTTTATCCATGTCAGAACAATTTTTGAATCTGACCACAAAATAATTTTCTTAAGGTCTAACCTTAGAGATTCTACGACTTTACTGATCAACTTGGACAGCAACACTGCTACACACAATTCTAAACGAGGTATAGTAGTCACCTTGAGTGGAGCCACTCTTGACTTACTACACAAAAGCTTAACGCTGTACACATTTTCAGAAAGACACCGCATGTAAACTGCTGCGCCATAAGCCTCAGCAGAAGCATCGGCGAATCCATGTATTTCAATTGATCTACCTTCACCAGATAAGCAATAACTATCAATGCATACATCATTAACAAAATGCAGGGCAGTAATAAACTTGCACCATTCGGTTGCTTCCTTTTTAGGAAGTGTATTATTCCAGTCCAATTTCAACAGCCACAAACGCTGCATGAATATTTTGGCCTTAACTATGATAGGCCCTAGCAAACACAAAGGGTCAAACAGTCTCGCTATATCCGAGAGAACGGTGCGTTTGGTGTAATCGGAAGATAGGTTTGAGCTTACACTGAACGTGAAATAGTTCTTTTGGGGATACCAAGCCAAGCCCAACGTTTTCACAGTGACATTGTCCTTGTCATCAAAACTGTATCCAATCTCGCCATGGTTGACTGCGTTTAAAAGTGTCGAATTGGAACACCACTTGTGAAGTGCCATTCCACAAGTTTGGAGCATCTGTATCAATTGACGCTGAAGCTCTAGAGCGTCATGTAGCTCAAGTGCACCAGACGTTGCATAAGGAAACCGAGATGGTTCGTCTAGCGCAAGCTGTTTCAGCACACGTGTAGCTAAATACGGAGCACAAGATGTACCGTAGGTGAAAGTCAATAATCTAAACACCTTAACAGGATCGTTTAGATTTTCTTTCCACACGATTCTCTGCAAATCCCAATGGCCGGATTCAACCAGAATTTGCTGATACATTTTTACAATGTCGGCGGTGAAAGTATATCTATGTTGATGAAATCTCATCATAATTGGGAATAAATACTGTTGAATAGTTCCACCATTCATGAGCAAATGGTTAAGTGTCACCCCTGAAGAAGAGACGGCGGATGCATCAAAGACAACGCGAAGTTTTGTACTCGCACTATAAGGTCGGTGAACGCCATGATGTGGCATATAGTAGGTGTTGTGATCAACTGCAACAGAGGTGAGTTCT
Source organism: Pholcus phalangioides (assembly GCF_987345545.1). Classification (NCBI taxonomy): domain Eukaryota; kingdom Metazoa; phylum Arthropoda; class Arachnida; order Araneae; family Pholcidae; genus Pholcus; species Pholcus phalangioides. The sequence continues at coordinate 86,275 of NW_028301598.1, forward strand.
TCCATGTGTCCCAAATCCTCATACTCTTTCATGAAGGACACGTAAAGCTTTTCCACATCTCCATCCTTGTCTAGTCATTTGCACGTTGTGTTCAATCTTCTACAAGCCATGGCCCAAGAATCTCCCAATTGTGTTTGATCTGATTTAAGAGGTAGTTGCACTACATATCTACCTGCCTCATTTCTGGAATGAGTTTCACAAAAATGCTTTTCACAAAGAAATGCCTCAGTACTTTCACGAAGCTTGTTTTTGATAAAAATTGTTTTTTCGGGTTCGAAGACCGTCGTCCGTTTGAGTTTGTTCTCAACGTTTCCCCAACACAGCTTGTTTTTGTTTACGGATTCCAAGTCCCAGAATTTTCTCAAGGTGTTATCTAAATGTTCTAATTCATTCGATAAGTGACAATATCGCACATTACTTTCGGTTTGGTTTTAAACAGCACCGCAAACTATCCAACCAAAAACAGTTTCTTGCAACGATAATTTAGATGTAGTAATCCGATGTTCGCATAAAATCTCAAAGAATATTTCGGCACCCAATAAAATGTCGATTCTATTCGGAACATTAAAGTCGGGATCTGCTAGCCGTATATTCTCTGGAGGGAAAACTTCAGTATTTTTGATGCATCTGGAAGGACTGAAACCCATTACTTTCGGAACTATTAGCAACTCCAATGAGCGCCTAAACTTGTCATCTGAAGATGAAATTACCACATGCAGTTTTTGGTTTATGTTTACTGCTAAGCCGCTCAACCCAGAAAGTTTTATTTCTTTTCAGCCGAAGCCTCTTTGCGCATTCGGTAGTGACAAAGCTTGACTGCGATGCACTATCCAACAGCTCTCTACATGGTCTACATGGTTGTAAACAACCTCGTGAATCCCTCACGTATACTACTGCAGTAGCCAGAAAAACGTAGTCATTTGTCAATTGTCGAGGAGTGCTGTTTATGAGGGACGATGTGTGACTGACTTCCCCCATCTCATCGGATTGTTTATCAGCAAGCGGGAGTACGTTTGATGCTTGCGGGGACGACTTTCCTTCTTTTTTTGTTTTGTCTTCTACCGAGTCATTTCTTTTAACTCTGTGAAGGAAGGTGTGATGTTTGTAACCACAGATGTTAGGCTGGGACCTGACTACGGCGCGGTTGCACGCTGTTGAGGTTGGGGGGGGGGGGGGGAAGGCATCATCTATAGTTTTATTCTGTCAACGCACAGATACAACTGCAAACGCTGAGCGCGGTTTTTTGAACCGAGAAAATCCACATTTTTTGGGACGGTTGGGGTAACCGGAAAGCTGCAATCATGTATTGCAAAGGCTTGAGCTCCCTGATGACGGTTCGGCTGGACCTGCGGTTGCTGTCTTCCATTGTCTATTAAGTGGTTTGACAAGGAGGGTGATGGGATTTCGGATGCACTGGACAAAGGAATTGCTCTCCTTCTCAGGCTGCCATAAAAAAATGAGAGGAGAAGACAAATTCAAAGGAAATGTATGGTGAAGTTCCATGCGATGGAAACTAATTCTTTGTTTGGCGCTTTTGCACTGATAACAATAAAAAAAACCAATGAAGAAAAAATTAAATTTTTCTAACTAGTGAATTTTTTTTGCTTTCCTACATGAGCCTACATTCAAACTCGGTTATAATGACATTCATAAACTAACGTGATTACGCTAAAACCGAGATGTATATTTTAGAACACTTGAATGAAATGCATTGGATCTCGATTATAACATTTTAGCAAAAAACCAATTAGTTACCTCATCCAAAAGAGTACAAACTACCACGGGGCCCAACCATTTACACTGCTGGCCACCGTAAATGCAACACCCTGAAGGAAGCATGCAAATTATATGAAATTTACAACATGCATTAGCGGAGGTGAGATATGCAAATGATTAGAATTTCAGCGCAAACGCACATCACGCGCGCCTGTGGCGCCACTTCAAAGCGCTATTTAAGGCTTGGAGATTTCGACGATTTGAAGTACGGCAATTGTGTTTTTCTTGTGGTTTTTTTCAAAAAAACGATCAATTATGCCTCGTAGAAAACAGCGATCATCTTTTGATCAAGTATCCGAGTTCGACAGAGGAAGGATAGTGGCCTACCGAGATTGTGGATTATCTTTCAGGGAAATCGGTAGTCGTGTTGGACGAAACCAAACAACTGTAATGCGGATATGTGATCGTTGGATGCAGGAGGGTACGACGGACCGACGTGTTCGATCGCATCCACCTCAGTGCACCACTTCACGTGATGACAGGCGTATTGTGCGTATGGCAGTGACGGATCGCTCAGCCACATCACGAACCATAGCACAGCACATTAAGTCTGTACCGCATCATCCAGGGTCTGCGCGTACCATTCGACGCCGTTTACAGCAGAGTGGTCTGTCCGCAAGACGTCCATTGCTTCGTCTACCCTTGACGCAGAACCACAGACGTCTCCGCCGCCAATGGTGCGATGAAAGAAGGATGTGGACGGCACAATGGAATGAAATTGTCTTTACTGACGAGTCACGCTTCTGTCTGCAACGCCACGATGGTCGGATTCGAGTCTGGAGACACCGTGGAGAGAGGATGCTGAACAGCTGCGTTATGCACCGCCACACTGGTCCTGCACCGGGTATTATGGTGTGGGGCGGTATTGGATATCACTCTCGCACTCCTCTAGTACGCATTGCCGGTACTTTAAAAAGCCAGCGCTACATCTCCGAGCTGTTGAAGCCAGTTGTCCTTCCTTACCTTCAGGGCTTGCCCACAGCCATATTTCAACAGGGTAATGCGCGACCACACGTGGCACGCATTGTCCAAAGGTTCTTCGTCAATCGCCAGATTGAATTGCTTCCCTGGCCAGCTCGCTCTCCGGATCTTTCGCCGATAGAAAACATGTGGTCCATGGTTGCTCAACGATTGACCCAGATTACATCCCCAGCTGCCACACCAGATCAACTTGGGCAACGCGTGGAAGCTGCTTGGTCTGCTGTACCCCAAGAACACATCCAAAGTCTCTTTGAATCAATGCCGAGGCGTGTGGCAGCGGTGATCTCCAACAATGGCGGCTACTCTGGCTACTGATTTTGGCAGGAACCACACTTCACAGAAGTCTATAAATTTAATCATTTGATGCTTGGTCAACATGTTATCTACAAAATAAATATTGTTGCGATATCTCTTGTCTTTCTTGGTGTTGCAATTTGGGTGGCCAGCAGTGTATAATAAATTCATAAAAAATTATAAGTAAAAATAATCAGACATCTGAAGGAATATATTTTTATATTTGCAAATTCTCCATATCAAACTTTTGAAACATTTATTAAAAGCCTAAGTATGAATCGGGGAGGAAATACGTCCCTAAGAGCTGCATTGTGTGTGTTTTGCTTTCATTATTCTGTCATTTTGGTATTTATTTTTGTATCGTATATGAATGTGGCTGTCTATATGCTGTTTTTGCAATGAAAAAAAACCATCTAGGCCAGCGGTTCTCAACCGGTGGTCCGTGTGAACTCCCAAGGGCTCCGCGGCCCTCGAGGAAATTAAAAAAAGAACAAGTAAATTTGAAAAAAATAATTATTAATATTTTTGAATAAAAATAAATCAGTAACTTTGATGAGTAAATAAAAAATAGGCCTACGGAGCTCCGCCAAAGAAATTATGTACTGGAAAGGGCTCCGTGGGTCAAAAAAGATTGAGAACCGCTGATCTAGACAAAACGTTGTATGCGGGTAATATCGAAGAGTGCACTAAGACAATTTTCACACCTACCGTTCTTTTCAAACAGTTTTTAATTTACATACACACACAAAGCCGCAACTAGGTAGAGCGGGTCCACTGTATCGAGTGCTGAACTAGAGGGGGCGCCGAATTGCCCCTTTAACACCACTCCTCCTAACCTTTCCTTACACGGGGACGCCAAAAGCTTACTAGCTCCAGTTAAAAAAGTATCCAGCTGTGGCCCTCTATTTACCTTAAACCTTGCAACATACATACTGATGTACGAGGCCACAACGACATTCGTGGTCAGCCGGGGCAAGCACGCATTTTGGCGCCCCCTTTTAATATTGAAGGAGAGATGAAAGGTTAACATTTGCGCACCCCTCTGGTTCGGAGTTCGGGGCATCAGTCAGTGCCGTCTTAACTCATGGGCCCACCCGAGCACGGCCCGGGTGCCTCAAGAGAAGAGGGCCCTCCCAAAAATGAGATCCGATTGAAATTTTCAAGTATTTACCATGTAGGGCCTCCTAAAAACCACTTGGCCCGGAGGGCCCCATAATACTCTTAAGACGACCCTGGCACCAGTCCCACCTGCTCCTCTCTAGTTGCGGCCCTGATGCTGTATATACAGGGTGTTAAGCGGGCCGGGGTAGCAAGTTCAGAGGGGCGGCAAATTTGAATAATTCGTGGTAAAGAACTTTAAATTATAACGTGAATAGGGGACAGAGCAATTCGAATAGCCAGCACGTGGCGAAGCCATAAATCTGTGTCTGGAAACGGATTTAGTGTGAAGCAGGTAAATAATTTCGTATAAGGACATTACGTTCCCTTCGTGTCATCGTATCATATGGAAAAAATCATCTGATAACTGATCGGGAGAAATGATAAACGAAAAAGTTTTCATGAAGTCATCTATTATCACAGTTTTCTTTTTTGGAACATCTTCAGTCGGAAACTGAATATTTCCTTTTTTAAATTAGATCTGAGTAAATTATTTTTCATTTACCTCAATGCAATCTCGAATTATATTTATATACATCCTCGCCCTTTTTCTTGCTGCTTTTGACAAACATGGTCGTCCTGATTCAAGGTTTGTTGATTCTACAATATCAATAAGGCAACTTAAGATATGCAAAATGTTTGTAATTTTTCCTCTTTTGAACTCTTTAAACTGGAATTTCTCAAATTCTGGATTTATTCTATATGCAAAGTCTGTTGCTAGTTCAATTCTATTATGATAAAATTCTTCGATGTTATCCATTGGTGTTCCTGCATATAGATCTTTAATTTTCTGTGCATATTCTTCCGAATTCAAAAGTTCATAGAGGGGTTTCTTACATTCCAAACATTTTTGTCCTTTCTTTTCACAAGTTTGGAAATCCTCAAGAGAACCTTGTTGATTTTCTTTTTCTTCTTCACTTTCTGAAGAACTAGAAAGTGGGTAATATGCTTTAGAGAAATTATTACTTTTGTTTTTATTTATAATTATTTTTCTTGGAGTACTTTGATCTCTAAGACCTATAGAAAAATGTTCAACTTGATTTTTATTTTTCTTCTTACTTTCTCCTTCACTTTCTTTTTCCATTTCCTTATCGTTTATTATATTCCTTGAAAGTTCAGTATCTTTTTCTTGAATTTCTATAACCCTCAAAGAATCCAGATTTGGAATTCTGTTTCTCTCCACCAAATTTTTAACTGTGTTAGTTTGATGTTTGATTAAATTTGCCAAGGAATTTAATTTCTTTTGTGCTGTTTTACGTTGTGTAGAGGGTAAACCAAATTTCAAATTCCTCCCTTCTCCATTTTTGAAATTGAGGACTGTTCTAATTTCTTTGATGATTTCTTCTGTAGATAAAATTCTCTCAGAAAATGTTAAAAAATCAAATGAATCATCAGGTCTACTCAGCATGTCATCTTGTTTAGAGTTTTTATTTCGTTCAGTATTCTCCTTAATGTTAGGATTTTTCCCTTTCTTTCGTTCTTCAAATTTATCTTTATTTATATCCAGGGGTTGTTTCTTATCAGTTGATTCCAACAAAAAAGATTTTTCCAAGCATGCTTTTTGAGGAAAGATGGTATTTAAATCTCTATTTTGTTGATTATTTTTGAAAACAATATTTCCTGTTTGTTCGTTAGAACAATCCCCATTTTCTGTCTCCATAGTAGAAGAAGAATTATCAGAATCATTTTTATTTTTTTATTGATTTTTTTCTTTTTCTTACATTTTTTAATCTTTTTTACTTGTTTCCCAGTTTTTCCCATCTTTTCCACCTGATCTGGATTCAAGTCAAGTTCATCAAGAAAATCTTCAGTTTCTTCCATTACTTGAGAGTAAATATTTGTATCAGAATTTCCAGCCTCTTTTGATAATTGCGAGTATGGGGATGTAATGAAAAATTTGGATTTTCTTTGAATATTTTTTGATTCAGTTGAGTCAGTATCCTCACTCCTGGAAGATTGATTTGAATTAGGCACCATGTCAGTAAGGTCCGTGTTTAAATTTCCGAAAGTTGTATTCCCCACTTTATCTTCCTCTTCATTTCTCTCTTCCTTATCTTCATTAGGTTCTTTCAGGATTTGTGAGATTTGATTGAGCATTTCATGAATAGTGTTTGAAATAACTTTTCCTAAAAACCCAGATTCTTCATTTTTTAAAAGATTGTCCTCCTTTTGTTCTGAGGTTTCTTTTTGAGCCATTTCAACAAGACTTTGATCTGGGGTTGCAGTCTGAAGATTCTCTTCATGTTGTTTCTCTCTAATGCTGCAGTGCGAAAGACCTAGTTGATTGAAGTTGGACGAGTCCGAAGGTGAGGAGATGGTAATTTCATTGAAATCACTCATACTATCAGTGTTATTCGCCAAGTCCAAAATGCCAAGATAATCTTTGCGATACTGGTCCAAAGAGTCCTGGATGTTACGCTGATTTGCATGCGATCTAAGGTAGTATCTAGACTTGCGTCTCCACTGGGCAATGGGAACTTCAACACTGTCATCTGCAGAGTTAGAAGCATTTTGAGGAAGTTGGGGATTCATTATGATATGCAATAGACCACAGTGATAGAAAGGTCACGATTCTTTGGTAGCGCCTGTAATTATGAAGCAAAGTCGTTTGTTCAAAATATTCAATGCAATAGCGCACTCTCACAGCATTAATTCGGTATCTGTCACAACACACATACACAATCACTTCACGTAATTAAAAGACCGTAGTTTACTATCCTGAGGGGCGTCAGAACATAGTTTTTCGTTGAGACGATTTGGTATCAAGTCTGTATGAGTAGTAACACTTGTTCAACACGGCCTAAAAATGTGGAAATTCTCATTATCGATATAAATTCGGAAGTGGAAGAACTTTGAAGAAATTGGTACAGCGGTTTATTTACATCAGGACCCAAGTTAGAGCGAACAGAGTACATATCACAGTGGTCCTTATTTTTAGTTTAGTCCATTTAGTTTTTTTTTTACTTCGTTACATTCTGAATTTTCACTCACAACTGGTACAGGTTAATTTTTGAACACCTGTTGAGCATTTTTTAATTTGGATTCATACCTGTACGAAGACGATTGATGAGAAAAAGTTATGTTCGTGCTAGCACGTGAAGGACACCCTGTATAGTAGCCGTGTTGGATTAGCTTCATGAGGAGAGAGAAAAAAAGATAAATTTTTGAGAGAAAATCTTATTTTATAATAATATATTTATAGACAGTTTAAGTTTTTTCTGTCGAATTTTGAAAAAATAAATGAATATTACAGCATCGTGACTGCGATATGCTGGGTTACGCGATATGCAGAAAAAATACGCCAGATGGCGATGACTCCGAATCATGCCCTTTCTTTTCTGACATTGGCCAGGGATCTCCATTCACTTCATAAACTTGCTGGCCAAAGCCTGGAAATTCGGATATTGGCGGACCAATTCATGAACTCGTCGATTTCGGACTTCATAGTTACATAGCCAACCGACAACGGCTATATAAGCTACTCTTAAGACCTTGCTTTTTTCACATACACTTCTCGCATCATCAAGAGGGATTTTCCATCATTGAGCTCGACTGTATTTTGTGAAAAATATCGTTACGAAAATTATGTAAATACTCATTATTTATCATGCATTATGTCATTTTCGCCTCTAAATAACTATTAATGAATTTGTCTGTAAATTTCCGGAAAAATTTGAACAAAAATGTCGCAAATTCTGGTGACAGCCCCGATGATTTGGCGATGGCATAGCACCAAGAGAAGTGTAAAGAGGTCACGAGAATATGGTGGAACTCTCTCGAACCTTTCTTCGCCCGTATGTAAGTGCCACCATAGGAGAACTAAAAGATGGGGTTTTGTAGAATTTTTACGTAGGAGAAGTTGCTCTCTCTTGTGTGTTTCGTCAAATAGCTGTTTGTGAATATGTGCACATAGCTGTTCTGTAAAATTAATCTGTGACGTCTTTCGAATTGCTTAGTGCTTTGCCATCTCGAGTGGTTTTGTGAGACATTATCGGAAAAAATATACAGGTGCTATAACTCAGAACGTTACACTTTATACGTGGCCAATAGAAAATAACAAGGAGCAAAATAGGTACATGAATTACTGACATGATGTAACATCCAATTATTTTTTAAAAACCGGTAATTACCATATAAAAATTGCACTTAACGAAAAATCCTTTCTTTCATCATATGTATGAAAGCATGCAATGAAATGAAACAAAGAACATCTAAAGCATTTCTTGAAAACATCTCTTGTACATAAGAAGAGAAGAAACATTTGTAACTTGAATAAAGCTGTGGCATTTATAATAATCTCATATAGTCCAATACAGAAACCTTTGGATTTCTTTTTAGATAATTGAATCCACACATACGAACTTGACTGTATATTGGAAATTATATCTTCATTTTGATTCCCGGGATAGAAGTTGCTGACAACGTTACTCCTGAAAAGGCCCCTAAAAAGGAAGGGGGGGGGGTGCAATATTAATGTCAAAACATTATGTACACAGGACTGATGATTGTACTATAGTTAACCACTCCAGTGCCTGTTTTACTCAATTAAGGCTGACAAAGGAAAATTTTCTTTGATTTCTCTGATAAAACTCTAAATGGCAAAGTTGAAAGACTTGGACCACACTGATTTCTACAGGATGACATTAAATCAACAACCTTATCAAAGTTCGAGTAAACAGCAAGTTAAATGAATCAGTATAATGGGCTATTTCAGATAATATAACCGGTAGGGCACGGATTTGTCTCCACACACACACGTATATATTTTTGTTTTTACTTACTTGCATATTTCGCTATTTTTACGTGATAGAGCATGTTTTCAAAATTTTAAGGCATATTTTGCATATTTCATAGCTTTCGATGAAAATTACATTTTTTAATATTCACTATTACAATCATATTTCAATCTGGTTTTTTCGATTCCCGCTTGTCACAAGAGCATTTAGGGCTTGTGATTTTCTTGCACTAAAAATGAAACGTCGTTTCTGATTGGTTGAAAAACCTGGAATTCTGGTTTTTCAACCAATCAGCAATCACAATAAATTTTTAGAGCAAAGAAATACTTGCCCTTCAGCAACACTGGTGTGTGGCTGTAATTAGAGTAATCATCTCAATCGTTGACGGTAATGGTAACTTGTAGTAGGGGGATTTTTAGCGTTTGTGGAAAATTTTGAGAGTTTTCATCAAATAACAAGAATTATTTGAACATTCTTTTTTTTAATTTTGTGCAATGCTTTTCTAAAACTAAATACAGTACTTGGCTAGGCATTCTTATCTATAGATGGTAGCACGGTAATTCTGAATTTGTGAGGAAAAACCTACTCAAAATGAAAATTTTTAGGGGAAATTTTGGCTTGATGAGATTAGTTAGTTAAACGAAGAATTTTTGTTCATACAAAAAATAAGTTGTTTTAAATAGTAAAGACTGCATCATCACTTCTCATTATCATATTATTTTGCTCAAACTAATGTTATGTGATATAGGAATGAAAAAAAAAGGTATATATATTTGCAGTTTTTTAAGAGCATAAATGACTTTTTATGGATCAAGATTTTAGAGCATAAAAATCCTAGCCCTAATAATCAAATATATGCTCAGGGTACCCATAACTAAAGGACTCTATTTCAAAGCTGCCTACCAGTGATTAAAAAATTGTGAAATTTTGTGGATGACATATAAAGGGATGGGAATTTCTTTCAGGGAAAAGAAAATAGTTCTATAAATAAAATTAATTTTTACAAATCTTATACAAATTTATAAATCGTTTAGTGTACATGCAAATTTTTTGACATCCAAGGGGGTGTGCACCAAGGGGAATGTTTCTAAGGTTTTATTATAAACCCTAGAAACAGGAGATCTTGTTTTCTATATGCTCATTACTCGCAATGACCTTCAGCTTGCTAGATCGCACTTTGTAAGCAAAATCATTTTATCAAAACGCACTGATTCCGAAGTAGTTGCTCTACGGAATTTTCGGATTTTGAAGAGGATTCGAAAAGGTTCAATCAGTGTCCATCCATCTTGGAAAAAGAAGAAACCCCGTTTATCTGTTAGGGCAGTACAGGATAATTAACCGGATTATTTTTATTTGCTGTAAATTTTTTGTGAATTTTTATTCGCTGCAATAAAAACTGTACAAGAGCGAACAGCGGCTAAAAAAAAAAAATAATTTATTGATGAAACACACTGTAGTGGTGATATTTTAGCTAGCGTGCTAGGCGGGACGACGCTAGAATATCGCCACTACAGTGTGTTTCATCAATAAATTATTTTTTTAAATTACATGTAATGGTTATTATGAAACCATTACATGTAGTTTATATTATATATATATATATATATTCATTTTTTTTAAATAAAAATATAACCAGCCAGACCAAAACACCAAGACCGAAGCTGATTCTTAGCTAAGGCTCTCTCCAGACAATCCATTTAAACCAAGCCACATTGCTCACCAAAATAGGTTTAGGGCGAGACGACTCGACCTGGCAGTTATATATATGTATATAAATGTGTGTATATGTGTGTATTTCTCTTTCCTCTATTCAAGTTGTTCATGCATTTCATGTACACAACACACGTGCGGTCTCATATTGTCGTATTCATGTTGCTCACCGAATAAGGTGCTAAGCGAGATGCCACGGATGCTCCCTAATTGTATATATTCCCCCACACAATACTTCTATTTTGTATATTTTCATAAAATCCGCCGGAGCGAGTGAACTCAACCCAATAAAACTGATGCTGGCTTCTAGTCGCAAGTTATCAAACCCATTTGCTCACCAATAAGGTGTTAATCGAGATGACTCGTTCCGATGGATATATATTATTTCAGAATAAGATTCTCATTTCGTTTTCTTTTTGTATCCTGTGTATATAATATGGCAAGTGTAAGTTAACAGATGAGATGGCATGGGGGGGGGGGGTCAATTGCTTTTAAAACATACCTCCATCCTAATATGTGTACATTCATCTTAACTAAACCCCGAAACTTCTCCAACTCCTAATCCCATCTGGTCTGTAATCACCACAAAATTTGTTAATCGCCACAGTACCCAATTGTCCGGGGAAAATATGTTGTAAAAAAGTTTGTATGTTTGTTTTTTTTTGTTTTTTTTGACACTAAATAAAGTGTTCCAAACTCTGCCACGAAGCTGGGCTGGAAGAGATTTCGGCAACGGGATAAGTCCAGTGGCAAATTTCTGGCGTTCATTCATTCATTGTAGTGGTGATATTTGAAGCCACTCACTTTTTCGCTGAAAATCCTCATCACTGTATTAACCGTTTAGTCATCCACAAAAGTTCTCATGTTTCATTGACGACTGGTTTCGGCTGTAGGCTGCATTGAAATAGGGTTGTCCTATTATGGATACCCTGTATTTTAAAATTATAGTATTAACCATTCAAAACAAAGGTTAGTGATAGTAATATGGCCATGCAGTGATTTTTGCTGAGGCCTAAATGACAGATTCTAACACTTTGAAATGCTGATGAAAAAATAATAATAATCCACAGTATATCTTAACGGAAAATATGAAAAATAGGTTTTTTTTTTCTGTTTTTTCAAAGAATATCTCTTGGCCATATCTTTAGCAGGTTAAGGTAATATGGCCAAAAATGACCCCCCTCCCAACATACTTATCTCAACAAATCAACGGGTACTTTTCCGAGAACTTATTAATTCAAAAAAAGTTATTCAACTTATCAAACAGAAGCTATAGGTCATCTGTGAAATAGTTAACTACACAGGCGTAAGAGCACCAAAATTCGAATTCGGTTAACTAATTCGGTTACTAAAAAAATTCAAACAACTGCCCATATCACCAACATGGTCATATTACCATCACACACGCGCACGTACACACTTTATTTGCAATATAATCCAAACTCTTATATATTATTATTATTATTGGATCAACATTTTGAAGATGGGGTTAAAAAAATGTCTGCAATAACACATGAAAATTCACACTTAATCTTTGTTCCAGTTATGAACAGACATACTTTCTCTAATGTACTAGAAGTGAGCCCACCAGTAATAGACTAACCACTTAATTAATGGAAAGCTATAAATATTTATACTTCATTTCTATCTATTGGTACCTCTTTTTCAAAATACCGTATCACCCCACATTATCCGGCACGCCGTAAAATTGGGAACACAAGTTTTTTGGAGACTGATCGGTTCTCGGAAAAATTAAAGTTTAATAGGATTAACACGTTATGCATTCGGAAGACCCATATTAATCTGTACCAAGTACCCATGGAATACTTATTGTGATTCTCTTGAATCTTACGTCAAAAATTCGTCAGTTGTTACCAAAGTTTGTGAAGACCACAGATCTCAGATAGTAACATCTCTAGTGAAATCTTAAATACTGATTCAAAAAAAAATGCCAAGGACATAATTGCGATTCTGAAACCAATAGCCAAAATTAACGATTTTTTACAAAGGAACACACACGCAGCTGCTCCATAGCTGGATATGTATTGCCATGAAAAAAGCTGCAATTGAAGATAAAAGAAGCATCAACATCAAACAATAAAAAGGTTTTGTCATCAGATTGTTCATATATATTTTTATAATCATATTAATAGATGCACACTTTGCTGCATTTATTCTAAGATCATCAGTGCTAACTTTTAATCGGGAATTAATGTCACAAAAGAAGAAAGAAATAAGGGTCTTGAATTTATCAAACAAAAATGTGGCTCTGGTTTCTTGGCAATTACATTATTATTACATTAAAGTCAGAACGGGAGAGTGGTAGTGCTGGTGGAGTGATTTCATATGGCTTTGAAATACACACAGGTGGAATACTTTTAAGAATGTTTTGGGTAAAAATACAATTACAGAGAGGGATACGTGCTTTGTACAAATGCTAACTGCAGTCAAATAATTGATGACTGTGTTGAAAGGATTTTTTCAAGGTACAGTTTATTCCAAAGCGAAACAGATTAAGAGTAGACAAAGCATTCAAACTAGAGCTTCTAATGAAACAAATGAACAATTATTCACACGGTAAAATTATTTTACACTTGATGTAAGATATCTATATTCATGAAGATTTTTCCCCTCTTCTCTTAATAAAAATGAAATGTTCTGAAATATTTCATAAGTATATGTGATTCTTTATCTTTAATTTGCAAATATTTTTTAAATAGTCATTATTTTTGAATGTAGAGAATAAGTTTAAATTTCTTTAATTTTATAGTCTTCAGAGAAAGCATAGGGTAATGACTAGTTTGTTAGTAATGTATATATTTTATATATTTTGTTTAAAAAAATCAATAAAATTAAAAAAAATCGTGATTTAAATCAAATAAATCAATTTTTTCAAAAAGAAAAGAAAATCAACAACCCTGGTCGACAGTGCTCCAAAATATTGTGTTACTCCGAAATAATCGATACATAAGGTGTTGCAAAGTAACTTGCTCCTATGAGTTACTTTGCACCGATTATAAAAGATTTATAAACATTTTAAAAATATATATAGTGTGATGGATGGCAGCAGACCTGTTCTCACATCATTTTAGAATATAATGCATTATCAACATTATTTTCAAACATAATTTACATATTTGCTGTATACCTAGCATGAGCTTTTCCTAATAAAATGTTAGAAACGGTGCAAAGTAGCCCCGTGTCATGGTACGCCATTTTAGCAGGGAATATTAGGACGAAGCACGGAAGTCTTCAGCTCGAAGAGTGCATCTAGCAGAAGAGTGGCCTTTAAAGGACATTACCGACTATATTGGTTACGTATGAGTGTATTTCAAAGCCATATGAAATCACTCTCTACCAGCACTACCCCTCCCCCTTTCTGACTTGAAGCAGTTACCAACACGCGTCACACGCTCTATCTATGAAAATGGGGTATCTTCCTTTGTCATGGGGTCTTATCACAAGACATTTTTTCTCCTGGGAGCGCCCTAACTGTTTCTTATGAAAATAAGTAATTTTTTTGGCAAAACTGGCACTGAATACAACATTCAAGATATACATACAGGGAAAAAACTCTCACTTACCTGGTTTATGAATGGTTGCATGGGGACGCTCTCCGCGTACCACGGTAAGGTAGAGACTTGTGCTGTGTGAGAGCAGACTGGTATATGCAGTACAGCATTACGAAGCTGTTGCTGAGGCAAATGGGCTGGCGATAACACTGTATTTCCTCTTCCGTTTAAAGCAAGCTGGATGAGTTTGCATCTGCTGCGGCATAGCTTCACTATTGCTGTATATCATATTACAGTGGCTATGTGAGTGCTGATTGGATACTTGGTGCTGTATGAGCATATTATGTCCGATGGAGGGTTGTGGCACAAAGGTGGCTGGATCACTAAGACCAACAACCTCCTGGAACAACAACTGATTTGGCGGTGTAATAACTACTATATTCAACGGTTGTTGGATGACTGCTGACTGCGATTGGGAAGGGAAAACTTGGTGTCCCGCAGTGCCGGATACAAAGGCAGGGTCATGGATTCCGGCACGACGAGATGTTGGAGATTCTGATGTTCGCGAGCATTTTTTCTTAGAAATACGGCGCATTTTCAGTTGAAAATTATTTTTTGGTATAGAAGAGCTACCTGGACTAGATACGACAGGTCGTTCATTCGACGCTTGTCTAGAGAAATCGGGAGGCACTTGTGAAACATCAAGCTCAGGATTCGATTGCACTTCTGGTAAACGGAACTGACCGATACTCTCACCTTCAGCTATGATTACGTCCGTGCTTGTGTTATTTCGTGGCTGTTCACGAAAACGCTCGCTCACTTTCGTTTCTATTTCTTCTTTCTCTAAGCTGGCCACGGCTGTATCACTAGGACCAATTTCTTTATTTGCGTTCACAGTTGTTGTTGACATGGTATCCTTTGTGATCTCCGAGAGAGTCGAACCATATGCGTTATCATCGACCATCCCAGAATCGACGAGAATATCACAGTCATTCAAAATTTTTCCCAAGTCTATTCTCGGTACGCTCAAGTCCTTTCTAGTCTTATCCGTTTGCGTGGGAAGATTATCTTTTGGGCGAACGGGCGAAGAAAACAGCTCATCGGATGCTTCAGTTTGGGTCGATGCTTCTTTTGTTTTATCACCAGCATCGAAATTACTGCCGCGTTTCTTTCTGAGAGCCTCACTTTCACGACGTTTCTTCGAACCAGTCTTACGGTTATTAGAGATCAAGTATTTCCAAATCTCTGGGCAAGAAACTTTCTTTTCAGTGACATTTTTCTTGGGGCGTCCTCTAGGCCGACCCGGACGTTTTGATTTTATGCTTTCCGACTGATCATTAACAGCAATTGCTAGTTCACCAGAATCGAAATTTTGTTTATTCCCAGATTTTGGAAAAATTCTTCTTACGGGATACTTGGAAAGGTACATATTTAACAGTTATCATTCAGTATCCAAGATTCTTATTTCGTCTTTTGCACCAACTTCTTGATGGTAAGGTAGAGAACTTATAGAAAAGGCTGTAATGTTAGAATTTTATTCCAGTCCAGAAGCACAATCTGAAAAGGAAGTATAACTTTCAGATATTTTACCAAAAATTCTGGCTTTTGGTCATGAACACACATTCTGAGTATACCGAACTAACTTGAATCGCTCAACGCTGATAGTTGTTTCGAATCGCTGATAGTTGTTTCGAATCGTCGATACTCGAATCGCTGATAGTTGTTTCCCGTCTTGCCTAACCAGTGTTCTACTGGTCATAAGCGGATATAGGCTCTCTCTCTCTCTTCGATCGACGGGGTGGGAGGAGAAAGAAGCAGATTTCTCACTTCCACCATGCTGCCTATGCAAAAAATAGTTGTTTTTTTTTTTGGGGGGGGGGGCAGTGGTCTATATCCGCCTATGCCATTGGCGGGATTGCAACATCCGGTTTACTTTCTTATCCCGTATGCCCGAATGGATGGGTATCTACGGTCAGGGGTGCATCCCGTAAATACTGAACTCACTCGGAATCGAATCATTTATTGAATATTTAAAAAAATAGAGGCCGCGAGTTCTTTACATGAATCATGTATCTTACATTGCATATATTCTTTCTCAAGCAACGCAAGCTTTCATTATAGTCCGTTCGTGGATAAGTTGACAGTGCAGTAAACGGTGGATAGTGTATCCTCGCGCCAGATGAAATGGTTCCCCATATCGAAGGTTGAGAAGCCTTCCGTAGCTACCAACGTTGCAGCGATGCTCTTTTGCGCGTTAATAACTTTAAAAAAAATTAAATTATTTAATTTTATATTATTTATTTAATATTATATTGATATTTGTTCAACTGGGCATTAATTTCTTTCACAATTTCCCAATTGGGCCGTGGACCCCTGGGGGTCGAGACACCCCCAATTGGAAAACGCTGGTTTAAAACAAACAGATTGAATTTAAAACTAATTAATTGGAAAATAATATGGGCTGCCATTGTCCATGTTCCATAGCAATAAAATTTGCGTCCACATATCGAATCCCTATTTTCGACTGTTTCGTAGCCAAAATCACCGTGTTGCAGAATGTAGTCAGTCTGCACATCGTTAAAATTACCTTTTTCTTAATTTTATTATTTGTTGAAATAAAATATTAAGAGAAGCCATGATACAATTAATTCACGTAATTTTCAAATTGAACCATAGATTCAAATGAACATGAAATCTAATACAGTAATACCCCGACGTACGCTATCCTCAGTTACGTGATTTTTTAGCTAGCGATTTTCTGTGAAAAGGGCACATTTCTGAAAGTCAAGCATAATTACAGCATTATTGACAAGATAGTGGAAATTATTTTGTGATAATCAAGTAAAAACTGTTGCATTCGATCGGAACACCGTATGAAAGGACACTGATGTGTAAGTGGTTGCAGTGCACAAAGATGAAAACTTTGCTGTGAATTTAGGAATGGAATACCAAGGCGTGTATGGGGGTATCTGCAATGTTTGCAGAGAAAAATCACAATTCCACTTCTGAAGCTCAATTTTATTTCAAGTCGTGGAGAAAAAAAAACGTTTTATATGATATTCTTTGATGACAATGGCACATGGCCTTAAACACCGAATTAATTTTGCAAAAAAGTGCTCTCTTGCCTCCAAACACAATCAGCTCATTTCTTTGGATGGACCATGATGTTATCCAAACATTCAAAGCGTTCAACATGTGACTTACATTTGCATAGATTTTAGTGGACATTGAAAAACAAGACTAAGACCGGATTGAAGTCACAGCACAAGTTAAATTTCATGAAACCAGAGAAGAGTACCACAATAGTATAGCCGTAATAAGCAGGAAAAAAAGGCGGGTGTTCATTTTAAATTTCGGTCCCAATTAAGTGATAACTATATGTATGTGTCTGAAAAATCATAGCCCGAACTACCCGGATTTGATTTGCACTGTTATCGTCGGTGTTACCAATCGCGTAACTACGGGGTATCAATGTAAACTTTTTTTTTGTTTCCAGAATCGGGCGGTGACAAATTCTGATAGCATTCGCCCATTGATTACAGAAAAACGTTTCCGTTGGCATAAACAAACAAAAAAAAACTCTTTAGGAGAGACATCTGCCTGGCCATTAAATGTACCGGCACAAGTGAGTGTGAGAAAAGTCTATCACAAACAGTGTAAGGGTTTGTTTACATATTTTTTCCCCTCGCGTGATGTTTTATGTCAGTTGAGTCTTGAAAGCAGTATCTACACCATCCAGTGAAACGGTTGGAACAACTCGGCATTTTTCCTACGCAGCACGCCAAAATTGACCATCGTTTAGAGTAGTATTAACTTATTCAAACTCTTTTAATACCTTCGGATGTAATATCCCCGGTTTCGAGTACAGCGGCGGACCTTTTGTTTGAATGCACCGTGAATGAATTTCTCAATGCACCGTGTCGTTTCTGACGGCTTTGCGAAAATTCGGTGTGGGATTTATGAGTTCTGGAAATTTTTTCAGAATGTCCACATATTTAAAACTCTTCGAAATTAGCCGAATTTCGGATTGTGAAATGTTTTGTATTTTACCAAAAGCATGCAAATTCGTTTTACAGTCCAGAAGCTTTTTCTTTTTCAAGTTCAATACTCGGAATTAAGACTGGGGTGATTATGAAACTCCATTTGAAACGCCTTCGTAATCCAAGGTCAACGTTTAAAACTTTTTGACAAAAAATTTGAATTTTAGTGCCACTGGCAACAAACAAATGTCCATCGGAACGTTTCAGTTTACAGTTCGATGGAGACTGTATGCATGATACGTCACTTCCAGAATCAATCAAAAATGTCAAATGAGTATGTCTGCCGAAAATATGGTTCATTATAATCAGTTTTGTGTTTGTACTGTACCGTTTTCAGTGCTATTCGGCGACGCAGCACACCTTATTAGTTTTTTGCATTTCGAAAGGGATACAAGGTTTACGACATTTATACTTTTTCTCGAATCGTTCATGGTAAGTTGATAGCAAATATTTGTTTCTTGTTGTTGATTTTGATTTGGGGCGAAATACCTTTGATTTCGACACTTTGAGCGTGGCCTATGCTGTGCAGCAGGGAAACTCAACTTTTCGCATTATCTCTGCTACGGCTTTTCGTAACTCAGCAATTTCATCATGTTTAGATGCGGATATTGCAGACAAATCGTTGTGAATGGCATCTAGTTCGATGAAATTAAATTTTTTTTGGAGTGTATCGTTGAAGCTGCATATACTTTTCTTCGACATTTTCGGACACAGTTATAACATTACTGGAACTTAACTACGGTTTTATTGGATCTAAAAACTCTTTACTTACGATGTTTTGATGAAGGCAAAGTCAATAGTGAGTTAAAGTGAGCTTTCGTTGCCATAGAAACGAGTTATGTGGTTCCCTCGTAGCTTCTCCTTCACTGCAAACTTAACCACGAACGGACAAGAGGAACCACCGCAATTTCAAGTGAAAACAGTGAAACCCGCACAATGTCTAAGAATCGAATTAGGTAGAAACAACAGTAAGAAACAGCAATTATCAGTGTTTGACTCTTGGATATGATCCATAGATACGAACTTCTCGTCTTCTATAGCTGACGTCAACAAAATGGGGCTAGCAACCTTTTTGAAGGTCTTTTCTTTTCTGAAGTGAAAACCGAAAACCGTACTGTTACGACTACTGTCGTATGATGAAATCTCCGCAAGGTGTGAAAATTCAGAATCGTGCAATTTATCAAATAAGTTCCTTGCCAGTTTCTTTGCATATGACGTTACATCAGCTACTCCGGAATCACGTCTGATATTAACGTTTCTAACGTACCAAGGTAGTCCGGTGTATCTCCTCAGAGTCTTGTTCTGAAATCTCTCCAGAGCGATGATATTAATTTTCTTCGAGAACAACCAGACAGGCGCAGCATACAGAAGAATCGGTCTAATTGCCATCTTATACAGAATAATTTTATTTCGAATCGAAAGACTTGAGTGCCTCTGGCTTAGTCTGTTGAGCATGACCGAGGCCACGGTCGCCCTACGGATGGCATCAACACACTGCCCGGAGAAACTGAATCTCTTGTCCATTATCACCCCCAAATATTTATTGTGAATGACTGGGTTGATTATAACTCCTTGTACCTCTATGTGTGCTTGTTGTGGTAATGAGGACTTGTTAGTGAGAATTTGGTTTTATCTGCATTCAGTTCAACACGGGTTCGCACACACCAGCGCTCGAACAATCTTACCATTTCTTGCAAGTTTGAAAGGGCCTTGCCAGGGTCCTTATCTGTGCAACAAAGGGCACTATCGTCGGCATAAAGAGCGGTGAAACCCTTAGGGGCAACTGGGAAGTCATTCATATGAAAATTGTGTAGGATGGGACCTAACACACTTCCCTGAGCTATTGATGAACGAATCTGTCTAGAATTAGATATTGAGTCTCGGAAGTCTGTACTCGGAAGGAGCGCGAGTCGAGATAATTGCTCACAAATTTGATGATGTTATACGGCATTCCCATGCGAATCATCTTAAACAGCAGCCCATTGTGCCAAACTTTATCAAAAGATTTCTTTAAATCGAAAAAGGCTACTGCTGCAGCAGTGTCTTTATAAATTTTGGCTTCTTGAATTTGCTCTACGAACTGCAATAATTCAGTGGTGGCCGAGTGCTTGCTGCGGAAACCGTGCTGCTCTGGACCGATAATGTTATTGTCCTCTACAAATTTGTGTAGTCTGATGGCTACCACTCTCTCAAAAAGTTTCCCTAATGAACTGAGAAGTGAGATCGGGCGCCAATTTTGTGGATAGTGTAGGTCATGTCCAGCTTTGGGGATGATCTTAACTTTAGCGAGTTTCCATTGTGCCGGAAAGTGGTTTGTACGGAGTAATTCATTGAATATGTTGACCAGCTGGCGAACCATATTTTCGGGGAGATGCTTGATAGTGTTGTTGGTGATGGTGTCCTGACCAGGTGCTTTTTTCTTTTTGAGGTTTTTGGTAATGCTTGTTACTTCTTCAGTGTTCGTAGGAAATAAAGCAGAGGGTTGTTCTGGGGGAATATCCCTAAAGAATACTTGGAACTTCTCTGTCAACACTGGCAATAAGTTGAGGAGGAGTGTTATCACATGGAGAGAACTGTCTCTCATATGTGTCAGCAAATATTTCCGCTTTATCACTGTCACTATATACTGTTCCGCTTGTGCCGACAATCGGAGGAATCCTCGAATAAGTGGGCTTACATGTTTTATACACTTTGTATAACGTGCCATCAGCACAATTTGCCTCACGTAAAAAGCTGAAGTAACGTTCACTCATAAATTCTTTGATTTCTCTAGATACTTCTTTTTTTATAGATCTGTATCTATCTTGGTAGTACGGATTTAACGTTCTTTGCCATTTCCTCCTAAAGTTGTTTTTTAATTTGATGCGTTCCTTAATCCAGTGGGGAATACCCAGTGGATTATTAGTGGGAGCATCTCGGGTGGATTCCTTAGCAGTGTTAGTGATGGTTTCTGTGAGAAACATTTCTGAAGTGAAAACTCTGAAAACGGTCTATTTATAGGAAGCGCGCTAAGAGTGTAAAACTCATTATGGAGAAAACCAGATTAAGCGACAACGCTCTAAAATGGCGATCATTTAAATGACGCCAAAGAAATGCAGTCGTGTTCCCCTTCATTTAGCAAACTCGTGTGAACAAGATCACAGCTCAATTCGGCATCACTAAGAATGCGAATGTTTCGATTCACGATTTCATAAGTATCAATTGTTGTGATAAGACAGCAACAAATCATCACATTTCCAGAAGTAAGCAGGCCTTCGTGGAGCTCGTGTGCACTGAAAGAGACGTACATGGACGGTCGGATCTAACTCAGGTCAAAGCTCACAACTGCTGACAATGCCACCGGATGGTGACTTATCCGAGGATGACGTCACTCTCCGCTATCCATATATAGGTTTTTAACAGCTGGCTGATGCGAATATATATTTTTGAAGGAGAGAAAATTCAACTGCCCTGCGGAGAATAGAACCCAGTGAACGCCCTAGACCACTAGACCACTACAGAGGCAAGGAGCTCAGTGCACACGAGCTCCAAGGAAAGAGTGGGATATACATTGTCTCTGTAGTCTAGTGGTCTCGGGCGTTCACCCCGAACGTGAAAGAACGTGGGTTCGGTTCCCCGCAGGGACAGTTTCTCTCTTTCCAAGATATATATTCGCATCAGCCAGCTGCTAAAATATTTGTATGGATAACGGAGAGCGACATCATATCCTCGTATCAAAAATTGTATATAAATGAATATAAATGTCTTTGTAAAATAACTGGAACACCGCAACAAAAACTTTTACATGGCATGCCAATCAATTGCTGTTCGATCAGAAGACTTTCTGAAGTTTAGCAAAACCGATAATTATCTGGAATAAATTATTTGTGCCTTCTCCCCTCTCCTCTCCCAACGTCACTCTTCCGTACGCCCCTGCATGGCGCCGAAATTTTCGTCCTGTAACGGCGAATGCCTGTTAATACGTAGCGAAATACACTTAGGTCGTGTCGAAAGTTTCATTTCGGCCGTTAAACAGGAAGTGCCCGTTATGAAGTGGTTCCACTGCATTAATTAAGTAACCGATTATCAAAACAATTATTGTCGCCAAGTAGAAACTTTCTCGAAGTATGGGTATGCGAAATAGAACTCGTAATGAAATGATTTGCCACGTTGAAGAGATGCCTTATAACGGACCAAGAGCTCTTACCATCAAGACAAAAGATCAATTTCAAACAAAACTAACATTATTAGCTCAATAATAATTTCGGCAGTCATCTGAATTTGACTAGTATAATAATAATCAAGCTTACCATTATCTGAAGTGATTGGGGAGAAGTGTGATGGACGCGTCCGTTCGCTGCTGAACCCCACTTGCGTATACGGCGAAAGACGGAAAGAGCGAGACATTCTCTACCTCAAATTGTTTTTGGTTCACCTACGGTGTAGATGGCGCTATTTGCGCGATAGAATGGACGGTGCGTACTGGGCGAATGGCTTCCATCAATCGTCAACTCTGAGAGACAAACAAACGATGATCGCCAGCGAAATCCGTATTACAATATTTTTCTTTCCTGAGAATGTGATTATGTCGGCGATCGGCTTAAGAGAATGGCGCTGGAAGTGTTTTCCACTTTGCTTTGCCTTCTTTTTGCATAAGGAGTAATTATGAATGAAATCCGCTCAATTGGATACAGTGGGATGTTCGTGACCATATATCTCTGTTTACGGCACACGCAACAGTATTCTCAAGGAATTCGATGTTTTTCAAAGAAGGTAACTTCAAGTTTTATTATTTTTTGAACTACTTCACCGTAAATAAACCTTGTACACATTCGGAATTTCTCACATCAAGATAAAATTATCATTCCCAGAGAGGTGGACTTACAAATTACTACCGAAGAGAATTTTCCGTCGGACTCGGACTCTGATTTTGAACTTTAAGTCTGTCTTGCACGGAATGTATAGCTAGGTCTATTATACTTTGCAGAAACGTATATGATTCATTTCTTATATAATACTGTATTGAGAATGATATTATTTTCGAATTGTAATTTTTACTATGTCTATTGCCAACAATGTACGTTTATAATTCTCCATATATATTTTATTGATACTTTAATATATTATCCTGTGAATTAAATTCTATATATATCTTGCATCATTCATATATTCATATGTATATATATTCAGCTTGTTATAATTTATATATATATATATTTTTGTTTAAACTGTGACGTTTGACAAAGTCCGTTATACTGATTGTTGTTAATTCCCACTCCTGAACCTCCCTAACATTTATTACTCTATGCCGTGCTGTGCTCTTTTTATGTTATCGTTTTAGGTGGATGATGTAACTGCTCGATGTGAAGAGACTCTAGAATAGGATTAGACTGGTTACTTGACCAGCAACTAGGGATTGACGGCAATGATGATAATGGTTTAATATGTGCCGCTGGATGAGGAACGGACGTACGGTTCTTCCCCGTTGATCCGATGGACGGGGAGTGACGGATCGTGCCGTCCTGCTGTAGGTCCGGCGGGATCATGGGCTGCCAAGGTGTTCTTACTGGTCATTTGCATGGGTCGGAAGTCCGGTGATCCGATGCCGGCCGGCGTTCGACCGGTGATCTTGGTGGCTGGCGGGCTTTCCTTTTTCCAACATGGCCCAGCCGTAAGGTGACCTGCTTATATCCCACAAGGGACAGAGCGGGGGCAATGTTTGGTGTTTGTGTGACCCCCTATAAAGTATTTATGTTGTCAGAGGTACTTGTTTCATGTTCTCTTGATGCTGTCATCTGTCTTCCATATTTTTGAATAAGATGATGATAGTAAACGCTTGAGCATATTCTCATGTTATGTTTATATTATGTTGAAGGTTTGTCTCCTCTCTCCAAAAAGACTTTTTTCGAATTTGAGACTACCTCGTGTTCGCACCTTGAAGTTGGAAACCGCTTAAAGCATGATTCAGCTGACCACCACTGCGCCGTCAACGGGATTCGAACCTCGAACTTCACGATGAGAGTTGAGCACGATGCCCACACGCCCGCACAGCGCCTGAAAACAAGACTAAAAAATAGTCCTGATTGAATATGTGATTTGATTTGAATTGTTTGTCATTTACGTTTTATTTTTATTTTTTTGCATTGCATTTTTATCCACTATGAGATGCATTCAAACTGAGCACATCTTCGATCTATTACCATGGGCAATTCACTACCGATTGGGATATGCCGGTAGTGTGGATTGGTACCCAGGCCCGGCATTTTCTATAACAGATTTATTATGGAGGCGTTTTCATTTTTGTTAATTTGTACACGTAGAAATAATATTGAAGGGAAGCTCGAGCGGATAAATAAGCGCAATACAGTACTTTTCAGTGTTTAAATGCTATTTAATGCACAATTCATCTCAATACACCTCCTTTTCTTGTACTTCCGAAAAAGTCGCCTATCTATAGAAAAGCTAGTTTCTGAAAAAAACAAAAAAAAACAATTAGGTTCCTTCTCCTTTTTATTAAGGATCTTTTCACTCTTTATCAACATTTTTCCAATTGGTTTTCAACACCTACTATTGCAGAAAGCCTCCACGTCAAGCTTTGACGTCACTGAAGTCATTCAATTCGCCTGCAGCCATTGGATCTAGCATTAACGAATACCGTTATAGCGAAAATCTCGTTTTAACGAACACTTTTCTAATCCCTCAAATAAGTTTACATAGGAACAATTCAAAACAACCTGAAATTCCTTTATAACGAAATTTCATTATAACGAATTGATTTCGCCGGTCTCTTGGAGTTCGTTATAACCGGATTCGACTGTATATCCCATGACTATAGGTGAAATGGTCGACTTCAATGGCGTCATGAGCTTCGAGCTGTGGCTTTCTGTTAGAGTGTTGAATCTCTCCTTTGAATGAATGAATTCATAGTTTATGACGGCTTTAAAGGCAGTTTCAAAGTTCGGTGATCTGACGTGTGAATAATGCACACTGGGTTTTTCCATTTTTTGTTAGCCAGCTCTGAGACCAGGAGCGTACGCAGGATTGACATGTGAGAAGGGAACACAAAAGCGGCTTGAGGGTCGTCCATGAACAGTGACTGAGGACCTGCAGCACATCTAAAAAGGCGCACGTAAGGAAGAAGAACTGTACAATATGGAGGGCACCAGTGGCTGAACTACCTTGGAAAATGTACGGGTACGAAGCATGATGCCCCCCCCCCCCAAGTCCGCCAGCTCCGAACCGGTCCTTTTCGATGATGTTGGAGGGGCCATTGCGTGTTGCCCGCTCTCCCAGGGTGTGTATGCGTCTAGAATCGCTAGTCAGGCTAACCAAGGGCTTCGTCATACGGGGATACTACTAAATTCCGGAAACCGATAAGAGACTCCGTATCCAGAAGACGAACACATATATTTATTTCAATGGAATTCCTCAATCGAGGATATTGGTGTATTGGCGACGAACTTTACAACGCGACGTAGTCACTTGGCGACTGGCATGCCAGTCGAACTCCAACATTTGCTGCGCAACCGTATAGCATTCCTTCATATTTTCGTCGGTCGGGATTGTACGAGAGGTGCCCGACGCTGAATTTTGTAACAAGATAAAAACGGTTTTATTATTTGTAACTTTCATTTTCTGCAGAAATGTTCCCAGATGCAATCCTAACCCCAAATCCTTCTCGAATGGAATGGGTGTAATACAAATATAGGTCACGACAGTACACACGTGAGTGGTGGGAGTATATGGGAAAACCGCGCACACCTCTCCAAGATAAACAGTCATATTTTTTCTCTCGGTATGGTAGCACCGGAGTCAGCTCTTCAAAGGAAATAAAGCGTCTTCATGTTATAGAACTGAAACTCCTTCGAAATAGTGTGTATTATATTCACACACACAACATGGATTTCACTTACCTTAATTAAGGATTATTAGCAGTCACTCATCAGGACTGACAGGCATCCAGCTGATTCATCAAGTCTCTTTTATAAATTCGTATAATGCAAGGCATACGATTCCCGTTGTCTATACCGAATAGTGTACGATGAATGTTATTTTCAATGTATGGATGAACGCATAATTTTCGTCTCAATTTTTTTGCTGAAACAATACTAGAGGGGATGGCAACTATCTATAATTATAATTAAAATATCACTTTCATCGCTGCTAGTATCGCTAAAAATCTGATTTTTATCTTCTATCCCGGTTCATAATGGACAGGGAGATAAGGAGGGGAACTAAACACTGTGTCATTTTTTTACCCATTTCCCCAGGCCTTCAGATATTTATTTAGTAGCGCCGTGTGTGAGAGAGAACGGGCAACTCGATTCGTTCAAGTGAACTCAACTCGCACGTTGAAGCTTCTCGAGTTCGATTTTAATATCCCCGTGTGAGGAAACCCAAAATATGCTTTCATCAGTAAAGTACTCGACCTCAATTTTTCAGCTTCGTCCTTAATTTTTGCACACCAGTGCAACATATAAAGGGTATTTACTTTCGATAATTCCATTTTTCACCGAAAAATTAAGATTTTGGTCGGCTTGGGAAAGGGGAGGGGGTCCCCTGAGCATCCCCCTGCGCACGCCTCTGCATAGAACGATGTGACGACAGAGCAATTTTGTTTGACAGTTTTGATACAGAACCAACTGATCACCAGTCGACTTGGAGATTGCAAATCCAAAACTTTCGATTTCTAAGAACTTGGTTTTCGGAGAAGTGGTTGGGTTAAGACCCATATGACGTCCCAGTCCGAAAGTGAAAATATCCTTCCAGGGAACCCACGATCCCGGTTTTTCCATTGTAACAAGCTACGAATGGCTTTCTTATGGAGACGTTGGGTTACGTTAGATTACAAATTCTCTTTAATGGGCCATTGAATACGATAAAATCCCTCTTTTTTCTAACACGACACGGAGAAAAAAATTCTTCCATGAAAGAGGGGTGACAGTTAATCAGATTCGAGATGCATACTTTATTTCAAGAGTAATTATTACTTGGCCATGTGAAAGAGAGTTGGCCGTTAAGAGGGGTTTTACTGTAGTTAGTTCATATAATCGTCATAACACCCCGTTTAATAACCCAACATGTAAAAATATCAGCATGATTGCTAGTGACTTGATGTGGAGGAAAAATTTTCAAGGTTCAGAGTTTATTGAACATTGACAACTTGTTTGTTAAACAGAATTTTAAATCAATTTTACTGTTTTGTCTTCGGTGGGGGGGACGACAACACGAATTTTGCCATCCTTTGCCCATTATAGCCTAATTTTCTTGCCCACCCACCCATCCATCAAATTATCTTCTTCCTTCCCCTTTCCGCCGTTAACATGCGCCTGTCCTTGAGTCACTCTTTTGGCCGCTCACATGTTTACCCTCTCTAGGTCACTCTTTTTTGCTCGCTAGGTTACTGCCACTATCACCGGCTGTCTAGATAACATTTTTATTCAGTAACTAAAGTGACACCTCGCTCTCTAGGCAGAGGCAGAATTATGGTTTTGCCGTGCTTTTCCAATTGCAGTCTAAATTTCTTGCTCACTCATTTTTCAAATACAGAGAGCATCATTGAGAAAGAGCTTTGTTGAAAGATATTGGAAAAAATAAAAACAGGCAGAAACAAACTAGTCTTCCAAGTATTTATTTATTTGGTTTAAATGTCCCAGTAAAAATCTTCATCCTCCATGATTTTTGGCTTCTTGCTCATGAGGACTCTCTAAACAGAAAAGATTTCGAAATATATTAGAATAATTCTGTTATAAATCTTCATTTTAAGTTAGCTTTATTGAAATAATGTTGATCAATTATTGGGTGAGGTCAAAAACTAACACGGAGGTAACAAGAACTTTTCATTGGAAGAAGACAGTGTTGTTTTTCCGGCTGCTTCCACTTGGTGCTTACGCAACAGAACATAACAGACTCAATACGACCAGCCTCTGTCGCTGGGAGAAAAAACAATGTCACGTGTGTGCATTCAGATATAATTTCCAAAAGCATGCCTACGCGACAGATGTCCAAGAGAAAGAGTCAATTACGGACATATATATTTTTTAACTTTCAGCCACTGTTTCATTTAGAGCAGTGTTTCCCAAAACACGCAATATCACCCTCTTCCCTGGCGGAATGGTCCAGGGGGCGATAAAAGCTACAGGTTTAACAATGGATCCTATGGGTTTGCATGAGTGGGGGCGGGGGTTCGATGAGAAAAAAATTTTCTGAAGAAGGAGATGGTGGAACAAAAAGTTCAGGAAACTATGATTTAAAACATACCAAAGAACGCGTTTGTATCAAGTTCTGTTTCTTTTTGGGGGAAATTACGGCAAATAAACTTTACTTCCACGATTTTTCAAAATGATTGTTACTGAAAATCTCTGAGACGGGGAAAAATTTCTAAACTGGTTATTTTATGCTAACCTCGGTATATGGACCAAGTCAAGTCATCACTTGCAGACAGACCAAGGTTTCATGTGTATAAAGAAAAATCGCGATTCGACAATTGGTTGTTGTCAAATTTTTCCTAATTAGAAACATTGGCTAGACTTTCTTAGAGTGAATGTGTCCAATGTTTTTTGTGATGGAAAAAAAAACCATAATTGAAAGAGCTTCAACAATATAAGTTCCCCCCCCCCCCATAAAAGTCTATTACGTTAACTTCAGTAAACCCCTGGACGTACAGGATTTTGGTAACAAATTTAGATAATCTGTATCTGAAGTATCGGCAATAAACCTGGTTTCTTTGTTCGCAATAGACTCAATACGACCAGCCTCTGTCGCTGGGAGAAAAAACAATGTCATGTGTGTGCATTCAGATATAATTTCCAAAAGCATGCCTACGCGGAAGATGTCCAAGAGAAAGAGTCAATTACGGATATATATATTTTTTAACTTTCAGCCACTGTTTCATTTAGGGGGTTATACGTTTCGTATTCACCCTCATCTTCTTTTTCACACCATCCTCATTTCTTATATTTTTCTCTATCTCTCTTCTAAATCTGTAGTAGAAAGATATATGTGTGTGCGTGGGGAGGAAACACATCATTAAACGTAGAAAGAACGGGAAAAAATCAAATCGTTCATTATTTTTACAGAAAGCTTCGCGAAAAGGGGAGGTAAAACAGTGAGATCTGGAATGAGGTTAAATGAGGTTAAAAATCGGTTAAATTCACCATTAGCCCAGGTAGATGTCTATAATCTTTAGGCTGAAAAAGCACTCGTATCAAAAGTAATACTGTGAGATTCTCACGCGATGGATGTCAAACTGTTTTCTTAAACATCTACGGTTCATTCCCATAAAAAATGTATTAAAAAATATTTTCTTTACAGAAACTCATGTAAATCGGTGCTGTTTTTTAGTGTATTTTTAATTGAAACAATACATCAACGCTGCAATTTAATTAATTAGAGGAGATTTTTAATTAGAAAAATTTGCCTTTATTTTACACACACACTGTCATCTAAAAGCAAATAAAATTCTGCTCAGCGAAGTTGACGATTTTTTATTTCCTTCGCTTACAAGCTTTTGGCGATAAGTTTGAATGATCTGTATTAGGCATATTGGTGATAAATTTGGTAGCATTGTTTAACGTTAAAAAAGGAGAAGAAAGAAAGAAAGAAAAATACGTATAGGAAGATACAGAACAGAGATAAGTGGGAAAGAGCGTAGTAGTAGTACAATTCTTTGCTTTTTCACCCTCACCTACATATTTGTTTTGTACATTTTTTTACTTGTTTTCTGTCTCACTTGCAAGCGTTATTTTTATAGTAAAAAACATGAAAGCCAGTCCCTTTCGAGAAATAGAAATTATTTAAAACCCTCCTTTTAGAAAATCCTGCGTATGCTTATGATGTACGGCATATAATAGAAGGATTTCTTCTGAGGAGGATGCATTATATGTGTGTGTGGTACGGGGAGGGAGATGTTCGAAGAACGAGGAGGGGGAAAAGTTGCGGAGGATCACTATCATTGTTAACTGAGTTGTTCGTTATCAGTTGACCGTTATCTTGTTGAGATATCACGATGGTGGTGGGAGAACAGAGGAGGGCAAATACACACAAAACTTTGTTTGATAGGGTTACAATAAACCTTAGCGATGAGGAAGAAAGAGGATGAAGAAACAGTCATCTGAATTGAATTTCTTCCATTGGCGTTCAGACGGATCATTGCGTCCCTGATCGTAAATTGGTTAACTTGCGTTTTGTTTCGAATTCCCTCAATTTGGTGTTATTTTATAAATCTCTGAACACAAAGTTTCAGCAGCTCTAGAAAAATGACACCGACAAGCAATATAGTCTTTCTAAATGTTAAAGTATTCTACTCACAGCCGAATTTCGGACTGAAATGACACGAAAAGCCACTTTCTAAAATACCAGAAAAAGTTGAGAAAATAAATCGGTATATAACGTATTTTTTCGATTATATATTCACCATGTACATCATACGAAATCATTCAGGCAGTGGCGTAGGTAATCTAGTTGTCAATACTCTAATTTTCTCTTTGTCTGAGGGCCACACTCAGGGCTTATTCATCTCTTCGTAAGCGCTGAAATGGGCGCAGTTTCGGAGCTACTGCGTGACGTCACTGCTCAAGGAGTTTGTAGAAGACGACATGAGAGGAAAGAGTATTGAAGAGGATTGTTTCAAATTTCAGTTGTTTAGTTTACTGTTTCAAGTGAGTGATCTCTCGCTTTGGTTTAATTTTCTGTTTTAGCAGGATGGCACGCCGCCATATTGGTTCACAGGAATGCGAAATATCTTCATTATGTGTTTCTTTTCTGGAAAGGTGGATTGGACCTTAACCTTCTGGAGATAGAAGGCCTCTGCAGTCTGCTTGTGACATCAGTAAGTAGTCAGTTGTTTCCCTCAGAATATTAAGGGGAAAACATTCCCTGTTCGTGCCAGTATCATCGTTGTGAGGAAAAGAAATGGTCGGGGTCAGAATTGTCTTCACAAATACAAATAAAACGCCACAACAGGCAAACTGCCCAACGAGGTGGCTGACTTAAGAACATCATGGATCCCCGAGCCATTTTTTTGGAGGCCCTACCTACTACTGCTACACCACCCCCGCGGAACCCCCAACGAATCGGTACATGCGGGAATGTGCGTGTACGTGTAGTGAAACCTGACGTGAAGTTTTTTGTTTCTCTGTAATGCTTGTTATGTGTAGTGCTGCCATCTGCCACCAGTTTTTCTAACTATGAGTGAAGTGTTATGATTGAATGATTTATCGTTGTAGGACTGTTGCTCTCTGTGGCGAGACTTTTTAACGGGGATATCGGCTCGCATTTGCGCCTTGAAGTTGGGTACCACAGAAAACCAATTTCAGCCACCCACCACTGTGGGGTTCGAACCCGAATCCTCGCATCGCGAGTCCGTCACTATAACCACTCGACCACCACAGCGGCGATTTCTATGCCCCACATCCAATCACTATGTGGTATTTAAGAGCCAATCAAGATCCCACGCCAAAATAAGAATAAACGAAATAGGATGCTGTGTTTCAAAATGTGACAAACTTGCTAGATAGTCTGAATGACGTTTATGGCAAACAGTGCAGAGGCCTTCTATCTCTAGGAGGTTCTGATTGGACAAAGAGGGATAATTGCGTGGGCCACCGCAGTCATCAGATATTACCTCTAGACTTCTTTATGTGGGGTATGCGAATTACATTGTTAACCCCACAAAAGTGTCTTGCAACCTGACATGAAATTGAGTACAGCCTGTATGTCCTTCGGTCCTTCGTGTTAAATCTGGTGCAGCACGTTGAACTTTATAGGTAGTGTAAAAAAAAATTATGAGTTCGTTAATTTTAAAGTTCTAAAGATAAATTTGGATCACCTTGTATGCGTCATTAAAAATAAAATTGAATACTCACCAAATGATGGAGAAACTTCCGAAGTGGAGGAACGCTACTTTCGCCAGCATTAACTGAATCATCACCCTGTTTCGAATCAGCGAAATGATCCTCATCGCGTGTTTCGAGAAGACCGTAATCATCATTACCCTCCTGCTTTGCCTTAACAGCATCATCGGACCGAGCAGAGTCTGAAAAAATACCTGTGAGGCCCTCACCAAAAACATTCGCGAGGTTGGACAAAATGCCTGATGGGCTTGGTTTTGGGTCACCAGGTTGATGACCCATCGGCAAACGTGGTCTAGGCTGAGTATTCCAGGGCAAAAGGAAATCATATAGAAAACCTTGTCTTCTCGATCGTTCCTTCGAAGTACCTGGGAGGATATCGGGTTCACAACCAGTGTGAGAAACCGAATACCACTGACCAGCATCATTGTTATCGCATATGAATGCGGCTGTTGTAGTTGTGGACAGTACTCCACTTTTGCAAGGAACCAAGCAAGCCCTGCAACCAATAAAACGAGAAGGCATATTGAAATGACCATTTTCACATATTCATTAAATGCGTAGAAATGAATGCGAATATCACTCACATTTTATTTTGTGGTGCTGGGAAGCAGATCTTGACGCCCGTCTTCAGCTCAGAGGTATCACATAGTCCAGATGTCGAGTATCGAAACAGCTCAGCTTTCTGATTATCTGATCCTGCAAAAAAAAAAAAAACAGTGCATACACAACATGGACGAACACACACACTACTACTATTACTATTACTTAACTGTACATGCACTTCGTACACATTCCTACATGGAATTTCTGACGAATTGGTACATGTTGGAATGTGTGTGTGTATGTATAGTGAACCTTCCGTGAAGTTTGTTTCTGTGTAACGCTTGTTATGCGTAGTGCTGCCATATGCAATAAATTTTTTAAACTGAGTTTTTCTCAACTCATTGAGAGTGAAGTGTTATGAATGAATCATTGTAACGTTGTAGCCCTGTTGCTCACTGTGGAAGTGTGTAGTGCTGCCATCTGCTGTCAATTTTTCTAACTATGAGTAAAGTGTTATGATTGCATAATTGTACCGTTGCAGGCCTGTTGCTCTCTGACTTTTTAACTGACAAATCGGCTCGCATTTGAACCTCGATGTTAGGAACCGCAGAAAGCCAACTTCAGTCGATCACCACTACAGCAACTGTTAGTTCGAACTCGGGTTCTCACAATGCTATACATCCCTATCGATAGTATAAAAAAATATTTGACAAGATATAACCGCACGACGAATTGTATTCGAGTTGGACAAAGTTAACTGGACGGTGACCACCAATTCGGTTTCAGACATGGTGTTTCCGTTGAACACGTTCTATTCAGCAATAAATTAATACACAGAAAAAGCATGGCATGGCAATCATAACTCTTGATGTTCAGGGGGCTTTCGATTCTGTTTAATATCCAGTTATCCGCAGCAGATTTGATGAGGCTCCAATTTCCTAACAGCTACGGAAAATAGCTGAAGACATCCTTTCTAACCGTACAGTTTCAATAATTACTGGCAGTGGAGCAGTGTCGAAGCGACTAACTCAAGGTTTCCTGCAGCGGCCCTGCTCTGGCCGCTATATTGGAATCTGGTACTTAAGATTTTCCAGCTCAAGTGGCCAAATAACGTGCGGGTCTAGACCTATGCGGATGGCATTATCGTATTGGTATCGGGCCCCAAGGTGGAGGGTGTTTGCGAAAACCCCTCCAGGGTCCTGGCTGATATCAGCACCTGGCTAACTGAGAACAGTCTTACATTAGCCACCAGCAAAACAAACTTTTTATGGGTCTCATACGAAGGTAAACGTCCGCCCTAAATTCATTTGTCAAAAATCTTCATCAAGAGAGTCCACAAATTTGGAATTCTGGGCATCCATTTCAACGATAAATTGGACCGTAAAGACTATCACTGAGCTGAACATAAGATCCGATCATCTACTCAAGACATAGCAGGCAGGAATAGGGGGAATCAGCATTAGGATGCGTAGGACTCTTTGCATCACGGTCGCCCAACCGTGTATCATATTCTGATATATGGAGCCAATGCTACCGTATCAATACAGAAGCGTCTTAACTCAATTCAGAGAAGATATCTACTACATATCTCTCTAAAGCCTGTTCAACTACGCGCACAAATGCGCTCCAAGTTATACTGGGATTGCCCTTACTCAGTATCATGGTAGAATTTGAAGCCAAATTCAGCCTCCTGACCCGTCTCAAAACTCCTGTTACGCTGGGAAACTTTCCTACGCCCAGATGGAACGGGGGATCACAGGATGGCCCCAGCATCCTTCACAAATTGTGGAGGAATGCCGCAATAACCTATGAAGAGTAATACACCCACAGTCTAAGTATAAGATCTACACTGATGGCTCCAAGACTGAGCATGGAGTGGCTTTGGCCACGGTTATCTATGAGGATGACTTGGGGATAAGTAACTGGAGCAATAAAGTCAACGATCTAAATACGATATTCCAGGTGGAGTTGTTTGCGCTGCTCACAGCTACGTAACAGGCAAGCTCTAACAAGAAAGAAACACACATTCATCTGATTCACTTTCTTTGTTATATGCGGTTCTAGATCTCCTATCACGCCAAAGATGATGGCGCCAAAGAAACAGCGACCGAAAGACCAGGAACAGATTTCTCTATCCTTCTTCCAAAGTCGTGAACGATGAAGAAGTTGCGAAATGATCTGCTACAGAAATGAAAATCACGGTGGCCAAATGACAGAAAAACAGGTCGTAAGATCTATGAAATACTTCCACAAGTTAAATGCTCTAGTTACGGTTGGTCAAGAGAGATTTTTTTTCACAGCATGGCCCCTCTTTCCCCTTCATCGTTTTCACAAGAGTAGGTTTTCTAGAATGTGCAAATGTGGAGGGTATGTGTGGGAGTATGCCAAGGACATTCATTTTGGTTCTACTACGCCACAAAATTACACCGCCTGGAAGCTACAGTTATTGAGAAAACTCCAGAATTGAAAGAATTAGTCGCCTTATTAGATACGTCATAAAAAACGAAGACAAAATCACAGTCACGAAACAGTGCCAAAGTATGAAATGTTTCAGTTCCCTCACAAGCTGATAACAACCCCTCATCGGACTCAGACTATGATACTCTGGCATGAGATGAGATATTTTAAAGTTATCTCACAATGTCTTTGTGCGCAGCTTCTGAGGGACAATGCATAGCTTATACTTCTAGTACAAGCCGTAATGCAGGGAGCCGTTAACTTGAATGCTTTGGTTGTGCTCGGTCAAAAAAAAAAGGAAGTAACACCTAAACACCTAAACCCCCCCCCCCTTGTACTAAACCCTCTCAGTGGCACTAACGAGATATTTGGATATCTCGTTAATGCCACTCGTTAATGGCATAGTTGCCTTTCATTTTAGAAATCCACAAGTTTATGAGAAGACATTCTGACATATGCTGTCGATCATATGAAATATAAAAGCTGTTCATTTCAATCTGGATAGTGTATTACAAGTACAGCATATATTAATACAAATACAACGCCACAACAGGCAAAATGACCAACGAGGTGGCTGAAAAAAAGATGCCCATAAAAATATGGATGTCATATATTTCAAAAATAATTATATACACGTGATAAATATCATACAATGCCCATAAAGAACACTTATGGTTGTCTTATTCTAAGTATGGACAGAGCTTCTCGATTTACCCCAACATGTTTATCGTATTTCTTTTTAAACGTGTCAATTGTGTTACAATTTACTACCTCCGGGGGTAAGCTATTCCATTTATCAACAACCCTATTGGAGGAAAATTCCCTGCGACACCATAACACCATAACCTTGCATTGTCCCTCACCAACCGGTACTGGTGTCCCCTTGTAAAAGCAGTCGATTGGCGGTGTACTAAAAGTTCATGGTCCATCCTATCCATCCCATTGAAAATTTTGAACACTTCGATCATATCTCCTCGACGCCTGCGTTCATCCAATGTAAACATATTCAAAAAATGAAGTGTCTCTTCATAACGCAAGCCCCGTGTGCCAATAAGGACACGTGTAGCTCTTCTCTGCACCCCTTCAACTAAGTCCCTCTGTAGGTATGGTCTCCAAAACCTTACAGCATACTCCAGTCCAGGACGAACTAAGCCTCGAAAAAGCGGAAGAATGACTTTAGGAGAACGCGAAAAGACTTTTTTGAAAATGAGACCAAGCATTTTATTCGCTTAAAAATGTTTAGGTTTCCTTTACTATATGGATACCATCAACCGCCAAATAACTGCTCATGCAATTCTTTGTGAGAACTAATACAAAAAAGTGTTTCCCATTTTAGGATCGAATGGATATTAATGGAGTTAGAACGTTTTGAAATTTTGTGAGGTGTCAGTTTTATAACGTCCAGTTATGCGTCACACTCAACAAAAAAAAAAAAAAAAATTTTTCTCTTGTAGCGGGGTGCCGCTAATTGAAAATTAACTGAAATATTCCACCCTGTTTGAAGCCAAGTTCAGTTATTTTCTTTCACGATTGGCGCTTTTCCCATTCGTGTACAGTGATGTTAACCTTGTTATTACGTTTTACCTTCGCCCCACTATATTGGGAAATTATAACCTGATTTAGAAAGCGTTAGCTGAACGAGATCTATTGGAAAAATTGTTTTCCCAAAATCAACACTTTTTTTTGCCAAAATGTGGTCATTCTTTTCCCTTCATTTTAGGAAAATGACAAAAAAAAAAATAATAATAGCTTAACTGAGCCTCAGATTTCTTGATTACACTCAGGGTTGTAGCATTGCTCTACAATCTATCAGCTTAAGAACGCCAAGATGTACGTTTGGTGCACTTTCTGTGAATTTGACAGCATTCGACAGTGACGTCATCAATTTTTAATGCTCCATAATTATTGGACCAATCAAAAAACTGAAAAAAACACTTTTCTGTATTAGCTTTTCTCAAGAAATCACGTGTGTAATTATTTGGCGGTCGATAATATCCATGCTATATAAAAATTGGGAATAAATGCTGTTATGGTTATCCTTGTTGATACTATCTATAATGTTTTTATTGAACTGTACAAGCTCAGTATTTGAGGGGAAAAAAACCGAATGCTCTTTATGAAATAAAAGTGTCTTACCAACACCAGTTCGTGAATCCATATTCTCGCAAAAATCCCCGTATCGTCCAATTGGGCAAGACGTACAAGCATTTACTCCGGAGTAGCAATTCTCACAGAATCTGAAGGCATCGCATGGATCATCGTCCTCAGACGTCGACAGACCGTTGCATGGTAAGCAGATGTTACGCGTACCATTCATCAAATCTTGATAAGTGCACCTGCGTAGAATCGAAATTGAAATTTTAGATACAGTATAAGTCCGTTATAACGACAGTTCACAATCCGTCCGAAAAGTTGCCGTTATAACGGGCTTCTCATTATAAACTAATTTCCAAGTTCATGAACCTAAGTTTTGGTGACATCGGTTAATTATTTAAGATTTCCCTGCATAGAATTTCGTGTTATCAGAGCGATTTACTCTGCCAACGGAACAATTAAAATCCTCAATCACAGTGCCAACCACTCATTAAAATCACTTTTATTCAAGCAATATTAATTTTAGTGAAGTGGTGATTTTTATCACCGGCAAATCAAAACCTAAAATGAAAAAAAGTAAATGAAGTTTTGTACAAAAGTGTTATATTGAGAATGTGCAATGTACTCTGGGGGAAATACAATTTTTTCTCGACATAATGCCGAGGTGCACTAGGAAAGAAAAGTCAACTTGTCTCCGTCAGAAATCGAGCCCAGTCATTATGCAGACCGCGCGCTATACACCACTGGAGGCGTGACTAATCATACTTTATTAACGCTCTGTGGGGCAAGGCCTTGAGTTTCATTTGAGATATTGTATGCAAAATTGCCCTTCCTTCATCTATTGGGCTGAGAAATATTATCTCTCTCTCTCTCACTATCGATAATGCCCTCTATTCAGATGAATTGACAATTTCATTAATAAATAGTTTATTACTAATCAATTAAACTAACACTTGCAAAGTTTTTGTATAAAAACTATCGAGCAAATAATGCCTTACGTTTTCTTGAAAACTTGGGAAACCATTTTTGGCCCATTCTTACATTATTTTCGCGATATAATTAAAAAATTTCAAACATTTCTATGTATCTGATTTTATGATTTCTGATTCACGGAATTGTTTCTTGAGCTGTCTTCTTTTCACTGTAATTAATTGTTCAATATGGCAGTACATCGGGGGAGATGGATGTGCTCGATTTACAAGAAGAAATCCACTATTTTTCTAAAATTTCAAAATACTGTGTTTTCAAACGAATTCCAAAAATCAGACCAGATGAAACACAAGTTTGTATTTACTTTGGAGTTTCACGCAGTTCCTTAGCAAGTGAAATTCATTTTGAAATGGTTTTGATTTTTTAAGCGGCGATAAGGCCTGAAGGCCTGATTTTATTAAACGGAAGTTGTACAATGTGATATATTGATATGCTAATATTATATGTGAGATGCTGAGATTATGTGAAATTGTGAATTGACTTGATTTCGTTTTTGTTATTTGATTTCACAAAGTGACTGATTTTATTAAACGGTTATTTTATTTGCGGTGAGTACTGTACTATATTATATCACTGTTCACTTCCATGTTTTATTTGCTAAAGTCTTTCCTGTAATCGGAAAGTTATTGTTATTATTATAGCACGATTCTTTCAGTCATTTGGAAACAACTTTGATCTGCAAGTTGTGGTTCAGTGATCTCCTAGTCTCTGGAAGATTCAAAAGTCTATCAAAATCATCACATAACCCATGTGTTTTGGGAAAAAAGCCCTAAAATATGAAGAAGGGGTTAACAAAAGATCTGGCTGCTCCGTGTCCATTCTTTATTCGAAGCACTTGAGTAAATTTTAACAGGAGTATGTGCCACAATAAGTTATTGTGTTCTATTCTTGGAGAGAGAGAAGGAAAAACTAGCATTTTTTTAGAATTCCTTTATGCTCCTAATACATAACCAGTTCACCGTTGTGAACCGTGTATGTGGACCTGCTGCACTCTGCCATTGCTGGATTTGTGACTCGTCTGGAATGTGTTATTCCTTGTGGTGGTGGTCATGTGGTATACATACTGCTGTAATAAACGATTTGGTGGCATTCTGTTCGTTATTTGCGGATCTTTTCTTTGACTTCTGTACGTCAGCGCCACCTATCGGTTGTTTTTTGAGTAATTTTTCCTGTCAAAAAAAATTCCCGTCACCTTAGCGATACTAATCTTGCAAAACGTTTTTTATTTAAATTATTTTTCCGTTTTTTAAATTTCTACGGACTCTTTGCAAACTCTATATTTGACAAAAACTTGCAATCGCTCGTTATAACCAGATTTCCGTTCTAGTCCGAACTCGTTCGCATAAATAAAGGTCCCTACTAATGCGTTATCAATCGTCATGAATGAATATGAAAAAAAAAGGTCCATATATATTTTTTTTCTCCATACGTGTGATGCGACTCAACAACTTACGTACATGTCAATAGTAACAGGGAAGAACACCTTCTTCGTTCCACATCGGCACAATTTTTCGATTTGTCTTTGGCATATTCCATGGGCGGCATCATCATAATTGTCAATGGATGCAAATACAAGTCCAGCGAGGACAGCAACGAAGAACACTGTAAAGAGAGAAACATCATCAACTCTGCGTTTTCAACTTCAAGAGCAGGGTACACAACCTGCGACGCGCGGGTCAAATGCGGCCCAAGAAAGGTGTTCCAGTAGAAAATTATCAATTAACGCACTGCACGATAAAAGCCTACGTTGACCTTATTTCTGTTTAAAAAATACACAGGAAATCGGAAGCCACACAGGATATCGCCAATTATCCCAAAAAATTGTCAAAGACAAGTGAGATTGGTAAGTACAGCCAGAAACATCGTCAACGGCACGTAAAGTTGTCTGTTAGAGCCAGAAAAAAATTGTCAAAGGCGTTAATTTATAAATCATGAAAATAATATCCATTTGTGATTTAAAAAATTCAAATAAGCGTCGTTGAAAATAAGGGGAGAAACAGGACATTCTACGGAAAGGTTGGAACGATCGAAACTACGAGAATGAACAATTTAATGCGAGTCATATGGTTGCCCTATTTATACTAGTTTCTGGCCTTCGAGCTGCAGAATTACCGCATATCTGCCTCGCGGACGGAAAAAGTTGTGCAGTGTGTACCTCTGGTCTAATATGAACATATTTCGTTACCGCCAGAGGCACTGACATGCGGGAATCAAGGGTGGGGGAGGCTGAAAGTTGCAGTGATCCCGTATATACGCGATTCAAGTCTATTTGTAGAGGGGGGTGGGTACGTTGCACTATATATTCATGAGTTATTCAGGCGGGGATTAGCCTCCCCAAAAAAAATTATTTGGGGGAGCTGGAATAGTCTCAGCCCCCAGGTCCCAGTGCCTATGATTACCACGTCCGTTAGACTGGAACCTATAGTTTTAAATGTCAATAATAGTAAAAATAGTTTGCATTCTCCGAAACACACGGTCAAGTATGCCTCGGAGTGGTGCAGTGGTAAGATGCTCATCTTCCTCCATGAAGTTACCGTCACGGTGCATCGGTTTGATCCAGGGGGGAGGGGAAGAATACCGGAAACAAGTCGTTTACCTAACTCCTCCTTCTTACTGTTCATGTACGTACTGTGAACCTAACGTGAAGTCTGTTTCTGTGTAATGCTGGTTATGAATAGTACTTTCTTTCTTTCGAACTAAGTTGTGCTTAGATGGTCTATCACCATCTATGGGTGATTTACTACCTAGTGAGTTGTGCCGAAAGTGTAACTGTGTGTGTAACTAACAGTCTGAGTGCTGTGTTTGATTTTTCAGTGTCGCCATCTATATTTCAGAAGTGAAGTGTTATGATTGAATTACATTTGTAGTTTTTGTATGTATGTTGCTCTCTGTGGAGAGACATTTTAAAGGGGAGATCGGCTCGCATTCGCGCAATATTAATAGTGCTGCCGTCTGCCGTCAATTTTTCTAACTATGAGTGAAATGTAATTATTGAATTATTGTATCGTTGTAGGCATGTTGCTCTGGAGAAATAATTACCAAATAATTACACACCTGGGAGATCGGCTCTCATTTGCGCCTCGATGTTGGGGGAGTCCTTCACATAGTCAATCTGGGGATACCACCTACAGATGACACCTTCATTTTCCACCCGGAGGTGGGGTGTGGTTAAAGTACTAGAGAAATAGTATTATTATTTGGAGATACGATTTTCCAGAAAGCCTTCACAAGGAGTCTCCAACGCATATTCCGTGAGTCAAGTATGGCCCTTGGAGCCTTCGACCGTGGCCAGCCGACCATTTTTTTGGAAATAGCTAAAAAAAGTTTGAATTTGTATTTCGCGAACCCAAACACTTTTTTTGAGGCCCCGATTGATATTCGTTTTCTCAAAAGTCGGCATAAAAACATACTTAATTACAGAATTCAACTGTAATTCTTAAATACCCTTCGATGCACAAAAATAAATAAAATAAATAAAGAAAATTAAGAACTAGCGACAAAAATAATTTCAGAACTTATGACCGAAATAATTTGAGATTTGGTAAAAGAAAAAATTTCAAAGTTTATGACATAAATATTTTCAGAATTGGTAAAAGAAAGGATTTTCTAATTGGTGAAAGGAATAATTCCATAACTAGTGCAATAATTAAGTTTCAGAATTTATGACACAAATAATTGCAGAATTTATGTCAGAAGTAATTGCAGAATTTACAGCAGAAGAAATTGCAGAATTTACAGCAGAAGAAATTGCAGAATTCATGGCAGAAATAGTTCCAGAATGTATGAAAAAAATAGTTCCAGAATTTTGTAACAATAATTTTTCCATAATTAATGGCGTAAAAATAATTTCAGGATTTGCAAAAGAAAAATATTCAGAATTTGTAAAAGTAAAATATTCAGAATTTGTAAAAGCGAAATATTTAAAATTTGTAAAAGCGAAATATTCAGAATTTGTAAAATAAATAATTTCAGAATTTATGAAAGTGACATTATGATGAGTTGTGACAAAAAATTTCGCACTTGATGACAGAGATAGTTTGAGGACTTATGACAATAATTAATGGCAGAAATAATTTCAAAATATTCGACCAATATTCGATTAATTTTTATATTCGACCGAAATAATTTGAGAATTTTTGAAAGAATAGTTCCTTAACTTGTGACGGAAATGATTGCAGAATTTATGACAGAAATAATTTCATCCTTGATGAGAGAAATAATTCGAGAATTTATGGCAGAAATAATTCGAGAATTTATGGCAGAAATAGTTCCAGAATTTATGGCAGAAATAATTCGAGAATTTATGGCAGAAATAGTTCCAGAATTTATGGCAGAAATAGTTCCAGAATTTACAGACAATAATGTTTCCATAATTGATGACGTAAATAATTTCAGGATTGGCAAAACAAAAATATTCAGAATTTGTAAAATAAATAATTTCAGAATTTTTAAAAGAAACAATTTCAGAATTTTTAAAAGAAACAATTTCAGAATTTGTAAAAGAAACAATTTCAGAATTTGTAAAAGAAACAATTTCAGAATTTATAAAAGAAACAATTTCAGAATTTATAAAAGAAATAACTTCAGAATTTGCAAAGGAAATAATTTGAAAATTTATGACGGAAATAATTTCAGAAGTGACAGAAAAAATTTAAATTTCGCACTTGATGACAGAAATAGTTTGAAGACTTATGGCAAACAATTCGAGAATTTATGGCAGAAATAGTTTGAAGACTTATGGCAAACAATTCGAGAATTTATGGCAGAAATAATTTCAGAATATTTGACCGAAATAATTTGAGAACTTTTGAAAGAATAATCCCATAATTTATGACGGAAATAATTGCAGAATTTATGATATAAATAATTTCAGGATTAGCAAAAGAAAAAAAAAATTGAATTTGTAATCAAAATAATTTCAGAATTTATGACAAAATTCATAAAATGTGTAATTAATAAAACAAGAATTCCGGATTGGTGGAAGAAAATATTTCAGAATAGATAAAAATATTCAGTTGTTTAGGGCCCTTGCGAATGAGGGGGGGGGGGTCAATACACGGCCACTCTTCGAAGCCGTATTGGATAACCCGTTCAGACGTCTCTGTACATTAAATGAAGTCCTTTATATGTTATAGAATGCATACATATATATATTTTTTTTAATTCTAAATATCACTATATGACTTGGGCATGGTGGCCCTTGGGCTTCATAGGAAGTTTGAATTCGGCCCACAATTGCTGAAAGTTTGAAGACCCGTACCAAGATGGAAAACTTACTTCGTCCCACAGGTCGAAAAATACTCTTGTATATCAAGAAATGTGACATGAAATTCGATCATTATTTTTTTTTTAATTTAAGTTAATGTAAGTTAAGTTTCCCATAGTATTTCATTATTAACTGTCATTACAAATACATTATTCGCGAAATTTTATGCAAAATAATTACTTAACAACACTTTCCAA
Source organism: Pholcus phalangioides (assembly GCF_987345545.1). Lineage (NCBI taxonomy): Eukaryota > Metazoa > Arthropoda > Arachnida > Araneae > Pholcidae > Pholcus > Pholcus phalangioides. The sequence continues at coordinate 129,861 of NW_028301598.1, forward strand.
ACGATAATATATCCGAAAAAATATATTTCAATCTGGACAGTAGTCAATTGCAGAGAAAAACTTTAGAGAATGTGAAACACTTTCGATAATAACGTATCAGAATTAGTTAGTGATTATTAATACCACTTTGAATGCCTTCTAGATTACATAAATACACAATAATTACACTTGAATTTATGAAATGACAGCTACGAGCGACTGAATGAGCCCAATGTATTCAATTAGACTCCAGAAACTTTTAAAATACAAAGCATAAACTTCAAGACAAAAATTACTTGGTAGGTATTTGCATAATTATTAATTATGATCGTGTATAATCATTAATATGACCATGATTATCAAAGTTTGGTCCCCCACAGCTTTTCCGAATAGCCTAACAAATAAGCACTTTATGGTATTGAATAGACAGACAATGATCAGGGCAGCACACTTTGAAAACCTATTAAGGTATTGAAATACAAAATATTTCCACATGAAAAAATTAATTGCGATAGAGAACTAAATACACTTACGCTTCATGATCACCTGAGCCGCCATTCCAGTTGCTCATGAATAGTCGGCCTACTCGTGTAGAATGAGCTGAGCTGAGCTATGCCCTTCGTTAATGTCCAGTGGTGGTGGCTATATTCCTACACTAGTCTGGCTCGGAAAGTTCTAGAAACGTCTGATATATTTGAAACTGGCGTCAGTCGACGTGATGACGTAAAACCGCCATGTAGACATTTATATCAGTGCAGGGATTTTCAACCTTTTTACAGCCGTGGTCCGGTGGAAATGGGAGAAATTAACACCGGAAAAAAAATAAATAAAATAAATTAGAGAAATAATTTCGGTAAACAAATGGAGAAATGGGGTTAATTAATAATTTTGGTACCGGCTAAAAATAAAGAAATGTCAAAAACAGTATTCGAGGACCGGCAAAAAATGAAGAAATTAGAGGCGCTCATTTGGGGACCGGCTAAAACTAAATAAATAAGAGAAAAATTTGAAGACCAGCAAACATTTCTTGAATATGTTTGCATAGAAAGAACGCAGGTGTCGGAATGTGAATGAAGTGTTCAAAATTTCCAACGGGATGGATAGGTTGGAAACTCTCTTAAAACGGGATAGACCATCAGTAGAGACACGCAAATTTCGCAAAAAAACGTTTTAAAACCAGAAATTTCGCATTTATTCGCAAAAAACATTCAGATCAGAAATTTCGCATTTATTCGCAGTAATGAATTGCAAATGACAAATTCCACATTCGTTCACAGAAAAAAAAACCTCTCGAATACATAAAACAAAACTGAAATGAAAAATTTCGCATTTGAAAAACCGGCCGTATTACTGGAATGTGTTAAAGTACACTCATGTCCATAAATTAAGGATATTTAAGAATCACACGGAAATCGAAATCTAAAGTAAAAATTTCACCTGTAGAATTATCACACACATCTGCAAGAATGATATGCAAATTTCAGGAAGCCACCAGATGATGCCGATAGTACGTCACAATGACGAGAGTGTAAGAGGGGGGTATATAAGGAATAGTGGCAAAGAAGTAAAATTGTTCACGAGAGTTCTGTAAGGCGCTCAGTGCCATAAGCGAATAGTTATGACACAGAGGACGCATGTGGATGATTTTTTACGTGGTAGAATTATCGGCCGCCTGGAATGTGGGCGTGCTCAGATGGAAGTATCCGAGGAACTTGGAATTGCCCAAAGTGTCATCTCTAGGCTTTAGCAACGATTCCAAGATAACGGAAATGTCAGTAGACGTTACAGTACAGGTCGCCCCCAAGTTACAACGCCGAATGAAGACCAGTATTTGGCAGTAACTGCCAAAAGAAGCAGATGGAGCACAGCATCCGACCTGTCAGCTATCTGCAGCCACGGGTACCACAGTTTCAAGGCAAACCGTGTACAGACGTTTGGGAGATATTGGTCTATATTCTCGCAGGCCTGTCAGATGTGTTACGCTCACAGCAACTCACTGTCGGCAGCGATTAGCCTGGAGTAGAGAACATGCAATGTGGTCATCGTCACAGTGGGCTTGTGTGGTGTTTTCCGACGAGTCCAGGTTTAGCTTGCAGTCTGATTCACGTCGGACTTTCATATGGAGAACGCCAGGTACCCTTTATTACCAAGACAACATCATTGAACGACACCGTTACGGTGGTGCAGCATTGCTCGTTTGGGGTGTAATTATACTGTGTTCCAGAACAGATCTGCATGTTCAAACTGGAACCATGAAAGCCCAAATTTGTCGGGACATCATATTGGAACAACATGTACGTTTGTTTAGGGGTGCCATGGGCGCAGAATTTGTGTTTATGGATGACAACGCCCGTCCTCACCGAGCAAACATCGTAAACGAATGCCTTGAATCTGAGGATATACCCGTATGGAATGGCCAGCATTCTCACCTGACTTGAATCTGATAGAGCATGAGTGGGACATGCTGGGCCGACGAGTTGCAGCTCGTCAACCACCTCCTACATGTGTACCGGAACTTCGGAGAGCATTGCTTGCTGAGTGGAGTGATCTTTCCCAAGATCAGATCGATAATTTGATACTCAGCATGCCTAGGCGTTGTACGGACTGTATTTCATCGCATGGGAGACATACAATGTATTAACCATCATACCAACCATATAATAGTTAGTTAGTTTGTAGTTACTATGACCAATGTTCTGTAATTGTAATATTTCGAAGTGTCATGAGGAAAGTAACGTTATTATTTTCTAACGGTAAGTTTGAATTTTTTTTTATGTTCTATTATTCTCCACATCTTTTGTTCCCCAACTCTTAAATGCACATTTTTTGCTTTCAAGCTGATACTTTTTTTAATAGTGAAGTTAATATATTGAAAACCGGAAAAACTATTTGAATTTGAAGTCTATTTCGAACTTCAGTGTTTATACGGGGGCTTTCTTGAAAACGTGCAAAGCCTCAAAAATACTACATAAAATAGCTGTTGTCTGAACAACCATATGTGTTTATAACTCACTTTAGACCTTCTGGAAGGACATTCTAAGTCCCTTGGGGCCACAACGTGTATGTATTTATAAGTTTTTATATTCGTACTTATGTGTATGTTTCTATTTGTATATATGTCTGTGTTTTTGTGATTTGTTTATTAAAAAATAAAAATAAATCTGTTGAAGTAATAGTACTTTACAGATATAACAGGGTGAATGTGGCCTGTTCTGCCAAACAGAGAAACGGGGTGATAGACGAGCCCAAGTGGAACATCCTACCAAACGTCTGTCCTACAAAACAATCTTTTGTTTAATAAATCGGCTTTATGAATAAGTAACGTTTGTTTTTTTTCGGAACCTTTATTTGCCTGGCATTATCCTCAATTTATGGACATGAGTGCACTTTGTGTTGAATTTTCTAACATTGTAGAGAATAAAATATCTCTACTATCTCATAATTTTACCTTATTTTTCACATGCTTTTCTGTAGCATCTTTTTCCCAAGTTGCATATACAGTCGAGTACACTTATAACATAACCCGGATATAACATAAACCGTGGATATAAGATGCCCATAACAAATATGGATGTCATATATTTAAAAAATACAGCAATTCAATTAAAAATTCAATTGCTCTGTAGATATAACAAACCAAAAGAATGGTCTTGACTAAGAAAATAATCCGGATATAAAATACTGCAAAAAAACGCTGAAAAAAATTCAAATTAGACTTTTTTGTACAACATTTATTGTATGCGGTTGATATATCTTTACGTTTTTTCACACACAAAAAAAACCTAAATTGTTTCAATATTTTTTTCACTGCCGGAATAGTTATATTTCTCATCAACAGATGGAACGGAATATAGAACTTTAGCACTACCTGTCGATGATAAATGATTTTGGAAATAAAATTTTTGGCATTTAATAAAATTCTGTCTTTCTGTGAAAACTGTATCGTGTGTCTGCTTTTTGAACTATTGAATTTTTACTTGTTTTTATTACATTCTCATCTTTTTATTGGTGGCGGTGATTAAAGAAAATTGTTGTAAATCAACTCAGTCACTGTTGAAAAGCTATGCTAATTCAAGTGTATTATTGAGAGATTGGTGATATAAAATTCATAAACAATTTTTTATGAATTTTTAAACTGTACAATACTGTCATCTTCAAAGGGAAAAACCGTTTGCATCAAATCAAAAAAATCATCAACGTTTCCAAAACTGTCCGCATGTTGTTGTATATCTTGCGTTTTCTATTAAATTTTCCATAACTTTTCAGATATCAAATCAAAAACTACATTTATGCTGTACTATTTATTTTAATATTGCATATTTCAATTATGTGTCGCATAACCTTATTTTGTCCACGACAATCTCAAAAGAGGCATATATGCTATTGCTACGTAAGCCAATTCCAACGCCTCGCTTATAGCGTTGATTATTATAAAAACTTCTCTCGAATCACAAAGAGGCTTCGTTATAACCGAACTCTACTGTATTCCCATCTGCTACACAACAACGATCTGGAGCCGGCAATCGAAAAAAGTTCTTACCTGTGGTACAGTTCAAGAATCAAGAGACCCAAGATAAGGATGAAGGGAACCAGGATCCCATGGAAGAAGACGATGAAATATCTTGGGGTCACTCTGGACAAAGACCTGGACCGGATATCACACGTAAAAACCCACGGAGCCAAGGCGAACGCTAACCTTCAAACATTGGCGAGCATGGCAGGCCCAAGATGGGGACTAACGCAGAAGCTCAGAAGGATATTGTACGACCAGGTGGCTGTCAAGATAATAACATACGGAGCTGCTGCGTGGTACCAGGACCCATCAGAGAAGCTCAAGAGGCAGCTGGACAGCCTGCAGGGAGGTTTCCTGCACCTTCTCACAAGAGCCTACCACAAGACGTCAAAAGCAGCCATGCAGGCCATCGCAGGAGTTCCCCCACTGAGTCTTCAGACGGAGTATGTCGCCAAAGCAGCTATGGTGACAAGACTCAAGAGGAACATTAGTCTGGGGGAGGCCCAATACCAGTGGAGTGAGCTAGAGCAGAGAAGGATAGGCTGGGATATGCACCCCGCCACCGACATCCAGGAGAGCCAGATCGTCACCCTGGAAGAAACGGGCCCTATCTCATACGAAGGAACCACCATATTCACAGACGGTTCTAAAACCCAGGACGGAACGGGTGCTGCCTTCGTGAGATACGAGGATGACGTAGTAACCCAGAAGTGGAAGCAGAGGATATTGACAGGGTGCACGATTTTCCAGGCGGAGCTCTTCGCTCTAAGAGAAGCGGTAAGCAGCTTGGAAAACACAACGACCCAGTCCAAAGTATACACAGACAGCCGATCCAGCCTGGAAGCCATAAGAGACCCCCTCACGAGACACGAGGACGCCAGGACCGTCCGCAGGGCTCTATTAAAAAATCCAAACATCCAATTGAACTGGGTTCGTGGCCATGTCGGAGAAAAAGGGAACGAGGAGGCGGACCGATTGGCCAAGGCAGCAACCTTGAGCCGTACGATCCTCCTGGAAAAGAAGATTCCAGCAGCGACTGCAAAAAGGATAATAAAGATTCACATCCTTGGAGAGTGGCAGAAATTCTGGGACCACCCCGCCACACATGGGAAGTTAATCCATAGGGTCCTGCCCAAAATACAGTGGAGAGAGAGATCTTGGAGCAGAGAGAAGACGATATTCTTCTCGGGCCACGGGCCGTTCCCCACCCACTTCCTCCGCTTCGGGATCTCAAACAATGACAAGTGCCTGTGTGGAGGAGTCGGAAGCCCATTGCATTACGCAACAGAGTGCGAAAAGACCTCAGATTTCCACCTGGTTAAGCCGCTCCCTCAGTTGGAGCATGAATGGTTCAAAAGGATGGAGAGAGATGGAAAAGCAATGGAAACCATCAAGGACCTGGTTAAATTCCTAGAGGCCAACCAGGAACATCTCCACACCAAGAGGGATGAGACCATCCAGACTCCACATGAAACGCAACAACTGAGGAGGAGCGAAAGACTGAGAGCAAGGGCAGAAGCCGAAGACAGCGTCGATAGGGTACTCTCCCAGGAAATAGAAGAATTAGAAGACGAAGAATACGACACAGAGGGAGAGCAATCGGAGAGAGAAGAAGCGGTCGAAATACGGAAAGACTCTGACTCTGACTTCAAATAGAATGATCCAGTGAAAGAGTAATCAAGAAACAAAGTCCCAATGATCAGTGTTTAAACTGTGAAGCACCCAACCAAAAGCTGAGGAGCTTTTGAATAATCGAACAACCCCCTCCCCTCATGCTGAAGGACCTGGCACCTGGTTGGACCAATGTGACACGAAGGGCTCACACTAACCAACAAGGGAAGACATGGGTCCAGGACCTGGCGCTTGGCCACAGAGAGGAACAGGGGGCTCGGGCTCAATAAAGCTGGAAAGGACATCAGAACAGCTCATCGGAATAAATTGTATAATAGAAATATTTAAATCTGTATATACTTTTTTTTTTTTTTTTTTTTTTAATAATGTGTTTTATATTCAATGTTCATGTATTTTATATTTTATATGCATAATAAAGCACCCGACATCGCCCAGCCCCTCATCCGGGCAATGGCTAAAATTGACAATGGTCGATAGAGCCTGGGCGGTGCACGGAATGAAATGAAATGAAATGTATTCCCATCTAACACAATATCAGAGGGGACAGAAGTGACGCTTGTGTTTTACCTTTCAAGCAGGCTCACAAGTACTGACCAAAATTACGACTTTCCCATCTGAGAAAGTGTAAATTACCTATATTTCGCTAAAAAGTAGTAAAAAAAATTAAATTTTAGCATTTATTCGTCAAAATTGACAAATTTCGTATTTATCGCGGTTATTTCGTAAATACGAAATTTACGTATTCCTAACCATGAGTACTTAATACACCGTCACCCAACTGCTTCAGCAAGAGTACACCAGTATATTTCAGTAAGGGACAATTCCCGGTTGTGGTGTCGCAGGGAGTTTTTCTCTAATGCAGTTGTAAGTAAATGGAGTAGCTTACCTCCGGGGGTCGTGAGTTCTAACACAATTGACACGTTTAAAAATGAGTTCGATAAACATAGTGGGATAAATCGAGAAGCTATCCATACTTAAATTAAGACAACCATTATGTCAAACCGGTTGCTGTATTTTAGTTAACTTTTTTTTTACATCTATATTTTTTATGGGTATCTTTTTTAAGCCACTTCGGTGGGCTGTTGTGGCCTTTGTGTTTGTATTTGCATTTGAGGATTGGCGAAAAATCATTAAATGAGAGAAATAATTTGAGAGGACCGGCAAAAAAAAAACATAAATGTTGAAAACAATTTGTTGTCAAGTAAATGGGGAGAAATAATTTTCAGATCGGTGAAAAATGCATGATTCTTTCAATTTTCTCTGCTTCAAAAACCTAGGTCTTATTAACCTAAAGTCAAATAAATTATTCCATATAGCTTACTTTAAGACATTGATTGGCCTGTCTTGTGCTCTAACAGATCTTGTATTTTGTATAATAGTTTATCTGACGAATTTGATGTATTTGCAACACCTATTGGTAAATTCAAAGAGCCTCTTCTCTCCGATTCATCAGCGATTTTTTTTTTCTTTAAATGATGATTTCTTGTATTTGACTGTTAAAATATTTCGTTTATCTTAGTGGGTGTTTAATTATTTTTCATTTTATTTTTAATCGTCGTGTCTTTTAATTTTCGTCATTTTCATTTTGAATTGATCCAGTAATTTTATACAGGTCTTCATTTTATTTATTTGCTATTGACTAGTGTTTGTTTCTATTTTTTGTATTTTATATCTGTGTATTGCATTCTATCCTGTTTGATTTTACTGCAATTACATTTCTGTTCTACTACTTGATGTAATTGGATTGTTTTCTGTAGCGTGGTATTTAAATAAATAAATAACGCACTTGGGGGATTGAATTTCCAGAAATCCGGCCTTAGTGTGAATTTCTATAAAATATAATACTGACTAAATTTTATATTTATACTTGCAGTAGTTTAAGATCAGTGACGAATACCCCATATAGCATTTGAATCCTTCCCCACCCCCCTTACACCCTTAGAGGATCAATTTGAAAAATACCTCCTAAGTCACTACATTACAAAATAAAACTACTAACTAAATTCCATATTTATAGCTTCAGCCATGATTGCCGCATATAACCATTGAACCTTCCCTATGACCCTTCCCTTACAGGTCGAGTTTCGCATAAATCATTCTTACCGAGTCTTTACATAAAGACGTACAAAATTACTCATAAAATTTCATATTTATAGTTTTATTGGTTTCAGCTCTGCGAGAAGATTGTATAAAACCTTTAAATCCCCCTTTTGTACCTTTTAGAGGTGCAATTGCGAGAAACTCTTCTGCAGTTTGTCTACGTCATGAAATAAAACTACTGAAAATATTTCATATTCGTAGCTTCAGCGGTTTCGGCTCATCTGTATTTCTCTAAGCAACATTTGAACCCTCTTAAGGGGGTCGAGAGATAACCCTCTATTTCCTTAGGGGTCGAATTTTGAAAAAAAAACCCTTCTTAGTGAGTTTTTAATTCATGACAAAATTTTGAGTTTTTTGAGTTTTAATTCATGTTTATAGCTTCAGTGGTTTCGGCTCGGTGATGATGAATCAGTCAGAGGATCAAATAGTTAAAGTCATGTTATTTTATATGAGTACACATACGTATCAAACTATTCGATAAATAGTTTCAGAACGTGTCTTCATAGTTCTCAATGCTTTTTGCACATTTGTAAATTTCATATTTATAGTTAGTAGTATTAGTTGGTGTTTTGACTGAAATGAATTCATTATTTTATGAACAGTAAATAATAAACACTTTTGAAAGGTATGTTTTATTTTCGGCACTTAAAATCATTTCCAGAAAAATAACGGAAATCGACAGTTGTCTGAAATGATTGCAAAGGTAAGCAATTTGTCGAATATTGCTAAAATGGAAGAAAAATGAACAATAACGGAGAATGAAGCATTTCTGAAAATCGCATTGAATTTAAAATGAATTCTACAAAAATAAAACATGATAAATTTGTGAAATCAATATATATTCACATCTATAGTCATAAATGTCAAAATATAATTTATAAATAAGAAATATAATTTTAATTCCTGATTTCAATAAGAAAAATAAAGATCCAAATATTCTTCTAGTATATTATGTTGAAAATACGTGATCGTCTGTCAGAAATGTCGGGATGGTGAAAAACACGTTAATTTCCCGGAAAATACGGTTGATATGGTCACTGTAGTGGGATCAGACTAGAAAAAAAATTTTACAAGTAGAGTGACCCTACCTCCCGTATATCCCGGGACAGTTACAGTTTTTTCTATTTCTTTAGCTGTCCCGACTTTTCTCACAAATGTCACTGTTTTGCACGTATTTTAAACGAAGTCCACGTGACTTTGTATTCTTGATTTCATTCTTCAAATCAACGATTAAAATTATCTTTTCTAACTCAGAAATTACATTACGACAATTACGACTATAAACAAGAAAATTCATCTCACACATTCACCTGCAATTTTAAGTGATGCTTTATTTCCCAGGACTGAAGAATTTTCTGTGATTCAGAATGAGTTGGTGACTTTGCTTAATTTTTGCATCAATTTTGGTGATAATTGGCAATGTCCTGTATTTTCCATATTTTTCTCGAGCAAATATTTTCAACGTACTTACATGGAAATGGTCAAAAAGTGACATCCTCAAATATTATGATATAATTTAAGAATATTTATCCCACCCATGAAAACAAAATATTATCGACGAAATGCAATTATTAAAGCTACAAAACATTCTTAAAAATGACAACAGTTCTCTGACCATCATCTGTTGCGCTTTTTAGCGATAGCTATGAAAATTTTTTTACCCTATTCTCCCCGGTCATCCCACCCCAACCCAATAGAAACTAGGTTTTTTTTCCTCCTTTGTTTCTGTGTCTATGCTGAATCTAATCTTGTGTTGTTTGAACGGCGTCGCTCCAAGAATTTAGGGTTGCGGGATTTTCAATTTCATTTTTGGCCTTTATTGGCGTTCAAAATACTAATATTTACCGTTTCTTTGAGTGATCTATAATAATTTCACCGGGTATTTTTATACTTTTTTGCATATTTAGAATTAGTGCATATGAGTAGAATTAGTAGTAATTTTTCAAAACTTTTTTTGGAAAATTTCCTTGTTAGTAAAAGCTAAACAAAAGGTTGTTCATTATTCATTTGTGATTTTTCAATCAAAAGAAACATTTATATCAATATCCGTTTCAGTCTAATGTTGAACATTAGAAGAAGTGTAAAAAGAATGAGCTATCTCGCGGGCTACCTTTGAATTTACTCTTGGGTCCGTGGATTGCCAGACGATTGACACTCATGTAGAAAAGATATGCTTCTCCAAAGAAATTCCACGAAAAAACGAAAACAGCACTGGTCTGTAGCTTCAGAAATGTTCCAGGAAAACTTGATACATCATAGAGTGCTGGTGCACAATCTTGTAAGTCCCCGGGCCAGAAAACCATATTATGATAACTATAACTCTATCTCATAAATAATTTTTGCCATATAAGTTATTATTCAACTCACAAATCTATTAAACATACGCTTTTTTGGTTGATTATACAGGGTGTTTCAAAAAAAATCCTCCGATTTAAAAAAAAAATCACAAGTATTCAACTTTTAATCCATTTTGATCGAATAATGTATAGGTAGATAGAGGGAAATCTCGAGTTTCACGCAGTTGCCGTCAGGTAGCGCTAACGCTCTGCTTTCGCCCGCCACTCTATCGTTTGCCAAGATGGCGACTGAAAAACGGAAATCGTTTTGTGTTCCAAGCTTCGCGATGTGCGAGTCTGTAGCAACTGTTCATTGTGCTTTTCGTCAACAATACCCTGGTGTTGAACGTCCTACCGCTCAGAGCATTATGCGATGGTATAAACAATTCCGAGACACGAGTTGTCTGTGTAAAGGGAAATATCCTGGCTGTTCTAGCATGTCAGACGAAAATGTGCAGCGCATCCGACAGAGTTTCACACACAGTCCACAGAAATCCACTCGCAGTGGATGCAAACATGCTCGCAAAAGTTTGGGACGAATTTGACGACCGTACAGGTATATTCAGTGCATCCCAAGGTAGACATATTGAGCACCTTTAATTTGGTGTGTAAAAAACTTTATGTCTGGCTATGTAATATAAAATTTTTTCAATATCAATTTTTTTTTCGTAATATACGCATTTCGAATCGGGTGATTCTTTTGGAAATACCTTGTATATTTTTCCCATAAAACCCACATAGTACCCATTGCAGCCCTCTATTTTCCTCCATTGCCGATTTTTCAGCAATTTTGGCCTATCTGCTTTGCCTTTACTTTACAACTTTACTTTCCCACAACAAAAGTGCGATAGTCTAGGTCGAAAACATATTCACCTAAAGTACGAAAAGGTGTTTAGAGATGTCGCGAGTTCGATACGGATTCGTTCTTGTCAGAATATTTTCTTGTGCGAGGGTGCAAATTGATGAACCCTCAAGAATTTTTTTGGCTGCAAGTTGCAACTGTTCTTGCCCTTGACAACTTGTTTCGCTGTAATTGGCAACTTGACTTGCCCGAGAGAATTTTTTTTCGCGATGACGGGTGATATCACGTGTAGATCCCGATTCCCCGTATTTTTATGAAGAAAATATGGTAAACCTAGTTATCGTGCTGTGTGTGTTTATACTTTTCAAACGGAGCATATTTCGCGGGCCGGAGTTTGTACACCCCCGACATAGATGATGATGTTCGTAAGTGACGCCGGCGAAGGCAATCTAGAAGTTTCGAAACGAACACGCAATGGTTATTTGTTGAAGCGTCTAGGTTATACAGTTTTCATTCACTGCCATGCTCCGCTAATTTGTTCACTCTTATCTTCTTTGTCTTTCCTTTTAAAATAATTTCATGTTTTACTCAAAAATATACCGATATTATCAATAGCGTAGTTGCTTTCAAGGTAGCCATTGGTGACGTCATCACGATGCAAGGCGCATATGACGCAAGCGAAAAATAGTCAGAAAGCCGTCGGTATAAACATATATATTGGCTTTCGAGAAGAAGATAGCTACAGAATGGGTGTTCCTATCGTCCGGTTCACAAGTGAGTAAATTAACTATTACATGAATTATTTAATTCAGACAATGATGTTACATCCCATTTAAATGGCAAAAACATGATATTTTTAATATAACAACTTAAATTTATTAGAACTCGACATCTGATCAAATTACAATCTATAATCAAAGTGGAAATTCCCCAGAACGTGGATACTATATTCATATGCTGCCACTCATGGTAGTATGGTTATTAATCTGTTTCATTTATGTCTATTTGTTTATTATTTAAAGAACATTATGATATTTTTGAATTAATATCTATGGATGAACATAAACATGCTTGAAATGATGTAAATGACAGTAATTTAATAAGAATAATCGATCATTCAATTATAGCAGAGCGAGAATTTCAGAAAAATGATTTTTGGTGTTTTTATCATGACGACATGCATTGTAATAATGATTAAAGTCATAACAAATATATTGGCAAACTATAAATAAACAAATTCCCCGGTTTTTCGTTGGCGAATCACGCTTATGAACATTTGATTAGCTATTGATGGCTTTGACACTTTCAGTACCACGTTATGAAAAATAAAATTAAAAAGTTATGAAAATTTTTTGATTTTTTTTTTCAAAAAACTTTTAACTATCTACTTGTTTAACTAATTTATTATCGTACACAGCGATTTGAGTAACCTGGTACCTGAAATTTTCGTCAGCACTGTACAGGTTATGATAAAATATGAAATACCAATCCACACAAATAACTTAAATAAATATTCATTATTATGTATTATTTATTTTACCACAAAGAAAGCCATAATATATTTTACACATTTGTTTGGGAACATTTTGAAAAAAAAACAGTGTTTTATTGCATCACATAAAAAAGTATTACAGTAAACACTTTTACAGGGGCGAGACATCTAACTGAATTTCATTAATTATCATATTTAACCTCTTTGCGTACAAGCTGCTGGCGATAAATTTGAATGATCTTTAATAAATAATTTTATTTTTAAGCCGATAAATGTGGTTGACTTGTTCCACGTTAAAAAAAGGAAGAAAAGGCAAGAAAGAAAAATAATAAATAAGAGTGGGAAGGAACGGTACAGAGATAATTGTCAAAGAAAGTATTAGTAGAGTGCCTTGCTTTTTCGCCCTCACCTACAAATTTGTTTTGTAGTTCCTTTTATTGTTCTCTTCCTCACTTTTATTTGCAGTATATAATAGAAGGATTGCATTATATGAGTGTGTGTGGGTGGGGGTGCCATGAGAAGGAGCAGATGAAAAAAGCTGAGAGTAGGGAACCGTCACCATCGTTATCAGTTGAGATATCACGATGGTGGTGAGAGAACAGGGAGGAAAACACACAACTATATGTTTCTTATGGTTATAGTAACCCTTCGCGATCAAGAAAACCGAGGTTGAAGAAATAGATGAACTGAATTTATTCCACTGGGGTTTGGACGCAATATTACGTGCCTGATCGTAAAGAGGTTCAAAAAAAGTAACACTCCCCCCAACACTTGTGTTGTCATCTGAAAATACTAAAGTACTTTTACAGTCTTTATACTTCAAAATACCAACACCCAACAATGTTTGTAAAAAATGTTACGGGGGAGTAACAAAAAGTGGCAGTTTAAAGTACACCGTCAGTACTGAAAAGTTAAATGTTGCTAAGAGATAATGCACAATGGCGAAAGTTAAATTTACTTAAGGTGAAAAATAATAATGTAGACACGTTTGGCTGTTTTACGTGTTTATAACCCAAAGCAACCTTTAAACTGTGTCTAAACACCTGCTGGAGAAACAATCCTTGTGGATTCCATGAAATAATGAACAAAGTTTGATCCAAAAACGCTACCTTGTAGGACCCCCCGTTATGGATACCCACCCCATCAGAAAATGTTTTCACTCTTAACACGCTACGTTAGAAATAAAGTAAAATGATCAAGTTGCCTCCTATGTGAAGGATAATCAAACGTTTGAGAAGTGCTCATACCAGGTGTTTTTAACTTTCTGTGTTCCACGGACTATTTGCGACAGTAAAACGCAGTAAAGAGACACTCTCCCCTGCCATACGATGAAGATCACTGACAATTTTACAGAATGCAAAGCTATGTCCCACGAGCGCTTTCTTGGGGACGCTGGGTACGATCATAAAAGTTAAAGATGATAAAAGTCTTTGTCAGGATCCGCGGTCGCCTCGGGGAAGCAATAATTTGTATGGCTTTCAATACAAAGGCAGCGGAACGAGCGTCTTCCTTTAAAATGACCGAACAAGTACGAATTACTTCACGCCGGCTGTGGTTTTTGGGGTTTATGTCCAACAAAGACTTTTATTATCTCTCTTTAGACTTTTATTAACTTTAATTACCTTATCCAGCGTCCCCAAGCAAGCTCTCGTGGGGCATAAGTTTAATGTGTGCATCGTAATGCAAAAGCAAGTTAATTGTTTTCTCATCAAAGCTAACACACCCACCTAAAACTACTTCAAGGACAACTGTTTGAGAACTAATATCTTTTATGATAACCAATACTTTCGTCGTTCTCTGGAGCTCTGGCAATTGTTTCTAAAAACTTATCACTGATAATTATCATTTACTGTCATAATTCTTATATATCTGTCAAATGTAAAAGTGAAGGGCAAATTTGATAGTTGTCGTGCCAAATACATATTTGAATATTTCGAATCGAGTTTTAAAAAATTAATGTTTGACTGCTGAACTGTACCGTCATCCACCATTAAATCTTACTTCTCAATGATCCCCTGATCAAAGTGTAGTGATTATATTTTTATATTTTACAACTTTTTTGAACCACAATAACTGAATTTCATTTTCTGATACGATTGGCTAAGTGTTTGGTACCTTATATATCCCCCAAGTGACATTGATAATAACCACAGTTATAGGGGTACATATGATAAAAATAATTGATTTAATTGGGGTTCATATTATACATTATATAGGGTTCATTTATTATTTCTATAACCACAATCATCACTATCCTTCATCATTGAATGATAAATACAGTCATAACAATTACCTCAGCGAAAAATCAAAATTTCGCACTTAAAAATAGAACTTTTATCAAGATGGAATTACAGAGATAAACTTCAAAAGAAACTAAATGAAAATATCCACAAAAAATTTACAAAAACAAAGTGTTAATGAGACGATGTGGCGGTGATGTCGGCAAGAGTGTGCGTAGGTGTTGGCATTCCAATATTATAAATCTGTCGACACATCATTTTCTTGAGCGCGCCTTTTCTTTACCTCTCTTTCGCTGTTTCGAGAGAGAAGGCTTTCGTTTCTTGCAGAGTCAAGATGTCATTTTACTATGCGTCCGTGTATATATTCTCGTTTCTTTTTATATGTTAACGTATCGCGTTTCTTCTAATTAATAAACTGTATATTTAGCCGTTCTAAGGAATTTAAGTATATTTTGTGAGTCAGATTTACTCTATCAATGGTCAAGTCACTATTTGAATTGAAGTGTCAGCACATCATCTTAATACTAGTGATATCAACCACAACCGGTGATCACATACTTGTGACCATAACGATAACAAATGAGGCAAATGCACATGTCAAGTTTATTCCGAAACATTGAGATAAAACTAAAGCTAATGCCCAAAATGAAAAAGGAAACGATAGGAATAAAAGAGACCACCAGGAAAAATACCAAAGTTGTTGAAACAAAATCACATTTTAAACAAAAATTGAAGTGGTGATGATCATGATGATAATGAAATAACAATAAATATGAGTAAGGAGTGCCGAAGATATTTGAAAAAAAAAACGCAAATAGCCAATAATTACCAATCAACAGGAGGATCATCCAGTAGTGATTTACAGTCAGTTATTTTTCTTACAAAGGTCGACCGTGACAGAGAAACTAGAAATGACTAGTACAGTGGAACCTCGGTTAACGAGCAATTCGCATAACGAGAAAAAAAATTTGCGCTTTGTGCATTTTTTTTCACGTTATCACAACTGAGCTGATGATTTTTTGCTCCCGCCCACAACGTGTTATGGAATTTGGATAATATTCTCCCCTAAAGTCTCCGGTAAGCGTGCCTCACCCGGAAATTGTACACGCGTGTGATAGTGAATATTTACGATACGAAACTAGATGTAGCATTAATCATGCGTACGTGCGCTTGAAGGTGTTTTCAAATTCTGCTTGGAGAAAACTGTGAGCGGATTTGAATTATTGAACGGTGACTTTGAAGGGCTAGCTCATAAACAGGAGCCACTACTTGTAGAAGAGATTTTGTGATTCGGGAAGATCATGGACTAGAGGTGCATGAGGATGGCATTCAAGAACTAATGGTAAAAAATGTCTAGGAGTCGGTGATAGATGAATTCATGGATCTCTTTTCACGCACCAGCAAGAGTTCATGGACGGTATCTCATCTGCAGAAGAGAGAAGATGTCCCTCTCACATACAATAATATTATAGAGATGTGTAGAATGGGGGAATCTATGCAAAACTCTGTAGAAAAGAACCACCCAAATAAATCTGTGGCAGTGTGCGAGCTATGAATCTGTCCAACGAACACTGCAACTTCACAATTCCTATAAATCCTTAAAATCAGGCAAAAGCTAGTGTCATTGGGTAAGGCTCTTTTTGAAAGTCATGCAAAAAAAATTTACAAACAACAAGGAGTCTATAAATCTGTCTGTTTATCTCTAAAGTCTGTCCAAAACAATAGTCCTCCACTCTCTCGTCGTTTAGAGTAAGTGAATAGTCAGTAATGTTTGTAAGCATTATCGTATTGTATGTTTATTTATGGCGTTATTTATATTATGTATATTTTACTGTATCATATATTATTATTGTTATTGTGCTTAATTATCGATTGAATGCCGTTTTTATGCCTTTTTTTGTGAATGAATAATTGTGGAACGAATTAAAAGAGTTTCTATTATTTCCTATGGGGAGTTTGATTCGAATAACGAGCACGTTGGTGGAACGAATTAAGCTCGTTAACCGAAGTCCTACTATATTAAGTTCTAGAAACTTTCACTTAAAAACCAGAAAAGAAGCTTCAAGGAGCAACCAACGACCATTTCATTAGGGACGATAAGTGAGACAGTTTGTTGTGAGACTTGAAAGCAGGCAATTACCAAACAATTTGCAAATTTCGATGAAAAAGTATGAAGCCACTAGCCCTCATAGATATTGTTATGAGATTTACGTTGTGTTTGCGAATCAACTCTGCCAAACAGCTACAGACAGAAATATTGAGTGTTCGTTTCCAACAGGAAGGAAATATGTGCGTATTACAAATTTTAGGAAAACTATCATCACTCAGTTATGACTGCCTGTTAGTTTTGCTGAGTTCCATTCAATCTTCTCCGTATGCCTACAAATTCGTAAACCAGACGTTTTATTACTAAGTGAATGCAACTAATTGGATTCCTCAAGGACGTGCTCTTGGTCCCAAACTTTTGACGGTTTATGAGCAAGTTTTGTGAGAAAATATTGTATGAATGGTTAAAGCAGCTAACATTCTGTGACTGTTTCTTATGATTCGTGAATATATGTTTGAGTTATTTTATTGAACACCACGTCATAGTCGAGACGTTTAAGAAGAGATAATGTGATTTGCAAAGAAAAATCGAGGTACCAAATGTTGCTGAATGTATGGCATATTAATTGCTTTTCTGATACATCTAAGCACTATAGGGACCAGATTATACGTTATACCTATAACGGCCTCAGACAGTCATTTTGACTCCTGCTTCTTTTTAGCATAATATATTTAATCATACTAAATTTCGAAACTAAAAAATAGCAAGCATCGTCCTATATGGTTAATTTGTAAATTTCGGAGAAATTACTTTTTCTTAAGGATACAAGGTCTGACTTTCCGTCTTTAAATATGAAAATGTAAATGACAACTATTGTCAAGATTTTCCATGGGAAAAAATGTGTGTGAGTGAGAGAAAAATAATTATTTTGAGAAAAAATTATTTTTAGAAAAAAAAATTGAATTGTAATGCTGTTAAAATTGC
Source organism: Pholcus phalangioides (assembly GCF_987345545.1). Classification (NCBI taxonomy): domain Eukaryota; kingdom Metazoa; phylum Arthropoda; class Arachnida; order Araneae; family Pholcidae; genus Pholcus; species Pholcus phalangioides. The sequence continues at coordinate 147,986 of NW_028301598.1, forward strand.
ATTTGTTGAAAATGATTAGATCATCAATGTCATGTGGTACATATGTACACATATTTGATTTCGAAAACCTCTTCATCAGCATACCACACAATAAACTCATTGACATATGTTTTCATCTCTTTCAAAAATACGAGAGAGAGAGAGAGAAGGTTCCCTTAAATTTAATTTCACACACTGGAAAAACCTTCTTAACTTCTGCATTCTTGAAAACTTTCTTTACAATGGAATACAAGCAGATTAAAGGAATACCAATGGGGACCAGCTATTCGAGCGCCCTTGCCAACCTTTTTCTACATTTCTATGAACAAAAATCCAAACTGCAATACAACTTTGTTGGCTTTCGTTACATTGATGATCTAATCATTTTCAACAAATGCAATTTTAACAGCATTTTCCCCAACATCCATCCTGAAGAGCTTTCTCTGAAGGAAACCACAAAAGAAGACCAAATAAATTTCCTGGATATAAAAATATACAAAAACAACAATAAATGGGAAACAGGTGTTTTTGACAAAAGAAAATACTTCGATTTTTCTGTTAACAGTTTAAGCCACTGGCATTCAAGCATCAACACCAAAATATTCAGAAACACACTCATTTCGCAAATCTGTAGAAAGGACACATTTGTAATAATAAACAGAAATTCAATACAGCACTCCTCAATCTTTTCAAAACTGCATCTGGATACAGTATTCCAACAGCCTTCTTCAACGACATTTCCAGAAAAATCTTCAAAACAACAATAGTCTCCCCATTCTTGAGGTATGTCCGGTGATTTTTTGACTACATTTGTGGACTTTTTAAAATTTTGACATTCTTCATAATCCTTGTAAAATATTCACTGTAATTATTATATTCCTGTAAGTTTGTATATATTTTTCTCATGCTTCTTTGAGCTTATAATCTGAAGCTCTGTCAATATTTTTCTAATATTGTATTTTTTAACATCTTTTCATTGTCTTTTTTTCGTCCAACATGTTTTTGAGAAGGCAGGGAACAAGGGTTGGAATTTTTAATGCAATTAGGCGTAGGCACCCTTCAGAAACGCCTACACTTTTCGAACCATGCATGGGGTTTCCCCCTGATGACGACCCACTGCATAGGTTCTATTTCACTCTCATAAATATCAATTTTTTTTCCTTTTTCTTAAAATAATTCTTTTTCGTAACGTTATATATATATTTTTTGAAAGAACAAGTGAGCAGCACTAGCGCTTTTTTGTCATTCAAAAGATACTTTTTCACTTCTTTATTTTTTATATTCATTTCTCTTGTATTTTTATCCTACTATATATACATATATATAAACATCGCACCAACATCATAACGTTCATTGCTTCATTTTGGCGCTGTTGTATCAAGGTCTTTTTTGTTTAGACTATATAGCTGTTCGCGCACACTGTGAATAACATATAATGTTATACCACTATGCATTTCGTCAGTATTTTCTGATTCAGATGAGTCACTTACGCAATAACTACTTTCTCTTTCGGATGTGTGGATATAGCAAAAAAAAGTCATAATTCTTTTTGTCAGAGTCCTCATCCTAAGTACCTTCAGCCGTAATTTGTGCGATATGTCATTTAGTAATGGTAATTTATTATTGTTGTTCAAACACATCAGTAGACATAAAAGGCATTTTTAAACATTTGTGAGTGTACCTCTGTTTCCTGGGAAGCTTCTCTCATAACAGATGGTGACATGAAGAGTTATGAAAAGTCTTAACCTAAACAAAAACTGAGCTTGCCAGGTGAAAGATAAGGAAAAAAATCAACTTTATTTTTTTTATTATTATTATACACCATATAGCTAAATAAGAAATGATTTTTTGGTTGTGAATATATGAATTTCTACTATCAACGCTAATAGCCGTTATAGCTAGCCGAGACCCATGATGCAACAAATATCATTATTTTATTACTTTTTTTGTTATCAATATACTCGTGAGTAGTATGTGTTGTGTATGCCATTAGACATACACGTGCTCTTGGCGTTGTAAGTATAAGCTCGATAAGATATTTCTCGGACAAAACATTAATGTGTTAAAAGTTTAGTACACGAAGAGAGATACAGAAATAATGAAAAAACACAAAAAATTGAGAGTGTGCGTCAAATGCTGTCGAGATTATATCGTTTTAAAAATCAAAAAATGTCAAAATCACAGCTCCGGTCGTTCTAGTGCTAGAAATCATACTACTATATCAATCAAATCAGCACATCTTTATTGGAAAGAGGAAAAAAGACAAAAACAACATTAAATCAGTTAAAACATCAGCATGGAAAAATGGTAATCTTGAAGTGCATCAGGAGAAATCCTGTAATATTCAGTGACATCTTCCTGTCAAGTTAGACTCACTCCATTTGTGCGTGAGGACGAATTAAGTAATGAAATAAAAGGATTTTACTTTTGCTCGCGGTTAACGCATTAATCTTTCAATTTTCAGTTGCGGTGATTCTTCTCTTTGTGCCGACGTCAACGAATCTTGTGTTGAATAAATGTCCGCGAATCGAACCAGGCCGCGTAATATGTCGATGCGGATCCAGTGCAGCCGGACCACTATTTGTGCCCAGCCGTAGAATGTGAGTTGATAAATTTTTTTTTAATTTTTCTAATATTTCCATTGCTTTGCTAAAAGTAAAATTAATACTGTTGTTCAACTTTTGAACGGCAAACTAAGTGTGCTTTTCATGCATGATTTTCATTATCATGATTCATCAAATTGAGCGAAGCGATTTTGCTGCACTCTTTCGTTTCATTTATGACATGATTGTGTCATGAATTTCGAATAAATCAATCTCGATGTGTTACATGAATATTACTGAATATTTTTCATACCCTGTTTCCTTTCAACTGCATTTTCTTGTGGCCCTCAACTCATCAGGTCCGTGTAACATTCGGGGGAACGAGATCTTTGCCACTTTACACTGATTTTTATGTACATTATCATACTGTACAAACGTGCTATAAATACGATTGATGATCATCAGCCTCCCTCTAGTAGGTAGTTATATTGAATTCTAAAACTAATTGACATTTTCACGCGCAACATTTTACTTAAATTTACATCTGTATTTTTAGAATAAAATGTATCACAATCGTTCTAAGCCGGCTGAAATGCAGTACAGTAGAACCTCTCGATGACGGACACCCATGGGATCAAAAATTTTGTCCGCTGATGCGGAGGTACGACATACAGTAGAACATCGTTTATGTTTATAACACTTTCACATTCATACGACGTTTGGTCGCAATTGAAGGGTCCAAAAAAAAAGCGAAATTAATATATTTTTGCGGTTTTTTATAGCTCGGAACCGTCTCTTTCGACAGCGTAAAACACCAGAAGCAAAAATGCTTTCAGTCCGCTTAATAAAGGAAGAAATATATGGCATGGGGGAGGGGTGGCAATGATTTTAGTCACAGTGCGCAGATGGAAAAACGATCAGAATTCGCCACATGAGCAGTAGGAAAGGAATTTGTGACATGCGGAGAAAGTGGTACCAGAATTTTTAAAGGAAAACTTTCCCGTCTCCTGCGAAATTTTGTTTTATGGACTGAAACCATTTTTCCCCGACCTTTCAAATCGAAAATGATGAGAATCATCTCGGCCGAGGTAGGGATGTCTGTATGATCTCCAGAACACAGATTCTTACGAAGAGGTAATGAAGAGCGATTCCCTAGTCATTAGAGTGTGAGCTGTGGTTCTAGTGCACGTACAAAGCTATCGATGATTAAAAAATACTGGCTCAAGCGTGGCTCATCACGCACTTTACCCCGTTCTTTCTCAAACAGTCTCATCCGTTTACGAACCTTGGAATCACTGATAATTTTTTGAAATCATATACTCTAGTAGTAACAGTAGCTATAGTTTTGTTCGGAAAAAACTGGATAGTCTGAGCTTTTTTGAGAAATGGCGTGTAGAATTTATATTGTATTGCATTATGATTCTGTTAATGTGTTATACGTCATTTTTCAACGTTCAATTTTAAGCTTTAAACATTTTTCGTACTTCTTAAAGGTGTCCAAAAGCGACCAACGTATGTTTACCATGTAGAGTTGAATCAAATGTTACGGAGTATTGCGGCCGATTTCGAAACTGCTCGTCATGCTTGCCGGAGATAGATGGATGCCTCACGTGCCCGGAACATTTACGTGGACAGTACTGTGAGGAGAACGTACGTGGTAAGTCTCTTTGTATCTCATCACCGAATCAGCCTTTAATTGACTGGTAAGCACTTACAGATATCATATATAAAAAGAAAATCATGATTTATTTCATTTTTAGCAAAGGGAACCAGACCTCTAAAGCTCGCTCGAGACACGGCAATACTGAATCGTATGTTTGCCTTTCTTTTCACTTTTGAATTAAGTGTGCTGTGAATTATTCGTGTTAAATTTTAATTAAATATAATGAATGATCTCTTATAATCGGGGTGTTACATAGGAGGATTTAGAAAAGATGCGAAAAACTTTAAGAGGTGATAGTACATGCCAATACAAACAATTGTCATCAAAGAATGCATGGTCTAACATGGAACGCAAAAGCGCTAGCGCTTTTAGAAACGGCCGGTCCACAAACGTTAAACAATCATTCTTGTTGAAATTTATCTGGAGAAAAAGAGCATCATGCATTCAAATGTAACCTGGGAAAGAAGAAGAAACTGTATGCAAATCTGCGTAACAGTGAATAAAAGGCGCGGACGCCGGCCCTGTGAACAGGGCCGTCATTTCAACTTTTCTCAGGGGGACGGGCTAAGCACATGTACTGAATGTGTGTATATATATATATATATATTACACCAGTTTTAGTGTATTTTCAAAAGCCGGGAGGAAGGGGCAACGGCCTCCCTGACCCCCCAAATGACGGGCCTGCCTGTGAAGTTATTCCAGCGTACCAATAGTTGTAACAGATTTGCATACGATTTCTTCTTCTTCCCCAGGTTAATGGGGATGCGGTTGCATCCGTGGTGTTCTTTTTCTCCCGATACATTTCAACAGGAATGCTGTTTCAACGATTGCGGAGCGGCCGTTTCGAAATGCTCTAGCACGTTTGCGTTTCATATTAGACCATGCATTCTTTGATGACAATTGCTTGTATTGGTGTGTACTATCACCTCTTAAAGCTTTTCCCATCTTTTCTGATCACCCTGTATTTGACCAAAATGGATATAATCCTACCATGGATCATAAACAGTAACCCGGATGGGGTAATCTCGGCAACCTTGAAAGTGTACAAAAACAACAATACTCAATAATATTACACAATAATATCCAATATCAAAATTAACTTTTTTTTAGAATATTACTTAAATATTTAAATGTTAACCCTCTCTCTCGAATAAAATGAACTGTTCAATATTCGTTATTTCAAATACGCAATTTATTATAGTTCTTTTAAATGTTAAATGAAAGCTGTTGTCTATTAAATCCATTAAACTCATTGCATAACCTTGGAGCAAGAAAGCATAAAGATTTTTTATAAATTGTTTTTCTTGGTAATACTAAAAGCTATAGATTTTCTGCTCACATTGTACTTGTTTGTGTAATTGCTCTGTTGGGATACTAGTCAGGATTTTTACAAATACAAATACAACGCCACAACAGGCAAAATACCAAACGAGGTGGCTGATAAAAAGATGCCCATAAAAGTATGGATGTCATATATTTCAAAAAAAAAAAAAACAAAACAGCAACCCAATTAAAAATGCAATTAACACAAATTATAAACAATATATACACATGATAAAATATTATACAATGCCCATAAAGAATACTTATGGTTGTCTTATTCTAAGAATGGATAGAGCTTCTCGATTTACCCCAACATGTTTATCGTATTTCTTTTTAAACGTGTCAATTGTGTTACAATTTACTACCTCCGGGGGTAAGCTATTCCATTTATTAACAACCCTATTAGAGAAAATTCCCTGCGACACCATAACCTTGCATTGCCACTCAGCAATCGATACTGGTATCCCCTTGTAAAAGCAGTCGATTGGAAGTGTACTAAAAATTCATGGTCCATCCTATCCATCACATTGAAAAATTTGAGGACTTCGATCATATCTCCTCCACACCTGCGTTCATCCAATGTAAACAAATAAAGTCTCTCTTCATAACTCAAGCCCTGTGTACCAATAAGGACACGCGTAGCTGTTCTCTGCACCCCTTCAACCAATTCTATGTCCCTCTGTAGGTATGGTCTCCAAAACCTTACAGCATACTCCAGTCCAGGACGAACTAAGCCTCGAAAAAGCGGAAGAATGACTTTAGGAGAACGGGAAGAGACCTTTTTGAAAATGAGACCAAGCATTCTATTCGATTTTTTGACCACCGCTGAACAATGGTTAGAAAACCTAAGTCGTTCGTCAATGAGAATTCCCAAATCGGTGACCCCAGTTGCATCCGGGATAGTGACACCATTCAACTCGCAAGAGAACCGTTGGTTGTTTGAACCAAAATGAGCGACCATGCACTTATAAAGTGCTAAACGTCATGCTCCATTCATTTGCCCATGCTGCAATCCTGTTTAAGTTGGTCTGGAGCAACTCCTTATCGCTTTCATTCCCGATTACCCCCATTAGCTTCACATCATCTACGAATTTGATAGTAATCCCATCGATACCCTGATCGAGTTTATCGATAAAAAGTGAAAAAAGTATGGGGCCAAGGACACTTCCTTGAGGAACTCCACTTATGATGTCTGTCCAACCAGAGAATTCCCCGTTCACCATAAATCGTGGCGACCTATTTTTTAACCACGATTCTATCCAATTCAGCAAGTTGCCCCCAATTACAATCTTGTGTAAACGCGTCAAGACTGTCATGTTGGACCCGATCGAATGCCTTCTGGAAATCATGGTAAACAACATCTACATTTTTTCTCTTACCCAAAGCCTTAGTCACATGATCATAGAAGCAAAGGAGGTTAGTTACACATGACTTCCCCTTCCTGAACCCATGCTGATTATCCGGCGATACATTATTCTCGTCTATCCACTTCACAAACTGCCTTTTGATGATAATTTCCAAAATTTTCGAGAGGAAGCTCGTCAAACTCACTGGACGATAATTTGACACCGCATCTCTACTACCTTTTTTAAATATCGGAACAACATTAGCAAGTTTCCAATCCCTTGGGACAATACACTCAGCAACACTGCTCCTGGATATCTGTGCGACTGGCCCCAACAATTCATTAGCACATTCCCTGAGGACCCTGGGATAGATATCATCTGGTCCTGGTGCTTTGCTTGCACATACATTTCTTAGAAGATTTAGGACCTCCACGTCTTCTACTTGAATATCGTTGAGGGTTTTATTACCCCATGCAACACGCGTATATCGAATATCATTATCTGCATTAAAAACCGACGCGAAAAAGTCATTGAAAGCACTACACATGGCTACATCGCTCTCTATCCTAGAGCCTCCTATCGAGAGGGGGCCAACTGTCCCCTTACATCCATTATTGACGTATCGAAAAAATGATTTTGGGTCAGAACCAATGTTATCTGCCAACCTCTAGATTCAACTTTCTTTTTACTATCCCTTATCGCTTTCTTCAACAGTCTTCTTTTATCAGTAAACAATGATAGGTCACCTCGTCCACTTTTATACTCTCCGAATGCTCTTAGCTTTTCAAGATAAAGTTTCCGCACGCTATCTGTGAACCATAGAGGGTGCGATGTACAAACACGCTTTTTTCGAACAAAGGGTATGACGTCGTGCAAAACAGAGGACAGTCTCGTAGTACATTCTTCCCAAAATCACCCTACTGATTCCAACCGGTCTTAGAAAACTTCCGCTAACCTTCTTCTCAAAACATCAAAGTTAGTTCTCCAAAAACAAGGAACCAGTCTTTTGTTATAAACCTTACCCGAGGAAAAGTTACAGTAAAATCTGACGATACGATGATCACTGGAAGAAAACTCTTCCCCCACCGAAACATGTTCAACTAGATCCTCAGAACTAGTAAGAACTAAATCCAAAATAACAGTACCCCTAGTAGCTTCTGATACATGCTGATACAAAACATTTTCGAGCAGCAACTTAAGAAAGAAATACTGATTTCCAGATGAAAGGTTCTCCCAATCAATACCTGGGCAATTGAAATCCCCTAGTATGAGAACCCTCTTTCGCTTACACATGTAGGAAATTTCATCATGCAATTTGGTGATGTAGTTTTGATCCCTATTCGGTAGATTGTAACAAACCCCAACAATAAGTTTATGGCGTCTTTTGTTCTCAAGCTCAACCCATACAATTTCAATATCCCTTCTCTTCACGTTACACTCTCTAGCCTTCAAACAGGATTTCACGTATATCAACACTCCACCCCTTTCCTATCAGATCTATTTCTCAAAAAAGTATGAACAGCAATACTTTATATAAAGTTGACGTACGTTAAAATGAATTTGTGTTACATCGCATTGCGAGAAATTATTGTTAATGTGTAGAATATCTCGTCGAGAAAATCATATAAACGGCTTAAAGATCGAATATAATTTTTGAATGTTCCTCCCCAGACAGTTGATCCATACAATACATGTGGGAATACCCATGATATAGATTTTAGATTAAACATCAATTTCACAATTGCTCTTAGTTTATTGACAATTAAAGTAGTATGATCTTTCCATTTCAAGTTGGACGAGATAACTAATCCAAGATATTTATAATTTATTACTCTTTCTATATATATATAAGCACAATTACAAATAGTATCAGGATGAAAATCATCATATTCATGAAATTTAAGTTCAGTTGTCTGTGTATTTAGATTCATTAAATTAAAATGCATCCATTTAGTTTTACTTGCGTTAAACTGTAGTCGAAGGCTCTTAATTTTTTTATTTATAGTATAAATGTAATTTTCTAATTTTTTATCAAATCTTCAGTTGTGTCAGCAGTACAAATTAAGAGAGTATCATCTGCGAATGACACCAAATGACCAGAAATATTAACATTATGTATTTCATTTATATATAAATTAAGAAAAGTATTGGTCTTAAAACCGATCCTCGGGGTACACCTGTATTTATTATATTAAAATCACTTACACTGTTATTAATTCTTACCGACTGTTTCTTATTTGTAATAAATGATATAAACCAGTCAAGGAAAAGGCCTCTCTCATTCCAATATTTTTAAGTTTTTCTAATAAAATATCCCAATTGACTCAATCAAATGCCTTGCTAATATCAATAAACACAGCTGCTACCTTTTTATGATTATATACATGATTTGTTATGTAATCCATAAATTTATTCGTAGCCATTTCAGTGTTCATTTTTTCTCTAAAACCAAATTGACAATGCGAGTATGAATTAATATCTTTTAAATAAGAATTATATAAGTAGTTGTTTAACTCATTTTTCTATTGATTTTAACATAACAGGTAATATTAAATACAAATACAAATACAACGCCACAACAGGCAAATTGCCCAACGAGGTGGCTGACTTAAGAACATCATGGATCCCCGAGGCATATTTTGGAGGCCCTACCTACTACTGCTACATGCACCCCCCCCCCCCCCGCGGAACCCCCCAACGAACCCCCAACGAATCGGTACATGCGGGAATGTGCGTGTACGTGTAGTGCAGCCTGACGTAAAGTTTGTTTCTGTGTAATGCTTGTTATGTGTAGTGCTGTCATCTGCCCCCAGTTTTTCTAACTATGAGTGAAGTGTTATGGTTGAATGATTTACCGTTGTAGGACTGTTGCTCTCTGTGGCGAGACTTTTTAACGGGGAGATCGGCTCGCATTTGCGCCTTGAAGTTGGGAACCACAGAAAACCAACTTCAGCCGACCACCACTGTGGGGTTCGAACCCGGATCCTCGCATCACGCGTCCGGCACTATAACCACTCGACCACCACAGCGGCGGTGTAGGTCTGTAGTTGTTCAAATCCTCTTTGTTTCCCGTTTTGTATATGGGTGTGACAATAGATTTCAGTAAAAATATTCCGGTATTGTTGATCAGGTGAATTATAACCGATGGGTGGTGACGATAGATAATCTTGAGCATTCTGGGTGTTAAGCCATCACTTCCCGCAGGTTATCTATTACTTACTAATCATCCAACACCTTCTGTGTTCAAGAAAATATCACAAAACTAATGTTTTTTAAGACAGCGTGAAGATAACGCGTTTTGTAACACCACTTCTGTTGCCACAGTCTTTAGTTTTAATGATTATATTTTTAATTGGGTTGCTATATTTTAGAAATGTATGACATCCATATTTGTTACGGACATCTTTTTCTCAGTCACCTCGTTGGACGTTTTGCCTGTTATAGCCTGGTATTTGTATATAGTAGCGGGAATTTACGTTTTCAAATAATAATTGTTTCATTCCACCTTGAAGGTGACGAATGATAAGTGAAGGTGGTCATATCACCACAAAGTTATATAGTTTTTATATGGTTATAAATATCAATTATATTCACATCTAATTTCCCAGATAAATTACTTCTGGACTTTTTCTTCGATTTTTAGGTCAGAGAAGGCAATATGGCAGCGGCTACTTCAGCATTTTTGGTAATATCTGTGTGTTCTCCATTTATCTGCGTACTTATTATCCGTTAAATTTTAATGAGCCTGGCGTTCCTTTGGAAATATTATTAAGGCCGTGAGGTTAATTGATATTTGTAAAAGAATAGAGTCAACATATGGTGGTTTTATATAAGGTAGACTGAGGTAAGTGGAACAGCTTTTTCAATTAGTGCAAGTTCAACATAGCACCTGCGTTGGAGAAATCAGCGCACCTTGTTGAAAATATAACAGCAGGTTGTTTGAATCATTCTTTTTCAGGGCTAGGGGTTTAGCCTAATTTATTTCAGTTTCCACTTTTCAAGATTAATTTTATATTTTAGTGGAGCACTGGTTCCACTTGCCCTCTCGAGGACGCAATCTGAGGATGAATGAATAAATGAATACTTGAACTCTGCCACAAGACTGATCCCGTTGCCGAGATCTCTTCCAGTCCAGCTTAGCGGCAAAGACTGAAACAAGGAACCTCGCGCTGCTTGTGCTTCAAAATCATCCATAAAATGATGATGAATGAAAGAATTTCAAAAAGGTGAAGTTGACTGATGTAATGTATGTATGCATATATGAATTGACATCATCGTCGTGCCCCCCCCCCCCAGATTTCCAAGTCTATTCCGCCTATGATTAAAAGGTAGAAGTAGTGCCAATTTTTTCTTCAAATTTTGCTTCTCGATGAGTTTGAACCTTGATCAGTTGTCCAATAAACACCATTGCAGACTTTTTATTCGTGAGGTTGACAAGAACCCAGTCAAGAGCCATTGCTTCAGGAATGGTTTTCACATTATATCTATGAAGTTTTGTTCCTCTATTTCTCGACACTCATATTTTATGTTTATAAAGAAGAAGCTGGTGCTGATTCAGTTTACTAAAGCAATTGATAAAGCACATACAAATAGGTCCGGTTGTCCCAGCATAGGAAAAATGAGAAGAAATTATAAACCTCTTATAAGCCCTTACTTTACCCAAAGAAATATAATAATTATATAAAAATGACAGATTTAATAATAAGAAATTCACACCGAAATATCGATATTGGATCAATTCGAAGTGTATACGATCAATATACGTGCCGATATATACGGAGAACGAAAGGTTTCAAATAATAAAACATTCTCATTAAAAGTATAACTCATTAAAAAGGAGGGCGAAATAATATGGATAATAATCATGTGATAACAGTGCCATCTAGTGGCGATACGGAGAAATAAATAAATAAATATATACACTGCTGGCCACCCAAATTGCAACACCAAGAAAGACAAGAGATATCGCAACAATATTTATTTTGTAGATAACATGTTGACCAAGCATCAAATGATTAAATTTATAGACTTCTGTGAAGTGTGGTTCCTGCCAAAATCAGTAGCCGCCATTGTTGGAGATCACCGCTGCCACACGCCTCGGCACTGATTCAAAGAGACTTTGGATGTGTTCTTGGGGTACAGCAGACCAAGCAGCTTCCACGCGTTGCCAAAGTTGATCTGGTGTGGCAGCTGGGGATGTAATGTGGGTCAATCGTTGAGCAACCATGGACCACGTGTTTTCTATCGGCGAAAGATCCGGAGAGCGAGCTGGCCAGGGAAGCAATTCAATCTGGCGATTGACGAAGAACCTTTGGACAATGCGTGCCACGTGTGGTCGCTCATTATACTGTTGAAATATGGCTGTGAGCAAGCCCTGAAGGTAAGGAAGGACAACTGGCTCCAACACCTCGGAGATGTAGCGCTGGCTTTTTAAAGTACCGGCAATGCGTACTAGAGGAGTGCGAGAGTGATATCCAATACCGCCCCATACCATAATACCCGGTGCAGGACCAGTGTGGCGGTGCATAACGCAGCTGTTCAGCATCCTCTCTCCACGGTGTCTCCAGACTCGAATCCGACCATCGTGGTGTTGCAGACAGAAGCGTGACTCGTCAATAAAGACAATTTCATTCCATTGTGCCGTCCACATCCTTCTTTCATCGCACCATTGGCGGCGGAGTCGTCTGTGGTTCTGCGTCAAGGGTAGACGAAGCAATGGACGTCTTGCGGACAGACCACTCTGCTGTAAACGGCGTCGAATGGTACGCGCAGACACTGGATGATGCGGTACAGACTGAATGAGCTGTGCTATGGTTCGTGATGTGGCTGAGCGATCCGTCACTGCCATACGCACAATACGCCTGTCATCACGTGAAGTGGTGCACTGAGGTGGATGCGATCGAACACGTCGGTCCGTCGTACCCTCCTGCATCCAACGATCACATATCCGCATTACAGTTGTTTGGTTTCGTCCAACACGACTACCGATTTCCCTGAAAGATAATCCACAATCTCGGTAGGCCACTATCCTTCCTCTGTCGAACTCGGATACTTGATCAAAAGATGATCGTTTTTTTGAAAAAACCACAAGAAAAACACAATTGCCGTACTTCAAATCGTCGAAATCTCCAAGCCTTAAATAGCGCTTTGAAGTGGCGCCACAGGCGCGCGTGATGTGCGTCTGCGCTGAAATTCTAATCATTTGCATATCTCACCTCCCCTAATGCATGTTGTAAATTTCATATTATTTGCATGCTTCCTTCAGGGTGTTGCATTTACGGTGGCCAGCAGTGTATATATATATAATACGAAACATTTACATAATTTTAAACATACTCCCACCCTCTCAAGAATAAGACATATGTACCGTACACACAACTTATATGCACTGTCATAGCATTCTTGATACATGGGTAGAACACATATCTTAGCAATTGATTAACAAATTAGCAATTTCTTTCCAAATTTCCCCTAACAGTTCAAAAGGTGACTACTCGAACTACTACATTAAGCAATATAATCCATCTTTACTTAGATGAATTTCTAGGCGTTATCACTGGAAATATCTTTAGTAGCACCTCCACGTGAGTCTTTGAAGAGCTGCATTAAATGCAATGGATGTAAGATCACTGACACTTCGGTATGAACAGCTTTTGGGACAAAAAATACAAAAAACAGCGATATATCCCTTTGTCGAAAGAGATCCGCGACCTCTGCGTTGTTTTATGTTGACAGACCCTGCAAAGTCAAGTTCATAAACAAAAGAGAACGATTCAAAGAGGAATGCAGCAAATGTCCTCCCACCAGTAAGATCCATCACCACAACTTTCAACGGATGCATTTTCGAAAGAGAGAGATCCTGAGAAATATATTCATATGAATGTGTGTGTGTGTGTGTTCATAAATATAGATCAATCAGTTTCGACGAATTTGAACGCCACTTCCATAGATGAAGAGTCATGGTCTTTGAAAATACCGATAAGCTGCGGCTGCGAACAAATGTTTATAACGCTTGTCAAAACCTTACAAGCACATTATACATCGTCAACATACGCGACATTCTTAATGACGTCAGCAACAGCTGATAAGCTCTCCTCACACTTCAAGGCTATCTGATGTGTAGCGTTTCTGATCTAGTAGCGTGCGCAGTTGATATTTCCTAGGCTGACCATATTTCCTCGAGAGAGACATACGGGAAATTGGGATTCCAAATACGGGATTATCGCCAAAAATGACGCGAAAACCGAACAAAGATGCCAAATATTGTAAAAATTATGGAAAATTACAATGGCGGGAAATGAAGCGTTATCGCAAATTGCAGTGTATTAAAATGAATTCCACGAAAAAAAAAAAAAAAAAAAAAAAAAACGTTCACCAAGACAATTGGGAGATTAATGCTCTCTCCCCACACCCGACATCGATTTTAAAAACATTCTTTAAGAAAACGAAAAGAGTAACCGACATCTTGAGCTTTCTTTTCGGTATCAGTGGGCGATAAGTCGGGGAATCATTCTAATCCCTTATTATGGATTGTAGAAGTGGAACTTTTATGTTATTTTTTTCATTATTTTTGATAGTCCCGTTTGGAGAGGGTCTTGACGAGTTATTGCTACTCGTTGGAACCTCAATATCACCAATTAGGGTTTTCAGCTTTTCATCATTAAAATTTTGAAAAATATTTTTTGGGCAGCTTTTAAGAATTAAAAAAACCATGTGTGACGATGCAAATTATTTTCTCTACGCTTTTTCTGATTTTACCAATATCTTGAGTGGCAACCGTTTTCCATCCTCTTTCTTGGGGATCAAACTCACTCAGGTTTTTTCGGCATGCTATAGTCAATCGTTATCCTCTCACGCTTTTGTGATACCTCTATTTAGAAAAGTTTTATTTCAGGTTAAGATGTTCAATATGTCGTTTTCTCTTTACTTTTAATAGTGCACGTTTCATATGGTAGTTTCTTAAGGCGACTGACTACGTTAAAATAGCCATTTTTTTTCCAAAATTTTCGAATTTGTGCGTATTCGTTCATTTCAAAGAACATTTATTCAGGAATCTAAAAATGGTTTGTTTTCGTCTCTACGATGGTTAGAACCGAATTTATAGCTCATTCAGTAAACCGGAAGTGAGAATTTCCATCACCGGAAGTGACATTTAAAGACCTCAAAAAATGTAAGCAATTATGTTTCTGCTGTAATAAATACACATTTTGCATAGAAATGCCCTTGAATCACATTTTTTTATTCATGGATTAGTTTAAAATACTTTTGTGTAATATTTGCATAAATACGTATTAATGTTAAATTTAAAATCGGGTGAGTGGCAACATAATCAAAATCACTGTTTGTTTATAATTCGAGTTGGCATGTTTCATATGAAACGATTGTTATTTTCTATTATTCCATTAACTTCTATTTCTTCGAATTTTGGGTTTTTGAATTCTATAATTATTTTTTTCTAACGTTTTTTTGAATATCCACGATGCCAAAGATACTTGCAAAGAGGAGCAAAAAACGATCCTTTTTGGAAATCGTTACACGAACGCTGCTTTCGCTGATCCAGATATTCTCCTGTTATACTGTTCTTGTTTTCTGTTCTATGCTGCCCAATGTGTTACGAAACTGGAATGATAATGAAGGAGGATTCAGGATTCGGACTGTGCTCAAACTTCACCTCATCTTGTAAATGTGCAAATCCGAAAGCATTTATCTCGACTGGAAAAACAACAGCAGCAAAAGTGTTATAAATTCATTAGTGGTCTTTGGATTGAGACTGATTGGCAAAGGCTACACTGCTGGGAGGAAAAGTCCCTGGTTACTTTGAATTTACCTTTCCTCTCAAAAAAGCATTCAGGAAGCGTGAACTAGTGTTACAAAAAGCTGTTCGTTCTGCTTCTGAACAACATATGAAAGACGCTGCTAATGAGGTAAGGGCACTGAAGGAAGTTGGACGAGAAAAATACCAAGTTGCGGTGTGTCGGTCGACGTTACTTGGTAGCGGCGTGGCCATACATCTCTAAATGGTTGTGTGCCTGGAAAGATAGACAGTAGTGCAGAATTTGTAAGGGAAAATCTTCATGCATAGTCCATGTGTGTTCCAACCACAAGGGCTTGTCTGCAAGTATGGAAATGTTGTAGAGCGTAGCGCGCCAAATAGGTGTGCAACAATATCCAAGCTCGTTCAGCGAGAAAAAAACCTGTTTGGAACAGCTTTAAATGGCTTAAGTCCCCTTTTTCCTTTTCTCTTATTATTATATTATATTGTATATGACATAAATGTCGCTCTCCACTTGTTAATACAAGATATCTGTATATCTTGTATTAACAAGTGGAGAGCGACATTCATGTCATATATATATAGGCCTCTGGTGGCTCGTCGTCCATGAGCTATTAGCTGATCGGTTTCACCGTCCATTGCACGGTTCCGTTCGGCATATATACGCTCTAGCGAAGGAAAATCTCTATCTCCTCTGTAGCTTAGTGGTCAGAGCACTCGTCCGGCAATCGAGGGACCCGGGTTCGACTCCCGGTAGAGGCAGAGATGAGTTTTTTCCTTCCTTAAAAAATTAACATCTCAAATAATAAATATCTTCACAACATCCAGTCTTCTGTATATCTTGTATATTATATTGGGCTGGAAATTGGAACGCTCCCGCTTCATCTGATAGCGATGGCTATTGATGCCATAGCAAGACGGAGAAGGAGCTATTTCGCTCTCATCCAATTTAGTGCTCACTGGATGCAAGCCACATTTGTTAATATGATGTCCCATATATACACGACAGAGTCTGAAAAATTTCCATTTTACTTTTTACAATTTTAGGCCTACACTATCCAATCTAGACAAAACCTTTACCAAATTAGTTAAATGTTCAATGTCATCTCTATCTGGCACAATTAAATCATCTAAATATACTGCAACACCATGCAAACCTTGTATTAATTTGTCCATTTCTCTTTGACAAATAGCTGGGGCAAATGCAATACCGAATGACATTCTTTTGTGTGAAAACATACCACGATGCGTATCAATGACTACTAATTTCTTAGAGTCGTCATCAAGTTCAAATTGGCAATATGCGTTCTTTAGATCCAACTTGGAAGACTTTCGACCCCCGCAAACTGAGAAAATATATTTTCAATATTCTGTTAGATTAGACTGTTCTAACTCCGTGGCAGAATTTAACTGTGGCCTTGAAATCACCGCAAAGTCGTACAGACAGCATTAGGTTTGAGGACTTGAACTACCGTCGTAGCCCATTCAGAAATTTTAATAGGCTCAATAATGTCTTCGTGTAACAGTCTAATTCATCAACTTTAGCACGGATGGCTATCGGCACCACACGAGGTTTCAAAAATTGGGAACTGCATTTGATTTTAAAGCCACTTTCACATTCTGCATAGCACCGACACCAGAAGAAGGCAAATTTATTTCGCAATATTGATTGCGAAGTAAGATAGGTTGATGATTATAAACTTTATTTAACTCTTGTTGAACGCATATGGCCATGGAATTCAATGGATAGATCCAATTTTGACCGGCTATGTTCACATTTTCGTTTTTCGAAACCAACAACACACGGAAGTTTTGCCGATTTATTTCCAAACGTAACATTGACATCTATCTTCCCAAAAATTGAAATTTCAACTTTAGTGTATGATCTCAAAACCACGTTTGTGTTTCGCAAACGAGGGAGAATCGTTTTGAAATGCTCAAAGGTATATTGTGAAATGAGAGCATAATGTGCTGCCAGTATCAACTTCCATTTCTCAAGGTCACATTCTTCAACTCGAAGAGCCACACGCGCTGGGGTTGGAGCCTCTGGTAATCGGAAATCGGCCGCGTTAAAGTTTGAATGTTTGATTCGCAACTTGGATATCCCGAATCATTTTTCGGTACTACTTTGTAACTCTCGACTTGGCATTTGGTTTTTTGACGATTGACATATTCGGGCAAGATGCCCAAATTTGGAACACGCATGACAAATAGTTTGTATACGTGAAAACGAAGATTAAAAATGTTTTTTGATCCCCACCGCATACGGCAATTTTTTCGAGTATTTTTAGTTGTAGATTTACTAGAATTAATCTGCTGTTCCTCCCTTAATTCGCGATCTCGATCGCACTAAATTAATCCCCGGAGAAGCAGTAAAATGTCTTATATCACCACAACAACTACGCGTAGCTGAATCCATCGGGACAGCTATTTCGAAAGGACAAAGCTACCTTTCGGTGTATTTTCCTGTTTTCGCAGTTCTTGTTTTGTGACATGATCACAAATGTAACTTCGTATGAAAGCTCCGCGTAACCTTGTATGAGCAAATATCGTGTCAATTACATCTTTACTGAAAAATAGAGTAAGGACGAAAGAAAAATTCTGCAGACCATCACCAGGAGCTAACTGAATTTAACAAATCATATCGGTTCTCAACGAAACATTTCTTTCTGGATATTAGGCTGAGGTGAACAAGAGAGGCTGAGGTATGCAAGAAGGCCTGGGTTCCAGTGCCGGCGGAGACAAGATGACTTTTCTTTCCGAGTTCACCTCAGCATAATATCCAGAAAATAAAAATGTTTCCTTGATATCTTGGGCTGAGAAAAAAGCCATCTATTTCCATATCGGTTCTACTTACCAAGAATTTCCACTTAACTCAGTGTACGTTGATGAATTTTCATATGTGTATGACTTTCATGAAATTAAGTAAATTAAGTTGAGTGAATAAGAAAGGATTATGTATCGAGATTGTTTCTTTTTCAGATCCACAAATGCAACAAATTTTCGGAGGCTGGAGTAAGTTTGTTTTTGAAACTAGTATAACGTGTGGCCTAGAAAAAAATTCGATATATTTAATAATAAAAAAAAACCCTGTATCGTGCATATAACTACAGCTTTGGTAATAACAACCTCATTTAAATATCACAAGGATTGATTTGATATAAAATCAAAAGTTATTCATGTGTCAGGTATTTTACGTAATCAACTCACACACCGTGGATAATTTTTTATATATAAGCATATCTCATCGATTAAAATTTCATTTATATCTGTGATTTTAACAAACGCACTATAATCATGCCACAGAAACTTATGAAAATTGGTATATCTCAGAGATCATGATGAAACTGCTAATGAATTGTTGGGGCAGTGTCCCAGATTTACAGGAGTAGTGTTGCTGAGGGTATCGTCCCAATGGATTTGAAGCTTCCTTATAGTGTTCCGATGTTTAAAAAGATTAGTAGAGAAGCTGTGTCCAATTATCGTCCAGTGCGTTCGGCGAGTTCCCTCTTGAAAGTTTGGGAACTTATTATCAAAAGGCAATTGGTGAAGAGGAAAGACAAGAATAATGTATTGTCGGATAATCAGCGTGGGTTCGGGAAGGGGAAGTTATGTGTAACCAACCTCCTCTGTTGACAACCTCCACGTGACGAAGGTTTTGGGTAAGGGCAAAAATGTAGATGTTGTTTACCTGGATTTCTAGAAGGCATTAGATCGGGTCAAACATGGTAAACTCATGAAGCGTTTACGCGAGATTAGGATTGGGGGCAACTTGTTGAATTGGATAGAATCGTGGTTGAGAGATAGACCACAACGGGTTATGGCGAACGGGTAATTATCTGATTGGCGAGGCGTCACAAGTGGTGTTCACAGGGGCCTTCCAGATGAGTCGTACGAATCCATTTACAATATGTTATAAATGCACGTATTTCGTCACTGGTTTCACTAGTTGAACAGCATTGGAGCATGGGCAAATGAATGGAAAATAACGTTTAGTGTTCACTAAGTGCATGGTCGCTCATTTTGGTTCGAACAATCCACGGTTCTCTTGCGAGTTGAATGGTGTCACTATCCTGGATGCAACTAGGGTTACCGATTTGGGAATTATCATTGACGAGTGGCTAAGGTTATCTGAACATTTTTCAGCTGTGGTCAAAAAATCGTATAGAATACAAATACAACGCCACAACAGGCAAAATGCCCAACGAGGTGGCTGATAAAAAGATAACCATATTTTTATGGGCGTCATATGTTTCAAAAATACAGCAACCCAATTAAAAATGCAATTAACACAAATTACAAACAATATATACACATGATAAAATATTATACAATGCCCATAAAGAATACTTATGGTTGTCTTATTCTAAGAATGGATAGCTTCTCGATCTACCCAACATGTTTATCGTATTTTTTTTTAAACGTGTCAATTGTGTTACAATTTACTACCTCCGAGGGTAAGCTATTCCATTTATTAACAACCCTATTGGAGAAAAATTCCCTGCGACACCATAACCTTGCATTGTCCCCCACCAATCGATACTGGTGTCCCCTTGTAAAAGCAGTCGATTGGCGGTGTACTAAAAGTTCATGGTCCATCCTATCCATTCCATTGAAAATTTTGAACACTTCGATCATATCTCCTCCACACCTGCGTTCATCCAATGTAAACATATTCAAAAAATGAAGTCTTTCTTCATAACTCAAGCCCTGTGTGCCAATAAGGACACGCGTAGCTCCTCTCTGCACCCCTTCAACCAAGTCTATGTCCCTCTGTAGGTATGGTCTCCAAAACCTTACAGCATACTCCAGTCCAGGACGAACTAAGCCTCGAAAAAGCGGAAGAATGACTTTAGGAGAACGCGAAGAGACCTTTTTGAAAATGAGACCAAGCATTCTATTCGCTTTTTTGACAACCGCTGAACAATGTTCAGAAAACTTAAGTCGCTCGTCAATGAGAATTCCCAAATCGGTGACTCTAGTTGCATCCGGGATAGTGACACCATTCAACTCGTAAGAGAACCGTGGGTTGTTCGAACCAAAATGAACGACCATGCATTTTGCTCGGTTTTAATTTATTAAAGGTCTCATCGCATTCTCCTAAACTCATTCTTCCGCTTTTCCGAGGCCTAGTTTGTCTTGGACTCGAGTACGCTGTGAGGTTTTTGAGACCATACCTAGACATAGGTCATAAACTTGATTAAAGGGGTGCAGAGAAGAGCTACGCTTGTCCTTATTGGCACATTACTACTACTAAACCAGACATACACCTCGTCCATATTCCTCTGCGGAATCTCTAACGAATTGGTACATGTTGGAATGTGCGTGTATGTGTAGTGAAACCTGGTGTGAAATTGTTTCTGTGTAATGCTTGTTATCTTATTGGCACACAGGACTTGAGCCCATTTTTGAATATGTTAGATTTGATGAGCAAACGAAGAGTATTTGTTCTTGCTGGAGTTTAGACTGCATCAACAATTCTCATTATATTATTTTGATCAAAATAATGTTATTGGAGATAGGAACGAAAAAAAAAATAGGACATATTTTTCGTTTTACACGGTTATTTACAGTTTTTTAAGAGCCATAAATGCATTTTTTAGAAGTTTTTAGAGCATAAAATCCTAGCCCTGCTCATATTATGTAAAAATATATATGTTAGTATCATATCTCTGTGACTTATGTCAACAGGTTCGTAAAATACGCAGGTGAAATGTTGGACTAAGATTCTCTTCACTAGATTTTCATTGTACTAATGTCATAGAGAGACACGAGAAATCCAGAATTCGCAATCTCATGTGAGACTAATATATTGATATCGATTTGAAAATAAAATAATATTATGTTATTTTCTTTAGATCCTGTACCGATAGAATTCGTCGAATACCCAAGTATGTATGTCAGAAATCTCTTTCTATTAAAATTCTCAATAATATTTTAATCAAAATCCATCAAAAAAACTGTGAATCTCCGCGTATGTCTGAAAGGATTGGGAAAGTAATTCAAAGCAGGGGAAAAAATGTTGAGGAAGTGGTTTCTGTGCAAATTGTAATGCATATTCCAATGTTTTTGGAAACATGGGACAAAAATTCTCGAATGTTTTGACACACACAAAGGGGTGTAATAAACCCTACAACAGTACGGACATTCAAATATTGCGATTCATTCATGATTTGAAATATAGATGGCAACACTAAATTCACTCACAACACTGGGTAAGGCGAGTCCAAAATTACGATTGTCGGTGGGTCTCACGCGATATATTGTGCTCTTTATGGTTTTGTGTAGAGTAGTGGTTCCCAAACTTTTTGAAACTCGACCCAATGTTAAAAAGAAATTTATCAGTGGCCCCCCCCCTTACATAAGGTGACCATGTCACGTTTTTCAGAACATTTTTGATTTTTTTGTTAATGGACGTGCTTAATTTCCGTAATCAGTGATGGTTGAAATCAAATGATTTCTTTATATTTAGTTAGCAGAATTGTTTTATTACTATATTTAAAAATACTCACAAGTTTTTTAATTTTGAATCCTACGAAATGTCATCAACAGAGCCGCAAATTAGGAAGAAACGTCTTGCGTGTCCGTCCAGTTCGTAATGGTGCAGATTGCGTAACCAATCTCAGGGTCACCAGTACTAAACGCAAGGCCCAGTGCAAAAATATTTCCGGAATCGTTTCGTAAAAAGATAATTTTAGTTTATATTATTTTGAATATATTCATAACATTTTCATGGTTCTGGCACAGACCTCCTCTCTCTCTTGCTTTAATAGCAAATATTATTTTTCAACTATAGAACTATTTTCTACTATAGCGAGTATAGCGGTATGCTCCCCACAAGTAATTTTAACTCACGCCCTCCCTCTTCCAGATATGTTAAGCCCCCCCCCCCCCAATATTTTCTATACTTCACTTCACTTCTTAATCAAAGAGCTTCATAAATGTTAACACTGCGTTAATACTTTAATTGTTCATAACATAATTTTAAATTTTAAAATCTCTTGATTCTTTCTGGATCCCATGTGAAAATATTAACTTGATCTATTAATTATTGTACATGTAAAATTTTATTTAAAAATTTTAAGAACTTAATTTATGAAATTATTATATTATAATATCTCTTGACAAAATTATACTATATTGATATACTTTTAAAATTGTATTTTTTTATTTAAAAAAAAAACATTTTTAGTTTCGACATATTTTTGCTCACGTTGCGAAGTTTACTGCAATTATGCAACAATTCTCAATGGGGATTTATGTTTTAAATCGCCAAAATTCGGAATTCAAATAATTACAATGTAGCAGGACGTATATTAGAGCAGTATTGCAGAGATAAAAATATTTTTACGTACGGGCCAAGTACTCCGACACACTATCCGGATGACAGCAACCGAACACCAGACATCCTAGATATTACACTTGTCAAAAACCTCAGTGTTTTTCAGCCATACAGGTAATATCTGCACTTTCATCAGATCACAGGCCAACAATTATTGATGTTGATTTAGAAATTCCCATACAAAAAAAAAATATAATAAAATAAAACAACAAAAAATCAAAAAAATTACAAACTGGCCACTCTATAGGCAAGTGCTTACAGGAATTGAAACGCCAGATAATGCTAGTGAGTTAACCATAGATATAGAAAATGAAATAAACTCATTCACACAAAAATTGCAGGACACTGTTAATAATTCCACTCGGGAAAGGTCAAACGAAAACAACCCGTTAGCACTCCGCAGGAATCTGAGGGAAATGATAAGAGAAAAGAATAGGGCTAGAAGAAGGTGGCAAAGAATCAGAGATGGCTAAGATATACAACATTACGAAACAATACAGGTCGAGTAAAACTCCGTAGCCAAAGACTTACATGGCCCGCATGGACTGGTATATACAGATGAAGATAAGGTAGAAGTATTTGCAGATACCTTTGAAATGCAATTCTCACCAAACACTATTACTTCAGATGTTCAGGTCGAGAGAGTGCTTAGAACTATTAATGAATACTTTGATAACCCTCCAACTGAAACACAAACAGCTCTCACTCCAACAGATATCAATTAATAAAACATTTGAAAAATGCGGAAAGCATCTGGGCGTGACCTAATTTCAAATATGGCACTGAAGAATTTGCCCAATAATATCTTAGAATATATTGTCAAAATTTTTAACATATTGCTGGAGCTCAAATATTTTCCATCTAGCTAGAAAACAGCAATTGTAAAAATTATACCAAA
Organism: Pholcus phalangioides; assembly: GCF_987345545.1. Lineage (NCBI taxonomy): Eukaryota > Metazoa > Arthropoda > Arachnida > Araneae > Pholcidae > Pholcus > Pholcus phalangioides. The sequence goes on from NW_028301598.1 coordinate 171,853, forward strand.
AGCTGGCCAAGATTTGCACTTTCCAAGCAATTGGAGACCCATGTCATTGCTTAGTAATTTTGGCAAATTATTCGAGAGAGTTGTATCAACACTTATGAAAAATCTCATCCAATAATTGGGCCCGAACAACATGGATTTAGAGATGGCCATTCTACAACCACACAATTATTACGAGTTATAGAAACACTCCAGGAAGCTAGAATTTATCGCGATACAGCTGCAGTTGCGCTGTTGGATTTAAGTGCGTCATTTTACAAAGCGTTGCATGAGGGGTTGCTCTATAAAATGATTAGAATGGCCCTAACCTTTAGCATAATTAAAATTATACGTCATTATCTAACAGCAAGAACTTTTTATGTAAAAATCAATGACACAATATCTACAACTAGACGAATTAGGTCATCTATAGTGCAGGCTCTACTCGAGCAATCAACACATGGTTAAATTAGAACAATATCAAAACAAAACAGTAAGAGCTATGCTGGGAGACAATTGGTTCATCAGGAATAGAAGTATAAGAAATGATATAGGAATGCCCACCATCACGCCTTTGCTGAAAAGCTGGCTAATAATCTCCTCCAAACTCTTGAAGAGTTTATCTCTTACAACATCTTAGGGAAATATCCACTTACCCGAACGATCAGTTATCAACTTTTTGGTTACGAAAAGACCGGAGGTACCGGGATTGTGAAAAATGTACATAAACAAATATAAGCAACTTCTATATTTAGTGTTAATAATTTGATCAACTACAAAATTTCAAATTCTTGTAGATAATATATATTTAATCAAATAATAAATCAAAATCAAATAATAATATAATCATAACTAATCCCTAGTATTTTCAACTTTTATTAATATGTTAGATGAATGATAACAATACATTAGGTTAGTGAAAACCACCAAGGAGACACCAAGGTCCCATACTGGTTGTTACAATGAAGTTAATTCAATAACATTTCAATTATCATACAGTGTAAAATAGTCACTATTTACTGATTTTTGAGATTTAAAACAAAAAATCATGAAAAAAACATCAAAATAGGTTGGGGGGGGGGGATGTGATTACACAAACACATATAATACATAAAGTACAAATATATATAAATAATGCAACGGTCACAGGGGGGTGCTTTAGTGATCATAAAAAAAGCAACTATAAATCAACATATGATTATGTATGAATTGGACTGGCAGAGCAGAGTTGACAGCATGGATATTTTAATGAATAATTCGACAGCTGGAGGTGAAAAGACAGTAATACACACACAACAGGGAGTGATTGAGATTCCGTGGATGAAATCAGAAATAATTTTCAATATTGAAAATTTGTAGCATGTGTTTTTTGAGGTTTTTTCTGAAAATTGAAAATGAGGGGGACTGTATGAGATCATTTGGAAGGCTATTAAAAAATTTAGGAACGAGAAAGCTAAAATGTTTTTTGAGGATAGTTTTATGAACTAAAGGCATTGAGTTGTATTTGTATTTGTATAAAATTGTGTCTATTAGATGTTCTTGACGAGTTCAGAGGTAAAGAGAATTGGTTTTTTTTAATTATAAGTATGGATCGGTAAAAGTATAGATGTCTTAAAGGAAGGATGTTTAATTGAAGAAAAAGTTCATTTGTTGGAGTGATGTAATTGCTTGCCAAAATTCTAATAACTTTTTTTTGTAAAGAAATAATGGGTGCAATATTGGTGACATAATCACTTCCCCAGAGTGGCAGACCATAAAGTAAGTGTGAATGAAACATTGAATAATAATAGGTTAACAAGAAAGATCGGTTTACATATGGTTTCAGGTTGAAGAATTTGTATAAAATGAAACGAAGTTTTGATTTTAAATGATTACAATGAGATATCCATTTTAGATTTTGATCAATATGAATACCTAGATATTTTATAGAGGATATATATATATTTGTTCTATACGTTGACAGTCACATGGATTATTACTAGTACAATTTGGTTCATGGAAAATTATGTCATAGTCAATATGTGGAATATTGTGTAAGGAAAACTTGATAAATTTACTTTTGGAAATATTGATATGAAGATCATTAGCAATAAACCAATTACGAACTGTTAACAGATCGGTATTCATATTGTTGATAAGTGTTGGGTAGGCATCTCCTGAATAAAGAATTACAGTATCATCTGCAAACGTGATGATTTTACCATTGATATTTAAATTACATAGATCATTGATAAAAATTATAAATAATAATGGTCCTAAATTAGATCCTTGTGGGACTCCTTTGATTATCTTCATGACCTTACTTAAACAATTATTGCATTTCAACTTTTTGAGTTCTATTAGTGAGATAAGAATGGATAAAATTGAAAGTATTTCCTCTAATTCCATAGGAGTACAATTTCGAGAGCAAGATTTCATGATTCACGCTATCAAATGCTTTTCTTATGTCCAGAAAGATACCTATTGTTTTTCTAGATTGGTCAATATTCTTGTAGACATATTCAGAAAAGTTTAAAAGAGCAGATTCAGTATTTCTATTTGGTAGGAAACCATGTTGATTATTGGAGAAGAAATTATTGTTATTTAAAAAAGAATAAATCCTTGTTTTAATAAGTGTTTCAATTATTTTCGAGGTAGGTGACAATATTGAGATGGGCCTATAGTTGCTGAGGTTACTCTGATTACCATTTTTAAAAATAGGAACAACTATGGCTGATTTGAGTGATTCAGGAAATTCACCCCTTTCAATGCAATTATTAATTAGGTCAGCCAGTAATTGATACATGCATTCAGGAAAGCTCTTTAGAATTTTAGTAGTCAAGGTATCATAACAAGATGCAGTGTCTTTAAGAGATTTTGCTATTTTGTAGACTTCAGTTCGATCTGTGGGGGCCAGAAAAATTGATTTGTCACTGCGAGGAATATACTGCTCAAAATTTCCGTATTCGTGGGTTTGTTGTGTAATATTTATGAAATGGTTATTAAAATCATTAGTCATTACATGCAAATTAGTTGCCGAAGGCAGAGCGTAGTTTTTTTTATCATATCCAAGTATTTTGTTAATTAGTTTCCAACGTTCGGATGATGTAGAGCAATTCGAAAAACAAGTAGAGTAATAATTTTTTTTGTCGCTCTAATTGGTTTTTTGATATATGTTGCGACGTTTTTGTAAGCATTCTTGACTATTATGTCAAATGGGTATTTTTTTGTTTTCAAAAAAAGTTTTTGTTTAATCTTGGTTAAGTCAACTATGTCAGAAGTAATCCAAGGTTTATTTATTTTTTATTTTTCGGTTTGATCTGTAAGTATGATGTATGATTGTTAATTATGGTTTCAAGTTTAACCATGAATTCATCAAAAACCAATCCTGGATTTTCATTTGTAAAAACAAAGTTATAATGTTGAAGATAGGTTGCGATTCCAGATAAGTCAATTTTTTTAAACAGTTTCCTGTCAGTATCATCAGTTCTTGGATTAATCAATAAAAACTTGAGTTTACATGAAATTGGATAATGATCGGTCAAATCTGTAGTAAATATAGATGAAGAAATTTCCTTGATTCTAAATGAGTTACGAATAAAAATATGATCAATACAGGAGTTAGAGAGAGGTCTTGTTATTTTGAAAATTAAAAGGGTAAATCCATGACTGGATAACATGGCCTGATAATCTGAGTGGGTACCAGAATCAGCTTTAAGGATGTCAATAAAACCAATTAGTAAAACATCTCTATATTTGATATTTTTAAAAAGTGAATCAAGTTCTTCAATACATTCAGTTTGCGGGAATGAATGTGATCTGTGCAAGCTGAAGATGGTAAATTTTAATGTAGGCTCTTGAATAACTATCAATTCACCTGTTTGCATTACTATAGAATCAAGTTCGAAAAACTGAAGGGATTTTTTTGTATAAACGAAAATTCCGCCTGAACTATTATAATCTCTGCATCTCGTAAATAAATTATAATTTGGCAATCTATAGTGCTCAACCTCATCCTCAAAAACCCAAACCTCAGACAATACAAGAATATCAATATAATCCATAGATTCAATCAATAGGACCATCATCTTATCAAAATTTGCTCTTATGCTACGAATGTTGAAGTGAACAATGTTAATATCATAAAATTTATCATAATCATGCATATTTTGGGTACGAAGAAAATTAATGAACTCCTCCAGAGTGCCAAGATCAGAGAATTTTATGCCAGATATTCCAAGAAAATGTAGTTTTATATATAATAACTACCAGCACCCCGGAGGAAACATCAATTTCTACACCCAATTTAAAAATTAAAATGTTATCATGCAGAAAAACGTAGCACAAGTGTACAATTTTAATTGGAAATTTAATTAATTTTAAGTTAGATACTGTAATATTCACATAATATACTAGCAAACAATTGTAAACGATTGGGTATATTTTAGAAATTTGTATATGAATTTTCCAAATTATTTTTTTAATAGAAGGTAAATAAAATCGGGAAGACCCCAGAGTGCACATTTCAGTTAGAGAGAGTTCATACATGCTAAATAATGTGATTTAAATCATCAATATGATTGATTTTGTACACTCCGGTGTCCTCCGATTTTCTCAAGTATATTTTTCCATTTCGTGACCAGCAAAATTTGAAATCATTTTCCGTTTTGAATTTTTTAGCAAAATACAGTACCTGTTTCGTATAAGATGCAAGATGCTCATTAAAATAAACATTGCTGGGTCTGAGGTGTTCATTAAGTTGTGATGCACACAATTTCAGTTTGCGTGTGGATCACGTTTTTCCTTTGATTTGAATTGTACGATAATGGGTTTGATTTTATCCTTTCTTGTCGTTGGAACACGGTGGATGGTATTGATATCAGGCTCTAAATCAAGAAGATCCAGTTTCGTTAAAATTGTGGATTTCATGCTATGTATGTCCTCATTCTCTGATTCAGGGAGGCCAAGAATCTCAATGTTAGTTCGCCGTGAATATTGTTGCAGATCAGCGATGCCTACCTGGAGATGGCGGATATGTGATCTCATTGTAGCGTTCTCAGTTTCTAAAAATGATTGCTTATCTTGATATTTGATTAGATCAGATTGTTGTTGCTCCACCATTTCCCTCAGTAAGACCAATTCTTGTGATTGTGCTGTTATTGTCTGCGACATTAGGCACGTGATTGATTTTACATGATTCTCCAAGATAGTGGATATACACGAAACAATTTTTGCCGATTCAGGTGATAGAGAGCCAACAATTTCGCTTACTGAGTCCGGGATATTGATATTGCAGTATTGTAGATCTAGGCTATTATCAGCTGCCACATTGGGAGTACCTGCAGTTTCTGACAAATTTCCAGTAGTTTGTTCATTCGTCTCAGGTTCTGGAGTCGAAGGAGTTATCAATGAGTTCGCATTCTGTCGAAGTGAAACACATTTAAAACACATCCAGTTGTCTCTACGAGTTTTAGCAAACCTACGGAAACCCTTTTCACTATATCCGGCACAGAAAAAATGAAAGCATTCCTCACAATTACAACATGCTAACTTATCATCCTCGTTTTTAATCGGTTCATTACAACGAAAGCATTTCGGCCAGTCACTTGCAGAGTTCATGTTGATTATCTTAAATTGTTAAGCACCTTTTTTACTTATTAGTTCCTTAAAAATAAAAATATTAAAATATTATTGGTGAAAAAAAAAAAAAAATTCAATAGGATATTACGCGGAGAGCAATCGTGTGTCAACACCTCCTTCGCGTTGCCACCGCGTCGCCTCTCATAAGATAACCAGTCCACCTCTTAATAAGATAATTAATAGATTTAATACAGTTGTAATTAATTTAATACAACTGTAATTTAATTAATTTAATTCTTACTAATACAGTTGGCGCTAGATTTAAAAATGAGGATGGATAATATATGCAATATGATGCATAATTAATGTTAAAAAAATACCCATTAATTATAACTGAATGATGACTTAACATGCTGATGAAGTAACGTTCTGTCACAGCCCCTGTTAAGTGATTTTTTTATTTTTTTTATTAACTTCCTGCCTGCTTAAGCTTTCTTTTCCCCTAGATTAATAACCCAATATGGGTAATATTAAACTCTAAGTAGTTCAAAAAATAATGAAATGCACAACCATGGCGAAAAACGCACTACTAGTCCAGGATGGCTAAGAAATGACTCAAGGGTATCCACTGTTTGCCAATTTCAGTCGAACCAGAGTTTGCCCCGAATTTTTATCAATTGTAGCAATTTGGCTAATCAGATGGAAAAAGTTGTAGCAAAATGAGAGAGAAGCTTAGCCAAATTGATGCGTCATAAAATGAGAATTCCAAAACAACTTATATCAAGTTCAAGATGAAAATATAAATCAAAATGCAAATCATGTATAAATAAAAATTGTTTAATATAAAATGTAATTTATAGTACAAAAAATGTTTTAGTTCTCAAGAATTTTCAGAGATTTTTTTTGCTGGCCACAATTCAAAAGCATTTTCGAAATTCAATTGTTGCCTGCTGGGACCATTAACAGTAACAGAAATATTGCTATATATTTTTTTTTACATTTATTCTGTTCCGCAACTGTGTTTTAATGAGGTTCGTGATATTGAGGCAGAGATAACACTCCACTCTAATTTACCTGAATCCCGGAACCTAGATTGTTGGCAAAATCTGGTTTCTTTTCGCCCTCATCATTTACAGGCACCCCTGTGAATCAAACAAATAATTGATTTCTGTAAACAAGTTTAATCCAAAGATTTAGGGGAAGTGCATGAAATCCGTCTCTTGTCGTAAATTTGTCCCCCCCCCCTCTGATTTAGATGTACAGAGCTGCTATCTTGCAAAAGTGTCAGAAAACTCTTCAGACCCATTCAACTAACTACTTGCAGTGATGCAGTTGCTTTGTTCTCTTCATTCACACTTTAATTTTTCAAAAAAAAAGTTGTTGTTATAACTTGTTAGTGCAACTTTGAACAGTTATATTTATGCCTTACGGAAGGTTTTTTCATCAATTAGTGATTGATATTTATAGATCGCTAATTAAATATTGTGTTGCATGTTCATCATAGTCGTGTAGCTGCAGTCGTTTAGTCAGGAAGTGTCACAATTTTTGCTATAGCTGAATTCCTAAATTCGTTCCCTCTGAGTATCAGAGGCACTCTTTTTCCTGACTACTTAGATTCATTTTGATTGTATGATCACTTGTCAACATTTTTATACTGTGTTTAACAGTTCTGTCTTATTCATGAATAAAAGCTAATTATATAATTATGTATATAAAGTATATATTAACTAATCTATTATACATGATATAAGTAATAAATATAAGCAACTAAAATGTGCACATAATAACTGGAGGGGAGGAAGAAATTTGGATACCTTTGATGAAAATAAAAAATTTGCATTGTTTTGATTTTTTTGGTTAGGAAAAATTTATTCCGTACAATCACACTTGCAGCACGATTAGATATGGAGTTGAGTTATTTAAATCAGTTTTCAAATTATTTTTAACTGTAAATAAATTGTCATAATTAACAATTTTGTTTGGGGGACGGGGTATTTGGGCACTTTCCCTTACTAACAAAAAATTTTAATTCAGTAGTATAACTAGGTTTAGTTTTTTGTTATATTCATTGCTAAATATTCTATTGGCACAGAAGAGAGCTGCAAAAAGAAATCTCTCAACACTGAGGAATTAACTAATTTAAAACATACATACATACATATATACATATATATATAAATAAAATTAAGTTAAGCACATTATATACGGTATTTACTAATAAATCAGTCCATAATTTCTCTGATTTTTCATTTTACAATACCTTAGCATCAATAATAAATTTAAAGTAAATGATTCTGATGATCATCTTCTGATTCATATAAATCCTTTTTGAGCAGATCCCAGCTGGAATGATTTTTCTTCTCTCCCCCCCCCCCCCCAATCATCCACAACTGTTGTCTACCACCATTTATCTTCCACATATTTCACACTTTAATATGGAAGCCATGTCAGATTTGTATTAGCGCTGAAATTCCTAAAATATAATATTTTGCGCACTTTCATCTCGGATTTTGTGACCCTCCTTGGTGCCTGGAGCGACACACGTGTGAGTAACGTATCCCACGTGCCGCTTCTGCGTCGTAGCAACAGAATTTTCTTACAAAGGATAGCCAACTGAAAGTTGTAAAACTTCAGAAAATCGAATTTAGTCTACCACCACTGCGCATTAGCGGGTCCGAAACCGAGATTTTCGTGACGTGAAACTTACGACCGCATAGCGGCTTGATGACTGGATATTTATACAGTTTTTTTCAGATTTCGTTTTTTTTTTTCGCGAACGATCTCGGAAAATTGTATTGCGATTCGAACGGGCGATTCTTCAAAAAATCGCATTTGCAATCTCGTGAAATACGCTGTCTCTGACGTGGGTGGGGTAACAGCGAACGTACCGTAATTTCCGAAATATGACCAGCAGGAGGAAAACCCTCGGAATTTGGAAAATTCAGTATAAAAGCTACTTTTTCATTCCCGGCCGCAACTTGATATTTCGTCAGCCTCATTCACTTTTAAGGTCACGAGACCTTATCGCGATCATGATAGACGGTGAGAAGGAGGAAAAATAAAATAAGTTGGTACACAGGTTTTCCCCACTCCGAACTTGACACTTGGAAAGTACGCGTCCCACGGAAAGCGTGAACAAAATTCTTATGCATCCTTTACCGAAATTCCGGGTATTTGACACGCAATTACGCGTCGGCGGCATCTCCGCTGAGGGAAAGATCATCATCGCGTAAAGGGTTCAAACAACAGGTTGTTTTTTGCATATAGGCTCTTGGGAGTGCGCTCAACCAGTAACGCTTCAAGATGAAATTGATCGTCGCTGTCAACCCCCCACCCTCCTCTAAAACCGTACCGAAAGTAGCTGAACATTGTTCGCGATTGGTCAACAAAAATTGCACTTCCGAATTTTTGCACAAGCTTCAAAGGACCGATTTGACCATTGAGAGGCCGAATGGACACTCGCGATTTGGCGAACTCGATCTTTTATTTAATCGACGAATGAAATATTTTGTCGCGATTTGACGCAATGGCGATCGACAGCGCGAACCCTGGTCGGAACCCACAGGCCACTATGACATATTTAGGATTTTGGAAAATCTCGCAACCCTTTCCCCCCTATTTCTTTAACGCGACCCCCAGTTTGTGAACCACTGCTGTAGAGGATTTGAATCATGTAAACACCATTTATCCGAAATCCTAAGTTCCTATAGATTTAATTCAAAATGACTTTAATATATCAGAATGTATAAGGAACCACACTTTACCTACTGGTGTCAAGTCTAGGCTTTTTGTTGGCATGGATGCATTTCGTTCTCAAGATGTAGGAGACCTGGGAAGATCTCTCGAAACTTAAGGCCCGTTTACACGAGGCAAGTGCTTTAGTTGGCAACTTAATTTTTAGTTGCCAAGTACGATACAATGTATGCAGACGATAAGGGCAGTTCACACGTCTTTAGTTGGCAAGTGCGCAAGTGATTTAGTTGGTAAGTGAATACGAACGGTTCTATTTTTTCCGGTTGAGTAGACCTATGCGCATGCGCCAGTGGGCGTGACCTGCCGCTCTTGGAGGGGGGTCTTTTTGCTCTCTCACGGAGGGGTTTATTTTGATCTCAAGCGTGGACCTGTTCATGCTCCGTCGTCTCCTGAAGTTTCGCTAGAATTCCGCGGAAATGTTGGATGGTGAGGTCGCCAGAGGACACAACCTTCAAGAGTTTGTTGAAAAATATCTTCGCCATGAATGTTTGTTGAACTATAGAAATGAAAATTATCTTAACAAACAAGCTAAAAATTATTCGATGTTGGAAAAAGCTGTGGAGTATTCTGTCGACGTGATGTCAGGAGTTGAAAAAATTTGAAGATTCAAAAATATATATAAGGTGTGGAGGATTAATATATTAAAAACTGGAAAGGGGGGGGGGGTTTCGAATATTTCTCTCGCCCAGAACGAATTTGCTGTCATCCGTTGTAAAAATACATGATATATTTTTATGTTAAATATTTCATCATCTCTATAGATTAAATTAAAAAATAATAATAATTTCGAAAATTTGGAAATAATTTTCATGTTAATGAATTTTTATTATTTAATTTTTAACCCTTAGAATTTCCTACGAATGCCAAGAATCTTCTCCCGTATTTTCGGCTTATATAATTCATAATTTATCTCCTCTTAAACTTCGATTAAAATATCATATAATCGATGTTTACAACTTCGAGGAGAAATAGACAAATCTTATATGTCTTCTCTATGAGTTACATAAGTTTATAATATGTTGTGTATTCTTTTTTCCCCTCTTGGGTAAGTGAAAGTGAATAAATTTATATTCTTTAAAAAAAATATCGTATAATGTGGCTCTGATCACAGTATTCGTAAGTTCTACCTGATCATCTTCATCCATCGTTACGAAAGCTATGAGCTTTAAAAAAAGCACCTCTCTAAATGCCAGATAAATAAAAAATTATTACTATTATTCTCCCGTGCGTTGTGCGTCTCTCTCTCTCTCCGTGGATTTGAGTAGACTGAAGCGCGCATACGCTAACTGCGCTCACCTCCGTAGAAATTATCCAATGAGCGTCTTCTTACCACTTATCGTGTGGACACTTTAAAGAAGAATCGGTAAGTTAAAATTAAGTTGCCAACTAAAGCACTTGCCTCGTTTAAACGGGCCTTTAGTTCAGAGAACTAGTCTCATTCTTTCTCGGTGGACAGAAGCATTACCGCCACTGAAAGACTCGTCACAAGCGGGATAAAAGTGAAACGTTGCAGGATTAGTTTGCGAAACTTGATTACGTACTCAATCGCAAACATCCACCATCGCAAAAATAAGGGGATAGAGACTGAGAACAGCAGAACATATCTTCTACCATGATATTTCCATTTCAACCTCGAAATGTAAACATAGATGCTTCATGGGTTTGCTGCAGGAAGGAAGTTTGCCAGACAAATCCTGCTTTTAAGAAATTTTTGAACTCAGTCAAGTGAATATTATGTGTGAAGTTTTTGTTTTCCGTCTGTCTGGATTATGCTCAGTACTGTCTTTCACTCTTTTTTAATCAAACCCCTCTTTTATTTGTAGATCAAATTATGCCTGGAATCTTCGAATACGGAGGTGGTAAGTGCTTCATATTGTTACGGATTATTTCCCTCCAAGTCCATGAAATGACTAAAAACAAAAAAAAAAGATACTAGACGTCACAAATTTAATTCACAGAACAACAATTTACCACAGTGAGAAGCATGCTGATACGGAGAACATTAAGGTTCATTTCGCAGTCTCCCTCTTTTTGTTCTTCGCCTTTATAGGCGGTTCATTCAGTACCATCCACGAGCTTCGTGCCAAGTCACAAATGTTACCAATGACACCAAACGCGATGAATTCGTCGCCAACTTAGCATGATTTACTGTAAATGCATTATTTTTTGTTTCTAATTATTGGTTTCACTTGATCAAACTCTATTTATATTAATTAAAATTGAAAATGGGCATAATTAAGTCAAATAATAAAGAGCTATTTAAAGAGATGTAACATTATTTATGTTTTTAACGTATAAGAAAGAAATCATTAATAATATAGGCATTTAATATGACAATATCGTCTTACTAATCATTTAGAACCAAATCCGATGCTGTTTGGGTAAACCCGTTAACCTGATGACTGCATGCGATGTTATAAGGATATTTTGCGAAATCAACGACAGTACAGTGTTGGTTTGTCAGTTCCCTTACAACTTCGCTTCCCAAGGAATTTAAACCAATCCTGTCATCAACTTTGATTCGTCGGAATTTTTTACCTTGTAGAGAATAACAAATCTAAGAGCCCATTTAAGAGACTTGAGGTGCTTGATGATAAAAAAAAAAACCTTCAAAACTCACGATGTTATCCTGTATACGCTATCCCCGAAAAGAACACCGAGTACGTGTCATAATGCGTATTTGGTATATTCCAGCGGTTCCCAATCGGGGGTCCACGTTTCAATTGTAGCATTCTAGTAGTATATACAGTATATACAAATACAGTGAAACCTCGTTAGTGCGTCACCCGGTTAGCACGTCACTCCGCTTACCGGATCACTTTTTGGAAGTCCCTATTATCTTCAGGCAGGAAATGACACAGCTATGGCTTACTCCGTTTAATGAGTCACTCCGCATATCAAGTCATATTTTTGCTCTCCCAAGTGTGACTCATTAACGAGGTTTGACTGTACATTTACAAATACAAATACAACGCCACAACAGACAAAATGCCCAACGAGGTGGCTGATAAAAAGATGCCCATAAAAATATGGATGTCATATATTTCAAAAATAACGCAACCCAATTAAAAATGCAATTAACAAAAATTATAAACAATATATACACGTGATAAATATCATACAAATTACATAAAAACTTTTTATTTTTGACAGATTAACACTAATGTTTATGGACATGTTGTAGAGCAGCACAAAAAACCGACTACTAACAGTGTTCTTTAGATTTACTTGCTATACGCTGCAACTTTGGTACGCTTCAATAGTAATTTTATTATCATTGGAGAAAAATTCTACTTGTGGTGCCATCCCTCGATAGGAGTATGACGCATCTGGGTCATAATCCCGACAGACGAAATACCGACCAGGTCGAATTTCGAGCCCGAAGTTGGTCACTTCGCGAACTGGCCATCCTAGTTGACCCAGTCAATGTCCTAACTACCGGCTTTCGCTGGGCCCTACACGTCGATCCCTATATATGGATGACTAAGATATCGATATTCAGATTCCTTTGACTGTTAGAGTTGCCATAGCTAACCATAATAATTATGATCAACTATGGCTAATTGTAAATGATCATAATTGTCTCAAAGGAATACTCCAACACTGTGATAACCTCAAATCATAGAGATCGATATACATTAATGAACATTAAATGAATTTCCAAATGATTTGTCGCCATTTATTATCTTAGGTATGAGACCCAAATCTTTTGCGGCGACAAACAGAAATCCCGACATAAAATCACAAATTTATTTGATCGCAATTTATTATTCTTAACGGTGCCCCAATGTCTCTTGCAGCGAGAAATGGAAATCCAGACAGAAATCTCGAAGTGAGGCTTATACGGCGAAATTAAAATTTGAAAAATTTATTTGATTTTGAAATTGGAATTGTGGCTTCTCGGGATTATGAACGGAACCAAAGTATGAGTCGTTGTTTTAGTTCTTTTTGGAGTCTAGTAGATGGCATTTCCGTGCCGTGGCATCATATTTACTTACTTTACTAGATAGAAATTGCCGATCGGCGATAGAGCCTCTACCTTTCGGTTCAAAACGAATAATATCGGATAGAATATCCTCCAATGTTGAAGAAGATTCTCGTTGTTAGATGACTAGTTTCTACTGATATAAATGGGGTTCACGGAAGACACCATGATTTCTGGAGGGTCTACGACTAAAAATATTTAGTAACACCTGGTATATGCCATTTCTCATTCAACGACCATTTACTGAACTGATATCGAAAGATGCCAATTTCGTCATTTGCAAATATCTACACTGGTGAAATAAATTAAGAGAGTTTGCATATTTTATCGAATTTCATGAAAAGAACTGAACTGAATGTAAAACCACTGCTTCCAGACAAAAATGCAAATCTTGTACGTCAAATTCGTAAGAGTACACGTGTGTGTAGGCGGAGCCAGTAGAGAAACAGGCTTTATAAGCGCGCGTAAGTTGAGACGCATTTAGTTAGCTAGCACACCTCGGCGAATTTCTTGGTGTTATTTTGCAGCAATCGGTTAATTTCAAATTGTAACAGTAAAAATGAGTAACCACCAACGTTTAGATGATGGAATGAGGTGGCGAAGCTCGAAGCAGGCCAATCTCAAGTCCAGATTTGTATAGAGTTCAATTTAACGCCCAGCGTCGTGTGTAACTTATGGAAACAGTTCCAGGATACCGGATCCATCGAGAGAAAGCCTGGGCAAGGTCGTCCAAGAGCCACGACGGCGAGAGAAGATCGCTATTTGTCGATTATAGCGAGGCGTAACAGGAGTACCACAGCTTCTCAGCTCTCTCGTGACTTGTATGCAGCCACAGGAACCCGTGTATCAAGGGTGACTGTTTCCGAAAGACTTCATGAGAGAGGGTTGTTTGCAAGAAGACCTGCTGCTTTCGTCCCACCAGGAGAATCCGTTTATCATGGTGCAGAGAGCATAGAGATTGGAGTATGGATCAGGGCGACCGTTCTCTTCACTGATGAGTCCCGGTTCAGACTAAGCACCGATTCTCGCCGTACGTTCATATGGAGAGAACCAGGGACCCGCTACCTACCCTCCAATGTCCGCGAAATCGACCATTATGGCGGAGGAGGTTTAATGGTCTGGGCGGGCATCATGTTGGATGTCCGCACACCTCTCCATGTCTTTGAAAGAGGCACTATGACTGGTGTTAGGTGTAGGGATGAGGTCTTGGAGCCCTATGTTCGCCTTTTCACGGGTGCAGTTGGCCCTGAGTTCATTTTAATGGACGATAACCCGAGGCCACATAGAGCTCTTCTGCTCGACGATTTCCTAGAGAGTGAGGATATTCGCCGGATGGATTGGCCAGCCAGATCTCCAGACCTTAACCCTATAGAGCATGTCTGGGGAGGGCAATCTCAACTCGCAACCCCCCTCCGGGAAACATCCAGGGAATGAAAACAGCGTTGCTGAACGAGTGGGACCAATTGCCACAGGAAATGATAAACTGCCTTATTTCAAGTATGAAATCACGCTGCGAGACCTGTATATCTGTAAGAGGGGACAATACCCCCTATTAACCCATTTTTTTGCTTATTCTGCAACCGCTGTTTCATACCTTCTGACTCCAACGAGTGTTACACACGATCATGCGTGTGTATTACAATTATTGAATGGTTTTGTTTTGTATTGTATCAATGCATGTACATATCAAATTTCATTAAAATCGGTACAGTAGTTCTAGAGATAATCGACTGCAAATTCTCTTAATTTCTTACACTAGTGTATATTCGAAACTTTTATGTATTCCATAAGATCCACTCTCTGAAATATTATTATGAAGTGAAATTCGTCTTGGACTGGAGTACGTCATAAAGTTTTGGAGGCCATACCTACAGAGAGACATAGACGTGGTTGAGAAGGGGTGGAGGGGGCACACTTGGCTTGAGCTATGAAGAAAGACTTGGTTTCTTGAATACTTTTACATTGGAGAAACACGGGTGACGGGGGGATCTGATCGAATGTTCTATTCCTCGGTAGGGGGGATCTGATCGAAGTGGTTTGAAATTTCCAACGGGATTGGTGGGATAGACCATGAATTTTTATTAATACATCGTCAATCAATCGCTTCGACAAGAGGGCACCAGTATTGATTCGTAAGGGACAACTCCAGGTCACGGTGTGGCAGGGAGTTTTTCCTCTAATAGGGTTGTGAATAAATGGAATGGCTCAACTCCAGGGGGTCATGGATTCTAACACAATTGATACGTTTAAAAAGAAATACGATAAACATATTCGGTTAAGTCGAGAAGCTATCCATGCGTGAAATAAGACAACAATTACCTATTTTGTATGGGTAGTGTAGTGTTTTTCTATATTATTAATTGTTTTTGTTAAATATGCTTTTATATTGGATTGCTGTATTTTGGTTATATTTGACTTCCGTATTTTATGGGCATCTTTTTTTCCGCCACCTCGTTCGGCAATTTTTCTGTTGTGACCTTTGTATTTGAGTAGTTGTAATATATGTTTTTTTCTCTTGTGTAGGAGTGGTACCATCTGAATTGGTTGGATACGGAAGTAAGTTTTCGTGCATGTTTAATGTTATAAAATTTCAAGAAATATATAAGGTAAAAACTTAAGTCTGTTTCAGTTCAAATAACTCGCAAACCGTTGGTTATAGAGACATACTTTTAATTAGAATAAAACATCTATAAAGTAAGTTGCGTATTTTAGATATGCCATTTTATTGGGAGGCAGTATATGTACCAAGATACAAAATTTGATTTTTCATACGATCAACGACGTGTCTTCTAATTTACAGATAGAAAATTGTTTCCCCGTTCTCTTAAAACACACACACGCTTCTTCATTATTAAATTATCAAGTATTTCTTCATTACTTTGCCTTTCAAGTCAAGCCGCTTCACACATACACTGTATAAATAAAATTCATCATCAATGAAACTATCAAAGTAATTTGTTTCCGCGGTTTTTTCTTTTCTCTCTTAGTGATTTATGAACCTGGCGGATTCAATGGTATGTTCTCACTCGTATACGTTTCATCCAGAATCGAATAACTATAGCCATGAAGTTTTGGCTTCGATTGTTCTGTTGTTATTATTTTCAGCATGCTGTGACACTTGTATTGATATAGTTTTACAATTTTCGTACCACTTGTATAATTTATCACCTCTGTCTAAGGATTCCTAGTACACATTTCAATATAGGCTTCAAGCTTGAATCTCAAAAAATAACAATACTGTACACAGTTCTATTCTTGAGGAAGTTGCGTAATTGACGTTATCTTCCCAACATGTTATACCATTGGGACACTATACAGCTGAACTTGCTGAATTTGAAGCTCATGAGAACTACAAAAAAGTTTAAATTATCTAATTAACACTAGAACCGCGGCACTTTCGGTATACCTAGAACAGCGGACTGGGTCAAATTTACCCACACTGTGAAAAAACGGTGTTTCATAGCAAATACAGGAATTTATTTTCGATTCCTGGGGTTCCCCCCCCCCTACTCTTATTCAATGTTGTGCAATTGCATATTCATAATAGAAAATTATATTTGTTTATGAATATAAAATGAGCTTCGAAATCAGCTAAAAAATGATGTAATTCAGTATAAATATGATTTAGTAAACATTATTTACTCTATTCAGTCCAAAAAAATTTTTCAGTTATCCCATAATATGACAAAGATGTAAAATAAGCACGTCAAATTAAGTATGAGAAAGCCTATAATATGATTCTGTCAAATAAGTATTGATTTCTTACTGATAAGTGGAATTTATGATGAGCAGTTAAACAATTTTTTTTTCATTATTCTTACACATTCATCGCATGTTGAAGTTGCACAACACATGCAAAAATGAACAGTTTTGTTTCCACATTTTTATGTTACCTGTTATCAACTCATTTATTTTTATTTATATATATCACTCTTATTATTATTATCTTGATCGCTCACAAACAGTTACATGATCAAGAGCGCACGTTCCTTTTGCGCAAGGGCAACGCGTATGATGAACGCAGCTCTTCAATAAGATTTTAGACGAACTGCTTTCGAAAAATAGTTCTGGCCTTCCGTACTGTTCTATACAAAATACAGGAATTTTTTATAGTGAGATCCAGGATGTTGTAGAAAACGTCTGTGATGCCATCTTCCCCGAATATTTTCTGGGCATTTGATCGGCTACAACAACGATCGTTACTGTTGAATTGTAGTGTGAAATAGTTTCTGTGTGTGTGGAAGCTTTGGGACTACTATTGCCAATATCGACTGCTAGATGAAGCGTGCTGAATAATGAAAAGCTTATATATCGTTCTTTCCTTGATAAATTGTCATTGTGTGGCATCATTGTTCCATACAACTGCTGTTTCACTACCTTTATTGCGTCAGATAATATTGCTCTTCGATTTCGTCTCATCGTCTCTACAGCTCGTATTTTTCTACTTTTAGCATTTGAGCCAGCTTCAGTGTAGTGAAAAAATTGTCAGTTGAGGCATTTCTGCGCTTGTTCTCAAATGGCTTGATCAGTTGCATCACTATGTCTCTGAAAGAGAGATTCGTTGGATGCTGATACTTCCCGAGATTTGGAAATCCATTCAAAACGTATTTGATACAAGCCAGAATTTTATTATTTTTCTGTGACATCGTTGGCCTCCAGAAATTTGAACTACACGTTTTTTCCAGAGTTAAACTTTTACACTCCTAAAATCTGCATTGAGTCCCGTCAGAATTCCAGGTATTCAAGTTTACAAAGGAAAAAAATATTTAGCTCTACTTGTGTGTGTGTGTGTGTCATTCCTCCATTGAAAACAAAATAATCTGCTCTGACAATGAATTGGCCTTGACCTTGAAAGACCTTCATTCTTCACTATCTTCATTTAGAAATACTTTTTAGAAAGGGTAACCACTTCCAAGAAATTTCTACACCCTTTTTTTCCTATAGAATAGTACGTTGGATCAAAATGACTCAAACCGCGGTTCTAGGTATAAGTGCTTATAACTCAGAAACACGAAATGCGAAGATAATAAAATTTTCGTGCATTAATATTCATATTGTATCATGAAAAGTCACAAAATTTGTTTAACATCTGCTAATAAGTTCTCGAGATAAACGAAAACGAAGTTTGATTTGGGTCAAATTGACCCACTCCGCGGTTCTAGTGTTAATCAATATACATAACTATATCAACACACATAACGTGTATAACATAACTATACCTGCCCCCACGAGGACCAGTGATGAAATTTCTTCCTTGTAATCTTCATCTCCACAAATAATCAGTCTTTCGATTAATCTTGTATTGACAAGTGGAGAGGACGTTTCAATATAACTATACCTTCACAAAAAAAATAAATAAATAAATAATAAATAAATAAGACTATAGCACACTTGATAAAATGTGTAGTGAAATTTAGTGTATAAAATGCATTGTCATCACTTTACCAATTCCATTGTTGTTGGGTTAGTTTGGGTTAGTTACTTTAGAATGTGGTTAACAGCCGTTCACACGGATTTAATTAATAATCATATTAAGAGGGAGTCAGTGATTAACTAGTGACATAGGTATTCAATAAGGTTTTTTGATGACCAAGGCCTTTACCGGCTTATCTCGAACGATTTAAGCGCATCGCTAATAGTGTCTTGTATTAAAAGTAAACGATCAGGAGAAAATTCTTTCATTTATAAACTAGTAATTTTAATTTCTTTTCTTTCCGATGTACCAGAAAATTTTACAAAATCTTCAAGTTGATTTCAAGAATAAAAGATGCAACAATTTTCGTCATCAACGGTTTTTTTTTTTCAAGCATATCCGTAGCTTCTGAAAGTATTGGAACAAGTACGTCAGATTACAGATCGTAGAATCCGCACCTTATGATTCAGGACCTTATAATTCGTTCTCTTCACCAGAAGATTCAATATATACGTGACTTTATTCTTTACTTCTTCACCAATGTTCTGCATGTGAGTCAACCTTATTATTTTCTAGGGGTGAACAATTGTATGAACCTCGTTTGGACACGGTAAAAAGTGTTATCAAGCTATACTGATATTTCCAAATAAACGAAAAATACTGCTATAAAGACTTGAATCTCCATCACATTTCATGCCGTGGAGAAGATGAATACCACTTACTCACTCACCAACTTCTGTATTTCCCGAGTACATTTGTCATAGGTAGGCACTAATGAAATCATCAAAGATTCGGTAAAACTCCAGCAGCTGCAGCGGAAAGACAAAAGTCTGTGTGTGTAAGAGACTGAAACGAAATCATTGTTTCATAGAGCCAAAACAAAGAGCAATTAAGTTTTGTAGATTTCAATTTTTTTAATATTTATTTTTTAAACATTATGATAACTAAAAGTTAGCCAGGAATTCTCAGAAAATTCAGCCGTTCACACGGATTTAATTAATAATCATATTAAGAGGGAGTCAGTGATTAACTAGTGACATAGGGATTCAATAAGGTTTTTTGATGACGAAGGTCTTTACCGGCTTATCTCGAACGATTTAAGCGCATCGCTAATTGAAATTGTGTATGCTGCTTGAGGTACTCCGCTACATTATGCTACAGCTTTCATTCGAACGGCACATGCACTTTGGAAGAACAAGTGCGGTTAAACGTATGTCAGTGGATAAGGACCATCATTTGTCATCCCAATGCTATGAGACGACTCGAGCAACTTCTGCGTTTCATTGAGGCCATTGGAGATTCTTTGGTGTAACGATCAGCAGGTTCGAGTGTATGAGTCCACCTTGTGTCCGCAGGTTGCTGCAGCAACAAAGACTACCCGTTTTAAGTTAGCGTTTGTGTGGGAAATGTGACTGACAGGGGGAATCCATATTAGTGTATTATCAAGAACTGTACTTGTTATGGTATCATGAACTTGGATTATAAATTTGTTGATTGATTTTTTTTTTATTTACTGCTGATTGTTATTGATTTATTACTAATTTTGTGTATGTGATTGATTTTATTTGATAAATCTTGTTTTCATTTGATTATATCAGCTGAATCTCACTGGCAATATGTGCACGATTGCGCCTGGCCATGTATAAATACTAGTGTTTGCTGCCAGTGATGGCCGGAGTTGTGTAACTTTAATTATTCAATAAATCTCCGAAGGCATCCGAATTCCCATGGAACAATGCGATAAAATCACCTTGTGTGATAGAGCTTGGGTGTCTCTCGCTTAACTACACTGCTCAAAACAATTAGGGGAGCAAGCAAAAAAGTGAAGAAAACCGTGCGAGACAGCCACGTACTGGCATACAATGGATAGTACACGCGTATCAATGCGCAATACAGAAAACAGACGTAAAAAAATTTGGAATTAAGCTTTAATTCTTTGAAAATATGGAAAAAACATGAAAAGATGCTTTAGGGCAACAATTTGGTTACATGTAAACGATAAAAAAAAGTACTGTTTAGACATGATGCATGAGTTTTAATAGGGCGTGTGGTCTCCTCGAACAGCTAAGACTGCTGCACACCTGTTTGCCATGAATGCGATTAGGTTATCGATCAGACTTTGGGGAATACTGTTCCACTCCTCAAGAAGTGCAATCTGCAAGTCTCGGACAGTAACAGGCGGCCTTGGTCGCGCAGCAATGCGTCGTCCGATTGGATTTAGATCAGGAGAGCACGCTGGCCATTCCATACGCTGTATTGTTTCAGCTTCAAGCATGTTCTCCACCAGACGAGCTCTATGCGGTCGGGCATTATCATCCTGGAAAACAAAGGAATCTCCAATGGCCCCAGCGTAAGGGATGACACGAGGTCGCAGTATCTCGTCTGCATACCTTCGGGCCGTCAAAGTGCCATTCCGAATGATATGCAGGTCCGTACGTCCGCCTATGCTGATTCCACCCCATACCATCCAACCAGCTCGTCTGTATTGTGACCTTTCACGAACGAATGCGGGGTTATTTCGAGTGCCCCTGTCCCTCCATACCAGAACACGTCGGGTGTCACACTCCAGACTGAATCGGGACTCGTCTGTAAACAGCACTTGGCTCCAATCATGTTGCTCCCAATCTCGGTGTTCAGCAGCCCATCTTCTTCGGGCCGCACGGTGGCGTGGGGTCAACGGAATGCAGACCATTGACCTACGTGCATAGAGCCCTCCCTCATGAAGCCGATTACGTACTGTTTGGCTGCACACCCTTCGTCCTGTTGCCAAGAGCAACCGTCTTTGCAGCTGCGTAGCATTCTCTGTTCTGTTTCGACGGGCTGTTAACCGTATATACCGGTCATCAGTTGCTGTAGTTGCGCGTGGCCGACCTTGCCCTGGTCGACGTCTAACATTCCCTGTTTCTTGGAATCGATTCCACAGCCTTGCAACAACACTTCTGGCGACTCCAACAGCGTCCGCGACACTATGTTGTGTTTGCCCGGATTCCAGTCTGCCTATAACACACCATTCCATGGATTCCGGTAAATCACGTTGTTGAGACATCCTCAAGTCACCTTGTCTCAAAAAAAAATACTGCGCAATCGAATTTCACAGTTACGGCAGTAAAACAGACGTTTCTGCAACATCCCGATTTCTGCCCTTATCTCCCTTTTCTGGTTTTTGACGTCATGAACTTTGATTTGCATATGAAGTTTTCTTCTTCCGTTTCCTGCTAGGCTTTAAATTATGGATGATTCATTTTATGTTACTTATCGGTATATATCTTTGCGTAATTTTGTTAAAACCATG
Source organism: Pholcus phalangioides (assembly GCF_987345545.1). Taxonomy (NCBI): domain Eukaryota; kingdom Metazoa; phylum Arthropoda; class Arachnida; order Araneae; family Pholcidae; genus Pholcus; species Pholcus phalangioides. The sequence goes on from NW_028301598.1 coordinate 193,831, forward strand.
TGCTCCCCTAATTGTTTTGAGCATTGTAGATAAGTACAATAGAGTGGTCAATTTTTTCCAATAAGTAGGCAATATGTCATGCACCAGTGGGCGTGACCTTGTAATATCCAATGAACATTCACTACTTGATTACTTACGTTGTCACAGATTTGGGAGCACTTGCGACTTAAAATGTAGTTAACTACTTAAACACTTAACTCGTGTAAACGGACTTTTAGTTGAATCAGTCGAATTGTGATTTTTCGTTACCTCCAGAAACAATCTAAAACTGTTTCACGTTTTCTGCCGCAAAAACTATCTATCTCCGGTGAAATTTTCCAATTAAGGAAAATTCACAGTTTCGTGGAAGACCTTGCACTTGATGACAAAGGACAAATAAAAATTCACAGAATCGAACGCGAATATATTAAGACATAATATCATGGTTTCGATTTTATTCCAGATGATTAATCGAACACATTTGCGTTTATTTTCTGTAGGTCTCATGACATCAGGATACACTGGATACAGAAGTATGTTTTCTTTATTGTTATTGTAAGTACGGAATCAAACAAAAATAAAATTACACTCATGGATTTAATAATAGCATAATATGCAATTTAATTATATCAATTTAACAATAATCATAATTATTATTATTTAATCGTTATTTAAATAATTTCGATTCAACTGAGAGCAATAATCGCAACAGATTTCGGTTTTTGGTTGGAAAATAATTTTTCAGCTGTTTGACTAAGGCACTCTTGAATTTCTCCGAACGTTCCATCAGCTGCTTAGCGGCCATTTTTTCAGAGGTAACATCATCGATTTCAGAAGCGCATATAAAATAAATTTCTCTTCGACAAAATCTATTCTACACTTCCCAAGTGCACAGAGGAATAACGTCAGCTCTATATATTCCTACAAGATTTGTAGCACCTGTAAAATTAAGAAACAGGGTTTCTTAACGTTTTCCTACCGCCAATACCCCTTAGAAGCATTTTTTTTCTCGTGGACCCTCCTGTCTTTTTCAGGCCTCCCGTCATCATGCAGCTGTGAGATTCTTTCTATTTATTGAATTTTCGAGCAAATTAATAGTGAGCAAACCATGTATAAATACGATCGATCTTGTGATTCTTCTGATCAACGAGCTAGATTTGTGTTTTTCGAAGTTGGTGCATCCTTGCGACTTTTGTTTTATAGGCAGATCTGTTGGATTTTGTTAATAATCAAACTTTTTAACCCAACATGCTTCACTAAAACGGAGGTACCTAATGAAGGATGCTTGGAGAGGTTTCTGTGGGAGCCTTGAGCTTGAATGAGAAAACAATCAATTTATTGTTTTACGTTATTAGATGCTCAATGTTATTCTTCAAAGGAGTCCGTGGCTTTAATCTTATTGACAAGGGGTTCCAAGGTTCTTGCCTCCTTCTAATTGGCGCAGTGTCCGTGGACACAGAAAACTAAAAACCCCTTACTTGAAAACTTCATTTGTGAAAGTATGACGTCACTCTCCACATCCATTCGAAGGTTTTAACAACTGGCTGTTGCGAAGATACATTTTTGGAAAGAGAGAAAATTCAACTTCCTTTCCGAGGAATCGAAACCACGTCCTTTCACTTGCCGGGTGAACGCCATAGACCACTAGACAACAAACGTCTCAATCTGTCCTTGGAGCTCGTGTGCACTGAAAGGGACCGTACATGGACGGCCGTACCTGATCAGTGCACACGAACTCCAAGGAAAGATGGATAGATCCGTTGCCTTTGTAGTCTAGTGGTCTAGGGCGTTCACCCAAAAAGTGAAAGGACGTGGGTTCGATTCCCCGCAAAGGCTGTTGCGTTTTCTATCTTTCCAAAAATTCATCTTCGCAACAGCCAGTTGTGAAAACCTTCGAAAGCTTCATTTCTCTTCATGTGAACCATTTTCACAGCTCTCTATGCCCCCCCCCCAGAATATCCCATGACCCTGGCAGGATTTTCCCAATACATTTGGTCTCCTCACCCCTTTTTACAGAATTTTTTCCTTCACCCCGCTAGCCCAGTTCATAGGATTCCGTGTTGTATCTGAAGCTTTCTTAGCCACTCTGGTGTGTGCCATTAGCCTACTGAAGAAGCGATATCGTCCACTTCAAGAAAGACTGGAATTGGATGTTCCGTCTGATTTGACCACCCTTTTTGTCTCATGAGAAATCTATAGCATAAGCGTCCAAATATTAAGTACGTAAGCTTTGGCAAGGAAAATAAAAAATTGACAGATTTTCCGTTGTGGGAGGTTTCGTGGTTTTTTTTTGTTTTTTTTTTTGACCAATCATCAACAATTACACTAGTTCTGGTACATGTGATATATATTTTATTCTCTCTTTCATATTTTCACAGGTGAAAAGGCTCAAATAATGGCTGGAGAAGGCGGTGGTGGGTGATCATTAATTAGTTGTTTATAGCTTACATGGATTTAGTGAAAACAAGTGCTGCTTGAGAAAAGAATTTTGTAACATATTTCTCTATCTCATACTTCCCGCAGGTAGACAAATGCAAATAATGACTGGAAATGCTGATGGTAAGTTCTTCTCAAAGTTTATCTCACATGTAAATAGCATAGCTCATACGATGTTATAAATGCTGTGTAATCTAAAGCTGGGCGATACCGGTTAAACACGACTATACGAGATAGCTTTAGACAAACTTATTTTGGCGCCTTATTTACACACCAAAAGGCGCCAAACTGGAAATGTCATTGTTTGGTAATTTTTGTCCCCTGCGTCTCAAATTTCACTGAAAAGTATCATTTCTTTATTTAGCTCTGTAGGCATACTGTATATCAATGATTTGTAGCATGCATTTTGTATTATGAGAAACGATTAATGAATAAAAAATATATAAACCTGTTTTTATGGCATAAATTTGCGAATTTTTCATCATTCTCAACTTTTTTTCCCAAACATTATCCTGAGAATAAAATCATACAGTAAAATGGATGCCAGCAATCACTGATATACGTATTTCGAAACGCAGGGGATTAAAAATGACCGTTCCCGTTTTTTGCCTTTTGGTGTGTAAATAAGGCACCAAGCTTGTTGAAACACAGATCTTTTAAACTAAGAGAATTGAAATTGTTGTTATATTGATACTGAAATGTCATTAAAGCATTTTTAGTAAGAAATATACAGTAATAAATTTTCATTTGAACGTCCCTTTTCCCCTTAACTTCATTTCAGTGATTACCATGGGGGGCGATTCTTTTGAATTACATTTCGCGTCACTTAATGGACGGAGTAAGACACCAGCAACAGTCGATAGCAATAGTAATGGAATGAGATTCGAGCAACTTAAGGTGTGATAGTGATAGGAACCGAGAGACACCCAAGCTCTGTCACACTCGGTGATAAAAGCACATTGTCCCTGGAGACACGGATGCCTCCGGGGAACCTAACCACTTATTGAGCTTGAGAAAGATATATTACATACATGGGCGGGTACCATTACGCACCTCGGCAGTAAACGAGTATAAAATTTATGATCGAAAAATGATGATTCATGTAAATAATTCACAATTATTAAATCACAATAATTGTGAATCAAAATAATGTAAAATCACAATTATAAATCACAGGTTATGAATTACGAAATTGTCATAATAACCGGCATAATCGAGAACAGTTCTTGATAAAATTTGATTTGCTTCTCTTCAGAGATTTTCTTTGAATCAGTTACTATCACATCAATGAAAGCTGTCAATCTGCAGTTGGGTTGATCTATTCGCTGCACCGTGTGTGGTTTGATTTGGTCCAAAGACATTCGTCAGCAATTGCTGCCTGTATTTTCGATAAGCCCGCGTGGATCATACTATTCTCGACTCTACTCAGGCTCCTCTTCTTGCTCTTTTCTAAACAGATGTATGAGATCGCTGTCTAGGTGTAGTTGACGTCGTATTCATAGCATAGGTGGCTCTCTATCTGGTTCTGGCTCCGCGCCTGCAGCTCTGATATCCTCAAGGTTGCAAATCTAGAAAGCAGACCAGTTTACGTATTTTACTTTTCGAATTTTTCCGCTTCAGGTTGCACTAAAGCCAAGGTATTCGCAAATTTTCAGCTGGCTCTCTGAAGTGGAAGGCCGTTTTCTTAGGGCACAGAGTTGCGTAGTGATGACGAGCGCCTATGGCCGAACATGCACATTTATCACTGGGGATTGATTTGAACCTATGAAAGTTAGCCAGAAACGGACCATGTCCCGTTACGAACATTATCATCTCACGCGACCATTTATGGTTCCGAGGCATTACATGCCTCAGGATTCAACTTGGGGTGTGACATACGCCGGACTTCAGCGTTGTATTTGGCATACTCCTTTGATTTCTTATCTATCCATGATCAATTCGTGATATTATTCTCAAAAAATAAGGGGTTATAACGGCCATTCACAATTCAAAATGGAGTATATTTGCATAAAAGTATTGCAGAGATCGTCGTTTTCCTGATGCATATGAGTAACTTACCCTGACTCGGTGAATATAATTCGCCATACGGGGGTTCCACGAAGGGACATCCATTTTCTCTAAGTAAAGAAAAATAAAATATTTACATCCTAACCCAGGGAGCAACCACAAACATCTCGCGAGCAGCGATTTGGTGCCCCTGAAGCTTACAATTCACTCTATTTCTCATTCTTATATTAAAGAAAAGCATACTTAGGGATTTATATGTTTAAATGAATATTTACATGCACATATTAATTAAACATTAAGCCAATCAGGCTGTTGCGGAAGACTTACACGCAGACGCTTCACTTCATTCTTGAAAAGACGTTTGACCTGGACAGACGTATAGGTTTCTCGTTCCGCCGAGCAACGAGATTGAAGATTTGGTAATCAGTCCAATGGGAAACTCAGTCAGTGTGATATTCTTATCCTCTGAAGACGACACTCATAGCGTGTAGAAATGAATAATGAATTTTTAGCACTTCTGCCTTATATATATTTATATATTATATAATTTTTTTTTTCAATTTATTTATCTCACCATAAGAGGGTAGACTTCTCCTACGGCGAATCACTAACGGGGAGTATAGTGAATGGGGGAGATGAATGTACACCTTGGCCCTTCAACCTACGCGAATACTTATCTGAATTGAATTTCTGTCTGTACTCGTACTTTACTAAACAAGAATAGTCCAGGCTACATCACCCAATGATAATATCACCCATCACTCACTCAGTAGGGCTGGCTAGACAGTCTTGGAGTATCCATTGCCACAGTTCAATGGAAGGTATTAATATTTCGATAAATCTCATTGTGTTCTGTAATGTTCTACGTATTGTTAGACATGTTGTTCATGATCTAATAGTATTACTTAGATAATAATATATACATAAATATTAGAGAGATATAATAATTTTTGCTTTATTATCATGATTTTTTCTGTTTCCTAAAATTTGTCTATCGATACTTGAATACCAGACCTATCCTTGCAGGCCCTAAAGTTCAAGCAATGACTGGCGATGGTGGTATGATGATAATTTATATTTGCACTATGTACCAAAATTTTTATTTTTTGAATATAGCCAAATGTCTATCAATGTTCATGTTACATGTTAACACATTCATGCATAATGGACACTAAACCATGAATTTATGTTTTTCTCCATACAGGGTGTATACTATCAGCTACCCAATAATTATACACGTGATTTTTTGTGAAAACCTAATACGGGAATGTGCTTTGAGTTTTTTGATTCGACCAATAATTAAGGAGAAAAACGCTTTAAAAATTAACTGTGCCACTTCATAATCCTGCCAAATTCATCGAATGTACACCAATCGTATAACTTGGTGTTTTTAAAGCTGTCAAAAAGTCTCTAATCGAAATCGAGGAAACACACCTGTTTTTTACAACTCCCTTTTCACATTTTTACTCAGTTTTTACACCCAAAACATAAAAATGTTCTTGCTTTTGATCAAGTTCTTCAACGCTTTTTTTTCATTTGATTTGTCTCATTTAAATGAAAAAAGTGCCGCGAACAATTCTGAATGAGTTTTTTTTCTCCAGTTCCAAGTTAGAAGTTTTATGGAATTTATACATCAGTCTCCCAAATTTTTTGTTCCATCACCCCCGATGATATCGATCACAGTTACAAACTGTCGTCATTAAGTATAATAACAAATAGAGTTTAAACCTTTTACGGCATCTCATTTATGTTATGAGTGCATGCATAACACAATGTTCAGAACCGTATTTAGAAGAATAAACAGTAAAGATTTAAGACTTTCCTTTCGAAAATTGAGAGCTAGGTAGGAAGGGGGGGGGGCATGATTATATTCTGAAAAAAATTAAGTACGCGGAATGCAAGAGCAATTAAAAGGGGCGGAAAACATTATTAGTTGTCGGGGCAGCAGGAACCTGAACACTCTTTCTGCTAAGAAGGGCCCGTAGCGAACGCCCCCAATGAATCTTCATCTGAAAAAAATTACCAAGTTCTGCGCTGATCACGGAGTCTGAAATGAATTTCGAAGTTGTTGAAATGTTTCTTGTAAAAGAAAAAGGAAGTTAACTTTTCACGACAGAGCACGGATTCATAACCGGCAAAATTTCAGCGCGATAAAAATCAACTGCAGTCACGAGGAAATGAAAAATCTTCATTGCAACATGTAGAATTGCGGTATGAAATGTGATTGAATGGATTATCAATAGAAAAAGATAAAAAACCTGAAACCAATTATGTTTAACATGGGAATTCATAAAATAATTAGTTTGGGAAAATTTTCTGATTGAATCGCTATTATTTTACTGTTTCCCCGCTTTCGTGGCTTACGAAGGTTTTTACGTGTAACAGTTTTGATAATCTTTTAAAATATTTCAAAAGTACTGTCCTGTTTTATTGCCGTATATGTGATTTAACTCCAAAGCCAGGGTAAGAGAAAAAAACGCGTAGTAAACAACACTATACACTCTGTATTCACCTTCCCACAAAACATTTCACTTAATAGTAAAGCAGCGCAAATTACCACATTTCGGCAAAAAAGTGCTGAATCAGTTAAACAATATTTCAGACAAATCTGATTTGGTTAATACTTTAGAAATCTGGTGATAAATTTTTCAATGTAGTGGTTAAAACTAACAAATGATAACAAGATTATAATATCACGCTAAATGGGGAAAGAAAGCACTAATCATGGAAGTAGATTGCCGAACTTGGCTTCTGACGGGATTTAATATTTAGTTCATTTTCAAAAAGCCTGCAACCCTCTGTAGAGGAAGAGATTTACTTTCGTTGGGTATTTGGCGTGTAACTGCCAGTCACAAAACTCCAAAAGCTATAACTCCCGAAATATTCGTCGTATTATAAAACGAAAAAAAACCACTTTTCTATATTAGTTATTCACAAGGAATTGCGTACTTAATTATTGGACATCCGATAGTATCCACCCTGTATTATTATGAGTACTTGAAAATTCGATTCTTATATGAGTACTTGAAAATTCGATTCTTATATGAGTACTTGAAAATTCGATTCAACAACAAAAATAATTATAAATATTTTCAAATTAACAAAATAAATCAGTAACTTTGATGAATAAATAAAAAATAAGCCATTGGGGCTCCGTCATAGAAATTATATACCACAAAGGGCTCCGCGAGTCAAAAAAGATTGAGAACCGCTATACTAGAGCATCACTAGAATTGCCACTCAGAAAAAGAGGGGAAATAATAGATTCAGAAACACTAAAACTACATCAGATAGGATGAACTCAAGTGAGTGGTGTAGAAAAGTTCCGGTAAGAGTAAGTCAATGGTAGGTTGACATATGGTAAAGTTTCAAGATAGGTACTGAAATTTTTAAAATTAGTGCTCGGGCATGCAAGAAACAGGTGATTTAATTACCGCTGTACATGTTCAGAATATTTTAATTTACGTGGATATAAATCAGCAACGGCAATGATGACTCCTTTCCACAAGATTCAGGTCATGCGTCACAAAATATTCTTACACCACGGACCCCTTAAAGTTTCTCTCTCAAAAAAAAACAAAAAAACTGATTTTTTCTTTTATAGCAGCAGCGAAGAACTATATTTAGGCAGTTTTTACCTTCTGATGCAGTTTCCGGTGATGCTTTCCTTATGATTAATGGCTTATTTTTATATTTTGTACTTTTCCTCAATGCGTGTGATTTCAAACCATCCTGCACGATGACGTTTAAATATCGTCACCCGCATACTCCTATAGGAAAGGTACTCAGAAAACACCGGAGACATGAATACGCAAATTTTCACTTTTCCGTTTTATCAGCTGGTGGGACCACTTATTCTGCTAAGTTTTTCCAGAAACGCGAATGCGTGCCTCCTGTTCGAACACACGTTACAAATATTTTAGGAAAATAACATTCATAGAGTAACATGGGTAGAAAAAACATTTAAACGTCATTTCTCTAATATTAGAAATTTGCACAATCATTTTTCTGGCAAAAGGGCGACGATGCACAAGGTGAAAACTTAGATCCGTTTAAGCTCATATTACTCGTGAAACGTTGATTATAGAAACTAATGTATAATTAGAAAAATTCAAAATAACGTGTTCATTTTAGATGAGTTTTTCCTTTGTAGTAGGAACTACGTGTGTACCGAGATACAAAATGTCATTGTTCACACGGAATTCTCGTCTTCTAACTTCCAATTACGAAGTTGTTGCCCTGTCTGTCCAGAGCCATAAAAATGTCATGTATTTAAGTGAAATATTAACTGAGATATTTGAATTCAAAGTAACTGAAAATGAGGGAAAATTAGCATTTCAATCATATGCATAGTACAAGAAAAGATTTTCCTTTGATGTATGCTATTCTTTCCCTCATTTTCAGTAACTTTTCAATCCAAATAATACCGCTAATATTGCATTTCTAAACCATGACATTTTTTTAGGCTCAAGAGAAACAGGCAACTACTATTTAACTGGAAGTTAAACGACAGGAGACCGTATTAAAAGTTAAATTCTGTGCTTCAGAACAAAAACATTGACATTGAAAACCTACCAGGTGTTTTCATGTAGAAACTATATAGCCCAACAAGTTTGATCCTTTAACGGCTCACGGCAGAGACTTATTAAATCATTTTGAAATTGTATACAAGTCATACATGAACGTATATAACCAAGTACAATTATAAAATCATGTATAATATAAACTGAGTGACAATTCTTCTTTTTTAAACAATGAGTTTCTGAACATCACAAGGATTGTTGCGTCTCAGAGACAAGTACGAAATCTGGTGATCATACATTTGAGATGGTTGTACATTTTTTCTACCCATACGGAAGGAAGAGAATCCTATTTTTCGATATGTGACGCAAATATTGTATTAGGCTTATTTTGAACTATCACATTTCAATTTAGTAGAGGGCTAAAGACTTTCGTGACAGGTGTCGTCATGAGAAGGTAGTTCCAGACGACGTTTCGTTCACATTGCTGCAACATATTGTGATCACTCGGTAGTTACTAATTAAGCACTGTGACTAAAGGCCCGTTTACACGAGGCAAGTGCTTTAGTTGGTAACTTAATTTTAAGTTGCCAAGTATGATACAATGTATGCAAACGATAAGGGCCGTTTACACGGCTTTAGTTGGCAAGTGCGCAAGTGATTTAGTTGGTAAGTGAGATACGAACGGTTCTATTTTTTCCGGTTAAGTAGACCTATGCACATGCACGAGTGGGCATGGCCTGCCGCTCTGGAGGGGTATTTTTGCTCTCTCACGGAGGGGTTTATTTTGATCACAAGCGTTAAGCTGTTCATGCTCCGTCGTCTCCTGAAGTTTCGCTAGAATTCCGCGGAAATATTGGATGGTGAGGTGGCCAGAGGACACAACCTTCAAGTTTGTTGAAAAATATCTTCGCAATGAATGTTTTTTGAACTATAGAAATGAAAATTACCTTAACAAACAAGCCAAAAATTATTCCATGTTAGAGAAAGCTATGGAATATTCTGTCGACGTGATGTCAGGAGTTGAAAATAATTGAAGATTCAAAAATATATATAAGGTGTGGAGGATTAATATATTAAAAACTGGAGGGAGGTTTCGAATATTTCTCTCGTCCAGAACGAATTTGCTGCCATCTGTTGTAAAAATACAGCATCTCTCTAGATAAAATTAAAATATAATAATAATTTCGAACATTTGGAAATAATTTTTATGTTCAATGAATTTTTATTATTTGAGTTTTAACCCTTAGAATTTCCTACGAATGCCAAGAACCTACTCCCGTATTTTCGGCTTACAAAATTCATAATTTATCTCCTGTTTAACTTCGATTAAAATATCATATAATCGATATTTACAACTTGGAGGAGAAATAGAGAAATCTTATATTTCTTCTCTATGAGTTACATAAGTTTATAATATGTTGTGTATTCTTTTTTTCCCTCTTGGGAAAGTGAAAGTGAATAAATTTATATTCTTTAAAACAAATATCATATAATGTGGCTCTGATCACAGTATTCGTAAGTTCTACCTGATCATCTTCATCCATCGTTACGAAAGCTATGAGCTTTGAAAAAAAGCACTTCTCTGAATGCCAGATAAATAAAAAATTATTACTATTATTCTCTCGCGCGTTGCGTCTCTCTGTTCACGTGGATTTAAGTAGACTGAAGCGGGCATGCGCTAACTGCGTTCGCCTCTGTAAAAATTATCCAATGAACACCTACTTACCACTTACGTGTGGACACTTTCAAGAAGAATCGGTAAGTTAAAGTTACCAACTAAAGCACTTGCCTCGTGCAAACGTGCCTTTAGTTTACCTCAGCACTGAAGCTTGCAACAACAGATATGGACAAAATTCCTGGAAGCCAGAAATCCATAAGACCACGACTAATTAGCCTTTAACTACCTTCTCACTGCATTTCAGTTTATTAAAATAGATTTTGAATCTTGGCTGATATTATAAAAATATCTTTTTATTTCACATCAATTTTTATGAAACAATCACTTTCGCGTATAAATATTTAGTTTTGAAATCAACTTTTCCTTCTTTTCACTCTCTACACAGGACCAAATATCGCATCGATGGCCAGAAGTGGTACGTATTTACTCATAGATATCTCAAAAGAGAATATAATAGAGCTTTTTCAAGATCTGAAAGGGTTTGATAGTAAAAAAAATCTATCTATATTAATGAATTATCCCTATTTTAATAGTTTCAAGTAGTAAGTCTTGTACAGCGTTTTCCCATACTATAAGATAGTGGCGCTATGAAAACAGTTTCTATAATAGCTGATTTTTATATTTTATTCTTTTCTCCTTGTTACAGATCATGAGGTCGAGAATACTAAACCACATGGTACGTGTACATATACATTTTTAATTATCAACAAGAGCCTAAAGTTTAGGCACTAAAAATGGACGAAATAGGCAGGCAGAAAGGCATTAAAGATGCCTAAAATAGGCACTGAAGTCATTTAGAATCTATGGAAAAAATAAAAAAATAAATACCTACTAGCTTGCCGACTCTGGAAAATTAATAAAATAATACCTATTCACAAATCAGGTCCTTACTCTAACCTCCTGAATTTTAGACCAATCGCCATTACCTCTACCTGCTGTAAACGTTTCAAGCATATAGTTGCCAAGGAAATCCGTTAACACACACCCCTTGAGCCAATTAACTTATTTTTCCTAACCAACACGGCATTAGATCGTCACACACACACACTATCTGTTTCTACCCAATTAGTCCTTTTCAATCATGACTTATCTGACAGTAATGACAAAAACCTACATACTGATATCGTATACTTGGATTTTTCCAAAGCATTTGACAGGGTGCCCCATAGTGAATTTCTTCTTGAACTGTAAAAAACCTTGAATTATGTGTTTAATTACAGAAATAGGTGGAGGCCTTCCTTGTTGCTCGCAGTTTGTCTGTTTCAAGGGCTAAAACTCCTCATACTTCCGGGTCAAGTCTGGCACGCGTCAGGGATCTGCCCTCTCCCCGTATTATTTCTAATTTATATTAATGATCTACCATTATCAACCAATTGCTCCATCAGACTATAAAAATACATCTACATCTACATAATTTACAGCAGATCCGAGCAAAATTCTCTCCAGCACAACCTTAACACTGTATCCGAATGGTGCTCGTCTTGGCAACCACACCTAAACATCTCTAAAATAGTCTTCATAAAACTTATCCGTAAAAGATCTCCCCTCGAATTTCCTTACTGAATTAGTAATTATTTAATCACAGAGGTGTCCCATTACAAATATCTGGGTGTGATAATTTCTGCCGACCTTCGTCGTAACCTCAAATATTCCACCCGTCGCCTCCGATATCTATGCTTCCATACTTATATCCTTCCTGTCCACTTCTGCAAAATTTGGGATCCCTATACACAAATCATTATATATAAGCTGGAATCTATCTAAAATAAATCTACCCGCTTTGTTTTAAACTGCTGGTCTTCCTGTTTCCATCACACAGCTCAAACGCCAACTTAATATCCTCCCACTTGCCTCCCGTAGATATATCGCTCGCCTATCATTACATTTCAAAATTATACACGGCTATTTTAACATTGACACTAACCACATTATAATCAAATCTTCACATTTTTTTCAATGGACTTAATCACTCCAAAAAATTGAAACCTTTTTTGCATCCACAGATTGCTTCAAATTTAGTTTTTTCCCGTACAATTATTGACTGCAGCAACCTTCCATCAAATTCCTATAGAATGTACTTCAATCTCTGATTTTGTATGTAGCATCAATCGTCTATGTCAAATCCCATCATCGCACCCTCTTGTATAAGCCTTGACCAAACTATATTTCGTATAAATAAATAAATAAAACTAAAGTATTAAAGAGCGAGGTCTAAAAACTAGCTGAAAAACTGATTGAATTTAATCCCTCTACCGCTTTAATTTTGGTTTATAATAACTGCATTATAATGCAAGTTAAACTAATTTAAAGCCCAAAATAAAATGTTAGTATACCCTCATTATTAGGTCAATTCTAGGGCCACAATTACCAGACGCGGAGCTAGTAGAGAAAATGACCTTTGGGACTCCGAGTTGCGAATAACTCTCATTTATTTGTTGTTATTTTGAATTGTCATTATCATTTGTACATAGCTACATCGTTCTAATGTAGTAAAAAAAATTACCTTTTTTATATTACCACATATACGGGACTTCTTCAACCGCGGGCCGTGTGTGGATGTCTCACACCCCTGAGGGCGCTGGCAAATTTAATCGAATACCAAATATGTATGTAAAATACACAGCCGTGGTTGTTTGCAATGCGCATTTATGGTGTAAAAAACAAAATCAGTAGAACAACATGGGCCCCAGAGCTCTGCTTACTCCTCAGACGAGACGTTTCGCATCAAAATAGAAGATTCGTGTGTTTATCTTTACACTTCCGGTTTAGCAACAGATTACTGTCCCGAGGGAATCTCCAAAAATTGCGTTATAGATATTTTTCGTAACAGTTTATATTTAAGCGATTTGTTGGAAGTGGAAGATAGGGACTTATCTCTTCTTAGACTTATTTTATAGATAACGCTTTTATATATCATGTCGATTGCATTTAACATCTTAATGCGTATGGTTATGAATTCAACTCTCCTTCTTTCTATGAACAGAGGCACAAGTTCCATCAAAGACCAGAAGCGGTACGTATTTTTTCATGGATATCTCAAAAGAACATGTAATCGATTTTTGTCGATAAGATCTTTCGGAAGAAACTGGTGATGAAACGTTCTTCAAGTCTTGAATTCCCTCTGTATTAATGAGTTATCTTTGTTTAGTTCTGTTATGAATACACGGTATAATTTAATTCTATAGAAACAAGATTTCAATTTTCTACGAATATACCGGGACACAGGACAGTTGAACGATAAAAAAAAATCGATTTTTTTATTGTTTCAAATAGAAATACTGGTTGTATATTCTTATTTTCAACATTCTATATATTTTCCTGAACATTTGATACTTAACTTTTTGTTCTACGGGCAGTAAAAATCGAGATAGATGGGAATATATGTGTGACATGAAATTCCAATTTCACAAGTTTAAAGGCACTTCAAGCTACCCGGTTTCATGTTTACCTCATATGTTTTGCGTGCACATACATTTGTTATAGGCTTTTTCTACTTCATCTACATTCGAATTCACTCTTATGAGTTTCCCCCCCCCCTTTTTTCTTCATTGAGTTGAAGAAAAATGTTTCTTGCACTTTTTTTCATTTGTTGCATTCCGTGCACGTGCCTCAGATAGTCTATCATGTTCTTTCGTGTAACATTGCAATTTAATTTATAATTATTTTATATTTATTTTTTTTCATGAGTGGTTATTTGTTAGTGCAGATATTATTCAGTGAAATCCCCCTTTATATATGTTTCTAATATTATTAATTAATGACGGGGACCATACGACCCATATTTCCAGGGGCAGTCCCGGTGTTTTCTGTTTTTCTGGCCGTATCGACTTTTTTTGCAAAAATGCCCTGGTTTTTCCCATATGTTGAAGCTTACTTCAATTCATTATTTTCATCAAAAACGTTGATACAGATAATTTTCATAGCTCAATAACTAGGAGTTGACGACGACATTATTTTCAGTATTTTTTCCGAATGTTAAACGTATTGGCAACACTTCGGTTGTCTCACTAATGCACCTGTTCGTGTTCCAGAAATTGTTTTAGTTCTGTTTCTGGGTTTCTACTTATGCTGTAAGGAGGGTGTTCCTCTTTAGCCCGCTATTGACTTTGCCTTCATCAAAACATTGTAAGGAAAGGATTTTTAAATGTAATGACCCTAGTTGAGTTCCAGTAACGTTATAACCGAGTCCGAAAATGTCGAAGAAAAGAATATGCAGCTTCAGAGCACTCCAAAAAGAATTTAATTTCATCAAACTACATGGCATTCAAAACGATTTGCCCAGAGTAATGTGCACACATTGTGCTGCTCATTTTTCCGTTGCCCATGGAAGAAGAAATGACATCAATCAGCATGTGTCGACCCAGCGGCACAAGAATGCTGGAAAGGCTATAGCTTCTGCTAAAAGGTTTTCAAAAATATTGTATTTTCTAAATTTTCTTGCATTAAACATATCTGTAATAATGCCAGCGATGTTCAAAATGCATTTAATAATCTCAAAAAATTCTTAATATGCAACGGGTTTCTTTCTCACACCAAGGACTTACTTCCTCCTCACACCACTCACACCAATAACTATAACTGTTCCCTTTGAACACTACCCGGTACACCTAGGACTAGCACATGCTATGTACTTCACCTTCTGCATCTATTTTTTATATTTTATATATTTTTATGAATTTTTTTTCTTACAACAAACTTAAGAATCAACGACCCTTGCCTATTATGTCAATCTTTTTTGTCATTTTTCTTGGGTGAGTTGCTAATTCATCTCAAATGTTACTCACAAAACACATTAAATGCAAAATTAATTTAAGAGAATTTTTATCTCGTTAGTTCTCTGTTCTGTGGCTTTTTCCCAATTGCTGTGTGTGAAGCGGCAAAGCATTAAAATGGCAAATTAGAGTATGAAAACATGATGTGAATGTTAAAAACTGATTATATTATTGAACATTGAGGCTATCCTCATGAATCTGTGTGGTATTGGGTTTGAGAAAAAATCATTATCAAAATTCATACTTCGCAATCTTTGAACGCGCTTTTCTCAAAACAAATTCTTCCTATTTCCTTGAAATTTATTTGGTATGTGTCTCTTATACCTAGGCGCATAAAATGAAATAGAATGGTAGACATCTCCATTGAAATTTAAGATTTTTATTAAAATTTGAATATAAAAAATTCATAAATTCTTGAAAATTTTCATAAAATTTGAAATTTTAAAGTTTTTGAATTTTTAAAATTACATTCATTTAAATAGGCTAGTTCTTCGCATTGAACAAGCACGTTTAGGACAAAAAAAAAATTTTGTGCAGAAATTCAAATTTGAGCAGATGAAATTGCGCGCAGTGGTGGTGTGTATAATCATTTTTTTTTTAATTGAACTTTTGTTTATAAACAAGAACAAATAACAAAATGGTTTACAAATTTGATGGATGCATATCAAATTACACATACTTTAAATGTGACCCTCTAAAATTTTTGAAAATTGGGTAAATTGGGAATGTTTTAATAATGGTTGACATTTTTTCAATTGGATGTATAATTGGTAAAAAGTGTTAAAATATTGATTCCATAAGTAATATTAAAATACAATATATGATCGTTAAATTTTATTGTCAGTATCATGACAATGAAAGTCTTCTCAAC
Source organism: Pholcus phalangioides (assembly GCF_987345545.1). NCBI lineage: Eukaryota > Metazoa > Arthropoda > Arachnida > Araneae > Pholcidae > Pholcus > Pholcus phalangioides. The sequence goes on from NW_028301598.1 coordinate 210,097, forward strand.
TGTCATTTTTTCAATATTTATTCTTTTCACGGGCCCTGTGTCCCCTTAAATTAATAGAAAATTATTTGGGAGGATTATAATCTGCTAATTTTCAGGACCATTGCCGATTATGGGTCGGAGTAAATTAATGTGGTGTCGGTGAGAAATTTCTTTGTTCCTGTGCTTGGTTCTCGATTTTTTTCTGTTCTCACAATCATTTCGTATTTGCTTTTTGGATTTAATACTTCAATGTTCTTATTGTATTTGTCGATTAGTGTTCAAATGTTTTTTAGTATTTGGTTGTATTCGTCAACGAATCTTGTTTTGTAGGACATCCTTGTTCTCTTAAAGGTCAGCATCTTAGATTGAATTCCAGTGTTTTCGGAACGATTGGAAATTTTTTCCCCTTTTTCGCTTTGTTTGAACTGTCAGCTTTTTCAGTTGATTTGGATGAGTTGGATTTGAGTTGATAATCTACGGGTTGTCTATTTGCTCGTACTAATTGGGAAAATATTGTTTTGGTGATTTTGTTGTTTCCCCCGTTTTGATAAACAATTTTTCGGTGGTTTTTTTTTGCATAAAGTAGCAAACAGAATAGTTTTATTTTTCTTGCATTCTTGGTAATTCGTATTTATTAATTTAGGCTTAATACTTTTACAAAATTCGTCGAAAGACATTATTTGTAGAGATGTTCATGTCCCAGTGGGGGCATGAATGTTGAATTTTCGTCCTTATATATAATCATCATCTACACAAATAACCAGTCTTCGGATGAATCTTGTATTAACAAGTGGAGAGGATATTTCTATATAATAATAATATAATAATATAATAACGCGATCCTCACGTATTCCCAAGGGATCAGCATGATCCTTCCAGGGAATTTGTTGGTGTTAGTAAACATCCATGCCCGAACCCAGACCTGCACAGTGAGAAGCTAGTTCCCTAACCACTCGACTGCCAGGCGGCTTATATGCTTAATACTTTTGTCTTAGTAGACAAAATTTTCTCGTAGATTTGTATTGGAACGTATCTAAGGTTATTTTAATCGTTTCTCAACGATTCTCTCATTTTTATAAGTGTTGTTTTATTTCATTTTTTTCTTCGAACTTTAACATTATTATCAAGTATGCCTCGACGTCGAGTATTCATATACAGGTTTTGCATGGGGTTTTCCTGATTTAGTGGAACTGTAGCTAATAATTTCAAGTGTGAGTATGGTGTGGAGAAGGCGCGGTTAGACCTCGAGGTCGAAGCGTTACGGGGACGGTTAGGATTCTTGAGAGCCCGGGGATAACAGAACCACCTGTTGACGAAGAAGCAATCTCCACGAACAACGACAATTCAGAGGAATGGGGAGTTGTAGATGAGGTAGAGGGGGGTGATAGTAGTGACTTGATTGAAGGGGATTGACTAGACTTGATTGAAGGGGTGCAGAGAAGAGCTACGCGTGTCCTTATTGGCACACAGGGCTTGAGTTATGAAGAGAGACTTCATTTTTTGAATATGTTTACATTGGATGAACGCAGGTGTCGAGGAGACATGATCGAAGTGTTCAAAATTTTCAATGGGATGGATAGCATGGGCCATGAACTTTTAGTACACCGCCAATCGACTGCTTTTACAAGGGGACACCAGTATCGATTTGTGAGGGACAATGCAGGGTTATGGTGTCGCAGGGAATTTTTCTCTAATAGGGTTGTTAATAAATGGAATAGCTTACCGCCGGAGGTAGTAAATTGTAACACAATTGACACGTTTAAAAAGAAATACGATAAACATGTTGGGGTAAATCGAGAAGCTTTCCATTCTTAGAATAAGACAACCATAAGTATTTTTTATGGACATTGTATAATATGTTATCACGTGTATATATATTGTTTATAATTTGTGTTAATTGCATTTTTAATGGGGTTGCTGTATTTTTGAAATATATGACATCCATATTTTTATGGGCATCTTTTTATCAGCCACCTCGTTGGGCATTTTGCCTGTTGTGGCGTTGTATTTGTATTTGTATAGTGATGTAATTATTTGGGATTCTATGGTTGACGGAAAATGTCTGTGCAGGGTGCTGCTGTCTTCCGTGGGGAGGGGGGGGGGAATAACCGACTTTCGGAACGGTTTCAGTAGGCGAAAGGTCCCTGGAAGGAAAATATTGTGGGGGTGGGAGGAACGGATTTTAGCGAGTCTCTGTCAGAGTACCGGGGCTTAGAATAATCCGGGGGGGGGGCGTCAGATGTGGTTGTGATTCCAGTACTACCAACGAGTATTAGGACATTTAGAAACAGGATACAGTATTTAAACTCATGGATGATATGCAGGTACTCCTCTCTTGGGACCATGTTTGCCTGGTTCCGTTGATTGTTTTTATTGCATTTATTGCTGGCCTCTACTCCTCGATAATCTCGTGCCAAATTCCCAAATATCCAGCACTTAAAGCACTGGAGAGCTCGATCACTTCACATTTCTGCAATCCTACGCACACCGCTCTCCTCTTCAATGATAGCGTCTATATCATAAACTATGATCTTTGGTTGCATTTTCTTCCATACACTTCATGTCCGTTCCTCAATCTTCTGAGTATCTGATCTTTGCTAAGTTACTTATTGTGGAACTATGATGGGAATAGGCTTGTACAATATCCAACTCCGTTAGACCTACATTTCCCCAAGTTAGTTCATCCACCCCTTCCCGGAAGGACTTCACTACACTCTCCTCCACCTCTGCCGTTTTTCCCCTTCTCATATTTACCTTTTCCCTACACCCTTCATGAAGACGCTTTTGTAGGCCTTCATCCATCTGTGCTTTCCATGAAGCTTTTCCTTCAACTGAAAGGTTCCCTCCAATAATAGCCCCATTTCTTTGAGTTTCTTTTTTCGCTATGCCCTGACTATGCTCTTCTTCGAGGATGACGTCACTGCTCGCTATCCATAGAAAGGTTTTTAACAGCTGGATGATGCGAAGATATATTTTGGAAAGAGAGAAAATTCAACTGCCTGAAAGTGAAAGGACGTGGATTCGATTCCCCGCGGGGCAGTTGAATTTCCTCTCTTTCCAAAGTATATCTTCGCATCAGCCAGCTGTTAAAAATCTTTGTATGCTCTTCTTTCATATCTTTCACTAATTCTTCATTTGCAGTTTTCAAACGCTCAAGGAGAGTGATCTCTGCTCTTCTGTTTCAGCCTGATATCTGGCTCCCACAATCTCAACTTGTACTTTTGAAACAAGATCTTCTCCTTCCAATTGACCTTCAGGAATTTCATCCTGCTTCTCTTTCCCCTTTTTCAAATCTCTTCTTAGCACCTCTATGTGTGGCTGGAGTTCAGAATTCTAATTTATAAGCCATGCCACAATGTACTCACAATTAGCAAATTTTTTCTTCAACTGCTGAAGCTCAGCTTGACCCTCCTCTTATGAGCTCTACCTCTTCACTCGTGTTTTCCACAGAAAATCTACTACTGAGTTCTTTAGGCTCCTTAAGTTATTAATGACAACGTAAGCAAGGTGGCATTTTTTAAGTTAACCAATTTATTTTTCTTGCTCGTCATGCACTTTTGCCATTTTCTTGAATTACTCGAAAACCACTTTTATTTTGGCCATTACTTCATGTTGGATATTTCTTATCTGCCGGACCTCCTCTTCTAACATCTCAACTATACCCAACTATACCTTCGCGTTCTTCTAAAGTCACCGACACTGACATTCTTGGTCCTGCTTTGTCGCTTCCAAGACTTCCTTTCAAACTTTCAGCCATTTGAAATTTTGTCGAGTGAAATCATAGTTCGGACTTAGCGCCACCTGCCACCTTCCCCGTTCTCTGGTCGTAGTGACACCCATAGACTTAAGATATAAATAGACCGCGCACGCTATTGATAAAACTTGTCGAACGTGAAGAAAAGATGAGCAGTATTGTCGGGGAAAGAACAGGTTCTGCGCTATTACATTTGGCGCGTTTTCGAAGAAGCTAGGATGTTGCTGTAACGAAATTTGACTCAATTCGATCAAGTTGATGAAAACTTTCCTTCATTTTTTCAATGAATTTCGCTCATTTTTATGTGAAATATTTAGGGAGTATCAGATTTGAAAAAATAAATTCTATAAAATAAACAAATATTGGAAAACGGAACAACGTATATGTTGTAAAGCCTAATTCATTTATATTTTTAAATATTCTCTTCATTCACTTTGTCGCTTTTAATTTCGAAAATTTATTTATACTAGGGGTTATTAAAACAAAAATATATCTTTCCAGAACATTACAATTACTCTATATAGACATAATTAATGTATAATTAATTATAATGCATCATATTATGTAATGTAACACATTCACACTCATACCATATTCAGTCATGAAATAATATTCAAACAATAAGAAAAAGTGTCATTTCTAACATTCCTGAAAAACCTTTTATAACCTCATCACACAAAACTGTAAACACTTACATAAAATTTCAGGATTAAAATAGATTTTACTCAAGAAAATTACAGAATCTCATCATCAATTTCTCTAAACTATAAGAATTAAAATTCCATGTAGAGTATATATGTAATAATTTAAAGTGTGTATATATATATATAATATTTTAGGATATAATATTTCATATATATAATATAATATTTACACATGTCACATACATATGTAATCTCTTCGCTCCAAAAGTATGCATATGTTAATCTTAATTTAAGGTATTAAATCGTTTTTAGAATGATTCTTTTTCAAGATAACATCTGAGGTACACAATATATGACTTCAGGTCTTAGTACAGATATTGACTCAAAAAATCAATTGAATAATTAATTTTCTTGTTTGAAGCGGCAATTTCACATACAACAAACATAAATTAATGAATAAAAAAATTTATTTTCTGTAATAGTTTTATCTCAGGTGTGAAGAGGGGTAAAAATACTATTATTTTTAGAGGTTGTTATGCATTTTTATGCCAAACTGCAATTCTCTAGAGGGGGGGGGAAGTTTTCCTCACATTCTATTTAAATAGAATATTTTTCATAAATTTCTCCTTTTGAAAAGCATATTTTCTTCCAAGTTGAGCAAAACTCGAATGAACTCACTAGCTCGCCAAATCTCGCCAAATCTTGCGGAGACGTGTATTTCAGTTAAAACTTCATTAAACTCACAATTTCAATCATTTATTGCCAAAAATTCTATTAAAACATTTAATAATGATTCATGACATTTGAATTTTACCAAAACTTGGAACTTTAATTGAATTAAATCCAAAATGGAGTCGTTAAAAACTGAGATTACGTCAGAAATCCATTGCATCGTCAATTTAATATTCCAATTTTTAATTTATAAGAAGAGGAATAAGCAAAAAAGTATTCCCTTGTGAAAGGATACTGGTCCCCCTTTCCTAAACCGCTCAGAACATCCGAAAGCTGCGCAAGTGTTGGCCATTCTAATCAAAAATAAGACAGCGCGTGTAGATCGTCATTCGAGTAGCCATAAGGAAAGCATTGCCAGCGAGATTCCCTGACCAGCCTTTCGACCGGAGTCACGTGACTCCGGATCTTTGCTTCACATTGTAACCCCTCGCGCGCACTCTATAGTATTATTACTCTGTGGTGACACCCGACCCAAACCGCCCTGGTTTGGGTCGGGTTCATTCAAAACGATAGGGAGAGGCTTCAGATGAACTACAATATGATTGCAGCGTAGGCTAATAAATGGATCATGAACTTAAGTGTTGATAAGTTCATGGTCGATCATTTTGGTTCAAACAACCCACGTTTCACTAACGAGTTTAACGGTTAGGACTACTATCCCTCATGCAACGGGGATCACTGATAAGGAAATAATAATTGGCGAGCGACTTAGTAGTAGGTTTAGTGGCGGTAAAAAAAGCAACTAGAATATTCAGTTTCATTCTCAAAAAGGTCTTTTCGCGTTCTTCTAAAGTCATTCTTCCGGTTTTCCGCAGCTTAGTTGGTCCTGGACTGAAGTATGGCGTAAAGTTTTGGAGATCATACCTACAGAGTAACATAGACTAGGTTGAAGGGGGAAGGGAGACACAAGGATTGAGCTATGAAGAAAGATTTGAATTGAAAGACTGGTTCCGAATTCACATATAAAGCAAAATAACCTGTCGAATTGTTTGCTTTCGATCTCGGAACAAAGATGACAATACTACTTGAAACATTTTTGCGCTTCTATAACCAACGGACTAATTCTAAGGAACAAACTTCACGTTAGTTCCAGAACACATAACACGATACATTTCGGAATACACACTATTATAAATTTTGAAGAACTGCATATCGGAACTTCAGAAATGTGTACGCACAGTTGTGTGCGTTGTTCAGTAGCTGTCATCGTTATTAAAGGCACCATCTGGTATTTTGGAATGGACAGGGATGCTTTCACTCTCCTGATTCATCTGGTTATATTCATTATTGATAGACTTTATTCACGAAATTTCTTTTGATCGAGTCCCTACGCATAGCGATGTTTATGACAATGAATGTGCTGGCATACTCCTAGCGAAATGTATAATCTAATTCAGTTTTCCACCGATAGCTAAGACTATGGCGCTTAGTTTGCATTTCCAAGTGATGTCTCAAAAATCGTTGGAAAAAGCGGGATATGGAACAGCGATTTTGGCTATAACGATGATATTGACGTCACACATTTGCTCGAAGGTGGTGGATGAGTCAGAATTGTTTGTCAAGGAGCTCTACCTACGACCACATTTCCGAGAGTGACTTGATGCAATTGGTTGGAAATAATAAATGGTCAATGACAACAAATGATTATTAATCTTCCATTATCGCCTTCGATGACACAAATACAAATACAACGCCACAACAGGCAAAATGTCCAACGAGGTGGCTGAGAAAAAGATGCCCATAAAAATATGGATGTCCGATATTTCAAAAATAACGCAACCCAATTAAAAATGCAATTAACAAAAATTATAAACAATGTATACACATGATAAAATATTATACAACGCCCATGAAGAATACTTATGGTTGTCTTATTCTAAGTAACAATAGCTTCTCGATTTACCCCAATATGTTTATCGTATTTCTTTTTGAACGTATCAATTGTGTTACAATTTACTACCATTTTACAAGGCGACTACCATTGCACGTTTCAGATTTCAGGGTACACCCGATTATTAGCGAATAAGTATTTTTAGTATAAAAGGTGCTGGTTCCATTGAAATGTGTTTTAACATATGTGCTTCAATGGAAGTTTCAGAAATATTATTCAAAGGTATTGGAGAGGTTGTAATGTAATCGCTTGAAGTAAATATTTAGCGATGGTAAATAATAAATCTTGTCAGACTAATTTTTTGGAGGATATCATAAATCATTCAAGACTCCACACACACTGGTTCTGAATAAAACAGTTTTATAAATAACACATTTTTATATTATATTTCCATAACAGGAGTGGAGAATCACGCCACGAATGCCAAACCACATGGTACGTGAGTATATTATTTTCCATTATAAAACAATGTGGAGCCTTTTTTATTCATTTATGATAAGTTCATTATGAATGTATTCATTTATGATACTTTTTTGTTGAGGGGAACTATTACCATGTTTCTATTCTTATGAGCAGATAAGCATAACTTCAAGAATTTTCGAACAAAAGGTAAGTCTCTCACCAATATATAATTATTTTTTCCTACCATTTATATACACTCATGTCCATAAATTGAGGATAATGCCAGCTCCGGCAAATAAAGGTTCAGAAACAAAACAAACGTTACTTATTCATAAAGCTCATTTATTAAACAAAAGATAAACAACAAAAACGATGGTGTATGTATGATACCATTCATAAAAACTACGATTTTTGCTTCCTGGAGAAATTGTAAAAAATATCTCCTTTACAAAAACTTACTATTACATGGTTGGTATGACGGTTAATACATTGTATGTCTCCCATGCGATGAAATACAGTCCGTACAACGCCTAGGCATGCTGAGTATCAAATTATCGATCTGATATTGGGGAAGATCACTCCACTCAGCAAGCAATGCTCTCCGAAGTTCCGGTACACATGTAGGAGGTGGTTGACGGGCTGCAACTCGTCGGCCAATCATGTCCCACACATGCTCTATCGGATTAGAGTCAGGTGAGAATGCTGGCCATTCCATACGGGTATATCCTCAGATTCAAGGCATTCGTTTACGATGTTTGCTCGGTGAGGACGGGCGTTGTCATCCATAAACACAAATTCTGCGCCCATGGCACCCCTAAACAAACGTACATGTTGTTCCAGAATGATGTCCCGATAAATTTGGGCTTTCATGGTTCCGGTTTGAACATGCAGATCTGTTCTGGAACCCAGTATAATTCCACCCCAAACGAGCAATGCTGCACCACCGTAACGTTGTCGTTCAATGATGTTGTCTTGGTGGCAACGGGTACCTGGCGTTCTCCATATGAAAGTTCGACGTGAATCAGACTGCAAGCTAAACCTGGACTCGTCGGAAAACATCACACAAGCCCACTGTGACGATGTCCACATTGCATGTTCTCTACTCCAGGCTAATCGCTGCCGACAGTGAGTTGCCGTGAGCGGAACACATCTGACAGGCCTGCGAGCGTATAGACCAATATCTCCCAAACGTCTGTACACGGTTTACCTTGAAACTGTGGTACCCGTGGCTGCAGATAGCTGACGAGGCAGGTCGGATGCTGTGCTCCGTCTGCTTCTTTTGGCTGTTACTGCCAAATACCGGTTTTCATTCGGCGTTGTAACTCGGGGGCTACCTGTACTGTAACGTCTACTGACATTTCCGTTATCTTTGAATCGTTGCTAAAGCCAGAGATTACACTTTGGGCAATTCCAAGTTCCTCGGATACTTCCATCTGAGTACGCCCACATTCCAGGTGGCCGATAATTCTACCACGTAAAAAATCATCCACATGCGTCCTCTGTGTCATAACTATTCGCTTATGGCACTGAGCGCCACACAGAACTCTTTTGGGAACAATTTCACTTCTTTGCCACCATTCCTTATATACCCCCCCCCCCCTTACACTCTCGTCATTGTGATGTACTATCGGCATCATCTGGTGGCTTCCTGAAATTTGCATATCATTCTTGCAAATGTGTGTGATAATTCTGCAGGTGAAATTTTTACTTTAGATTTCGATTTCCGTGTGATTCTGAATTATCCTTAATTTATGGACATGAGTGTATAAGAGAATCAGTAAAAGTGTTTATACATGTTTTAAACACAAGAATCATTGTTTTTTTTTTTCTCGATAAAATAAAACGTAGTTTTTGCTTCATGAATACAAAAGAAAATGATTAATATGATAAATTAATTATCACATTAATTTTAACCTCATTTTCAAAAAGGTCTCTTCGCGTTCTCCTAAAGTCATTCTTCCGCTTTTTCGAGGATTAGTTCGTCATGGACTGGAGTATGCTGTAAGATTTTGGAGACCATATCTAGAGAGGGACATAGACTTGGTTGAAGGGGTGCAGAGAAGAGCTACGCGTGTCCTTATTGGCACACAGGGCTTGAGTTATGAAGAGAGACTTCATTTTTTGAATATGTTTACATTGGATGAACGCAGGTGTCGAGTAGATATGGTCGAAGTGTTTAAAATTTTCAATGGGATGGATAGGATGGACCATGAACTTTTAGTACACCGCCAATCGACTGCTTTTACAAGGGGACACCAGTATCGATTGGTGAGGGACAGTGCGAGGTTATGGTGTGACGGGAAATTTTTCTCTAATAGGGTTGTTAATAAATGGAATAGCTTACCCCCGGAGGTAGTAAATTGTAACACAATTGACACGTTTAAAAAGAAGTACGATAAACATGTTGGGGTAAATCGAGAAGCTCTGTCTATACTTAGATTAAGACAACCATAAGTATTCTTTATGGGCATTGTATAATATTTTATCATGTGTATATATTGTTTATAATTTGTGTTAATTGCATTTTTAATTGGGTAGCGTTATTTTTGAAATATATGACATCCATATTTTTATGGGCATCTTTTTATCAGCCACCTCGTTGGGCATTTTGTCTGTTGTGGCGTTGTATTTGTATTTGTATATAAATATGAATTTATGCCGATCTGAAATCGAGATTGATCAGGAGTACAGTAGTGTACAAAAAAGTATTTTGACCAATGCAATAATGGTTAAAGCTGCAACTTATTTGCATGGACTACCATGACCTTGGCATATGTAAAGCAGACCGAAGATATTTATCGGTGTCTGTAGCTGAAATTTTTTTAGTTGGAGTTGGTGAGTTTCTATTGTCTAATTTTTGTTTTCCCAATGGATCGGAAATGTTTTGAAAAGTATAGTTTAATGAAATATGAAAGTAATAATTTCTTATTCAATAAAAATATATAGAAGAGTTATTGAAAACACATAAAGGGGAAACTGTAAAATATCACATAAGAAATATTCGGTGGATTTTTTCTTGCGAAAGTGCAACTAAGGCTTGAAAGAAACGGCGATGCCAAGCTGAAGTAGCTAGTGATTTTTGTATTTCAAGAAAGTTCATAAGTTTGTGAAAGTATGTTTAATAATCTCGGGAACATATAAAAATATAATTTTCTTTCAATACAATCAAAGACAGCAGCTAGGATAGATAAAATGATTAAAGTGCAGTAAAAAGGGATCCTCGAAATGTCCACTGATGGCAAAAGAACTAATGAATTTAATTGGAAACACGGACTGAAAGCGAGTTTATCACTTGTAAAACATCGGTTCAACATAATGGGCTTGTTTGGTTGCCTTCCAAGTGGGAAAAATCGTTATTACTACTGAATTTCAGAAGGGAAAGTTTCTGCTAATTTTCTTATTGACAAGAGAAACAATCCAAGGCACTAATGGGTAACATAAAATACACATATGAGGTACTATAGGTCCTTATACGTAGTTATAAGGTAAATTATATATAGGGTAATTATTAAGGTATTCTTGGTTTTTACTGCTAAACACAACGGTGAAAGTGGAGGGAGCTTTTCTGCTAAAGGGGTCGGTCAATCTTTACCCTCTGAAAAATACGCAAGCGGCAGGTTTTGTTACAAAAACGCATTTAATAACCACACGTCATCCTTCACGACGTGGCACATGCCACTATTAACGGTATTCCAGTAATACAACGAATGTAAATAGAACTCAAAAGTTGTTAAACATTACTTGAAGGGCAAAAAATTAGTTTTATTGGTGGTGAAGTCAAAGCCCTGACTTGAATACCATCAAACATTTATAGATTGAGTTTGAGCCAGAGTCGCTCATTAAGTTAGAGTCGGAGCCAGAATTTATGTAAATTTAATGGTTTTTCAATTGTTCGAAAAGAAAAGAATGGGGGAAAAATATCCACTGACCATTGGCCAAACTGACTGAGTTCATACCAAAACATGACAAATAGTATTGTAATCTAAATTGCTTCTAGCAAAGTGTTCACTTATTATACGTGCAATGCATGACTTGATTTGATTATTTAGTAGTTGTTTGCTTTCTTATTTGTTTGTGACAAAAGACTTTGAACCAACAAAAAAGTAAATTAATTTTGCATTCAAAAAATTTAGATACGCAAAAGTGTATTGTTCATAATAGCTTGTAATGAGACTAGGCAGAGTTTACGTTTAACAGGATAGATTTCATAAAAAAATTCAAATACAAATTTTGCAGACAAATTTATGGTTGTCAAAATACTTTTGAGCGCTAGTACAGTCGCATGTAGTTTCATTTCTTCTGTAAATTACCGTTATGACATTCACACAATTAATGTATACGTTAGTATTTCCAGCTCTCTGCATGCTCTCATTTATCCAGTTTTTTATATATTTATTTTCAATCAGTTCACCACAGTAACGGACAAGTACGAACTGTGGGTAAGTCGAATTTTTTTTATGGTAATATTGGTGATTAATACCGAGCATAATAACTATAATTTGTTAGTAACCATCCATCATATACCCTTTGATCACACTCTTACCTCATCTGATGATATAAAACAGGATTTCTGCGTAATTTGTTAACTCAATAAAAACAATTAAAACTTTGCCTTTTCCGAACTTGAACTAACCCGAGGGTTTCGTGTTACTAGAACAGCCGAGCCTATAACCAGGGAAAATGGGAAGACTACTGAAGTCTATTCTCTTCGTATATATTGTGTGTGACGTTATTTATAATTTTAAATTTTTATTCAGTATGAATTTACTACAGTACGGCTATCCACTCCACATTCCAAACAATTAATATATTCAGGGAAGCCCGCGTACGGCTGGAACTTTGATGCCACCCTAACAATACCCGATCTGTTAAACTCATATATGACACTGCACATTGGCAGGATAATTAAATTGTGACATATTATTTCTGTGACGTTACTTAAAAAAAATCAATCCAATAAGTAAAAAGGATCTCGCTCCTGGAAGAGGTTGGGGACCCTACATAAGACGTGGGCCATGGAAAAAGCATATATTCGAAAAAAGGTCATGGAAGAAAAGAAAGATTAATAAACACTGATCTAGACAAAATATGCAGGAAACTGATTGTTTGTGTGATGATGATTTATGAAAAAATTCACATTTGACTCAACTGGGATTCGAACCACAGCATTAAATGGGATCGACGCTACATGATTGCGAAAAACTCACGACCCAATTAGCTGGCTGCCATCGTCAATCGCAGATACCTTTCGGCATATACGCGCTTTAAGTAAGGCGCTTTTAATTTTCTTCTATAGCGTAGTGGGTGCGCACTAGCCTGTGTTGTGTGAGAGGGATGTGGTTCGAGTCCCAGAGAGGCAAATGGTTAATGTTTTCAACAAATCACCATCTCTACACAAACAACCGGTTTCCTGGATATTTTGTATTAACAAGCGGAGAGAAAACCTTTTACTACACTAGGCACCACATCTAGGCATTTTACGAAGAGGCGAAGTGAGCAACAGTTTATTCTACGAGGGTACGTCGTTCTTTACTGATGCTTATTTTCAGTTTTCTTATTTCCACTGAATAAAAAGGATCTGCAAGAGCTTCATTTTGTGTCTTGAGATGCTGTAAAAGATGGTTTACGCCAAAGTTCCTCCAGAAGCTGTATCAGCGTAGGTAAACACTTATCGACGCTCAAGAGGCAGTGGTAGAATCCAAAAAAAAAAAAAAAATCGAAAGAAAAAAACATATTTTCTCCGCTATATGTAACCATTTCATAAAATACTATCATTAATGATTTATTGGAATAGCTTACTTGAACTTTTCGTTATATGCAGGAATTTCGGATGACGGATACGTCATACGAAGTAAGTGACACATTTTTTACTTGATAGATTTGTTTTTATTGTATTTTACTGATTCAGTGATACGTTGCAACACTTGCTGTAAAAACATTAACGCAACTGTGGATTTTTGACGCCATTGTTCAATGGTGGTCAAAAAATCGAATATAATGCACGGTTTCATTTTTAAAATGGTCTCTTTGCGTTCTCCTAAGCCATTCTTCCATTCTTCGGAGGCGTAGTTCGTCCTGGATTGAAGTATGCTGTAAGGCTTTGTAGAGCTTACCTAACAGAGGGACATAAACTTGGTTGAGGGAGTGCAGAAAATAGAGCTACGCTTGCTCTTGTTGGCACACAAATCTTGAACTATGAAGAAAACTTGATTTCTTGAATATGTTTACTTTGGAAGAACGCAGGTGTCAGGGGGATAGATATGGTCGAAGCGTTCAAAATTTTCAACTGGATGGGATAAGATGGACCTAAGATAGATAAGATGGATAGGTTTCTAATATACCGTCAATTAGCTGCTATGGCAAGGGGACACCAGTACCGTTTAGTACGTGATGATTCCAGGTTATGGTGTCATAGGGAGGTTTGCTCTAATAGCTAATAAATAGTTCATAAATTTGAAGTCGTGATTATTAGAAATCCATTTTTTATGGGAATCTACTTTCAGCCACACCGTTGGGCAATTTGTCTGTTGTGGTCTTTGCGTTTGTATTCAAGAACATTATTTGTTTGTAATTTGAAAAAAAATTAACCAGGATGTCAATCGATTTCATTCAAGAGCAAAGGAAACTATCGTTCAGTATACGAATATTTACAAAAGATATGAAGATTGTTTTTTGTTTAGAAAACAACTTAATTAGAAAATTATTGCCAATATATTTTTGAAAATCACCAATTCGTAATCTTGCACATGCCCTATGCGTATTGACATCTTTTGCACGTAAACATACGGCTTTTCGAATCACATCGGCCTGCGTTTGTTTGGTGCCTTGCGATGTGAATTTGCACAGCCCACCATCTGTGAAAAAAGTCCTTAATCCGCGTTCTCTCGTCACAATAAAGTAAACTCTTGCCGATAACCGTTGCTAGATCTGTGGAACTTTTGTTACAAATGTCATGAGGTAGTATCAAGCTTCGTAGAGATGAGCGAGAAACTTTTAATAAAGCTGAAATTGTGGGATGAAGGAAGCTCGTGCAGGCAAAGGCGCTGGAGAAGAGTCCGCATCCGTCATGTTGGCCCTAAGATTTTGAATTGATTTTAAATGGCGCGACATCTGGATGAACTAAACTATTTTCTTAATCTCAATTCACACATTTCAGAGCCGAATTTTGACGTTTGTTTGGAAAATGTAGGTGCAGATCCTAGGCTGTATACTCACAAAGGTGTAGGTGTATGACGTACATCGTTCATCTACGGATGGTAAATAAAACTGTAGAATCGCTAATTTCATATGATCAATTGCTGCTAACGTGATCTCAATTAGCCTATGATTTAAACGTCCTTCCATACTGATCTTCGATACGGATCTGAGAGCTATAAATAGTATATCACACTCACCAAATAAGTAGAGTTCATTTGAAGAATCGTAGAACGGATACAGTTGAACCGTACTGTAAATTGACACACTTAAAAAGGCATAGCCAAATGTTCTTTAGCCATAGGAGAAGAGTCCGCATCCGTCATGTTGGCCCTAAGATTTTGAATTGATTTTAAATGGCGCGACATCTGGATGAACTAAACTATTTTCTTAATCTCAATTCACACATTTCAGAGCCGAATTTTGACGTTTGTTTGGAAAATGTAGGTGCAGATCCTAGGCTGTATACTCACAAAGGTGTAGGTGTATGACGTACATCGTTCATCTACGGATGGTAAATAAAACTGTAGAATCGCTAATTTCATATGATCAATTGCTGCTAACGTGATCTCAATTAGCCTATGATTTAAACGTCCTTCCATACTGATCTTCGATACGGATCTGAGAGCTATAAATAGTATATCACACTCACCAAATAAGTAGAGTTCATTTGAAGAATCGTAGAACGGATACAGTTGAACCGTACTGTAAATTGACACACTTAAAAAGGCATAGCCAAATGTTCTTTAGCCATAGGTATATTTTATAAGGATGTACAGAACTTAGTACCCCAGCTATTGGACTTTCGTCGGAAACGTTTTCACCTATAACATCAACCAAAAGTTGTTTCACATAATAAAGGCCCAGAATACCAACATACACAGTAAAAATTCTACTGGAATAGACACAGTTGGCTCCCCACTTTTAAAAAGAAAACATTGTGTCGAGTATCGTTTGATGATGACTGCCCTGAGACACATTTAGGACTCTTTTTACCAGTTTCAACTTTCCAACCTCACCCCAGTGTGCTTATATTCAAATCCGATATGAATACATATCTAATGTTTTGTTTTGCAGTTGCTGTTGGTTGTAGAAAAAGGAATTCTGAAGGTGAGTAGAAAATATTAAATTTATGATTCTTACCAAAATTCGAAAAAAACGACATCTGTTAGCCATAAGAATTGCAACTCCGGAGTGTATCGGTAACATTTTTCTTCCATCAAGCAAGTTACTTGATGAGTTATTTTAAGCCCCGTTCACATGGGAATAGAAAAAGTGGGTTTAAAACCTACTTCAAGAGTAGTATTGGTTTCACCAATGGCTGCTTTCCATTTCTTTCCTTACGAAAGAAAAAAGTCGTCAAGCGCGTGCTTGAACTCCCAATCCTACCGTAATATTTGTTCATGTGAACGGGGCTTTAGTATTTGCGGATATTTATTATTTAAACACACATATGAAGACTTCATTTTCTTATGACTTCTCTTTGCTTTTGCAGGTCAAACTCCATATGTGAAACTATTTCCAGACAGTTTTTCAAAGGATAATTATACGCGAGTAACTGAATATGACTTGAATATTAATCAACTTCAAAAGGGAGTTCAGCAAGTAGATCCAAATTCACGAACTAGATATTCACACACAAAGTATCAGCTGCATCCACAAATAGACAGCGCAATGCACCAGCCACATTCACAAACTGGTGACCTCAATCACCACACATATCACCAAACAGATGGCTCAGTACATCATCCGCAAACAGGTGGTCCAATGCATCATCGGAATTCATACTCAGGTGGTCCAATGCACCACCAGAATCCACAAACAGGTGGTTCAACGCATCATCAGAAACCACAAACAGGTGGCTCAATGCATCATATGAATCCACAAACAGGTGACTCAATGCGTAATATGAATCCGCAAACAGGTGGCTCAGTGCATCATATGAATCAACAAACAGGTGATCTAATAAATAATCAATATCCACAAACAGATTTCTCAATGCATCCGCATCAAGCAGGTATGTCACTACATCATCAGAATTCACAAACAGGTGGCCCCATGCATCAGCAGAATCCACAAACAGGTGGCTCAATGCATCACTATAATTTTCAAACAGGTGATTCGATGCATCATCTGATTCCACAAATAGGTGGTCCAATTAACCCGATCCAAACAGGTGGATCAATACATCATAAATATCCACAAGCAGAGTCAATGCATCAGCCTCACATTGGAAGTGCGATTCCCGATCCACAACCACAAACAGGGGATACAATGTCCAATCTTAATCCAGGAATAGGGGGTACAGCTGGAATGGAACATCCAGTAATCCAGCCAGCTTACCAATCCGAATATCTGCAAGGTTCCCAAATTCCCATTCCAGGATATCCATTCAACCAACCTTCACAGATCGGCCATCCATTCGAAAATCAAATTTTAGACACAGGGTATCCGTTCAAACATTCAGCAATGGTATATCCTCAAGTTTATCCCATTCCAGAGAAAGGGCATCCATCCATACAGCCACCTTTGCCAATCGTGTATCAGCAAGGTTATCCGATTTCTGCAAGTGGATATCCACAAGCTAATTTCCCTAAAGTGGATTCACAAGTACCTCCTCCAATAAATCGTGCGGTGCATCCCGTGCCTCCAAAAATACCACCAGCGGTGCCAACATATCCATTCGCTTCTCATCAGATCGGATCAAACATTCATGGTAATTATACATCCCCTCTCTTTCTACGTTCAACTACGTACTGCTGGTTGTGTAATAATTTCATGTCAGCGCTCGAAATCACCATTAAGCGCACGGTGCTTCGATATAGTGTATAATTTCTGTATTCCCAAACTCGTGAAGTGATTAAAACAGAAGGTTTCAGATGGTGCGGTGCAGACAGTATTTTTTGATATTTAGAGAATTTTGATGTTTCCTCAAATACAAATACAAAATCAGAACCCCCAACAGGCAAAATTCCCCACCAAGGTAGCTGTAAAAAAGGAAAATATAAAAAATAATATTAGAAAAAATACCATAAAATATGGTTGCCAAAACCTAAATACAGCTACCCAAAAATAATACAAATACTAGCACAAAAGCAATGACATCCAAATTGCCCAACGAGGTAAAATAGGTGCACATAAAAATATGGATGTCAAATATAACTAAAATGCAGCATCTCAATATGTATGCATATATCTCCAAGAAAATAATAATGATAATAAATAATGAGGAGTGTGTGCACTATTAAAAAAGATTATGGTTTTCTTACCCAAGTATGGATAGCTTCTCGATTTATCTCACTATGTCTATCGTACTTCATTTTAAACGTATCACTTGTGTTAGAACTCAAGACCCTCGTAGTTAAGCTATTAGATTTATTGACAATCCTAATGGAGGAAAATATTCCTGCGACACCACAACCTGGAATTGTCCTTTACTAAACGATACTGGTGTCCTGCCATGTCGAAGCTGTTTACTGACGGCGTGTGAATAATTTATCATGTGACCCCCATGCTATCCAAATCATTGAAAACTTCAAACACTTTAATCATATCCCCCACGACGTCATTGCTCTTTCAATGTAAACATTTGCAAAAAAAATCTAGTCTATCTTCATGGATTAAGTCCCGTGTGTAACTAAGAGCACGTTTCTCTTCTCTGCACCCCCTTGACCAAGTCAATGTCCCCGAAATCTTACGGCATATTCCAGTCCTGGACGAACTACGCCTCGAAAAAGAGGAACAGTGACTTTGGAAGAACGCGAGGAGACTGTTTTTAAGAATGAAACCAATCATTCTATTCGAATTTTTTTTACCACCACCGAACAATGTTCAGAAAACCTGAGCCGCTTGCCAATGAGAATTCCTAAATCGGTGACCCTAGTTCAGCGTTTCTCAATCTTGCAGTATTTGCGACCCAATTTTTAATCATAATTTCCATACCCCCCCCCCCCCTTCATGAAATTTTTGGAACTTTCAAATGTAATATTACATTCAAATAATTTGCTGAAAATTACTTTTATCAACTTATTTTAAACGAAAATAAAACAATCTTTCCTCTGAGAAAGTCAAGAAAATACTGAACAATATGGGATGTATTCTAATTATTAAATACATTGTGCAGTACTGAAAAAGTCCTATTTGAAGTGTATTATATCAGTGCAAATGCGAATTTTATTTTTTATTATCTTATAATGCATTTTGTTTTGCTTTCCTTTCAGAGTGAAATAATCATTTTATTAAATAATAAATATTTCTTTCGATATGCTAGCGCCCCCCTTTCAGTACGGCCACCTCAGGTTGAGAATCGCTGCCCTAGTTGCATCCGTGATAGACCTTTCAACCCATAAGTGAAACGTGGATTGTTAGGAAAGAAATGAACGCTGACCATGCTTCCATTTATGCTATCCTTCAAAAAAAAAAATTAGTCTTAAAATCTTTCGTTATTTACCAATGTTAGACAGTTACTCTGAGTAATTATATCAAAAGATCTCCAATCCCTTTGCGTAATATGCACATGGTCGAATGGGGCGCAGAGAAGAGCCACGTGCGGTCTTGCTGGTACACTGGGCTTAAGCTACGAAAATATGGTCTTGAATATGTCTGTTCACATGAAAGAACGCAAATGCCAAGGGAATATTGTTGAAGTTTTTTAAAAATTTTCAACAAGATGGATAGGATGAACCATGAGTTAGTTACTTATACAACCTCAGTCGAGTGCTTCGGCAAGAGGACACCGATATCGTTTAGTAAAGGACAATTCCAGGCTAAAGAGTGTCAACTAAACTTGTCTCCGCCCCTGTAAGTTATCGTTCTCAGGTTACAATATCATGTAGGAGGCTAAAGAGTGTACTCTCCTTCCTCCCTTAATCACAAATATTTCTGTACTTAAGATCGCAATTGGTCCGTAGAGCTGCTTTTGCAATGGCGTTCCTATAGTGACGGCAAATATTTGGCGTAAAAAAAAAGCACTTTCCTTCAATTCTTGATGAGTTTCTTTCACTTAACCAGATTCCAAATTCTCAAGGGATCTATGAAACTTATTATACATTAAAAGAAAAACCCTAGTTCGCGATAGATATACATTAGTCAGTTCAATTCTAATGTCTGAAAATGGCTGAATAGCAAAAATGCAGAATTTTAATTAATGGAAAAAAGTCATGTTTTAGAATTAAAAGAATGGAGAGCTATTGAACATTTTGCAACCAGTTATGTAGGACAGAAAAAAAGAATTGTTCAATTTTTTACCCTTATCCGTTTACCATATTTCCTGTTGAAGAAAACGAGATGTATTGCCACCGCGCTTGCAAACGGGACTTCCTTAGGGTATAGTTGTCATTCGGCTGTTGTTATTCCCGATGTGATCACATTAAGCGGGGCGGAATGCATTTGTTTGCTCGTGTTTGTTGCTCTTATTTCTGGTTACTGTATTTTAATTGCACTTGACATCCAATATAGCATTTCCATGGGATTTGAAAATTTTATGGATATTTTCCTCATTGGATATTTTGCCTGTTGTGGCCTTGATATTTGTATTGGATAATTTAAGGGTTTTTGACCGTGTTAAAAGGAATGAGATTCTTTATAATTCTTCACCTGATGATAAAATAATTTGGTACTATAAGTTCCCGCTAATAACTACAAAAAATTCTAAATATATATCAGATTTCAATTTGATTGATTCTTTTGTTTTTTTTCTACCACCTTCCATAAGGTTATCAAAAAGACACCATGTGGTTAGCGATAGAGATTCCGGATATACCGCAACCGTATTGTCCTCTGATTCATATGGATGGCAGCAAGGTCTTCGGTGTGTGGCAAAACTTCAGCTTGTAAGTGATTTCTAATCAATGGTCAGCTATCACGTATTGGCTTCAAAACAATACAGAATATTGTTTCAATACAATTATACAAATTCCTCAATGAATATACAGGGCAGGGTTGAATTTCTTCCGGGACAGTGGAAGAAACCGGATGAAATGGAAGAAACTTAAAAAAATGTGCATTAATTACCATTTAGTTGAAGTACACATAATTAATAGGTACTTGTTATTTCACCTAATTTTTGGTTGTGAAATATCAAATACGTTTTAAAAACAATATTTTCTTAATACTTAATTATAAATATCTTACCAAGATGTGCAACGTAAAAAAGTATGAAGTATCAGTTTTGATTCTTGGGAAAAACCTATTATTGTCAGGGCATTTTTTGCTGCAGTTTTTTTCCAGCAATGGCAAAACCTCGCCAACTCAAAAAATGCATTAATGCTTATAGTAAAGTTCAGCGAGAAGTGTGTGTTTGTGTTTGAAACTTTCTTATTTACATTAAAAAAATATACAAATGCACAGTATTGCCTCACATGCATAAATGGGGGGAAAATTCAATTTTTGCCATTTGGCAAAAACTTGTAGGATAATACAATTGAAAGCCGACGTAGATGAACCCAGAATTGCAAAAGAACCACGGCTATACGCGTTTCGGAACTATATGAAGTTCCTTCATCAGTATAGCAGAAACAAGGAAAAAAACTCCTCTACAACGCTGTTGTAGACGAAAGAGTCGAATTCAAAATCACCTTCCATAAGAATTCCATTTTTGAATTCGACTCTTTCGTCTACAACAGCGAGTAACTCCCGCTATAAGGAGTTTTTTCTTTGTTTCTGCTATACTGATGAAGGAACTTCATATAGTTCCGAAACGCGTATAGCCGGGGTTCTTTTGCAATTTTGGGTTCATCTACGTCAGCTTTCAATTGTATTATCTAACCCAAAAGGTAATTTATTTCTACTAGTAGGATAGTTTTACCGGTTTTACCAACTATGCCAAAAAACTCGCAAACCTTGTAAAAAAGTGATGTGTATGTGAAGTTGAATATCTGAAATTCTCATAAAGCTGTGATTGTGTTTAAATGCTTCTAAGTTGTTCTGCAAATTCAGCAGGTTTAAAAAAGACTATGTATGTTTTTGGATTCACTCACTCATCATTGGAACAGCTTAATGACTATCAAAACAAAAAAAAGGTTTTCTTACACAATGTTGCATTGAACTGATGAAAGTGAACAATTCACTTTAAAGTGGTTACATTTTTTGTCAATAATAGTAATTTGAAGTTCATAAATAAATAAAGCACTCTTTATTCAATGCAACTAATAAAACCTTTGAAAATTGATACTATATTAACATTACTGTTAATAAAAATCCTCCCGTAACAGCAGTAAGTAAGCTTATGACTGCATGATTATGAAAGAAAATAATTTTTTAGAAATCTATTTCTTCCTTCTGTTTTCTCCATGGTTTTCTCCAACTCGGAAGGAGCTTCCTAATCTTGGCAGTGACATACCTGATGAACATGGTAGATACGTCGAATTTCTTTCAAGCACCCTTTAAAGTTCTGCAGAACACAAAAGAATTTCCTCGTCTTTTGCATTCATTCATTCTAAGCTGAGAATTCGATTATACAGCATACAATTGCTAAAAACACTTTTGTTTTTCAATTTTGCAATACGATGATTTTTATAATATTCACTGGTATTTTGTAATTACCATTTGTAATAATGATCTGTTTTGTAACGATCTTTAAAATAAGATAAAAATTTTCATTTTCCAATAGTGTGGAAAAGATCAGTGTCATTTAATAAATCAATAATTTTTCTACCTGTTTTATTACTTGAAAAAGTTAAAAATAATTTTTTCAATCAGATTCAAATTAGGTGAATGAATTTTAAACTTTCAATGCAATTTCACAAGGTCTGATGAAAAGCTTCAGCTAGATATGTGATCTTGGTCAAAGGACTGATATTATTTTTATAAGTGACTAGCTATAATACCCGGCGCTGCCCGGGTTTTCTTCAATGAGGCTTTTTTGGATCACGTGATATCTCCCTCTGTTTTTCTTGAGGGACATACAAACCGTGTCCAAGTTAACCAATATGGCGACCTGCGCGATTCATGAAATAAACAAATATAGATTTACACAGAAACGTAGAAATGAATATATATTTTTCTTTTTTTAAAGGACGCTAGGTATTTCGATCCCGCCCCCCCCCCCCGAACTTCAAGTTATCCAACTGTCTGTTCCAGCTTCCAAAAATCCTTAGTTAAAGCTGTGGAATTTTTTCGATGCACTTTTCACGGGCCCATAACTAATTAAAATATCCTAACCCACATGAATTTATGCAAATAAATATCAAAAGAGACAATATGGAGACATTAATTTTCATACTTGAGAAGATATAAATCAAATCAATGATATTGCTCGAATATCCAACTCAAAAGTATAGGTTTGGCTAATTACTTCGTATTTAATCTCCTGGGCTTCGTATATCTCTAAGCGAACTGAATAGTTCAAAAATCGAGAATTCAATACAATTTTCAAAATTATTGATGGGTCGGAAAATCCCACTAATTTCCTCATTTCTACAGTAAAATCCACAATTTTAGCACTGATTTCTAGGAGGATCACCCTTTTCCTGACTCTCAAAGCGATGCTGATGATGATTATGACGTCTATTCAAAAAGCCTCATTACTGAGAGTATATTGAAAATGTGGCAAACCATTATAAAGGCATAAACTATTATACATATACTAACAGGATTAAAGAAGTGACAAACCATTGTAAAGGCATATACACGTCTGAAACGCATTGCTAGGGAACCACGGTAACCAAAGTAAACGTTCGGAAAGTGATTGTTGAGGCCCAAAAACCATTGTTGCCGGACAGTTTTTTTGCCCGTTTGGGACATTTGCCCTGGTCTGACGAAATTTTAAAGTAGCCTATCGTTCAAGTCGGGTTCCATTTGGTATATATGCAAAATTTGGTGACGATCGATCTAAAATTGTAGATTTGTATAGAGGACATACACACACACAGACACACAGACAGACACACAGAAAATCAATTTTATATATATAGATAGATTTTACATGTGTATAGTTGAATTGTCATAGGCCTAATTCAAAATTATTACAAAGTGTTAAAATGTAATTCCATATTTTACATTGCAGTGCAAATTATGAATACGGAAGGAAGACTTGTTTGTTCCGCTTAAAAGAAGCAGGGTCGGCAGTTTTTTTCCAAGCGGAAGAAACTGTCCAACTCTTCAAAAGACTGATGCAGCTATTAATTTGCATACATAATTAAATTAATAAAATTAAATTTACTTGATGTTATAAAAAATATACATTTGCTATATCAAAAGCATAAATTCTAACTTATATGACAAATTATTGAAGGAAAACTAGTTTCTTCCGACCGGTTTTTTTCGCTTCGGAAGAAACTGCCTAACCCTGATACAGGGTGTCCTGTAAGTCAATTTAGCATTTATCTCATAAACCGTTCGTCCTAGAAGTATGGTTATAATTACAAATTTTGTTAATTCCATTTTTAATTCGGTTGCTATATTTTTGAAATATATGACATCCATATGTTTATGGGCATCTTTTTCTCAGCCACCTCGTTGAGAATTTTTCCTGTTGTGGCGTTGTATTTGTATTTGTATAAAAATGCTCAAAATCGGTTCAAAAATCACTCTGTACTAGTTTTGAGAGAAAAAAATATAGCGTGTCATAAAATAAAAAAATCTAAGATTTTAAACGTCTCCGACCTTCTAACTTCCAATTAGAAAGTTGTTCTCGTCTTTCTGAGGTAAAAAATTCCGTGTTTCTAAGTATAATCCAGTATTCGCTGAGACATTTGATTTCAATAAACGGAAAAAGTTTGGGAAAGAACATCAAAGAACAACTAATTAAAAAAGCTTGTTTCTCACGTTTATGCTGTTCTTTTCCAACTTTTCCCAGGTTTTTGAATTCAAATACTTATATATCGAATATTGCACTTAGAATCGAGACATTTGTTTGTTCGCCTTAAAGGGGACGATGAACGATTTTCTTGTTGGAAGTTAGATGACCCAGGGTGGCACACAGGTTTATTTTAATTTTATGACGCACTATATTTGCACTCTTGAACGTGGTACAGAGGGATTTTTGAACACATTTTGAACATTTTTTTTCAAATTAAAACCATACGCACCCATTAGGACGGACTCGCATGATATTCCATATAATTTAAAAGACTTTTTATCTTCCACCGGCTATAATTTGTTTTCTTGCTTAAGACGCAGTCAAACTTGGTGATAACCATCTCAGCAGTTGTAACGACACCTCGGCTATAGCATCAATAATCGGTGGTCCAAGATGATTCCCATAGAGACAAATGTTTATAAGCATTACTTATAACGTCAGTGAAAACAGAACAAAATCGCATATAGTGAGAGTTTCCGTCGCTTTTATGGCATTTCCCAAGAAATTCCTGGAACATTAAGGAAATGTTCGTCGGTTGTTCTATAGACGCCTAACGATAAAAAAAAAAAAGATTTATTTCATATTTCATGGACGCCCCGACCTGCTTATTGATATGAACTGTATACGGAACATCCCTGTATTTCCCCAGTGTAATTTCGCTCAACGTTTTTTTTTTTTAATATGAAAATGTCCCGTTTGCCAATGAAATTTGTTTTGCATCATTGTCTGTACTGAAATCTGGAATGGAGATAATATACATTACTCACAAGTTAATTAAATTCTGAATTAATTTGATTATAAATGCAAATATTCCCCTGCCAAATTTGTCATTTTCATTTTTTGGTAAAATACATTTTTGTCCACTGCACACATTTACTTAACACTTTATTTTCCGCCAAGGGTAATTTATACACGATAAATGGCGATTTCAACGACTTTTGGTGACATTTTCGGTGAAAGTTGGCAATGTGCGCTATGTGTGATCGATTTTGCATTAATCATACTTCGAAAGTCTTGGAAACGTTAACCTCGGTCAGCCGTGTTGTTGGGCATTTTGCCTGTTGTGACCTTGTATAAGTATTTATGATGATGAAATTTCGTGGAATCTGATGTCATTATACCTGAGTTTGACTGTATATAACCACTGAATTATCTGAAAAAAGTTTGTGTGATGCTTATTAACTGATTAAAAAATAATCCTTATGAATTTACAATAGATAAACCGCACTATATTACTTTTCAGATCCTTTTTTCAAAAATGCAAAGAATATTACCGTCCTGCCAATGGCTACAACGAGTTCCCATCGTTTATGTTCGACTTGAAAACTGTATCATGGAGGAATTCTATAACAGATTGCCGTAAGATGGTCAATACATAATATGTATTCATTTTGCCACTAATGTATTGGGTTTGGTTAGCCATGAATAAAGTCTCCTCTTGCTTTATATTTCATTTGAAATCCAATTCTATGAACCAACTGATCAAGTTTTTTGGCTATTTAGTGTATGCCAGAAGAGTGGTATATCAAGAAAATGGCATACACACATATGGACTAGATGCACTCCGCCTTACATCCTTTAAAACTTTTAAGACCTTGCATTGGGTCTTTCATGTACCATGGAAACCCGTTTATCTGAACTAGTTTGGACAGGAATTAACGAAAAATTGACACTCTAATGTGTGAAGTTAATATTTTAAATATATATATATTTATATATATTATATATATATATATATTATAGTAAATATATATTATATTAAATATATATATATATATATTTTAAATTTTGATATAGTGGGCATCCCTGGGTGTTTGATAAGAGTTATAGACCTAATAGTTTCGTTTTTTCAGAGCTGAATGAACGAGTTCAGAAGCCCGGGATTCATGAATGTTTGTAGCCCTTTCAATTTCTCTAACCTTTTCCGTGATGCATTAGAAATCACTATGCCCTTTGTAGAGGTTATTTAAATTGCGGCCTTTAAAGGAGGCGAGATATCTCGTCAATGCTGTTGAGAGGGTTGAAAATTCTTTTCAGAGGAACACCGAATAGAATCGTGAATAACAAATCAAAATTAAATCTGAATGAAGAGGAAGATATGATAATTGATAATGAATAAAAACAAGCAATGAAATTTGAGAATTCTGTTTGACTATGTGTTGCGGACATTTCGTTCGTTTGATAATTTATTGATTAATCAGTTTCGAATCAAACTGAAAACTAATGTAATCACAATGAATTAAACCCGCAACACCCTTTTGTTTCCTAATGCATGCAGTAGGTTTTGCGGAATGTTCCAAATAGAAATCCAATTATGGTTAACCCTGTTTTTACGAAAATTAATTAACCATCCCTGGTATGAAAAAATACTGTCTTTTTGATAAATATTTAAACTATCATTACAAATGTGGACTAATGTTTATATTTTATTTCTTCTTTGCACAGAACCTTTCTTGCCAATTAGCTATAGAAGTGAAAAAGGTAAATTTTTCTTTATGATATTTTTGGCGGGGAAAATTTGCATTGATTTCTTAATACGATTTGCATTTACACGGGTTGTATTTTCTTCTTTAAAAGCGATGTACAGGTGTAGGCCTACATAATTTAAGTTACACCAATTCAGAGCTGTCTGTATCAATGAATTCATCAGAATCTCTTTTTTTTTTTTGGTGAACTCTGGAAACTTTAAAAATGTCTTAACCCCCTTCTGTTTTTGACGTAGTACTGTGAATCCACAACGATACTCGATATAACAACAAATCCCTCTACAACGATATTATTGCAAATCTTGTTGAGAATTGTTTATAGTCTGATGCTAAACTCCACACTTGCCTATAGCATAGTCTCCCAAACTGTTACTTCCATCGTCTTTAAGAAGTTTTTATACCCATCGCCCCCCCCCCCCCCAAATTCATGTCAGCTCATAGGATCTTATACAAAAATCATAGATTCTACCACCCCTTTGGACCATTCCATCGCGCCGAGGGCGATATTGCCTACTTTGGGAAATACTGACCTATAGTTGAATGGCACACTCCTGTCAATACAACAATACCCTTCACTACGATAAATATACCCTTCACTCTCTATAACGATATGTTTTGAGGAAATATTAAGATATTTTGTACTTCTTTAAAAGTTTCTACATGCATATCAGTGGCAGCTAACTGAATTTTAACAGTTTTTCTCATCCCAATACATAAAAAAAAACATATTTTCTGGGTTTTGTGCCAAGGTGAACTCGCAAAGAAAAACCATTCATTGAAAATTGTCTCATTCGCTTTATTGGAGCGTTTGGGATGTTTCATAGTTTCCTGATTGATACTTACAGCTGTAGACAGCTCAGAATTCTTGATCTTTAATTATGCGCGCACTGCGCTATTATTCTAATAGCCATTTTTTTTGGGATATTGCGCTCGGATATGTTTAGTTACAATATTTCTCGAGTTAGCCATTATTGAAAAGTTTGCGCAGCGTAGCTTTTCTGTATGTATTTACTGGTTTTTTTTCCACCTAGATGGCGAGGAATTAGAGGAATATGATTATGATGATAAAGTCAAGCGCGAGAAACGTGAAGGTAATATATGTTTAAGTATATCAATGTATATATTTACATTTCACATTTTATACTGTGCAGCGCCCAGGCTATTTCTGCAATTTCCAATTTTAGCCATCGTCCATATAAAGAGTTCAACGCTATCGGGTGCTTTATTATGCATATAAAAACTACAATGTATAACGTGCCCCACGATATAACTCATTAAAGAAATTGCAAATAGTAAAAATTCACAATTAAAGAAAAAAATAAAAAAATAGCAAAAAAAAAAATGTTTCGAGTTCATGGCTTTGTAGCCCATTCTTGTTTACCGTGGTCAGGCCAGTTCCTGGACCCCGTCTACTCTTCTCGGCCTGGTGGCTTGGATGTGTCCTTCATGTAGCCAGCCCAAGGGCTAGGCCACATCTCTCCCTTCTTGATGGCTCTAACGAGCCCTCTACCGTGGCCAGGCCAGGTTCTCGATATAACGATACTCTGTGGGACGAAGAAAACTTTCGTTGTATAAGGGTTATCAAAAGGTAACTTCCTATGTACTATCATCAGGTACCAAAAATTCCATGCTGTTGTTAGAATCTCTTCCGTTGATAGCACAGTACCACGATTATTTGCATTTATTAGTACGTATTTATTCTCACACAGTAACGAATTCTAATCAATTACTTGATGCATAACATTCAGTTACGGTATTCTCCCGCATTGGTCGGCATGACGAGAAGCTTGAATCACAGATTCTGGAAAATTCTTAAATGTCTTTACTTTAAAAACAACCGTCGAGTTCGCTGAATGTATAACTTTATCCTTTCCCACGTAATTACAAAGCTTACATCCTTAGTTATACTAGTAGAATGAGCAAACAGTGATTGATAAAGACGATAGAAAAACGTTACGAAGAGCAGAGCTTCTGATGAAACTGCGTTCTCCCCGCCAACTAACTCGCACAGTTTGATACTGTGCAACTCAAAAATGTTACGTGTAAATGAATCACTTTCCTTTTAATAATAGAGTAATAAATTGTTCACATTATAATCAATTTTTATACATTGGAAAAATCGTTGAATTTCTTGATGAAAACCTGTTTTCTGCGCTTTTTTTCGCCGACAGGTTGGAAGATAAACATCATATTATAAAGTTATGAGCAATTATCAATGATTTCTAAACGAAAGAAATCATTTCAGTGGAAAAATTGGCATTTTTCTGTATAAAAACATGTGACCAAATACTTCCATTCCCCGAGAATTTCATTGCTGGGTGAATGTGATGATGAACAATTTTCTTGTTTTCTTTTTTTTGTGGCGAAATTCGTATCTCCAAACTTTGTGCAGCCGTGGATTATTTGCAGTAAATTACGGTTCCTATTAAAGTTTAAAATTATTCACAACTGTCAGTGCTGACCACGTGCATAGTAGCGGGAAAAAGAGAAAGAGATGACATGCAATGCTTACAGCAGGGTTCGAACCCACGATCTTCGTGATTGGAGCCCTATGCGCCAATGATAGCACTACAGCTGATAGCTGTCAAGCTAAAACAACACACCATTCAACTTCGCCAATTGTAAAATTCTCACAAAAGTACTTTTTTACATCTGACGTATTGGCTCATTGCGACCGGTCACGAGGCGCTAAACAGTTCGCTTTATATTTAGGAATGTAAACTTTGTTTATATGCAGCCCGGTCCCTACTGAACCGATATTACAATGATACGATCTGCGATATCGTCACGGATTGGTTAAAAGATATCTGGAAAAAACGTGTTTTTTATACTAATCTGTGCCTATGTTGCTACCGTATAGCTTCAGTATGTACCACACCTAGGAATGCTATGCTTCTTTGCATAGCAACAATGCAAATAAGTACCTCGGACATTTCATCAATTTACAAACATTTATCCTTGCAGAGCCCGGTGAGAACGAAGACGAACAGGCAGAAGATATTCCGGAAGATCAATCTGAAGGTGCGATTTTCTGGATTTCATACGATTTCATATAACCGTACTGGTGAATAACATAAATGTTATTTAACCTCCCAACAATCCTGCATTAATTTTTTTTTCGTGTAATTTTTTAAAGTTTATTTTCAAATGTGAAACTGTCTAAAATTGGTTTCTGTTCTGAGATGAGCATGAAAAATTTGTATTCGTTATATTGCTTCTTTTGTAATTTTTTTAAAGTGTCTCCTACAGGTGACGCCAGGACTCAGGAGGCTATACAAGGCGATTCAGAACTTATAAGCAAAACTTCAAAGAGTAGTAGAATGGTAGAACACATCTCAAAAAGCAATTTTTGTCCCACAATGCATGGTCGTAACGCCAGCAGCGAACTAGTATATTGTTCTGTCATTGAAAGCATAAAGTCCTGGCTTTGAACTTATCGTCAGTTATCGCTGATTGCCAGATGGGATGAAAAAGCCATCATGTATTTCATGGATGGTGCTGCGTGCGGAAGGAAGTGCTCTGAAAACCCAGAGACACTGCACCAAAAGTATTTTTTGTCGAGACGCGTGATACATCAAAAATCGTTTAAGCGATTGCACCGATGTCTGTGTGTAACGGACTGGAGAAACTTAAGTAACCGCGAGACACCCAGGCTCTGTCACATGAAGCAACGTAAGCATTTCAGCCCCCGGGAGGACCTGTGCATGTCGGGCAAAACCAGAATTTATCGATATGCCAAATATAACATTTAGTGCATCGTATGAAAATTGTGTAAATCGAAGAATCAAACGAATCAAGTGAAAATCAAGGAGGAACGAGCACCAATAATAAAGTTATATTATGTTTTGTGAAATCGTATCGCATAAAAGACGAAATCAAAACTTTGATCAATCGAAGATTATGTGTAACAACTTGTTGTGACATCCTTACTTTCCTGCTATGCTCTGTATCCTGCATGCTACTAAGAAAGGAGCTCGTTTCACAAGAGATACAGTTGTAACCGCTGAAAGGCTTTTCTATCTGGCATGTCAGAAAACTCTCCCGGTGTAGTCTTTCGGATTCCAGTGCATTCCTACCAGCAGCACCATGCACTTTTCCTGATTCATAAAACCATCTTCCCGTTGCTTCTTCGATTCCCGATAGAAATAATGCTAGTTATATAACTAGCGTTTTATGCATTCAATGAGGGGATGCGCATATTAGAACACAGTTCATTCGTGGACGCGAGTGGACGAGCATTTTCGGAAAACGATTACGTGGGGCCCGGAACCTTGGCATTTTAGAAGCCCCCGTAGCCTGGATATTACATATTGGTCATTAAATTTGGCATTGAAATGAAGACATAATATTAATTAAAATGTAAAGTACGGGAATGCTGAAAATATCTATTAAAATACCATATTTAAAACGTGTGCACAAAAAGTAATTAAAAAATCAGGATTGCTGACATTTCGAAATTAGTGAACAATTAAAAAGCTATTGAAAATTCAGATTTTTTTGATACATTATTCCTTGATTGATGAAATATCATAATTAATGGAAATTCAGAAATAAAGGAAAATTATTCTCTGTAAATACCAAAAAACTAAACTAACGGTGGATTTACATAAGTTAATGGAAATTGAAGATGGATAAAAAGTAACGCATCCCTGTAAAGTATCCCTGGACGGATCATGCTGGTCCCTTGGGAATCACGTGATCACGTGTGGATCACGTTATTAAAAAAAAAAAAAAAAAAAAAAAAAAAAAAAAAAAAAAAAAAAAAAAATTTAAGATGGATAAAAATTAATGAAAGTTCAGAATTTACGAAAATTAAAAATTTAGAATGAAATCAAAATTAATAAAATTAAATAACGATTATTATACCCCATTATATAATTAATAGAAAATGGAATGAATGAAAATTCCGAAATTAACGGAAAATAATCCCATAATGAAGGAAAAATTGGAATTTGTGAAAAGTCATTGTGAAGAAATGTGAAAAGCTCACTGAAATGATTGATAAAAATTTAAAATTAATAAATAATTCCAAAACTGAAAACTCATATTTAATGAAAAACAACCAGGTTAATGAAACAAAAAAAGCAAACAAACAAACAAACATATGTGGTGAATATCGCCATCTTTTCTTCTAACTACTAACTGATGTTGAACGATTCTCTCAATGTTTTCAAAGTTACCAAATTACCAATTTAAAATTTATCAGAGTACTAAGTTTGAGTTTTCAAAAGAAAATTGACGAATATTATTTTATTTTTAATCAATAAATCATTGTTTTCTATCGCTCACAACCTATATAGTTCAAAAATTGGCTGGACGTGTGCGGAATCTTTAACCGGGAAGAAAATCTGCTTTTCACAGCCGGTCTTTACCATTCTCTTTTAGAGTGTACTAACCACGTATGTAGCAAAATACATCAGAAGAAATATTACAACTTTTTCGACTGAATGTCATTTTTTTATTTTCATGAGCCCTCAAAACAAAGAACTTCATAAGTTAGGTAATTGTTCACAATTTGCGAAATAAACTTCCTAGAACAGATGGAAAAAATTCTTAAAACTTTATTTAGATTCGGATTATCCCACGACCATGCTTTATGAAAGCCGGACAACACACATTTAACTTGGATACACGGGGCAGGAACAAAAAAAACCAGAGGAAAACGAATCCACGTAAAAAAACTTTACTACTTAATGTTAAAATATTGCATAAATGAGTTATGCTGAATTTCTAAAACTAGACGTGATAGAGAAAAACTGTTTTTATATTTGGAACCAGCACACCAGATATAGTCAAAATCAGTTAGAAAATTCCAGGCACAAATTTTTTTTTCTTGTAACGCTGTGTATTCATATTCCATACTATTCATCCTGTTGAAAATTTAGAACAGTTCGATCATATCTCTCCGACACCTGCGTTCATCATCTTAAAAAAATGAAGTCTCTCTTCATTCTATTTGCTATTTGATCACTGCTGAACAATGTTCAGAAAACCCAAGCCGCTCGTCAATGTGAATTCCCAAAATGGTGACCTTAGTTGCATCCGAATCAATAGAACATTGTCGATTAGTACTGAAAAAAACACGAAAAAGTGATGAGATGAAATTATATATCAGTCGATTTAATGGAATATTAAAAGATTGAGTAAAATATTAAAAGATTTAATAAAATATTAAAAGATTTAATGAAATATCAGTAATTGGCCTTCCTGTAGATCAAACAATAAAAATTATGCTTGGACTGATTCATTGAATCAGGATGAGATGCATTGTATTATATTTTTAAAATTTAATTTTTATAACGGTATACTGTATATTATATTGCAGACACCGATTCTGATTATTATGAATCTTCGGAAGATGTCGAAGAATCAAACCAAGGTTCTGAGGATGAAAGTACAGTAATATTTCCTCATTAAGTTATATGTTTATTCTTCTACACATGGATATTCGTTTAATTCCCTTGATACATTTTGATTTCATGTGAGGGAACTTCACCGAAAAGAAAATGCATTGAGGGGGAAATGCACCAACATAAATTATTAGATATGTTCATCGATACAAAATTCCGAGAAAGAAAATTTTATCGAGAGGGAAATCCGCCGGCAACATTTCGTCTTCCAGAGACTGAGCGACAAATTCAGTGAGTCGATGAGCGATTGAAATAGTGAATGAGAAAGTTACCCAGTCAGTGAGAAATTAAGTAAGTAAGTCACTGGCTAATTTACTCACTTGTTCGATGAACTCACTCACTTTCTTTCTCGCTCAAATGTTTACACACTACTTTACCGCACACCAACTCTGGTTATATATAGCCTTACGGTAGTTTCCAATTAGTGCAGTTGAGTGGGAAATGAAGGCGCCATCTACCGGTGATATTCCGAGGTTCGGTAGGTAAAGAACTTGTTTCTGATATTCTTCCCCGCAATTAGAACAGTGGAACTTGATGATAACCTACATGGGGAAGACGAGCATCTTACCATTGCACCACTCGGGCGCTACTGTTCAATCGCAATTTACTCCATCTCAATTTCTTATTTACTCTGTCACTTGTTCACTTACTTTCACGCTCACTTGCTCACTTAGTCACTCATTTCCTCAGTCAACCGTCTGCTTCCACACCGAGATTCAAACACTTTCGGTCACGGTGGATTTGTCAATGCATTTTATCTTCAATGAATTTTCTTTTCAGGGAATGTTGAAGCGTTGGATTTTCTGTTAATACGCCGCATCGTTCAAATGGGGTTTTAATGATTACGTTTGAATCGCGTATAATATTAAAATAATTTAATTATTTTTTTAGAAACTGGTTCTGCTGACTTTGAGGCATCAAAAGATGTCGAAGAATCAAACCCAGAAAACCGAGATGAAAGTACAGTAATTTTCAATCTTCAAATCGTATATTTATTCTATGAAATTTAGTCCATTTTTTTAAAAGATTTACAAAATCCACGACGATCAAGTTTCACAGCACCATCAAAGCAGGGTTCATAAACCAAACAATTAAAATAGATCTAATATCTAATGATCTAATATCTAATGATCTAATATCTAATGATCTAATATCTAATGATCTAATATCTAATGATCTAATATCTAATGATCTAATATCTAATGATCTAATATCTAATGATCTAATATCTAATGATCTAATATATGATCTAATATATGATATATATAATAGATCTAATTGAATGCATCAAATACCAATATTTTGAGAAAGATTTACTAAATTTTCCAAAAAAATTAACAAAAAATTTTGGAGATTTTTTTTTGTCTTATTGTTTTTTAAATATGGTTGATAAAAATGATGTGATGATTTAGAGCTAATATTCCCTGAATTTGGTTTTTTTTTCTGCAACCGCATCAAATGTACCACGATTCTTTCTTCTGCAGTGAGCGGTTCTGATGTGGAGGAAAACACTGACGAGTATTATGAAGGAAGGACTAAAGATGAAGGTAAAGAAACAATATATGATTCACACAACGAATAAAAACTATCATAACTAGTTAAATAAATCAATTTTCTTATTTTATATATATATTTATTTTATTTTATCCTTTTAATTCGATGTCAATGTTTCCGTCAAAATTAATTTGTTCAAAGAAACTCTTTATTTTCTGATTTATCGATGTCCAAACTTCCAGAATCGTTTGAAACCTGAGAGCTTCAATTTAGTATTTTAATGACTTTTAATATGAGTTTATTCAAAAGGGACATGACACACACCATTACAGTAGACTCTCGGCTATCCAGCTCGTGACTATCCGGTATCTGTACCATCCGGCCTAGTAAAAAATTAATACATAATAGTTATCCGTGATTCCAATCTGCACGGTTTTGGGGTGTGGCTGCGCAAAATCGAACATCAAAATCTTCCGTGGTGTGCAAGCCACACATGAAAATCGTACCAGTTTCTGATTGGGTTAGAGCGTAAAGCCGGGTTTTCCTACTAGTAGAGTTTCTGCGCCTTGAGCAACGTGAACACGCTGATTGGTCAGAAAACTTGAATTTAAGGTTTTTAACCAATCAGCGTTCTTACGCTGCACACAGCGCAGAAATTTGACTCCTAGGAAATCCCGGCTTAAGTGGGGAGACATTACGTCGCGGAAGAGGGCTGAAAGAAAAAATCCCTAAGACATGCACCAAGGACTTTCAAAAAACTATAAGCTCTGAGTTATGAATAATTTTAGGACTATACTTTGACATTTGCGTTACCATTTGTAATTGCATAGTGAAAAAACTTTAAATAATTTTTGTAATAATTAAACTTGCGTTTTACGTCAATGCTTTATTCATTTTAAAACCTACTGTATGTGGCCATACTGCACAGTGTATATGAGTTTATGTTTCTTGCAATCATGATAGACATAAAAGAACTTATCCTAAAACCTGAAATGTGCCAATTCTTGTACCATTAATTCTGTAAAAAAAATTAAAACGTACAGTTCAGTGCGTAGAAAACATTTATCAAATACTCTCCTGTATTTAGAGGTCAGAAAATATGAATAGGAGCCGATTTTCTTATAAAAATTTTTGACGAACGTTATAAAAGTGATTTTGACGGTGTGCGTGGAGGTAGAAGTATAGAATTTATATAGAACTCCAGCCTATCCGGCTTTTCTATTATTCGGTTCGCTTTTCCGCCACTTTAGGCGGGGAAGGCCAATGTACTATAATATGCTCGTCTTCCACTATGGAGGTTGCCGTCAAGGTTCACGGGTTCTCTTCCAGCCAAAGAACATCAGAATCAGGTTCTTTACCTACCGAGCCTGGAGCGACCATCGATAGATGGCGTCTTTATTTCCCACCCAACTCCGTTGGCTGGAAAGTGTCGTATTACGATATGTGACCGGGGTTGGTGCGCAGTAAAGTAGTTTACTATACGTATATATAGGGTAATTCAGAAAAGATGGGAAAAACTTTAAGAGGTGATAGTACACACCAATACAAACAATTGTCATGAAAGAATGTGTGGTCTAACATAAAACGCAAACGCTGCAGCACGTTTCGAAACGAACACTCCGCAAACTTTAAAACGGCATTCCTGTTGAATTTATCGGGAGAAAAGAACACCATGCATGCAAATGTAACCTGGAGAAGAAGAAGAAACCGTATGCAAATCTGCGTCACAGTTAATAAAAGGCGTGGCCTCAATATTACTAAAGTACGTCATTATCCCGTACATTACAACTGTTAGAAGGGTTGCACGCTGAAATAACTTCACAGGAATGGCGTTCGCTCCTTTTATTCACAGTGACGTGCATATGATTTATTTTCATCTTTCCCAGGTTACATTTGCATGCATGATGTTCTTTTTCTCGCGATAAATTTCAACAGGAATGATGTTTTAACGATTGCGGAGCGGCCGTTTCGAAACACGCTAGCGTGTTTGCATTTCACGTTAGACCATGCATTTTGAAAATTGTTTGTATTGGTGTGTACTACCACCTCTAAAGGTTTTCTCCATCTTTTCTGAATCACCCTGTACTTTTTTAATACGAGAAAAATTTTCATGAAAAATGTCCCGCATTGTTTTTTGATCCAAACAAAAGAGCTCACGATGAATTTTTCTTCAGTCAGTTAGCTCTCACACTTCCTCGACGTACGCAAATGATCCACAGGAAACCACTGCGTTACATGCTTATGATAAAATACCAACTCTCTCAGTCTCCCTTCCCTTTTCTTAAAAATAAGAAGTAATATAAACTCAGTTATTTACTGATGAATCAGTAAATGTGTCTTCAGTTTTGATTTTTCTCCACCAATAGTTATTAAAATAAACAATATTATTTTGCAGATATGAACGCTCCATACGATGAGCCGCTAGAAGATGCGGAAGTACCAAGGCCGGGAACTGAAGATCAAAGTATATGCAATTAAATCCTTACATTTATCTTTCAGAAAATAGATTTGACCATTACCAATTGAAAAACCAAAGTTTGCACACTTTCTAAAGATTATTATAATATACAACTGCCTTTTTAATATTCTATTTTTTGCGGATGATCGAGTCTATTGGAGTTGTCGGATGGTTTGGCTGGAACACCAGAAATTGAAAGTTTAGATGACCATGGACAATTTTAAAATATCGATCCCGCCCTTACTAGACGTGCAACCTGGGATGAAAATAATAGAATAATTTCGAGACCCCTTAGTCTTGAATTTTCTTCTGTAAGAAAAGGGGAATCGAAAATTCAGAAAACGAAGACCATGTAAGTTCAGAATAAATGCAAGAAATATTTTCCAGTTCCCATGTAAATTCACAGAATTCCAGAAATGATGAAAGTTTAGAAAAAATTAAAAAAATAGTTTCGAATATCAAATAAGAGAAATAGTTTCAGTATAAATGAAATAAATAGTTTCAGTATAAATGAAATAAATAGTTTCAGTGTAAATCAAATAAATAGTTTCAGTGTAAATGAAATAAAATTCATGACTGAACATAAAACAATGTGAAATAAGGTAGGAAAAAGTACAAAAAAAGAAGACAATTTTACAAAAATATTAAAATAGGACAAAAAAGGTATTTATTGAATTCTTCCTGAACTTCCAGGCTCTACTCATTATTAATCTATGTTTTTCTGTAGCTTCTGGCGCTATGATAAACGAAACGATAAAAGATGACTCTGGAGGTTCAAGTGAAAAAAGTGAGAGCATATTTGTTTATAAAAATAGCATGTAAATTAGTTTATGCCAGGTATTTGAATATCATTTTAATCCTAAAAACTATTTTAGGCTCAAAAATATTTTAATATTTCAGCAATTGCATTTAATTAATCAGCAAAAAACTTTTTTTTTAATATTCTCATTTAATTGAATTTTTGAAATGAAGAGCAAGTACACAGTTTTGCCAAAAGTGCTCCATCCAATCCTGATACTTCTGTTTATTTCATTAATCGTTCCGTTGTCTATGGTAATTTCTTGTCTCAGGTATACATAGCTTTCTACTTCTTCTATCTCTGTGTTGTTGAGTAAGATTGCCCTCTTCAACGCAAAGGGTTTGAACATAACTTTAGTCTTTTGCAGATTCATTTTCAAGCCCAACTGAATACTTGCCTTCGCCAGTTCTTCTAGTTTGTCGGGATTACTGCTGATAACAAATATGTCGTCTACAAAACGCAAATGGTTGAGAAATTTTCCATTTATTTTAATTCCTTCCTTATCCCAATACAGTTTTCTGAATACTTCTTCTAAAAACTCCACTTCTCTACTCCAATTACATCTAGAGCTTTAACAACAGCAGATGTGAAGACAGAATCAAACGCTTTCTCAAAGTCAATGAAAGCCATACACAATGGTAATTCATATTCCTTGTGTCTCTCCATAAGTTCCCTGATTGTTTGGATGTGATCCATTGTACTAAATCTACTTCGAAATCCTGCCTATTCTTTTTGTTGAGCCTCGTCCAATTTGGATTCGAGCCTATATGTCAGCACTTCGGTGAAGATATTATAAATTACTGATAGGAGACTGATTGATCGATAGTTCTTGATATCCTCTTTTGCACCCTTTTTTTAAAGCAGATCCATCATTGCATTATTCCAATCTTCAGGCAGATCCAATTTTGCGAGACAATTTGTGAACAAGGCGGCTAGCATACGGGCAAATTCTTCTCCTGCTTCTTTAATAACGTCTATTGAAATCCCATCGTCACCTGGGCATTTCCCTTTTTTCATACATCTTATTGTCTTGTAGACTTCCTCTTTCAGCACATGTGCTACTTGTACAAATTCGGCTCCATTTTCTTCTCTTCCTGCTTTCTTTCCTTTGTTCCGTGTTCTTCATGTTTGTATTGGGTATTACAAAATTCCTCAACAATACTAATGATTCAATTTCTATCTTTTGTGATGATTCCATCTTTCCTATTTAGTGCAAAATTTCCTTCCTCCCAACACACAGTTTTCGTTTTGCTGATTTTCAGCTCCTATTATCTTCCAATGCTTTCTTTACAATATCGCAATTGAACTTCCTGACATCTTCTGCAATCCGATTTCGTACTGTCTTGCAAAGTTCTCATATTCCACTTTTGATTTAGGGTGATTCTTCTTAATCCGAAATTCTCTCCGGTCTTTCATAAGTTTCTTTGTTGCTTCTGTTATTTTCTTCACCGGTTTGACTTCTTTTGCTACTTCTTTTAGGGTAGTGGTTAAAGTTTTGTTCATCGTTGCGACATCTTGTCCATCTCAGTGGTGTTATACAGCAAATCAAATCGGTTCTTCAGCTCTAACTAGAATTTATATCAATTTTCTTGAAGCTTTACCAAGTTTCGCTCTTTTCGTTCTAGCGTTTAGCCTTATTCTACATCTCACCAGTCGATGATCACTCCCTGTATTGAATCTGTTGAGAACACACTGCAGTCTTGGACAATATGGTTCTTATTAGATAGGATGTGGTCGATCTCACTTGTTGTTCCAGTTGGGATTCTCCAGGTCCACTTTCTTTGGGGGTTCTTCTTAAAAATGAATTCATGATGCATAACTAATGTTGATGATGCATAACTAACATATTTTCGCTCTCTGCAAATTCGACGAGTCGGTTTCCTCTGTCGTTTCGTATACTGTAACCATGATTTCCAACTAAGCATTCATTATTTCCAATTCTGGCATTGAAGTCACCAATTACTATTTTGATATGATAGCTTCCTTTACTATGCAGCACGTCTAATTCTTCATAAAAGTCTTCTACTTCTTCCTCAGAATAGCTTGTTGTTAGTGCATAGACTTGTATAACCTATATCTGATATCTGCTTGATATTTGCGTAACCAACTTTGCAACTCTATCAGATGTACTATCTAACTCAACGATGTGATTTTTACACTTTTTATGAATGAGAAATCCTACGCCACTAGTTCTTCCAACATCTGCTCCTCTGTAGTAATATACATGTCCACTGGCAAGTTCGATTTTCTCCTCTCCTTTTCTTCTTACTTCACTGATGCCTAAGATGTCCCAAAATTTATTCTTTCTCCAGTTCTTCCAACTCCTGTAAACGATGTT
Organism: Pholcus phalangioides; assembly: GCF_987345545.1. Lineage (NCBI taxonomy): Eukaryota > Metazoa > Arthropoda > Arachnida > Araneae > Pholcidae > Pholcus > Pholcus phalangioides. Next base: position 250,477 of record NW_028301598.1, read on the forward strand.
CTGAAGAAAGAGATCGTCCATTATACGTGGCCAAGGTCATCATCTTATATCAGCCTGGTCCAACCCAGAGATTCTTTGCACCCTCTGTCTTCATGTCTTCCTGGTTGCTGCTGTAAGGGACACTCGAACTGCTGGGGACTGAGAGCCTTAGTTTGTTGACAGAGTTCATATTTCTTTTCAGAGGGTTTGTGGCCGTAATCCTCCACGCTGGTCAGTGCGGTTTGGAGGAAGCCCATCCGCATCCGTTCACCACGTGTTAAACATGGCTACTTACAGGTTGCACCACGAGAAGGTGCGAATTGGACTTTAAGCCTCAACGCCTACTCGATTCTTTCGAATTCTCATAATGAAGCAATTAAAGGGTCTTCTACTAGTTAAGAAGTAAAGCTATTCAACAGCCCATCATAATATTTTTTTTTCTTTAATAAACAAATCACAAAAACACTGACATATATACAAATACAAACATAAAAACACATGAATACAAACATAAAAACACATGAATACAAACATAAAAACACATGAATACAAACATAAAAACACATGAATACAAACATAAAAACACATGAATACAAACATAAAAACACATGAATACAAACATAAAAACACATGAATACAAACATAAAAACACATGAATACAAACATAAAAACACATGAATACAAACATAAAAACACATGAATACAAACATAAAAACACATGAATACAAACATAAAAACACATGAATACAAACATAAAAACACATGAATACAAACATAAAAACACATGAATACAAACATAAAAACACATGAATACAAACACTTTGTGACCCCAAGGGACTTAGAAGTCCTTCCAGCAGATCTAAAGGGGGTTATGATCACATATGTTTCAGACAACAGCTTTTATAAAGATTAGACATGTTATATTGTATTTTTATTTATATACTAGCTATAATACCCGGCGTTGCCCGGGTTTTCTTCAATGAGGCTTTTTCGATCACTTGATATCTCCCTCTTTCTTTGAGAGACATACAGACTGTGTCCAAGTTAACCAATATGGCAACTTCCCGCGCGACACATGAAATAAACAAATCTAGATTTAAAGAAACGTAGAAATGAATTTTTTTCCCTTTTTTTAAAGGGCCATTCCCCCCCCCCTTTTTGAACTTCAAGTTATCCATCTGCCTGTTTAAGCTTCCAAAAATGCTTAGTTAAAGCTGTGGAATTTCTTCGATGCACTTTATGGGCCCATAATTACTTTTATAACAACCTATAAACTATATGAATTTATGCAGTTCAATATTGAAACATTAATTTTCATACTTGAGAAGATATAAATAAAAAGTTGAAATCAATGTTATTGCATGGATATCCAACTCAAAAGTAGGTCCGGCTAATTACTTCATATTTAATCTCCTGGGCTTCGTATCTCTAAGCGAACTCAATATTTCAAAAATTGAGAATTCAATACATTTTTTTAAATTATTGATGTGGCGGAAAACCCCACTAAATTTCCGCATTTCTACAGTAAAATCGGCAATTTTAACACTGATTTCTATGGGGAACATCCTTTGCCTTACCCTCAAAGTGATGCTGATAATGGCGTCTATTCAAAAAGCTCTCATTTGTGAGAGGATTGAAAAAAATGGCAAACCATTATAAAGGTACAAACTATTATACATACATTTGCAACATTAAAGAAGTGACAAACCATTGTAAAGGCATATACATGTCTGAAACGTACTGCTAGGAAACCACGGTAACCAAAGTAAACGTTCCCAAAGTGATTGTTGAGGCCCAGAAACCATTGTTGCCCGACAGTTTTTTGCCCGTTTGGGGCATTTTCCCTGCTCTGACGAAATTTTAAAGTAGCCTATCGTTCAAGTCGGGTCCCATTTGGTATATATGCAAAATTTGGCGACGATCGATCCAAAATTGTAGATTTGTATAGAGAACATACATACAGACACACACAGACAGACAGAAAATCAATTTTATATATATAGATTTACGATTACGGTATACGTTAAGATGTTAGATTCCTCCTTTTGGGAATCATAATCATGGTTATATACACTCATGTCCATAAATTAAGGATAATGCCAGCTCCGGCAAATAAAGGTTCAGAAACAAAACAAACGTTACTTATTCATAAAATATTTTATTAAACCCCATTTATTAAACAAAAGATAAAGCACAAAAACGATGGTGTTTGTATGATACCATTCATAAAAACTACGATTTTTGCTCCCTGGAGCAATTGTAAAAAATATCTCTTTTACAAAAACTTACTATTACATGGTTGGTATTATGGTTAATACATTGTATGTCTCCCATGCGATGAAATACAGTCCGTACAACACCTAGGCATGCTGAGTATCAAATTATCGATCTGATCTTGGGGAAGATCACTCCACTCAGCAAGCAATGCTCTCCGAAGTTCCGGTACACATGTAGGAGGTGGTTGACGGGCTGCAACTCGTCGGCCAAGCACGTCCCATACATGCTCTATCGGATTCAAGTCAGGTGAGAATGCTGGCCATTCCATACCGGTTACATCCTCAGATTCAAGGCATTCGTTTACGATGTTTGCTCGGTGAGGACGGGCGTTGTCATCCATAAACACAAATTCTGCGCCCATGGCACGCCTAAACAAACGTACATGTTGTTCCAGAATGATTTCCCGATAAATTTTGGCTTTCATGGTTCCGGTTTGAACATGCAGATCTGTTCTGGAACCCAGTATAATTCCAACCCAAACGAGCAATGCTGCACCACCGTAACGGTGTCGTTCAGTGATGTTGTCTTGGTGGTAACGGGTACCTGGCGTTCTCCATGTGAAAGTCCGACGTGAATCAGACTAAGCTAAACCTGGACTCGTCGGAAAACATCACACACGCCCACTGTGACGATGTCCACATTGCATGTTCTCTACTCCAGGCTAATCGCTGCCGACAGTGAGTTGCTGTGAGCGGAACACATATGACAGGCCTGCGAGCATATAGACCAATATCTCCCAAACGTCTGTACACAGTTTGCCTATTTTCTGATTTTTTTGGTTAAAATATCACAGTGCGAGTTCCATTTAAGGTCATGTTGTATTGTTATACCCAGGTAATTGTACTCATGAACTTTTTCTATTTCTTGGCAATAGCAATCACTATTATCTTGGCAGCGACAATGATTATGTATTTTTTGGTGTATGCTTTCATTGATATTCATGTTTCTTGTTTTCATATAGATGTACTTTGTTTTTGAATGTTAAGTTTAATTATAGCTAATTATAGTCATATAAATATATTCATTTCACGTACTGCATTTATCGATCCGTGTTTTAAACACATTCCGACTTGTAGTAGCAGCTATTTTAGCGGTAGTAATCACCTTTCCTTGCCTTTCACAATTTCTTTTCTTTTTTTGCCGCAATTGTCAACTTCACTTGCTTTGACATTTTTTTTGTGTGTTATAGGCAACTTTCTGTCTTTAATAATGTTTTTCTGTATTTGACAATTTTACTTACCATTGGTAATTTTTTCGCTGTAATTGGCAACTATGTTCGAGTTTGGAAATTTTTTGGCAGCGATTGGCAACTTTACTTGCATTTGGTAATTTTTTTCGGCGATAATTTCCGCTATTCCGCATGGATTCAGATTTCCCATATTTTTATAAAGGATATATGGTCAGCCTAGGAATTTGTCGTTTTGTGTATATTGATAATTTTCTACCGAAACACCTATCGCGGGCTGGACACCTTCGTGGCTGTCACCCTATGGCGGGTAGCATTTGGCTCACACCCCTCTTCTAGCTCAACGCAGAAAATACTTAAATTGTAGTATTCCATATTTACCCGATGCACCATCTGTGAGAAAATAGGGTTCCATCGAATCGGAACTGAAAATGAACATAGCACAATAATATACAGCACTTGTGCTGTATATTGGGGGGGGGGGGGTTGTTTAAAATTATCGGGTAAATTTTCTATAGTTAAAAAACACTTTTAAAAACTAATCTCAGAAAATTTCTGGAAATGGAAAAACAAATATCCTCCTATAGCAACCGTGGCGATGTTGACAATCGCCGACTTTATGGTATCTTGGAAGAATTTTGAAATTGTTATAACTGTTTCACTTGGAGGCCATACCTGGAAGCAGATAAATTTTAGTATTGAAAACCTACTTACTTATATAAGTCTCGGATTTGCTGGTAAGGAAAAGTGCAAAAGCATAATAAGTAGAAAAACTAAGTAAATATTGTGTCATGAAATAACCAGAGAGGCTGAAATTTATTGCTTTAGCAGAAACTTCAGCTTTTCATGATTATTTTTATCAGGTAAGCAGCAGCTGTATGCACAGTGCACCTTTTTTGCCCAGACTAAAATGACAAGTAGATGTCGAGGTCGACTAAACGGGAGCCTCGTTTTCTCCCAGAGGAGCAGGAGACACGCAAAGTCGAGTGATGCAAGAAATATCGAACACGCTGTACTGAATAAGTACTCAATATTTGAGTGCTAGGAAGATGATGATTCTATCATGTTCTTAAAGAATGTGCTAATACATTTTTGGGGCCAGTTGCAGAGATTCACAGAAGCAGTGTTGCTGAGGGTATCGTTCCAGGGGATTGGAAACTTGCTGATGTGGTTCCGAAATTTAAAAAAGGCACTGACAGAGAAACCGTGTGGAACTATCATCCATCTCCATTTCAAATTTTTTGAAAATTCTCATCAAAGGGCAATTGGTGGAGGGGATTGACGAGAATAACGTATTATCGGAAAACCAGCATGGGTTCAAGAAAGGGTAACCAATCTCTTTTGCTTCTATGATCACGCAACTAAGGCTTTCGGAAAAGGCAAAAACATCGATGTTGTTTATCTTGATTTCCAGAAGGCATTTAATCGGGTCAAATCCGTTAATCTTGAAGCAATTACATGAGTTTGGAATAGAGGGCAAGTTGTTAAATTGGATAAAATTGTATGGTTGAGAGATAGGTCTACATCGTTCGAAATTATTGGTGGTCCGCTGTTTTCAGAACATTGGTTAAACAATCAAACCACCGAGTAAAAAATGTTGTGGTTCGCGTGGCTAGTAGCGGAAAACTCCCCTTTCTACCATGCGGTAATACATCGATCGCGGAAGAATAACTGATCCTCCGTCATTATGTTCACATCGCTTCTGCCAGAATTCAAAAATTTATTAGCGAAATTTTGAGTCTGATATCACTGGTAAAGAAAATGTCACCATTTTCGTGTTTGTTTGATAAAATAGGATCATTCTTATGGTATTTCTCCCACTGATTCTGAATCTGGTTTCAGAATTTGTGTGTCAGGCATAGTTTTCGAGTAACACGCGTTGAAAATTTTGAAAACGTATATTTTTCGCATTTGTTTATAACTTAAAAAACCTTAAATTCTAATATTAATGGCAGTTCAAAAGGTATTTTCACATGAGTTTCTTCTGTATTTTGCGGCTAAGGAATATCTCTTTTTAAAGTCTAACAGTAATTGGCCAGCATGTTTGGGCTTCACTTGCCTTGATAATGCGATTCCGTGATGGATATGTTCTGGTGGAATCGCTCATCGTGCTCGTCATTGATGTCACCTAGGTTTTCTGGGAAAAAATGTGAATGAAGAAATTGTATCTTCAGTGACATATTGTAACCAAGAGCTTTATAGTTCTGAAGCAATTCCTCCACAAGGTCCTTATATTTGTCCGTCTTGATATTTCCAAGAACGTTTGACTACTTTCCTGAATGACTCCCATGTGCTGATTCCTTTAACAAAATTTTTCATTAATCCCAGTTTAATGTGTGTAGGTGGCAGGTAGACTACCAGGGTCTGACTGACGACATATTTGTTTCCCGGAACGAGCTGCCTTGGTAGCCATTGTTTTTACATAATGGTTTTGTCTATCTCTGTTGTCCTACAAGCACAAGAAACAGCAAAATCTGGTATATCCTAGTTGAAGACCGAGTACAAGGGCAATGACTTTCAAATCTCCGCAAAGGTGCCAGGCATATCTTTCATACTGAACCATCAGTAATAAAACTTTCATGTTTTCTTATGTCTCCTTCATATAGGCCCCCACTACGGAAGTAATGGGAATTGATGGGTTTTCGTTGCCATTGTGCAAATGCAGTGCTTTCAAGCTTGTTTTACAGGAATCATGATCATACATGAATAACCACCATTCTAGAATTGTACTGATGTCCCAATGCAACGTACAGAGCGGTGACATCATTGCAATAAACTGGGTCGTCTTTCTTCGAAGAAAGGTGTTCAAATACTTATTGTCACAGTCGGAATGAACAGATTCTGGTTTTTTTCTCCTAACAAGTTCCAGCCTTTAAGCCTTGATGCTAGAAACTCTGATTAGGATTTTTATAGGTTCACGAACTAAATCGTTGAGGTCAGCCTGGCTCAATATGTGTAGTGCTGAGGAACTTTCTTTGATTCTGGATCGTTCTGATCATCGGGGCCCTTCGCCTTAACATGAGCATGGTCCTCCTCCACCGTGTCCAGACTCCATGCTTCCGGGGGTACTGGAATGGGTAGCTCTTCGTTGTGAGGGACCGGCCTTATGGCTGAGGGTATGTTGGTTTACTGTACAGAAGTTTTCAACTTACTTGAAATTCCAGTGGTTTTGGTAATACCGAAATAGCAGTCAGATAAGTGATAATTTGGCTCTCTCCATACCATGGGAACGGCGAAGGCCATGCCGCGAGGCTTCTTTCTTAACCAACTTGCAAGCAAAGTAGTACAGGAAGCACAACATATATGTGGAGCCCAAGACTTGTCAGTCTCCGATCTTGCAAACAAAATATAGTTCGTAACTTTTTTAAATCAATGGCGTTAATTTTTTCTTTGCGATTTAAAAGTGAGCTCTTCACAAACATAAAAGAAATTGTCAGGATGATTCAAAAAACTTCGAGGCATTTTCAGAAACAAGGTCACCAAAAAACACAGAAGCTGAACTGAACCAAATGAGAAATAAAGCTTCTCCTTTAAGAAAAGTGTCTAGATAATATAGCACGACCAGCATCAACGACGTCCGAAAGTACACTGATTTCTCTCCTTATTTCCCCGCCCAGGCCCAGGCTTGCCTTCATGCGCGGTTCGATGCGCGTTGGTCAAGGAGCAAAGCTTGGACAGGTTTTCAGGAATTCCATAGAAAGGATAAAAGGAACTCGTAATTCCCATGTCCCCATGACTAGCACATTATCAACGGTACCTCAAAACAATATTGATGTACTGCTCCATAATATTTTGTCAGATGAGGCAATTTTTAATGGTCGTGATATCACATTATTAGGCTAAAAACGTTTATCTTCTAAGCATAGAGTATTAAGGCTGGTTATGCTAACCCGCAACAATGGAAAATGCAATTGCGGAAAACTGGTGCCTGATGGACGATTTCTGACGACGGATTCAGAATCAGAATAGAAAAAATTTACTGTTTCTGACGAAACAGTAGTTTTTTGTCTTGTCTTGCAAGCTGTCACGCTTGAGATGTTTTACTGTTTTGAAGGCATTTTGTTTGACTGATGTTGCTGTTTGTGTGAATCTTCGCAAACTGTTCAGTATACATTTTCTTAGAAGCAAATATCTTTTGCAGGATGTTTTCTCAAAATGAAATTAAAAAAGAATACCACATTAAATCCCCTCACTCGTTTAGCGATAAATCCACAGAATCTACAGTGCTAGTTCAATAAAGTTTGATTGCAGTTCTAATTGTTTTGCATGGGTTTTTGGAACCCTTAGTGGTGTATCACTCCTCTAAGGGTCTCCTCGCACGGGGATACTCAAATCGAAGTCGAATAGCCTCAACTTGACAGTTGAGTTGATTTGAACGAGTCGAGTTGCCCATTCTTCCTTACACGGCGCTACTAAAAAGAAATCTCAAAGCCCGAAAAAAGGAGTAAAACCGACACAGTGTTTACTTTCTTGTGATCCTGTACGTCATAAGCAGGGGTTGAAAATCAAATTCCTAGCAATTCTAGCAGCGATGAAGATGATATTATTATTATATTATAAATGTTTTTCTCTCCTATACACTCCACTATAAAAGACGGATTATAAGGAAATCATAGGTACATCCATACGTTGTAAAGATTCGTTGTAGACTATTCATTTCAGCACAGAGTCATTTTAAGAGCACCGTGTGTGGGCATCAGATAAATAATTTTTCTGAGCCCCTCACTGGGATAGGACCCTACCTAAAATTCCACATGCTCACTCTCGAAAATTTGATACAGATTTTATTTTCATGAGAACCCCCGAACCGTGTCCGGGTGGACCCATGGACGGATGGCACTGTTTTGGCCACAGAATTACGGGAATCGTATTCCAAATTCTACGGAATGAGGAAACAAGGACCACTACCTGGAATTAACTTCTGACACACCTACATTAGAGACATCACAATTTAAGGAATGTGTGAGAGCCGATAAGCAAGTGACTACCTAAAGGTATAATTCAGATTTACGTAGTAAATATCCATTATTTTGAGAAAGTGGGAAATTCTATTAGATGATGAAGTTTCAATTCGATAAGAGTAGGCCACATTGTTACCATACATAAGATCAGAAGACGTTACCGTCCGGAAAGAAAAATATAACTGTGTTTCTCTTGGAGGGTGTGGGGTACGGAGTTTTCACTATTCCTTCCACACGCACGTGTGTGCATGACCTATATTTATATTACACAAATTCCAGTCGAAGGAGATTACGGGACGGGGAATCGGTGCTGGGGGTTGCATCACGGAGCAAAAATACAAGTTAAATTCATCGCGTGGTCATCCCATCGTACAACCTAGATCGACAGAAATATGAAGAAATACTATGAAGTCACGTTACACACAAATGTTTTATTCGAGTACTCCAAGTCGCCAGTGATTCAGTCACGTCAGATATTTCATCGCCAATACGCCACTATCCTCGTGTGAGGATCTCCATAGAAATATACGTGTTCGATCCTCTGGATACGGAGCCTCGTCTCAGTCGCCAGTATCCCCTTTAGAGGAGGCCCTAAATGATAATATATTTAGGAAAATATAAATTATCATTATCCAGAACGGATTTCAATTAAGGGCAGTAGGTTCACATATTCACTGGTCCCGGGGGGACCAGAGGCATTTATTTTGTAATTCTAAATCTGGGTCACAACGGGTTATAGTGAAAGGGGAATTTTCTGATTGGACAGGTGTGAAAAAAAGAGTCTCTGAAGAAAGAGTCTCTGAAGAAAGTGTCCTCGGGCCCATACCCTTTTCTCTTTTTATCGATAAACTCTATCACAGTATCGATGGGGTTGCTAGCAACATCGCAGATGACGTGAAGCTATTGGGTGTTGTACAGAATCCAAGGAGTGCTCCTGATTGCAGCATGGACAAATGAATGGAGAATGAGCTTCATTTTTGATAAATGCATGCTTGTCTCGTTCTGTTTGGAACAACCCACGTTTCACTCTCGAGTTGAATGATGTCACTCTCCCAGATTCTACTAGGGTCACCAATTTGGAAATTCTCATTGAAGAGCGGCTTGGGATTTTTGAACATTCTTCTGCGGTGGTCAAAAAATTGAATAGAACGCTCTGTTTTATTTTCAAAAATGTATCCTCGCATTCTTCCAAAGTCATTCTTCCGCTTTTGCGAGGCTTAGTTCGTTTATGACTAGAGTATGCCGTAACCTTTTGGGGACCATAATTACACAAACTTGGTTGCCGGAGTGCAGAGAAAAGCTACGCATGCTCTTGTGGGCACACAAGGCTTGAGCTATGAAGAACGATTTGATTTCTTGAATATGTTACATTCAAGGAACGCAGGTGTAGAAGTCTTTAAAACGTTGAATGTGATGGACCATAGACAGTCAATGAAGAGTTTCGAAAAGGGGACACCAGTATCATTTAGTAAGAGAAAACTCCAGGTTGAGGTATCGCAGGGAGTTCTCTCTCTATTAGGGCTGCCAATAAATTTTATAGCATACCTCCGGGTTGGGGGGGGGATACATTCTACAACACGAAGGTTTTTAACAGCTGCCTATTGCGAAGATATATTTAGAAAAGAGAGAATATTTAACTGTCCTTGCGGGGAATCGAGCTCACGCCCTTTACTTTCTGATGAACGCCCTAGACTACACAGGCAACGATTCCCCGGAAGAACAGTTGAATTTTCTGTTTCCTAAATATATCTTCGCATTAGCCAGCTCTGAAGAACCTTCGTATGGATAGCGGAGAGTGACGTCATCCTCAGATAATTCTACAACAATTGATGCATTTAAGAAGGGATAAACATATCGCAAAAGATCAACACGCTATCCGTACTTTCGGATAGCGTTAGGATAGCGTATATGACAGCCATAAGATTTTTTATGAGCAATGGAGTCATCATATCCACCGTAATATTGGCGCTCGAGTATACTCGAGAGTAAGTACAAAAAGTTAACGGATGAATGTAGAATTAGAAGCTTGATGTATTCTCAAACATACGGATTAATTTCGTTATAAGAGTTATAAAGTTATTTCCTAATTTTACATAATGATGTTTTTCAGGTGAAAGTCTTGCTATAGACAAAGGGGTAGTAGAAGAGGACATTGAAGACCCTATAGACAAAAGTTTGAAAGAGGGCATTGGAAACCCTATAGACAAAAGGTTGGAAGAGGACATTGAAGACCCTATAGACAAAAGTTTGAAAGAGGGCATTGGAAACCCTATAGACAAAAGGTTGGAAAAGGACATTGAAGACCCTATAGACAAAAGTTTGAAAGAGGGCATTGGAAACCCTATAGACAAAAGGTTGGAAGAGGACATTGGAGACCCTATAGACAAAAGTTTGAAAGAGGGCATTGAAAATCCTATAGACAAAAGGGTGGAAGAGGACATTGATAACCCTATAGACAAAAGGTTGGAAGAGGACTTTGGAGACATAAAAGACCGAAGGGTAGAAGAAGTCTTTGGAAGTACTAAAACAGGAAGTAAGCATATTTACATTTTTCTTTCAGGCTAATTTTGCTGTTGAGAGCTTAAAATTTTATTAAAGTATGCTGCTACCTTTCTTGTCAGTTTTCTTTGAAATGATAGTGGAGTGAGCTTTAATAACATTTTCAATAGAAAGCGTCCCGAAATGATAAAAACAATGATTAATTTGGACTACTTATGTCATTCTCTATGAAAAAGTCATTTTTATGTCAAACTTTAAGGAAAATTCTTGTGATATTACTAACACGATTGCAAAAATTTGGTTTTGTTATTTTATAGTACACTCAGTAGTAATGGTGTAGGTTATAAACTAAAATTCACAAAGGATTTTATGATATGCTCAAAAGTTATACTAATATTTGTTAATGTACGCGTGAATTTTTAAAATTTCGCTCTATATTTCATATACGTATAAAACACTGTAAATCAACAATAAATGGAAAAATATTATATTAAAGTTATTTCGTAATGATACAATGAGAAGATTTTTAGAAATCGTGTTTCAAACTGAAGTAAGCTGTCAAAGATAGCAGTCTCCGTTGAATGCGTTTGAAGTTTTTATTCAAAACTAGAGAATTTAGATTACTTGTATGTAAAAACGCAACACGAACCTATCTTCGGTTCTGAGAGTCATATAAACAAAACATGGCCTGTTTCTGAATCACAAAGAATAGGGCTTTGATAAAAAATGAGGAATCAGTAACTGAAAATCAATATTTTCTTCCAAAATGACGTTTTCAACATAGTTGGATGCTTTAATGATTCAGAAAAAAAAACCAGCTGCATCTGATTACATATTGCAATATTTATACTGTATAAGCACCTGATAAAAGGCTCCTTAAATTCACGCTCCTCCAGGATAGCTTCGATATATCTATGGGATGCGAAGCGGGATGTATCTGGTCCTTCAATATCAATGCTTTTGAAATTTTACTGACATAAATTACTACTACTACTAAATCAGACACATTCAAAGATTTCTCTAAGAAATTCCTAATGTTTGCTTTCCATAATGGCCTGCGTATATGTTTTCTACCTAAATTTAATGAAATTGTTATGAAATTTGTTCTAGAAATATTGTCATTTCTGTTCCGTACTCAGAAGCAACAAGTTAGAAAGTTATTGCCTGTGCTTACAAATGCGTGCTCACAGCCGCAAAACATACCTGGAATTTATGATTATGAAAAACTGACGTTTTGCTGAAACCAAAATTGATATATTCGGTGTAGCCCTTGCTGTTACCTCCGTCACAAATTTTCCCTACACCTTTTGCACCAACGATAATATAAATTATTAATATTTATACCCGATCCAATTTTTTGGCAAATACTGATAGCAAAGTTTCGCACGATGACAGTTTGCATTAGCGCTAGAACTCCACATTTTATTATGGTTTCAGATATTAATAAAACATTTTACGAACTATTTAAATGTTCCCCTTACTTGTATTTTGCACCTGTATTTTTGTAGCTTTTGTTATAACGTTTGACTAACCTGAATACATAGTTCTGTGTTCATAACAATGTTCAATGATCTGGTTCAAATGGCTGATCAAACTATAACTTGCTTTATTTACCATTCACAATTCATGCGTTTTATTTTGCTTTCAGCTGAACAATCATATTACCGTAGTGACCATAATTTCCTTGGTATGCTAAACTTGATCAAATCTTGATTTTGCAGAACTGCATGCTCTATAAACATTTAACTTGTAGCTAGCTAATGACTTATTGCATTTTTTTGTCTCATATTAAGGTCAAAAGTATGAAACCGTAGCTTGCAAATCGTATGACACGCCAACGAGCACAGTGCACTGCTTCGTGAATAATCTGGAACTGTGAGTGTATTTGCATAAAATCCATTTTTTTAATTTTATAAATTCCATGAGTATAAATACGGTTCCCAACCTCATTTATGAACTGTTTTTGACGTAAAATAGTATCTTGAAAATGCGCCGGCAGAAATGTTTTGGCGAATTTCTGCAGGTAAAAGCTGAAATGCAATTTAACTAATGAGTGAAAAAGTAAATCAACAGCCAAAGGTTCTAAAAGTATTAACAATTTCAATACCACATTATGAAAAGATGACGTACTTATCATGAAAAAGTTTTGGTAGGTCATTTCAGTTCTAATTAAAAACTATAAACAATTCTTTTTTCCAAACAACAAATTAACTAACCCGATACTTGAAAGATTTGTTAGCGCTTATAACGATTACAATAAAAAGAGAATACTATTTCAAATATGGTGAATACATAATGATGGATATTTATTTATTTTACCACAAATAAAAAAGGAAGCCACACATAAGTAATTTTTTTATACATTTGTTAGGAAACATTGTGTATAATTTCCGCTTTCAGAATTTAGCACCTGAACAATTTCTATGTATACTCACTCTCATACAGAAGCCATTTTGAATCACGTCGGGGTGATCCAAAAGTATTAAATGGCTCTGTGAGATGTGTATATGTTTCTGTCAAAGCCTAGTTGACCCGGATAATGTCCCTATTTCGGACTTTCGCTGGTTTTGGAAGGCCTCTACATATCGATCCCTAAGATATCAATATCCCGATTCCTTTAGTCGTTAGAGTTGCTATAGCTAAGCATAATTAGAAATGATCACAATTATCATAAAAATATGATATAATAATCTTTAATATAATAATATTCACTGAGATATTCGGATTCGAGAAACGAATTTTGAAATTTTAAGTAACCGCACGTCATTTGAAAACATTTTGCAGTTGAAAGTATGTTTCGAAAGAGTCAACGGTTGCAGAAATATCCGTTGTCCAAACAATTTGGAACTACCTGTATTACGTTATCTATAGCGGCTGGCAAAGCCCAAAATGTCAACATTGGTAGAATCATCTGGATCTGGGCTGAGTTACCAGTTCACGAACTATCTGATTTCAGACTTTAGCAGAAACATATATATATATATATATATATATATATATATATATATATATATAGGGTTTTAATGGCCCGGTTATAACGGAGCCACTTGTCGTCGAGCCACCTGTTAATGAAGAATATATCTCCACGAACAACGCGACAGTTTAGAGGGCTTATGGGTTGTTGTGGATTATGTAGAGGGAGATAGCGATAGGGGTTTAGTCATCGCCTATTCTATGGTTAGGGAACTAGGGATTTACTGGGTTTCGAGCACTGTTGTCTTTCTGGGGGAAGATTAGCAACGTTCGAGACGTTTTTCATCACCGAAAGTTGCCATTGCGGGTAATCCTGTGGATGGGAAGAAATCAGGTAGGAGCGAATATATATTCCGAGAATTCCGGGACTTACTATTATCTGCTCGGGTGGGGGATCAGATGTGGCAATGATTCCAGTACTGCCCAGTGGTAGTATGGTGTATAGGAGTAGGATCCACAATTCAATTTACGCCTAAAGGACATTTGCTCCTCACTTGAGTCACGTTCTTGGAGCTTCCCAAAATTACCGACAGGTGGCTTCGTTACGGTGGAATCCATCTGAATAGGAGTAGGGTCTGGGAGGTTCAACATAGGCTCAGGTCAGGTTTTTTATTCCCAGACCTCGTAGACGAGAATCCGGGTTAGTTATGGTAATTAATAACAGTATGGAAGAAGAATTTCCCACCTCTGGCTTGGATAGGTTCTCGAGTGACAGTAAATCACAGAGCAAATTCAAATGTGTGCTAATAAATGCCAGGAGCTTCGGTAGTAAAAAATATTTTTTTAGAAACTATGATAGTTGTGCAGGGCCTGAATCTTATAGCCATTACACAATCGTGGCATTCAGAGATTATAAAAGTGGACGAGGTGATCTGCCATTGTGTACTAATAAAAGAAAGGCGTTGAAGAAAGCAATACGGGACAGTAAAAAGGAAGTTGAATCTCTGGGTCAGAGCCAATGTTATCTGCGAACCTAAAGTCATTTTTTAAATACGTCAATAATGGATGTAAGGAGGCAGTTGGCCCCCTCTCGATAGGAGGCTCTAGGTTAGAGAGCAATATAGGCATGTGTGGTGCTTTCAATTACTTTTTCGCGTCGGTTTTTAATAGAGAAAATGATATTCCATGTACGGGTGTTGCATGGAGTAATAAAATCCTCAACGTTATGCAAGTGGAACACGCGGAGGTCGTAAATCTTTTAAGAAATGTATGTGCAAGGAAAGCACCAGGACCAGATGATATTTATCATCCCAATATCCTCAGGGAATGTGCTAATGTATTGTTGGGGCCAGTCGCACAGATATAAAGGAGTAGTGTTGCTCAGGGTATCGTCCCAAGGGATTGGAAACTTGCTAATGTTGTTCGGATATTTAAAAAGGGTAGTAGAGAAGCGGTGTCCAATTATCGTCCAGTGAGTTTGACGAGCTCCATCTCGAAAGTTTTGGAAATTATCATCAAAAGGCAGTTTGTGAAGTGGATAAACGAGAATAATGCATTGTCGGACAATCAGCATGGGTTCAGGAAGGGGAAGTCATATGTAACCAACCTCCTTTGCTTCTACGATCACGTGACTATGGCTTTGGGTAAGAGCAAAAATTTATATGTTGTTTACCTTGATTTCCAGAAAGCACTCGATCAGGTCCAACATGGTAAACTCTTGAAGCGTTTACAAGAGATTGGGATTGGGCAACTTCCTGAATTGGATAGAACCGTGCTTGAGAGATAAGTCACAACGGGTTATGGTGAAAGGGGAATTCTGGTTGGACAGGCGACACAAGTGGAGTTCCTCAAGGAAGTATCCTTGGCTCCATACTTTTTTCACTTTTTATCAATAAACTAGATCAGGGTATCGATGGGATGGCTAGCAAATTCGCAGATGACGTGCAGCTAATAGCGGTAGGCGTGAATCAAACCGATAGGGATTTGCTCCAGACCAACTTGAATAGGATTGCAGCATGGACAAATCAATGAAGCATGACGTTTAGGGTTGACAAGATCATGGTCGCTCATTTTGGTTCGAACAACCCGTGTTTCTCTTACGAATTGAATGGTGCCACTATCCCGGATTCAACTAGACTGAACGATTTGGGAATTCTCACATTCACGAGCAGCTTAAGTTTTCCAAACATTGTTCAGCAGTGGTCAAAAAATCTAATAGAATGCCTGGTTTAATTTTCAAAAAGATCTCTTCGCGTTCTTGGGGAGTCATTCTTCCGCTTTTTCGAGGCTTGGTTCGCCCTGGACTGGAGTATTCTGTAAGGTTTTGGAGACCATACCTAGAGGGACATAGACTTGGTTGAAGAGGGTGCAGAGAAGGGGTACGCGTGTCCTTATTGGCACACGGACTTGAGAAGAGAGACTTCATTTTTTGAATATGTTTACATTGGATGAACACACGTATCGGGGAGATATGATCGAAGTTTTCAAAATATTCAACGGGATGTTTAGGCCGGCCATGAATTATTAGTACACCGCCAATCGACTGTTTTTACAAGGGGGCAACAGTATCGGTTGGTAAGGGACAATGCTAGGTTATGGTGTCGCAGGGAATTTTTCTCCAGTAGAGTTGTTAATAAATGAAATAGCTTACTCCCGTAGGTAGTAAATTCTACATTAATTGACACGTTTAAAAATAAATACGATAAACATGTTGGGTAAGTCGAGAAGCTAACCATACTTAGAATAAGACAACCATAAGTAATCATTTTGGATATTATATACTTTAGTATTTTATCATGGATATATATTATTTGTATTTGCATTTTTAATTAGGTTGCTGTATTTCAGAAATATATGACATCTATATTTGTTATGGACATTTTTTTCTCAGTCACCTTGTTGGCCATTTTGCCTGTTGGGGCGTCGTATTTGTATTTGTATATATAGAAATGGGTAGGTTAATAAAATATCAGGAAAAAAACAAAATGTCAGTTATTTATTGTATGATGTTCACGAATTTACTGTATTAAATTTGTTTGTTTTATTATTATTTTTACCATGAGCAGGAACTGTTTCCAAGTATGTAAAGAAGGCTACTCAACTAACCCGTTCCATAGATACATGAAGCTCAATGTTTACCCGTACAATGGCCAGGCAATGCTTCCAGTTAAAATATGCAGTACGAGCGATTTTTCTTTAAATTATCTTCATGATTATTTTACTGTAGTACTTTTTATTGTACTTCTATTTTACTCTACAGGCGTCCCTCGCTTTACGGGATTAATTGGTTCCGCCAAATTGTTGCGTAATAGGAAATCGCGTTACGTGAGTTAAATTTAACATGAGAAGATAGGGTTGGTTTTCTTCAGAAGGATTTAAAAAATTGAACCCAACAGCAAAAAATATTATTTTTCGCCAATGATTATTAAAACTTATGAATAAATGCTGTGGATTTAGGCGATAATTAATGAATTGAATTAATGTTTGTGTATTCACTACTTCTGATTGATTCTAGTGAGCGTGGATATTTTCCTTCCCGAAAAGCCCGGCATGATAGCCTTATAACTCTTTTTTAATGAAACAGTCTAGATTCTGCTGACAAGCAGCATTTTTCGTCTCCTTATAAAAATTTAGTTGCAAACCAGGGAATTTCGCATATTTCTCGCAAATACGAAAATTTTAGCCTCTCTGGAACCCCTTTTTTTGATTAGATTTTTCTCGTGGCATTGTCAATGTGCTGCAAAACGTCGTTCATCAGTGAGATCTGGTGAGTTGTATTTAAGAATTTCTCTCATATTTGTCTCAGCTACATCACCTAATTCAACGTATATATATTTCGTCGTCAAAGAATTTAACTATAATATATACACCTTCCATTTGCAAGCCCAGGATTAAAGTTAAACTCCATGCCTAATTTTGCACGTTACGGATTTTTAAAATCAACTTTTAAAAATCGCACTCTAGTGAAATCGCGTAAAGCGAGGTGTACCTGTACAGTAATCTCTCATTTATAGGCCTATATCTTTTAAATTTTTTATATGTTTCGCTCAGTTGTAAGGTTTTCTGCATTCCCGCCAAGGACATGGGAAAAACAATATTATTTCCCATTCATTTATATGATTTTTCATTTATGCAACTCATTTTGCAACGTACATATCAGTCATGAGTCGTAGAAAATTTTGATTTCACTTTTTTTAATCAAAAAAGAAAAAAAAAGAATCTATAAATATTTTCAGTGGAGAAGCCATGAGATGGCTGACTTTATTTCTTGTACGTATTTGTGCTGAAAAGGGTATTCTCTTCATTCCTTGGATTACATCGGTGTTTACGACTGAGATCAATTATAGTTGGTTCTCTTTGAAATCCTTTTTTGAAGAGTCTTTTGTACACCTTAACCCTTACAGTGGCAATCCCGAGATATCTCATCAAACTTGATTTGCTTTATTTCGGTCATCCCGAAATACCTCGTGTTCTTAACACGCTTTTATTTCCGATGTCACAGTTATAATGCGGATCAAGAAAATTTTAAAAACGACTTAAAGGGTTATAAGGTGGGATTCTGATATTCATCATGACTCTGTTCAGTGAGACTTGTCAGTGTCACTGAACCATTCCGCTCCAAGGGCACTGAGAGTTTGAACTGGAATGGTTCTCAAACTTTCTCCACCCACTGCGCGCCTTACCCTAATCGACGCTCATCCCAGCTGTCCTGACATAGGTCGGCGACGCATAGTTTGAGAACCCTGAGTAAGTTCTTTTATGAGAGAATGGTAATAGAGATAAGAACAAGCAATCAATAGCAATTGTTTTTGAAATGTTGCACATTTTCATTTTTGCTGGAGACTGCATGTCAAGTTCGTCTACAGTAATTTCAGCTTTACTATGTTTCAGAATGAGTTCTGTAAATTAAAGCATGAAAGTTTAATGGTAACTGAGTTACGATGACTACAGAATATCACGAAGGAAATGCACGATAACAAGAATGAACGATGCGCAAATTATTTAAAAACAAATTGCCCAGGATATCTGTAAAGCCTTTAGATATGCTAGAAACTTTTTTTGTGTGATTACATAAAACTTCAGAAAATGACACCACTTTGTTCCAATCGTACGCACTTGAAAACGTGGTTTTCTGGGGGATAAACAGCAACAAAAATGGTCTTCAATTTCAAAAGTTGTTTACAAAAATTACAAATGTCACAGGGAATATAGATTTCGATGACGAAATATTATTTTCAAAAAGCTAATACGAAGCTTTTAACAACTGGCTGTTGCGAAGATATATTTTGGGAAGAGAGAAAAAAAAACTCAACTGCCCCTGTGATGACATATCATCCTTGTATAACTCGCCATCTGGTGGCAGCGTCAGCAGTTGTGAGCTTGTCCTGAGTCTGGTCAAGCCGTCCATGTGCGGTCCCTTTCAGTGTACACGAGCTCCAAAGAAAGATTGAGAGATTTCGGTGCCTCTGTAGTCTAGGGCGTTCACCCGGAAAGTGAAAGTATGTGGGTTCGATTCCCCGCAGGAGCAGTTGAATTTTCTCTCTTTCCAAAATATATCTTCGCAACAGCCTTCTGGTAGCGAAGAGTGACGTCATCCTTGTATAAAATGCTATAATATCTATATTTCACTTTGATACATGATTTATCACTTTGATACTTTGATTCATGTTATACCTTTTTAAGTGTATTTTTACTCGTTTTCACTCATATACGTCGTTTTCTCTTGTTCCATTGCACGACACGTAATAAGTGAGAGATTACTTATATTCATTATACGTGAATGTAGTATAGGCCTACTAAATATTTAAATGTGACAACGAAATAGATTGAAGTAATGGTGAAAATCTAGAAATTTTGTTTCAAAATTTAATAAATTGATACAGTTAATTTAAATATATTTATCATTTTAATCCAGCATTTAATTGGAGTAATCGTAGGAAACGAGAGCAACAACAAGGAATCGAAGGTTTGAGTAAGTAAGATATCTTAAAACGTAGATAAATCATTCTTTTTTTTATAATTAGTAATTGTCACCATTCCGTCACGTTGTGTGTTTTATCTTTTTCTATTGCGTTGATTCGTAATAGAAAATCGCAGTGTGTATTGAACTCCGATTGGTCGACGTTATTATTTTTGTCATTATTGAATTATTATTTTTTATAATTCATCTTCTGACGTGATCCACAATTATTCTAGATGGAGAAATGACTGTTTATGAGCTCGCTCGAGCATTCGTGAACGTTATCTAGAAAAATTTCTAATTATACGAAATAAATTATGTTCTTAGAGTTTTGCCAAATACTAAAAGGTTATAACTAATCACGTTATATGTTTGGAATAGTTATTACGTAATATCTGAAATTTCTGAAAAAAGCTTCAAGTAAAGCTTTCGAAAAGAACTTTTCTTAATGATCCAAGAGAAATTTTCTTGGTATCACATTTCAATCATGTGTGAAATAGATATATCAAGCAACGGCGAGACTTATTTTTCTGAATCAAAAGTAGGTTTTGATACTAGCATCGGGTTTCTGTCCCCAAGGAATCCGACTAGACTGCTTTTGGCAATGTAGGAAAAATACCACAATTACTCAGTATCTATAAACATGTGAGTTCGAATGAGAAACTATGTCCAAAAAAATCATTATTGTTCCCAAATTCAGTTTTAATTAAAGCAAGCAATGAGTATAGTAAATACAGTCGAATCCTGTTTAAACCAATACCGTTATAGTAAAAGTCTTGATTTAAAGAAAACTTTTCTAATCTTTAAAGAAAACTTTTCTAATCTTTAAAGAAAACTTTTCTAATCTTTAAAGAAAACTTTTCTAATCTTTAAAGAAAACTTTTCTAATCTTTAAAGAAAACTTTTCTAATCTTTAAAGAAAACTTTTCTAATCTTTAAAGAAAACTTTTCTAATCTTTAAAGAATTTCACATAAGATTACTGTATTACGATACTGGAGGAATTAATGCAGTTGACTGCAAAGGGCTTAATCAGTACCAGATGAAGAACATCTGACTTCGCGCTGAGCCAAGACAGCCGGAGAAGCAAAAACCGACAGATGAAGAACATCAAGATAAAGAAGTGGACGACAAGTTCACCATGAGTAATTTAATGATTACATGTGAAGAGCGTACTATAGAGGGATCTATGTCATGAAAACAATCTATTGCTGATTTGCGAATTTTTTTTTTTTTTTTTTTTTTTTCAACGAGCGCAACTCAGGTCTATCGCCATGGGCAATTTACTACCTAGTGAGTTGTGCCGGAAGTGTAAGTGTGTGTCTATTGCTGTGTATGATTTTTCAGTGCTGCCATCTATGTTTCAGAAGTAAAGTGAGTGAAGTGTAGTGACTGAATATTTGTACTGTTTGTAGGCCAGTTGCTCTCTGTGGCGAGACTTTTTAACGGGGAGATCGGCTCGCATTTTCGCCTTGAAGTTGGGAACCACAGAAAACCAACTTCAGCCGACCACCACTGTGGTGACGGTGGGGCTCGAACTCGGGTCCCCGCGATGCGAGTCCGTCACTATGACCACTCGACCACCACAGCGGCAAATACAGTTCAACGTACTTGATGATATGAGAGAAGAAAAACCTCTTTTACATTCCCTTATACCTACCTCTCTGTGTTACCCTGCTCTTCTCATTCCGTTCAATAAACGAGATATACAAGAAAAAACTAGAGTTTCGGTTATTCGCATATTTCTCATATTCGCGTCGGTCCCCGGAACGCAACACCCGCGAATACGGTGGGGGAGGGGGGGGGGACAACTGTAAAATGTTCTGCGTCCAAGTGTGTTCATATTTTTGTTTTACCTGCATCAAAAATATTTTTAACATATTTTAATACAATCTGCTGGCAAGAATTATATCTGTTAATGTTTTCCACTGAAATGTTCTTTTCTCTAAACTGAGTTTTTGTTATATAAGGAACATTTTTTCAAACAACAATTGTTCGAATGTTTTGAAACTGTGTGTGTGTCTCAACATGAAGGCGTTATATACTTTATCGAGAGGATTCCTCGTTAAAATGATTTAAATAAGTTTTATGGCACAAAGTAGGAGTAAATTTCCGTGGTTTTGAAAAACTGCATGTTGTTGAAGTTAAAATTGGAGAAAAAGTGTGTATAACCAACAGTTAAAATCCAAAATTCTCTTTTCAAATTGTATAAAATATCAATCTCTTCATTGTATTTGAGGAAAAGAAATTGAGTGTCTAAAGTTAACTGAAAATTGTTAAATGTTCTCAAAAGTTATGATATTTTTCCCATAGGAAAGTATGGAGAGTCAAGATCGTGCACCAACCCCCTTAAGATCATTTCTGAAGTTGATGCTGGAGCATCAACAACAATAATAAATATAATAAATAAATGCAGTGTGCCATTGAAATACGGCATATCGTCATCTACTCTTTCATTTTGGAAAAGTCGGACTAAGTTGGAATTTTCCAAATTCAAACAGCAATTATAGGATACCAAAGAAAAAATATTGGATTCTCTCTCAAATTTTGAAGCCATGCCACTCTTTTCTAGTTGAGCTGTCTTTACAAGACATTTTTCAGAACCATACAGGGTTTCAGGACATTCATTCCAACAATGTGCCAGTTACCAGCTCACTGATATGAGAAAAGACTTCGGAATTTGCATGTGCTTTTGGATTCGAAATCTTTCAAGCATAAAGAGTGCGCATATATTTCAGAGTAATTTGTTGTTTTCTCGGATTCCATAATACTAGTACAAAAAAGGGGAAGAAATACTGATTATTTGCCTCAAATATGGGGATAGTAAGTAAAACTGCTAAAAAAAATCAGTGCCTAATTGGTTTGAGCTGCTTTGAGCCTTTTTTGAAATTTAACTTCATTTTTTTTATCACCTAGAGAACGTGGTTAACTTTTTTTCATGCATGAAAATAGTATTTGCCATCGAGAGGGAAGCAAATTTGACAAAGGACAAGACAGCGTTGTAACGACTAATTCATAAATTGAAGCATCGTTCACTCAAGAGCCCCTCGTCCTCAGACACTTCAGCATACGAAAGAACCAGTGGTCTGATTCTTGAGGATCTTCGGGGACTTATCGTGTTAGTGCTTTGTTTGACTGTTATGGTCGACGGGTCTCTTTGTACCAGATTTGGATTTGCTTCTATAAATTTCACCAAGTTTGTGATTTTCATTATTAGAGTTTTTGCCTTTGTGGTATCTGTCTCCTCCAATTGTCAATACTTCTAATTGCTGGAGCATGTCGATGGTATGATGCAGTTGCTGGACATTTGGTGACGTAATGTAAGTCGTTTCCGATTTCTCCGAATCTACAGTCACGGCTTTTGAGGATTTCGAAGCGGTAGAGGTGCTCTGGAAAAGGACCATGTCCTGTTAGGAACATTATGATCTCTCTTTTCGACTTCAAGCATTTTGCCTTCACCTTTTCAACTATGCGGTGAACTTTCCTACCTGATGCTTCTTTATTATCCCATTCATTTTGCCAATCAAGCAAAAGATTTTTTCTTCTTAGCTGCCTTAGTTGATGATTGCGGTAGGAGTATTGTTGTCCCCCGTTTTAGGTGCTTGCTTGGTCAGCCTGTCAGCTTGTTCATTGCCCCACAAGCCAGCGTGTGCTCTAACGCAAGACAGCAGTATTTGTGGATTACTGTGGAGCAATTTTGTTTGTCTGTTTAGCCATTTTGCTTAATAACAAGGGGTTGCTTATTGCCTTTAGGCTGGACCAGGGCCGCAACTATTGTGGAGCAGGAGGGTCTAGTGCCACGGACGCTGGACCAGAGAGGGTACAAATTTTATTCTCAAACCTCTCCAACATAACAAGTGGGCTCCAAAATGCACACTTGCCCCGGGTGACCAAACATCTAGTTGCGGCCCTGGGCTGGACTAGCTGTTCGTCAAGATTTTAGAAGAGGTGTTGAATTTCGCTGCATCTAACGTTGCATTATAAATTGCGAGCTACTCTGCCTGGAACACCAAGTTTCCTGAGCCGGCGATGATGTTTTGTCCTTAGTTTTAGAACCATCTGTGTAATAGCAGTTGGTGTTGAGGTCAAGATTTAGTTCAAGCTGTTCCAAAACCACTTGCGTTGGTGGTAGATATCTGAATGGATGTACAGTCCAACCTCTTACTTTTCATCGTAGCTCTCGGGTCTCACTGTTTCCTCTGGTAATTCAATCACCTTGTTTAGGCGGAGAAGTTTAGTGTCACTTTTGTTTCATATTCAATCTTCATACTGAGAGTGGGGATGCCAGTGATGACTTGAAGAGTTATTCCGCGTTGTACGGTAGGGCCCCGTTATATGAAGCAGCATTTTGCGTTGAATAGAGTCCAATCTTTCTTTGAGGGTAACTGTAGGGTTGTTAAACCTTTTTTTCTTTCTTTCTTTCTTTCTTTCAAACCGAGCACAACTCAGGTCTATCATCATCTATGTTCGTTTTACTACCCAGTGAGTTGTGAATATAGTGTTGTGTTTGATTTCAGTGCCGCCATCCATATTTCAGAAGTGAAGTGAGTGGTGTGTTATGATTGAATTACATTTGTACTGTTTGTAGGTCTGTTGCTCTCTGTGGAGAGACTTTTTAAAGAGAAGATCGGCTCGCATTCGCGCCTTGAAGTTGGGAAGGATTGTTAAACCATATTCCTACACCAAATGCCGTCCACTACACTTAGGTACAACTCTCTTCTCATCTTATGTGCGGCGCCTCATTGAGGCCCAGCAATTTTTCTCATATTTTGTAGAGCTGCCATAGCTTTGGTTCCTTGCGCATGATCCTCCCATTTATGTTCTTCTACGACTTTGAATCTTAGGTAGTTTAGAACATTTTGTTTTTAGATAGATCTACCCTGGAGCCGGATCGGGGATGGTCTCTTGGAAGAAATCCAAATGCGAATAATGTTTTTTCATTTGAAAGGATCAGTTTGTGCGACAAGAGCCAGTCAGATATGGCTTTTAGAGCCCTTTCCGCTAAGCGGCCCGTACCTTCGACCGTAGGGTCCGAGGCAAGCACGGCGATGTCATCAGCGAATGCCTGGACTCTTACGTTTTTCGGCCAGTTTTTCTTCAACAATTCATATTATTACGAAGTTCCATAGAAGTGGACCCGAACATGATCCTTGAGGAGTACCTTTCTTAAGTACCCTCAATGCGAATCCGGCATCTGTAGAGATTGATACCTGTCGATTGGTGAGGACATCTTTCAGAGTTCTTTAAAGCCGTTCGGTGATCGGGAGCTCCAGTAGTCTTCTTCTTATGGATGAATGTGTCAGGAAGGCTTCTTGGATGTCCAGGGATATTATGGTGATGTCATTTTGTTGTTGTCATTGGTATTTTATCTCGTTCATC
Source organism: Pholcus phalangioides (assembly GCF_987345545.1). Classification (NCBI taxonomy): domain Eukaryota; kingdom Metazoa; phylum Arthropoda; class Arachnida; order Araneae; family Pholcidae; genus Pholcus; species Pholcus phalangioides. Next base: position 275,628 of record NW_028301598.1, read on the forward strand.
ATAGATTCGAGAGTCATTTCCACTGAGCGTCTCTAGCGGAATCTATATTGGTTATTTTGCCACAGCTGTTGCTTTTTCGTATAAAAAGTAATGCGCTGGACCAATATCTTTTCAAGCAGCTTTCCTGTCGTTGACAGAAGCGATATTGATTTATGTGAGTGCATCTCTGAGGAATTTTTTCCTTGTTTCTGAAACAAGATGATCTAACCATTTTTGAAAATTTCCGGGAATAATGTTTCTAGCTCGAGACACTTATTAAATAGAGCCACCATCAAGTTTGGGAATATGAGTTTATATGTTTGAGCAGGCGGTTATTTATCATGTCTAGTCCCAGGGTTTTCTATCATTGAGAGCGAAGACAATGCGATTTATCTCTGTTCTTGTTATTTTCCTCTCTTTCGCCAGTAAGTTATTAGATGTTACTGTTGTGTCTGATGGAAAATAATTTTGCTAGTCATCTGCTGGAAATAATATCTCAAGTTGTCTTTCAGATGCTTTGATGGTTTCGCCTTCGGTACACACACTTATACTTCCGGTAGAATACCGGAACTTACACTCGTACTTCACTAGGTAGTAAATTGCCCATATATTGTGCAATAGACCTGAGTTGTGCTCGGTTTCAAAGGAAAAAAAAAATAAAGGCCATACAGTAGTTCGTTCTATCCCTGACTACAAAGAAGACGTATAGTATCATGAAAGCACTGAAAGTAACCTTATTGTCATTCATTCAACTTATTACCACCCATTGGTAATCATTTTCGTCAATTTTTTACATTATGCAGAAATTTGATAGAAATGAATTATGCTTATCGTGTAATGTTTTTTTTAGCTTTTTTTGGCTATCAGTAATCAATATAGTTAACTATAATCTAGCTTATTCAATCAATCAACTAATACATTTTTATTTCTGAACATTTTATTTTACAGTGTCAAGCCAGAAAATGACGGAAATCGCTCTGCGAACTATGGAATCCAAACAACGCAATAACCTGAAACAATTCAACTGAAATCGATATGTGATAAAATAAATTCATATTTTCGAACCGAATCGACTCTCTATGTCTTGTTCACTAAAAGTCCGTAAAAACGACAATTCAAAATCCTGAGTAAAATCGTCGTTATAACGACTTCTCCTTATAAAAGCAAATTTCCAATTTTTGCTCTGTCAAGGTAAAAATCGTTGAAAATTGCTTCGACTAAAATCAGATTCGATAGACCGACTAAAACCAGCATTTTTGCTGCAGGAAGATGTGCTACCTCAAAACTCTCAGCCAGTGAAAACGACCACCGAACCTACCACTCGTAGTGGGAGAAAAGTCCGATTCCCTGATCGCTATAAATCGTGACTGAAGTCACTGGTGGGGGAGTACTGTGGGGTTTGCCGTCAAGTAAATTGGTAAAATAATGCCGTCGCATTTCTCAAACGCCAAATGAAGAACAATATGATTGATGTATGGCAGGCCAGATGGAATACCCTCAAAGATAAGGACGCTCACTACTTAAAGGAAAGAATCGAGCCGAGAGTGGGGGGTTTGGCCTAGGACGATAATTTTAACAGAGCATGGTCCTCTACCAGCATACCTTTATCGCTTTAAGCGCTCGTCAAATGATAAATGTGTATGCGGAAAGGTAGGTATGCTTCTGCATTATGTGACGCAACGCCCTAGGACAAAGCAGTATCACTTCAGCAACGTTTCTGAGTAATCGCTTGCCATTTGGAAGAAAATAATTCGTCATAACCCAATGAACTCTAACAGAATATCGAATCTTCTGGCATTTCTAGAAGCAAATTTATGCTGCTTATTGCTGCTTAACAAAAGATCAAGTTACTACAGAGGTCGGAATAAAGAAATAGATCCATCATATTCTCCACCTAGAACAAGATCGATGACACATAATATGCAAGGTCGTAGGTCTCCACCAGTAACTCTCAATGACGATCGAAAAAATAAAATCGCAATTGACAATATATATATATATATACATTTTTTTTTTTTTTTTGTCAATTGCGATTTTATTTTTATTTTTTAGACGTAATAGATCCTGGCGTGACGATGGGCGCGCACAGGACGCTTAAGGCTAAGAACATAGTTTAAGTGGCGAGCAAAGCGACGAATGAGAAGGAAGAGAAACGACACGAGAATATAGCTGCGAGCAAGGAACATAGTAGTACACATAGTGGGGGCGTTTGATGTAGCAGACAGACAGACATGACCGCTGACCGCCCAGAGAGACCATCTTGGGATGGTTTGCGCTCTTTTCCAAAGGGATGGACGGTCTCGGAGAGCCTGATATCAGACTCGATTGTGAAGGAGGAAAAAAACAAAAAAAAAAACAAACAAACAAACAACAACACACCACCTATTTTACCCCAGGAAGCACCATTAACATTTCGCGAGCAGACATTTAGTGCCCCTGAGGTTTACATTCTTGCATATGAAGAAGAAGAAGGAAAAATAATAACAACAACAAAAATACAGTGCTGTATACAAAAATACAAAGCGTATAGAATGCTTGGTCTCATTTTCAAAAAAGTATCTTCGCGTTCTCCTAAAGTCATTCTTCCGCTTTTTCGAGGCTTAGTTCGTCCTGGACTGGAGTATGCTGTAAGGTTTTGGAGACCATACCTACAGAGGGACATAGACTTGATTGAAGGGGTGCAGAGAAGAGCTACACGTGTCCTTATTAACACACAGGGCTTGAGTTATGAAGAGAGACTTCATTTTTTGAATATGTTTACATTGGATGAACGCAGGTGTCGAGGAGATATGATCGAAGTGTTCAAAATTTTCAATGGGATGGATAGGATGGACCATGAACTTTTAGTACACCGCCAATCGACTGCTTTTACAAGGGGACACCAGTATCGATTGGTGAGGGACAATGCAAGGTTATGGTGTCGCAGGGAATTTTTCTCTAATAGGGTTGTTAATAAATGGAATAGCTTACCCTCGGAGGTAGTAAATTGTAACACAATTGACACGTTTAAAAAGAAATACGATAAACATGTTGGGGTAAATCGAGAACCTCTATCCATACTTAGAATAAGACAACCATAAGTATTCTTTATGGCCATTGTATAATATTTTATCATGTGTATATATTGTTTATAATTTGTGTTAATTGCATTTTTAATGGGGTTGCTGTATTTTTGAAACATATGACATCCATATTTTTATGGGCATCTTTTTATCAGCCACCTCGTTGGGCATTTTGCCTGTTGTGGCGTTGTATTTGTATTTGTATTTGTATTTGTATAACTCTTCAGTATTGCATTCACTGGCTGAAAAATACTTGCGCAAATCAGTCCAGCCCGTCATACCTCGACACACAAAAAAAATTGTCAGACTCAGTTGAATCAAAACCAGAATCCAGCACGCATTCACCAGAGCAGCGCGCTATATCACAGTATACCAACATACACTCGCGCGCGAAAAATCACGGCACAGATCACTGTTCACCTCGGGTGCTTGCCATATTTTCAACTTCCTTTCTTCGCTGCAGTCGTGTATAATATCTCGCTTGACGTGGTTCGGCGTCGTAGGGCTTGTCTTCGGAATCCTCAAGCGAGTCCCTCTGCCTTCTGATGAGGAGGTCGTCGTGTTGTTCTAAAGAAGTCATCATATGTATTTTGTTGCACTCAATGGGATTATTGAGAAGTAGTTTCTTCCCACTTCCTGAGCGATCTTCAGTTCGTACTTTGACGTGATAGGACGATGTAGTCACGCACTCCGTCATGTAGTGTCTGAGATCTCCCTTTTGTCCACATACACACGTTATAGTGGGAACAATGCGGAATCGGTGTAGGTACGCCTGAAAGGGTCCATGTTCAGTTACGAACAAAGTGTTGCTTCGTCTCCACGGATGGTTTTTGAGATTTACCATTTGTCGTACAGCGAAGGTGGACCTTCCAGTAATTGCATGTGTCCACCTCTCCTGCCATGTCGAGAGCAGGTCTTGCTGGAGGACTCGTTTGGCCCATGACCTGGGCGGCAAAATGGAGCTATCCTCATGCTGCAGTCGTGTGGCCTCCTTCGCAAGCCGGTCGGCCCTTTCATTGCTGACATTATTATTATGAGCCTTGACCCACTCTATACTGATGTGGCTGTTCGTAAGAAGTTGCTGTCTCAATTCTCTGGCCATTGGGTGCGGTGAAAGAGGGTTGCTGATTGTTGTGATGGAAGATAAGCTATCTGACTTCATTACTATCGTGCACTTTAGTGATTGAGCGATTTCTATGGCCTTGCAAATTGCTTTCAGCTCAGCCTGAAAGACTGAATTTCTGTCCCGGAGTTTGATGTAGCAGAGAGTATGATAGTAGCAGAGTATATAACTGGCAATCAACTTGGTTTTTTAAATTAAAGAATGCTTAAAAATTTCATAATTATAAAAATCATTGCTCAGACAACAACATGGAAATATTCCTCATATTTTGGTCGCTTTCCTCCCTACACATCTTTTCCCGCGACAATTGAAAGATCCATAATATTTTCTACCGAATTAAGGAGTAAAAAATAGCAAGTTTATCAAATCTCCCCACCGTTTAAATTTGTATTATTAGCATAGGCGGAAGGGTAGAAGTGGAAAATCCCCCCCCCCCGAATAGCTTTATCTGTATAAATATTTGTTGGTTTCTTCTTTTTTACACAACAAACATAATTATTGACACCCAAAAATCCAACATAAAAAAAATTCGGTACACCCTTCCGGTATGGACATATTTTCACGGTACACAGAAAATAAACAAACAAATCAAACTTGCCAAACGTGAACACGAAAAAAGTTTGACGCGAAATATATGAAAATTATATTTGGTACTTGCTGTTTTCATTTGATCGTCAACACCTTTTTGAAGTACGTCGAGAACTTTAACATCTTCACATTTCTGGTGACATTTTTGACTTCACTACCGCTTTTTACTAGCCCTTCGACGGACGTCTTGAAGCTACACACAGAAGCGAGCAGAGCGGCGAAAACAAAATATCTTGAATGCGCTGCTCTTATCGCTTGTGGCGGAATTCCCGCTCTGCTGCGGTGCGCGCTGCTGTACGCAGGCGCATTGAAATCAGTGTGTTTGATTTCGCTGCTCTGATCTCTTCTCTCATCGTTGCTGTACTCTCCGTCCCACTACGTGTTCAGCCTAAGACGAAGATTGTCAAAAAAGCCATCTATTCTTTGATTTCTATTACAAATACAAATACAAATACAACGCCACTACAGGCAAAATGCCCAACGAGGTGGCTGAGAAAAAGATGCCCATAAAAATATGGATGTCATATATTTCAAAAATACAGCAACCTAATTAGAAATGCAATTAACAAAAATTATAAACAATGTATACACATGATAAAATATTATACAATGCCCATAAAGAATACTTATGGTTGTCTTATTCTAAGAATGGATAGCTTCTCGATTTACCCCAACATGTTTATCGTATTTCTTTTTAAACGTGTCAATTGTGTTACAATTTACTACCTCCGGGGGTAAGCTATTCCATTTATTAACAACCCTATTAGAGAAAAATTCCCTGCGACACCATAACCTTGCATTGTCCCCCACCAATCGATACTGGTGTCCCCTTGTAAAAGCAGTCGATTGGCGATGTACTAAAAGTTCATGGTCCATCCTATCCATCCCATTGAAAATTTTAAACACTTCGATCATATCTCCTCGACTCCTGCGTTCATCCAATGTAAACATATTCAAAAAATGAAGTCTCTCTTCATAACTCAAGCCCTGTGTGTCAATAAGGACACGCGTAGCTCTTCTCTGCACACCTTCAACCAAGTCTATGTCCCTCTGTAGGTATGGTCTCCAAAACCTTACAGCATACTCCAGTCCAGGATGAACTAATCCTCGAAAAAGCGGAAGAATGACTTTAGGAGAACGTGAAGAGACCTTTCTGAAAATGACACGAAGCATTCTATTCAATTTTTTGACCACCGCTGAACAACTAAGCCGCTCGTCAGTGAGAATTCCCAAATCGGTGACCCTGGTTGCATCCGGGATAGTGACACCATTCAACTCGTAAGAGAACCGTGGGTTGTTCGAACCAAAATGAGCGACCATGCACTTATCAACGCTGAACGTCATGCTCCATTCATTTGCGCATGCTGCAATCCTGTTCAGACTGGTCTGGAGCGACTCCCTATCGCTTTGATTCCCGATTACCCCCATTAGCTTCACATCATCTGCGAATTTGCTAGTAATCATATCGATACCCTGATCGAGTTTATCGATAAAAATTGAAAAAAGTATGGGGCCGAAGACACTTCCTTGAGGAACTCCACTTTTGACGTCTGTCCAACCAAAGAATTCCCCGTACACCATAACTCGTTGCGACCTATCTCTTAACCACGATTCTATCCAATTCAGCAAGTTGCCCCCAATTGCAATCTCGTGCAAACACTTCAAGAGTTTGCCATGTTGGGTTCGATCCAATGCCTTCTGGAAATCAAGGTAAACAACATCTACATTTTTGCTCTTACCCAAAGCCTTAGTCACGTGATCATAGAAGCAAAGGAGGTTAGTTATTTGGGATGTCGACCGAGTTGATTTGATAACGCAAATCTGAGTCCACTCTGATCTGATTATAAGACGACTTGTCAACAATCATCAAATTAATTTATTTACAAAAATTCACACACACGAAAAAGCATCAACATGTTATTTACACGCAAACTGACTCGCAACAACTGTATATTTTTTCTTTTACCGATCGCTTGGCGCGCGTAATCGGCGTAGTCACTTTTTACGCGAAGCGTTGGCGAAACTCCGCCATAGTTACACGTGACTTCCCCTTCCTGAACCCATGCTGATTATCCGACAATACATTATTCTCGTCTATCCACTTCACAAACTGCCTTTTGATGATAATTTCCAAAATTTTCGAGAGGGAGCTCGTCATACTCACTGGACGATAATTTGACACCGCTTCTCTACTACCTTTCTTAAATATCGGAACAACGTTAGCAAGTTTCCAATCCCTTGGGACGATACCCTCAGCAACACTACTCCTGTATATCTGTGCGACTGGACCCACCAATTCATTAGCACATTCCCTGAGGACCCTGGGATAGATATCATCTGGTCCTGCTGCTTTGCTTGCACATCCATTTCTTAGAAGATTTAGGACCTCCACGTCTTCTACTTGAATATCGTTGAGGGTTTTATTACCCCATGCAACACGCGTATATCGAATATCATTAACTCCATTAAAAACCGACGCGAAAAAGTCATTGAAAGCACTACACATGCCTACATTGCTCTCTACCCTAGAGCCTCCTATCGAGAGGGGGCCAACCGTCCCCTTACATCCATTATTGACATATCGAAAAAAAGATTTTGGTTCAGAGCCAATGTTATCTGCCAACCTAGATTCAACTTCCTATTCACTATCCCTTATCGCTTTCTTCAACAGTCTTCTTTTATCAGTAAACAATGATAGGTCACCTCGCCCACTTTTATACTCTCTAAATGCTCTTTTCTTTTCAAGATAAAGGTTCCGCACGCTATCCGTGAACCATAGAGGGTGCGATGTACAAACAAGCTTTTTTCGAACAATGGGTATCACGTCGTGCAAAACCGAGGACAGCTTCGTACTAAATTCTACCCATTGACTTACCACCCCTATTGACGATTAAGATTTTATATACATCTGTCCGTGGACGGTGTGATTAGGATTTATTATTTGTCCGTTGACGATCCAAAAAAAAGGTGGCTGGATTTTCGAGGTGTGCCCGATCTTCGGGAACGTTCTGATGTCTGTATCGGATGGGCAGCGGGGCGCGTCTGGTAATAAAAGTTAGAAAAAAGTCAAGTAAAAACCCGACAGATGGCAGCACGGATACTGGCAGAAGGATAAAGCCTTTCTGTGAGGACACAATATATCTGTCGACATCACTAATCTACGAACGTTGATACAGTCGAATCCCGTTTTAACGAACACCGTTATAGCGAAAATCTCTATTTAACGAACACTTCTCTAATCCCCCAGATAAGTTTACATAGGAATATTGCAAAGACCCGAAATTCATTTATAACAAAATTTCGTTTTAACGAAGTGATTTCTTCGGTCTCTTGGAGTTCGTTATAACGGGATTCGACTGTAGTAGTTCGTCTTTAACCGCTGAGTTCGTCATGTGCAAACGACGCCGTCTCATTTCTCTTTCTGTGTAAATATGTTTAGTAAAGTGATAAAATTCATTCCCGTATCACTTTCACCTCACTTTCAATGACTTTTTCACGTCGGTTTACAATGGCGAATACGATATTCAATGTATGGGTGTTGCGTGGAGTAATAAAACCCTCAACGTTATTCAAATGGAAGACGTGGAGGTCCTAAATCTTCTAGAAAATGCATGTGGGATCAAACCACGAGAACCACATAACATCTATTCTAGGATCCTGAAGGAATGTGCTAATGAGTTGTTGGAGCCAGTCGCGCAGATTTAGAAGAGTAGTGTTGCTGAAGGTATCGTCTCAAGGGATTGGAAGCTTGCTAATGTTGTTCCGATATTTGAAAAGGGTAGTACAGAAGTGTTGTCCAATTATCGGGCAGTTAGTTCGACGGGCTCCCTCCGGAAAATTTTGGAAATTATTATCAAAAGGCAATAGGTGAAGTGGCTAGACGGGAATAGTGTATTTTAGGATAATCAGCATGGATTGAGGAAGGGGAAGTCATGTGTGACTAACCTCCTTTGCTTCTACGATCATGTAACTAAGGCTTTGGGTAAGAGCAAAAATATCTATGTTGTTTACCTTGATTTCCAGAAGGCATTCGATCGGATCCAACATGGTAAACTCTTGAGGCGTGTATGTTTTTACACGAGATTGGGGCAACTTCCTGAATTGGATATAGTCGTGCTTGAGAGATAAGTCACAACGGGTTATGGTGTACGGGGAATTCTCTGATTGGACAAGAGTCACAAGTGGAGTTCCTCAAGGAACTGTTCTTGGCTGCATACCTTTTTTACTTTTTATCGATAAACTTGATCAGGGTATCGGTGGGATTGTTAACAAATTCGCAGATGACGAGAAAGAGGGGCAGTCGGGAATCAAAGCGATAGAGAGTTGCCCCAGACCCACTTAAACAGGACTGGATCATGGGGAATTGATATATAGGGAACATTAAGTGTAGCGTTGACAAGTGCATAGTCACTCATTTTGGTTCGAACAACCCACATTACTCTTACGAGTTTAATGGTGTCATTATTCTGGATGCATCTAGGGTGACTTATTTGGAAATTCTCATTGTCGAGAGCCGTAGGTTTCCTGAACATTATTCAGCGGTGGTCAAAAAGCATTGTAGAATGCTCTCGGTTTCATTTAAAAAATGTCTCTTCGTGTTTTCCTCAAGCCATTCTTCGGTTTTTCGGATGAGGCTTAGTTCGTCCTGGACTGAAGTAAGCTGTGAGGTTTTGGAGACTATACCTACAGAGGGACATAGATATCGTTGAAGTGGGTGCAGAGAAGAGCTACGCATGTCCTTATTGGCACACGAGGCTGAAGTTATGAAGAAAAACTTCATTTTTTGAATATGTTTACATTAGATGAACGCAGGTGTCGGGGAAATAGATATTTAGATTTAGATATATTTCTTATGTGGAAGTGTTCAAAATTTTAAACGGTATGGATAGTATGGACCATTATTTATTAATACTCCTTCAAACAACCGCTTTTACCATGAGACACCATTATCGGCCGGTAAGGGAAAATTCTTGGTTATGGTGTCTCGTGGAATTTTTCGATAATAGTATTGTTAATAAATGGAATAGCTTACCCCCTGAGGTAGTGAATTCTTACACAATTGACACGTTTAAAAAATAAATACAATAAACATGGTGGGGTAAATCGAGAAGCTCTGTCCATACTTAGAGTAAGACAACCATAAATATATTTTATGGCCATTGTATAATATTTTATCTTGTATATATATTGTTTATAGTTTGTGCAATTGCATTTTAAATTGGGTTGCTGTATTTTAGAAATATATGACATCCATGTTTGCTATAAGCATCTTTTTCTCAGCCACCTCGTTGGGTCTTGCATTTATATTTGTATTAATAGTCTAATACTCCCGCACCACGGATAACATTTACACTTAGTGATGTTGGCATTAAATATCTCTCGAGTTCTTGTACCACTTTACTTCGTTCATATGAGAGAGCTTTCAACAGTTTTTCTTGCAAAACGAATAATTCCAAAATGAAAATAATTTAGCTGGGTTTAGAGCTTTCTGAAGTACCAGTCTGAGTCATCCGTGATCTTTGAGCAAATGTGTAACTTTAGTATTATCCGCCTAACCAATCACTGTTCCATATTCTGTTTTTTTCCCTCCACATTTTCCTGACATCACTTGTAGGAACATACGCAGAATTAACTTTTGTAGATGGCACAAAAAAGCTTTCTTCCCGAGAAGTTTTCAGTTATCACACTTCAAAAAACATTTAATTAAAAAAAATTGTGATTAATATAGCAAAAAAACTACCTACTGTCGGTATTTCAACTTTTTCACTGAAATATTATTTTTTTTCTTCTAATTTTTGGTCTGCTTGGGGAGTAGAGCACGGGACCCCCCTGTGAACCCCCATCCCCCCCCCCCGTGTACGCTTCCGCAGCACCGCATTCCTCTGCAGAATTTCTAATGAATCGATACATGTCGGAATGGGTGTTCTGAGAGTATGTGTAGCATCTAAAACGTTTTTATGCTGTCAGAGTTGGCCAGATTCCGCTGGTGCTGCCATCTTTCTCTCCTACTTGAAAGGGAAGATTTCAAATGCTTGAATTTATTTTTATATTATATAAGAATATCGTGTTGAAGATCTGCATTGCTCACAGAGGAAGCCCATTTTTGCAAATGGCAGTCCGACTCACATTCTCGCTTCGACGTTGGAAAACCCCCACAAAACCAACTTCAGAGTACCGGTACTGTGCGCTCAATGGGTTTCAAACATGAATGAACGCTTCTATGAAACTGGGCCGGAAAAAAACTGGGCACGGGATAAGTTCAGCGGCAGAGTTCTGGCGTTTATTAATGTTCGAACCTGGATCCTCTCACTGGCTTCACAAATTTCGAAAAACAAGCAGCCCCATATGTTGCTGGTCGAGCTGAGCTGGTCGTGTTGTTGATTTTTGGTCACAACTGAAAAAAATTAAAAAATAAGTGCTCTATTTGCTGCTGGATGTTACGGTTTAGCCCCATTAAAATTCAGTTAGAGTGTTTGTGATCGGCTGAAGTTGGTTTTCTGTGGTTCCCAACTTCAGGGCGCAAATGCGAGCCGATCTCCCCGTTAAAAAGTCTCGCCACAGAGAGCAACAGTCCTACAACGATAAATCATTCAATCATAACACTTCACTCATAGTTAGAAAAGCTGGTGGCAGATGGCAGCACTCCACATAACAAGCATTACAGAGAAACAAAAAAAACTTCACGTCAGGTTTCACAACACGTACACGCACATTCCCGCATGTACCGATTCGTTGGGGGTTCCGCGTGGGGGGGGTGTATTTGTGGTGTAGCAGTAGTAGGTAGGGCCTCCAAAAAAATGACTCGGGGATCCATGATGTTCGTAAGTCAGCCACCTCGTTGGGCAATTTGCCTGTTGTGGCGTTGTATTTGTATTGTATTATATTGTTTATCGCAGTTTTACGCAAGAGATTTTTCAGAGAGCGGGCCAGATACATGACATTTCCGTCGCTCGCGGGCCAGATACTTGTATCGTGACCATATCACCCGTATTTTACGGCCCAGTTAGCGGCCTAGATTTTCCGGAATAATTTTTCGGACGTGCCAACTTTTATTATAAAAATCGTTTGTTTTCTCTCTTATTTTTAATGAGGCTAATTTCGACATTGACATCAAGTATTAAGATGTTTTTGGTTTCTTTTTTCAAGGCTTAGTCATAATTATCATATTATATAAATATATTCATCTTACTTATTTGTCAAACATATAGTGTAGGGGACCCAATTATCACCTATGTTCCTAATATCACCTACCACGGTTTCTTCTTGATTAATGCTGGTAGCTGGTGGCCACTACCGGAAGTAAGAAGCTTTCCCCCTTCAGTTGTTGTTTGTGGAAACTAGACGCACCTGTGATGTCTTTGGGAATTTTTTTCTTATTTTCGTGTAGAATGAGTTAATAAACACGTTTCATTACTTTTAGTATAATTAATAAAGTTCAAGTGATAGCATTATATAATTTGAGGCAGTGATAGCGACAGTTACAGGCTAAATTTGGTATAGTTTGTTTCTTGGTTTGCGATTTTGATTGCGAGGTGGAGGCCGCCACTTTGAGAGTTAGGTTGTTCTCAATATCGCTCCCCCCCCCCCCACTTGAGTTTTCGCATCATCGCCCTATATAGGCGATATTACGAACACTTTCGAAGTAGGTGTGTGTGTGTGCTTTTTTCAGACGTCACAGAAAGACCAAGCGTGGAACAAGATTAAAATGAAAGAGATGTAATAGCGATAAAAAATAAAGAGATGGGGCTATTGAAAGCATCAGCAGCTTTTCAAGTACCTGGATCTACATTAAACATTTACGTAAGAAAACCTGAATCTGAACTTCAAAAATTGCTTGATGTGCACTAGGACGAAACCCTTTTTATCTCCTCATGTACAAGGTGTTCTGTAATGGACCGACACACCGACAAACTCAGAGGGCATAAAGTAGGCATAAACATGAACAGAAATTGCAATGGAGCAGGGTGTCGCAAACCACGTTGAGAAGGTGAAAATCGCGAAAATCACATGCAGGCTTTAAGTCCAGAGGAGACGAATGATAGATGTCAGTTGATGGCTGAATGCGTTCGTATAGGTTCGCTCACCATATCTGAAGTGAGCAGCGTCGCGAAATGTATGCGGAGGATTTTATAGCGCGGATTGTCATCGCTGCGGCAGACATCAAAAGCGTACCTGGTATCTTCGAGAGCGTTCGGTAATCGATTTTACGTCGTTGTAGACTGTGCAATCAGGTCAGTGGTCAAATTTCCAAAAACTCATGTAATAATAGTCAAATAAATATTTTTGTTGTTATTATTGTGCTTTTTGTCGTTCCAGCGTGACGTCGAAACCTGCATGCGTTTTTCGCGATTTTACCCTCTCAACGTGGTTCGCGACACACCATGATCCATTTTAATTTTCCCTATGATGCTGTGATGGATTACGATAAGCTTGGAGACTCGGAAGAAACGGATTAAAAAGTTTGAATCATTTTCTATTGTAAATTTCCGTAAGCTATTCATTTTGCATGAAAATATAAGAAATTTTTTTGGGTCGGCTTATACATGACGGGTTTTCAATTTATTGTAGTTTTGGTGGTCCTGAAGTGGGAGGTCGCCTTATACACCAGTACATACGGTATATATATGTATATGTGTATTTTTCTTTCTTCTATTCCAGTTCTTCATGCATTTTATGTCCACAACACACGTGCGCACTCATATTGTCGTATTCACATGTTGCTCACCGAATAAGGTGCTAAGCGAGATGCCACGGGGGATCCCCCTAATTGTATATATTCCCCCACACAATATTTATATTTTGTATATTTTCGTCAAATCCACCGGAGCGAGTGAACTCAACGCAATAAAACTGATGCTGGCTTCTATTCGCAAGTTATCAAACCCATTTGCTCACCAATAAGGTGTTAAGCGAGAGAGATGACTCGCCCCGATGGATATTTTATATTTCACCATAATTCTCATTTCGTGTTTTTTTTTTTTTTTTTTTTTTTTTGTATCCTGTGTATACAATATGGCAAGTGTAGATAAGATGAAATGGCATGGGGAGGGCCCTCAATAGCTTTTAAAACATACCTCCATCCAAATATGTACTCCCAACCCCATCTCGTATTTAATCACCACAAAATTTGTTAATCGCGGCAGTACCCAATTGTCCGGCGAAAATACGTGGTAAAAATTTTGTACGTTTTTTTTTTATTTTTGACACAAAATAAAGTGTTCCAGACTGCCACGAAGCTGGGCTGGAAGAGATCTCGCACAACGGGACAAGTCCAGTGCAAAGTTCTCTCTCTCTCTCTGGTGTTCATTCATTCATGTTCCTCTTGGTGCCTACTAACAACCCTCTGAATTTGTCGATCCATTAACAGAACACCCTGTAGAAGATCAATTTGTTGAGTATTATTTACAAATGGAAAAATATATTATGGTTTTAGGGCAAAGGATGTAAAAAAGGATGGAATTGCCACTTGCAAGTAGAAACAATTTACGCCACCCACTCTCTGAATAAAAAACGTTCTAGTGCGAAAAAAGGAAAAAGCACTCCTCTTGATCTCCTCTGTAGCTTAGTGGTCAGAGCACTCGTCCGGCAATCGAGGGACCCGGGTTCGACTCCCGGTAGAGGCAGAGATGAGTTTTTGTGGTTATAGTGACGGACTCGTGATGCGAGGATCCGGGTTCGAACACCACAGTGGTGGTCGGCTGAAGTTGGTTTTCTGTGGTTCCCAACTTCAAGGCGCAAATGCGAACCGATCTCCCCGTTAAAAAGTCTCGCCACAGAGAGCAACAGTCCTACAACGAAAAATCATTCAATCATAACACTTCACTCATAGTTAGAAAAACTGGTGGCAGATGGCAGCACTACACATAACAAGCACTACAGAGAAACAAAAAAAACTTCATGTCAGGTTTCACTACACGTACACGCACATTCCCGCATGGGTTCCGATTCGTTGGGGGTTCCGCGGGGGGAGGTGTGTGGGTGGGGTGCATGTGCGGTGTAGCAGTAGTAGGCAGGGCCTCCAAAAAATGGCTCGGGGATCCATGATGTTCTTAAGTCAGCCACCTCGTTGGGCAATTTGCCTGTTGTGGCGTTGTATTTGTATCATTTGAAAGCTCGTCAACTTCTGGCAAGACACTGGCATAAAACATCAGGCAAAGGTGTAAAGTATAGTTTCCCAACCTTTCCTGTCCCATCCGCCCCTTCTTACGAATTTTTTATCTCCCATTGCTCCCAACGCAATCTAACCCATGGGATCCTCTGTTATACCCGTAGCTTCTACTGCCCCCCCCCCGAAACATTCCATTGCTCCCAGGGGGGCGTTAACGCCCACGTTGGGAATCACTGGTGTAAAGGAACCAGTTCGGAAAAAACGCAAATCGGAAAAACGGAAGAATGATCTCTTCAGAAGATGGAGAACCTCCATATGTGTCAACTGAGACGACAACGACAGCAGTTGTGACGAAGAAGGTAATGATTCCCAATGTTCAATTCGTGGCGGAATTGTCCCAAATGATTGTCATGGAGAAACATGGTTAGAATGTTGGATATGTAACAAATGGTCCCACGAAAAATGCGATAGGAGGAAAGTACACAAAACGTTATGTTTGTGTAGAATGATCCTTAGTTCTTTTTAAAGGGGTACATTAATTACATTTCTAAAAGTACAAAAACAACTCCAGTATTACTTTAGATTTTGTTTTGTCTTGATGTTCGTTCGGGCTTAAAAAGAAAGTATAATCACAACACATGAATTAAATATTATTTCAACCCATTTTAAACGTAGGCGATGTCAGGATCACTTTTAATAGGAAAAATTCAGAGGTCACA
This sequence comes from Pholcus phalangioides, assembly GCF_987345545.1. Classification (NCBI taxonomy): domain Eukaryota; kingdom Metazoa; phylum Arthropoda; class Arachnida; order Araneae; family Pholcidae; genus Pholcus; species Pholcus phalangioides. The sequence continues at coordinate 291,207 of NW_028301598.1, forward strand.
ATCATTTTTTTTTGGGTGTGTTAAAATTATCTGTTAGAGCTGTAATTCAAACAATTTATAGAAAACAGTACAGGCAATAGAGTAGAATAATGCTTACCCAAATTGCACATAAATTAGTCCTGTAATTAAAATAATGGCTTCAGTGGGCGATATTTGGGCTCCCTGCATTACGTTTTGTTTGGTGAATTATAAATATTCACCCGTTGTGTCTTCTGAAAGCGTCTACTTCCCGCCATTGGTGATTTTTCAGTAATTTTAGCGATAGTAGGCAACTTTACTTGCCTTTGGCAAATTTTATGGCTGTAATTGACAACTTTACCGTTGACTATAATTAGAAAAAAAAAATTTGCGATAATTTGTGATATCCCGTATGGATCTCGATTTTCTCTTAACGTATTTGTAAGAAGGAAATATGGTCAGCTTAAATATTTATTGTGCAAATTGTAATTGTACTAATAAACAGAATATTTCTGTTTATTAGTACTTTTCTACAGGAGCACGTTTGGTGGGCCGTGGTTTGCGCATCACCAGTCTATTGCGTTAGAAATGAAATATCTGGTAACTTTACAACGAAAACATAAAATTTTGGTTTGATTCGCCCAGAAAAGTAGAAATTAGAATCCAATTTTGGTGCGTGTGTAATCATGACGGTACAAATAAAGACACGGACAAGATTCGGATAATGAAAATGTTTATTAAATTTTGTTAATCACTTTTTCTCTTATAGGCTGAATTTCTTTTGCCAATCATTGTGTGACACTATTTGCCAAAGTTAGGATATATCACAGGTGATTGTTGCATCACAGGTGATTGTTGCCTCATAGCATTCGGTGGTTGTGGCATCACAGGTGATTGTTGCATCACAGGTGAATGTTGCATCACAGGTGATTGTTGCATCACAGGTGAATGTTGCATCACAAGTGAATGTTGCATCACAGGTGATTGTTGCCTCATAGCATTCAGTGATTGTTGCCTCATAGCATTCAGTGATTGTTGCCTCATAGCATTCAGTGATTGTTGCATCACAGCATTCGGTGATTGTTGCCTCATAGCATTCAGTGATTGTTGCATCACAGCATTCGGTGATTGTTGCCCTGGCATATTCACAGCATTCGGTGATTGTTGCCCTGGCATATTCACAGCATTCGGTGATTGTTGCCCTGGCATATTCACAACAAAACCTTGATGCATCTGTCTCGCCAATTGTGGGATAAAAGGGCTTTGCACGAGTTTATCCATTCCTACTCGTAGTCCGCCCAATCCGTATTGCAACGGTCCGAAGAGTGGTTGATGTTGTGGAAATTCACCAATAGTGTGCACCTGATGAGTCAATGCATCTGGAAAAGAAAAATATTCAAAACAGTATAGATTAAAAAAAAAACCATTCAAATCGTCTTTTTTAATTATTTAATGAAAAAATAAAAGGGTAGTTTGGCTGGATTGTCTAAGATCTCTCTATTTATTCAGTTGCATTGAAATAATCCTCGGAGAAAAAACAATGGCGTTCATAAACAAAGGCTAGCCTAAAACACAATGACGTTCTACCCCGTTTTTAGAAGGATCATATGATTCGCGTTCCCATTCACTCACCTGCTCACTCACTTATAAATCTACTCAATTTCTCACTCGATAACTTGTTCAACACTCCTTGCTATGAAGAAGAAGATCCTGCTAAACAACACACAAAGAAGTAGAAAGCTATGTGTACCTGGCACAAGAAATTACCATGGACAACAGAATCATTATTGAAATGAACAGAGGAATCACTATCGGATAGATCATTTTTGGCAAAAACTGTGTTATTCTGAAGAGCCACATGCCATTATGCTTGAAAAGAAAATATTTAACCAGTGTGTGCTACCAGCACTGACTTATGGAGCTGAAACACGAACACTCACAAGAAAGACGATACGCACTCAGACTGTTAGGTACACACAATTACACTTCCGGCACAACTCACTAGGTAGAAAATTGACTATGGCGATAGACCCGAGTTATGCTCGGTTAAAAAAAAAAAGAAGCAAGACGATGCAGAGGCAACAGACAACATAAAGGAGCATGGAAGGATGCACGTTAGGGATCACAAGGGCAGACAGAAAATTAATTACTTGGATAAGAAGCCACACAAAAGTATATATCATAGAGAAAGTAAACGTTTAAAATGAAAATGGTCTGGGTAGAACGAAAAACAAAATTTCGAAATTGCCATTGTAATAGAAATTAAAATATGCCTTTATGTGAGAGAGAGAGAGAGAGAGAGAAGAAATGTCATTCCAAATTTTTTTCCCCAAAATACAAACTTCTTGAGGTTCCTCAACGCCCCTAAAATTTAGTGTGCGTAACAAATTAGTGTGTAACTCTGCAACATGACACCGCGGAGGAGGCTTTTCTATATCCCTGAACGCGTAATTCGTTCAGTGACCTAGATGTTTTTCCCTTGTTTTCAGTATTCATTTGCAATCTTACCCCATAACTCAGAGGGTGTGTAGTAGTCGAAATGACGACCTTTTATCGTTGTGACATTTTAGGAAATCCTAAAGAGTTGGATTCTCGGGTCTTGCCCACCTATGGCGATGTTATGCTTTGTTATTTGCTGACCCAACGCAATACGAAGGCGCAACAATGAAGAAAAGATCCACCTAGTGCAGGCATTCCTGAAATTATCGTGCCAAAGATGGAAAATATTTGGAAAACTGCTTCGATTCCTACGGTTTCTCACCAACGGATATGCAAAATTTTCAAAGACATTTACTGTAAATACAAGAATCTTCAGAAAAATATGAAAGCGAGGAAAGATTCTCAAACTTTCAAGTTGAACTTGAAATCTTTTCAGTGCGAATCACAGCAATTGTTTGCCATTGCAGCATGCAAAATGCAAATGTAATTTTGAAGACGGTAAGTGCGACAAGTTGAGAAAGGTCCTAAATTTAGAGCGAGATTTTTTGCAAGATCAAAGAAGTACACGCAAGATTGCCATTGGTCGAGTAGATGTCCTAACAACGAAGAAATTGAAAAACAATGAACAAAGGAAAATGAAAATGGTATCCCATTTCAAGTCATCTCAAGAAGAAACAGCGGAAAGTAGTTCATCAGCCACTGAAAACTCATCTACACTGCTGGCCACCCAAATTGCAACACCAAGAAAGACAAGAGATATCGCAACAATATTTATTTTGTAGATAGCATGTTGACCAAGCATCAAATGATTAAATTTATAGACTTCTGTGAAGTGTGGTTCCTGCCAAAATCAGTAGCCAGAGTAGCCGCCATTGATGGAGATCACCGCTGCCACACGCCTCGGCATTGATTCAAAGAGATTTTGGATGTGTTCTTGGGGTACAGCAGACCAAGCAGCTTCCACGCGTTGCCAAAGTTGATCTGGTGTGGCAGCTGGGGATGTAATCTGGGTCAATCGTCGAGCAACCATGGACCACATGTTTTCTATCGGCGAAAGATCCGGAGAGCGAGCTGGCCAGGGAAGCAATACAGTCTGGCGATTGACGAAGAACCTTTTGACAATGCGTGCCACGTGTGGTCGCGCATTATCCTGTTGAAATATGGCTGTGGGCAAGCCCTGATGGTAAGGAAGGACAACTGGCTCCAACACCTCGGAGATGTAGCGCTGGCTTTTTAACCGACTGACGGTTTGAGGGTGTTGAGAAAATCTACTTGAAAAAGGTTCAGGTAATTGTCACAAAACTGCTTCGAAAAAAATCCAACAATTTTTCCTTCCCCCCGTACAAACAGCGGGACATCGGATTTAGTGTTGTGTGGTTTAAAATTTTTGTTCCGCCTACTGTTGAATGCTTCTTTGTAGGAGAGGAAAAGAAAAGGTGTGTTCTCTCGTAAAAGGGTTCAAACTAAGTACAATACTTGGATTTTTGTGGGCTCGTCTTTTTTCCCATTCCTCTGCGAACATACTTTTTACTTTTCAAGTAAAGATCTGTTACCAAATTATTTTACTCAAAAGTTTCAATAAATTCACCGTATTCCCACGCATTGGCCGGCATGCCGCAAAACACGAGGGGCACCAGGTTTTTGTATGTTGTGGTCTTGGCCACTTTCGGCATGCCGGAAAAAGTGAGGTTATAATAGGATCATAGCATGCATTCAGCTGAATCAGTGGATTTTCCGAATAAAGTTTATATATATGTATATATTTTTCTAAATCACCCTTCCTCATTTTCAAAAAAATCAGTTTTCTTTAGATATTAATTTGTCTCGTTCTTCCTCAGGAATAAATTGAATCTATGCATTCATTACCTTGTGTTCATAAAACTTTGAAAATAAAGTATTTTACTTACATAGTTCCTGAATTTTATAACTCTATGCCATCTGATATGAATTCAACTGTCAGCCTTCATTCATACCCAGGGCCGCAACTGGGAGAGCAGATGGGTCTCGTACCGAGGGGGTGCAAATTTCATTCTGAAACCTCTCCTTTACCATTACAAGGGGGCGTAAAAATGGGCGCTTCCCCCGGGTGACCAAGCATCTAGTTGCGGCCCTGTTCATACACATGTATAGAAGACTAATCAAATTTTACCTTTTTTCAATTACAGTACCGACATTGAACAATATTTGTGATTCTCTCTGAAATGTTTCATTTCCTTCTTCCTCCCATTCAGTTATTCATTCTAATATTAAATATTCAACTGTTTGTTTTCACTAACATCCAGTAAGAGCCATCATTGTTGGCTCCGTAGATATGTATAATCTATTTTCCTGATAAGAAATTAATAAAAAATAAAGATATTCAAGAATTTTCGAGAATCCGTGAATCGAATTTATCGGCATTCCGGAAAATACGGATATTTTCAGCATGCTGGTCTGCCTCACTGTTTCCCGGCATGCCAGCTAATGTGGGGGAGTACGGTAATTATTTTACTAAGAAATAAGTTTTTCTCACTAATTGAATTCAATTTCTGTGGCCCGTTTTACATCCAGGAGATGAACTGTTTTTGATCGTTAAATTTCTTCCTAAAAGCATTATTGCGCAAATAAATGTTATGTTAGGTTGTTTGACCTCAAGACCTTTCTATTATGTGGACAATGGTGCTATTGGAAGAGCCGTAGCCAGAAATTTCTTGTGGGTTGGGGGAAGGGAACTGACAGTGCAGTACTTAGTCAAGATTTCACAATATATAAATAAAATTCTGGCATTTAGGGCGATGACTGGCAGTGGGGGTGGAGCCAGAGGGTGCAGTGAGTGGTCGAGTACCCACAGTATTCTGTACCACTGATCTGAGCACCCCCAAAATTCATTCAGGGATCAATAGTTTCCATGTAAAGCTCAGGTCAAGCACCCACGGTTTCGTAACTCTTCCGACGTATCTAATGGCTGGGCCACCAGATCACTATCTTAGATGGAAAAAAAAAAGAAGTCAGTCAACCATTTGGATGTTTCGCTTGTACAATGAGCACACATTTTATAAGAAGTGTGATAAATGACTAAAAGATACAATAAAAAAATTGTATTTTATTTTTAAATTTAAATGTACTTTTTTTTCGTTCAATGTTGAGGCATTGTGCTTGATGAACACGTACGAGCTTATTCATGTCCTGCCACATAAGTGTGAGGAATTGATAGATGAGCTGTACATTTTTTTATTTTTTGTACGGAATTCTTAATCATAAGCCGTGGCTCAGCTTTTACAGCACAATACTTTTTTACTGGATTTTCACCCGTGGCCACTTATTATATTCTAGAGCTACTGTGTCGTCGCGTGGACATCATTCTGGGATCTCATCACGAGCATCCAGGTTTGTATCTCACTGGCGGCAGAGTGGTGGTCTACCGAAGTTCGTTTTCTGTGGTTTTTCAACTTAATGAATGGTTACAGCAGCGGTTCTCATCCTTTTTGGACTCGCGGAGCCCTTTTCAGTATACAATTTCTATGGCGGATCCTTGTTTCACTCGAGGAGCACTTTTTGCATATAATTTTTATGGTAGAATCTTGTAGGCCTCTTATTTTTTATTTATCTATCAAAGTTACTGATTTGTTTTATTTTCTTTTGTCACCGCGGAGCCCCTGGGAAGTGTACACGGAGCACCGGTTGAGAATCGCTGGGTTACAGGTTTATCCTGCTTGAAAGTTCGAATTTACTCATGACCGGTCAACAATGTGATAACATGATTATATTTATTTCCACTTCCAACTGTTTTCTTTAAAATTCTTACTATAACCGATAAAATTAAAAAGAAAAAAAGCCACACACGAGTGCCCTTGCCTTATTTATTTTTTAGAGCATTGCTCAGCGAAGCGATGAACAATGATATAAAAATGTATATATTTGTATAAGTACTGGTACTAGCTGAAAATTATCAACTGAGCAATGAAATGTTGCAGTGATTGAATACATGCGTGGATTTAGGTATTGAAAATGAGCCGCATTCTCAATTTCACTGAACATTAGCATGGCATAGTTTGCAAAGCTAATAGAATTTCATACATGTTATGTACGCCTTACCACAAATGTGATGCGCATACGTTCCCATATGCTTTCTCTGTGTACGTTCGCCCAACTCTGGTTCACAAGTATGGGATGATCCAGGCATAGTCCGGGGGGTATAATGTCTTCATGGGGCCTACATGATAAAATTCTGGCACACAATAATTTTCGAAAGTATGTAAATATGTAAGCTGTTACTTCCATCGAAATACTGAACCCCCCTTCTCGAATATCACTTTGCACGCGGGAGGGGGTGGGTTGGCGCGATCTTTGCATCACTGCCCAGCGTATAACCTTCATAAGAGGGATGCTCGCTGGACTCTAGAGACAGGACAGTCTTGACAGACACTATGACCATGACCCCCACATCCTGAAGCAGGGCCCCTAGGCTGGGATCTTTTACGGGCCCCCCCCCCCCCCGACCAGACTTTCACGGGGTCCCTTTATGATGAATTTATAGTGTGAAAAACAAAAAAAAAGATAAAATCACACCGATCCCAGGGCTGGAGCCTTGTCAGCCCACCCCTTTGGGGGGGGGGGGCATGACTATTACAGTCTTTGTTTATAAAATTTTCGCTTTCACTATATAATTTTTCAAAAAGAAAATAGTTTGTATACTTAGAAATGGTTTAGTCTGCTGGGTGAGGTTAGGGGCCCAGGCAAAGGCGGCGGCCAAGAAAGCAAGAAGTAAGAAGAAAACATGGTCCAAAGAGGGTTACAGAGGGTAGGGTAGAGGAGTTAAGAAACACTGGTATCAATTATGCTCTGCGTAAATAAACATGATACTGTATTTTTTTGGTTTTCTGATATAGGGCTTTCCAATCACATCGAATAATTGAGGTTCAGCCGTATCGTACTTGAGTAGTGATAAAGAGGTAAAGATAAACAAATGAAAAATAAAATTAAAAAATTTCGCCTATACAGTAAAAAATTAAAATCACTGGAAAGCCAGGATGACACAATTCGGGGGGGGGGGGGGGGGGAGGGATCCTGTTTATCTCTATCTTGCATTCAGTGTTTCGCAGTCAATGAGTTTTAATACGATGTAATTTTTTTTTTCATGCCAAAATAAAAGTGAATGCCAGTACATATCCTACAATCAAGCGATAAGAATTTCTATAATAAGATAAAGACGTGCCTTTTAGGTGGGGCATTTCTTGCTGAAGAGCAGCCTTTTTTATACTTTCTGAACATTCCTCTTCGTTTACAAAAGGATTAAGGCTTCTTTGAACTGACTATTCAAGAGCTCCTTGTCAAACGTCTATCTGCTAAGTTAATTGAAAACTGTCCCCTCCCGCCGAAGAGGCAGAAGCCATTTTGTCGTTTTCAACGCCCAGCGCTGTTGCGAGTACAATGGTCATTTTGTGGAGAAAGGCGTATGCTAAGCCAGCTTAGTGATTCTTTATAGGGGGGGAAAGCAAGGCAGTATATTTACGGCCAGGACCATTTGGAAGTCGAAAAGTTCACACGTGAAAATACGGCCCAGACCGTTTGGAAGGCATCAACTTCACACGTACATATACGTGCAGGACCGTCAGTCGGTTAAAGTACCGGCAATGCGTACTAGAGGAGTGCGAGAGTGATATCCAATACCGCCCCATACCATAATACCCGGTGCAGGACCAGTGTGGTGGTGCATAACGCAGCTGTTCAGCATCCTCTCTCCACGATGTCTCCAGACTCGAATCCGACCATCGTGGTGTTGCAGACAGAAGCGTGACTCGTCAGTAAAGACAATTTCATTCCATTGTGCCGTCCACATCCTTCTTTCATCGCACCATTGGCGGCGGAGACGTGTGTGGTTCTGCGTCAACGGTAGACGAAGCAATGGACGTCTTGCGGACAGACCACTCTGCTGTAAACGGCGTCGAATGGTACGCGCAGACACAGGATGATGCGGTACAGAGTGAATGTGTTGTGCTATGGTTCGTGATGTGGCTGAGCGATCCGTCACTGCCATACGCACAATACGCCTGTCATCACGTGAAGTGGTGCACTGAGGTGGATGCGATCGAACACGTCGGTCCGTCGTACCCTCCTGCATCCAACGATCACATATCCGCATTACAGTTGTTTGGTTTCGTCCAACACGACTACCGATTTCCCTGAAAGATAATCCACAATCTCGGTAGACCACTATCCTTCCTCTGTCGAACTTGGATACTTGATCAAAAGATGATCGCTGTTTTCTACGAGGCATAATTGTTCGTTTTTTTGAAAAACCCACAAGAAAAACACAATTGCCGTACTGCAAATCGTCGAAATCTCCAAGCCTTAAATAGCGCTTTGAAGTGGCGCCACAGGCGCGCGATGTGCGTCTGCGCTGAAATTCTAATCATTTGCATATCTCACCTCCGCTAATGCATGTTGTAAATTTCATATTATTTGCATGCTTCCTTCAGGGTGTTGCATTTACGGTGGCCAGCAGTGTATATCCAACGATTCTGAGAAAAGTGATCTATATGAGCCAAAACACAGTTTACCGTTGAAGTTAGCATTTCCATCTACCAGTACTGAAGCTGGTCCATCAATCGGTGCCGAAGCAAGTACTTCATTTCTTTTGAAGTTCTACCATCATCCTCAGATGAGATCTAAATTCCCAAATGTTGCTCTTGCTTGTGATAGAACTGGTGTGTCGGATCCATCAGCTGCAATTATTGCGAATGCTGTGCTGGAAGATGTTGGGTTATTAACGAAAGAGAAGCCAAATATGACAATAGACCGGATGGAAATAAGGCGTGAAAGAGCATCACAGAGAGTTTTTTGCAAAATAAAATTCCTAGAACAAAATGTGCGAGGAATATATTTTGATGGTCGAAAAGACAAAACTTTAGCTAATGTCAAAGAAGGTGAATCTTTCCATAGAAGAACCATATCTGAAGAACATATAACTATATTGCTGGAATCCGGACCAATTTATCTCGTTCACACAACTCCGAGAAGCAGTAGAGCAAGAGATATAAAGTCATCAATCCTAGACTTTTTGAAGCAAGATTCTGATACGAAAGAATTGATGGTGATCGGATGCGATGGAACTCTTACCAATATTGGTTATAAAAATAGTGTTATTAGATTAATAGGGGTCTAGGTCCATTCGTCGTGCTCAACTTGTCGCGGGACAATTCGTCGCAGTCAATTTGTCGCAGCATCAATTCGTCGTGCTACAAACTCGTCGCGGTACAAATTTGTCGCAGGCTCATTTCGTCGCGGTGCAAATTTGTCGCAGGCTCATTTCGTCGCGGTACAAATTTGTCGCAGGCTTGTTTCGTCGCAGTACAAATTTGTCGCAAGCTCATTTCATCGCGACAAATTTGAATTGCTTTAAAATTCATATGTTTGTTGTGATCTTATAAATAGGGTAGGTGCTTTAGGCGTAAAAAATGGAACTAATTTTTTTTTCTCATTTATTGGAAATGTTCCCCCTGCCCATCTGTTTTAATTTTTAACGAATGAAGGAAAGTATTCATTGAAGTCATTAAATTTTTAAAATTTAATTTTTACCTTATAAGTCGCATCTCTGTCGGGATTTCCATTTCGCGCAGTGAGGGATGTTAAAGAGCTCACCCAAATAAAAAATTGAGATCAAATAAATTTTTAAATTTTAATTTCCACCGTATAGGCCACATTTCCCACTTTTTTGTCGGGATTTGAGTACCTGAGTACGGGTTTGAGTCCCTTATAAACGGAATGAAAGGCGATTTTCAGCCCCCCCCCCACCTCCTCAATGTTTCCTTCATGTCGGCACCTTTGACTGGCCAAGCATGCCGGAAGTGTTCGGAACTTGTGGGTTCTTGTCTTGATCTTGAAGTAGGAAATTTTGATGTCTGAATCATTTCTCTGGGTGCTCATACCCATTCCATAAAGTATCCTGGGCACCAACAGCATGTCTGTCTCTGACACCACTGCAAATGTCAATCGATTTTTGATTTTTTTTCAACTCTAAAGTAACAACTCTCGAGTGAAAAGAATGAAATCAGACTTTTAATTAGATCATTATTCTTCATGTACATGATACTCGAAATTAAAATTACAATATCAATTAAATTTAAAAATTTAACTGCATATAAAAGTTTAATTATATTTGAAAATTCGGTTATAAAAATTTGAAATGTTAAATAATTGATTTTTGCTGTGATAAAATTTCAATATCTATGATATTCCCCAAATTACAGTGAGCCTATGTTTAACGGTAAATTTCTTTCTGCCCCATTACAGTATCTCCATAAGAACCTGAAATATTTAATTAATTAATAATTCAATTAAATTAATATTTAATTTTCACCGTATAAGCCGCACTTCCCGCTTTTGTTGGGATTTCTCACAGCGAAGGGAGTTGGGCGCAGATCAAAGATGGAAATGTACAGTGCTTATGAATGACGATTCGATGAAGTTTCCATAATGCCCACAGGATGAGCACCGACAAAGGCAATGTAATCACCAATAAGAAAGATGACTATGGGTCAGTCGCATAGATACAATATAACCATTAATCTTATGTTTATAATCAGTCGCATATCTTTGGCTGGCTTGTTTGAATATTTTCACATAGTTTTCATTAGCGTCTAAGCTTTTAATACAAGGCTGGTGTGCTTGGTCTACGGCTCCAGTCAACGATTAGTAAAAATTTCTTCTTACAATACAAGTGAATTAACATTAACAGACAATGTAAGATTATTATATTCAGAGGTATATTTCCTAGGTGGGGAGGGGGTATGCGAGCTTTATCCCAAGATGACAAGTTCTAGTGAAAGGGCGTGACCAAAATTAAGTAATTGGTGATCAAGAACATGAATTAGAAAGGAAGAAGGAAGGCAAAGTTTGAATAGCCCACAGGTGGGAAAACTATAAATCCGCCTCTGATTATAGCCTACATTTATTAGGATAATTTTAATTTTAAAAGCAATTCGTATCGTACATATAAACACTCCACAATATCTAAACCTTTATTTATTTTCAGTGCTTTGAGTATCATTTTATTTACACTTATATACGTGAATATCGCAGTAAAAACCCTATGATGATTTATAGAATAATACGTGATGGTATTTTGAACTACCATAATTTTTTTCTTTTGTTTTAAATATACGTAGAACATTTCAGTTTATTTCAATTTAAATTGAATTCAAACAATTTAATTTTAAAAAGTACTACATTAGTTTTTGTCATCCGTATAACCTGTATCTCTCTTTAAGATACAACAAAAAACTCAAATAAAGAAAATTAATAATAGTCTAATTCATTTTGAATTGCATTAAAAGTTTTTATAATTTCGGAACATGAATTATGGGGGAAAAACTTTTAAACACACACGTAAACCAACATATCATTTCCACGTTCGGTTTTGCAATATTCCATGTTTATGCCAACAGAAATATGTAGACCAAGCACACCAACCTTGTTACAAAAGCTTAGACGCTAATGAAAACTTTGTGAAAATATTCAAATAAGCCAGCCAAAGATATGCGACTGATTATAAACATAAGATTAATGGTTATATTGTATCTATGCGACTGACACCCCCATAGTAATTTTTCTTATTGGTGATTACATTGCCTTTGTCGGTGCTCATCCTGTGGGCATTATGAAAACTTCATCGAATCGTCATTGATAAGCACTGTACATTTCCATCCTTGATCTACGCCCAACTCCCTTCGCTGTGAGAAATAGAAATCCCAACAAAAGCAGGAAGTACGGTGAAAATTAAATATTAATTTAATTGAATTATTAATTAATTAAATATTTCAGGTTCTTATGGAGATACTGTAATGGTAAATGTTGGTGACTCTTGAAGGGCGGGGGGGGGGGAGAAACTCTCGAGCCCATGGGGCAGATAGAAATTTACCGTTAAAGATAGGCTTTTCAACGATAATTTTCAAACATAATTAAACTTTTATATGCAGTTAAATTTTTAAATGTAATTGATATTGTAATTTTAATTTCGATGACCATTCTGCATTGACAAAAATTAATTATTTTCAGTTAACTGCGTGTACACTTTTGTTCATGTTTTTATTTCACGTGTAAGACAAAAACCTACATACAAGCTCGCGTGGAACATGTACAGTGAAGAATCGACGGTTCGACGAATTGATTCTGCGCTGTAATACATAAATTGACGCCACGACGAATTGACACGGCCGCAAACTTGTACAGCTACGAATTGGAGCTGCGACAAATTTGTACCGCGACGAATTGACACTGCGACAAATTTGTATTGCGACGAATTGACACTGCGACAAATTTGTATCGCGACGAATTGGAGCTGCGACAAATTTGTACCGCGACGAATTGATACTGCGACAAACTTGTACCGCGACGAATTGGCACTGCGACGAATTTGTACCGCGACAAATTGAGGCGCGACGAGTTGAGCGCGACAAGTTGAGTGCGACAAATTGACCGGCTACGATCTCTAATAACCTTCCGATAAAGGACAGTGACAACAGTGATTTAAGTGCAGATCAGAGATATCTTGTGGAAATAGTACGAGCAATAGAATTGGTTAATTTATCTGCTTCTTTATCACACCGTGATCCAAGTAAACTTTTGCTAGGTGGCTAACGACAGCTAACATTATTTTAAGGTTATACTCTACAACAGAAAAGCCCAATGAAAATCTCAGCATTTTTACTGAGTACATAACGTAAGTTTACGCGACAATGTGGTTCAACATCAAGATAAACTCGTTGTGTGCTGATGCAGCAAGACATTTTTCAATTTAGTGGAGTTATCTAGGTTTTTACCTGACAAAATACTATGCATCATTGACCCAGTTATTCAAAGGAACACTTTTTACGCCCACCAGAGAATTTATTGCTTCCATTACTCTCAGATGAGAATCTCATTTACAAAGAACTGGGAATCAAGAAAATTCTGAAAATTAGAAGTGAAGGATTTCATCAGAAGCCGAAATCCGTACATTCCATGTTCCGAAAATAAACTTTTATGCTATTAATTTGGAACTGATTGCATGGTATCAAGTGCATGTGACTGAACCGTCTATTATAAAAAATCAGGAAATGGACCCACCAAAAATTATCTGAACCTGCTTTTCAATCTGTACCGAATTTTCCGTATCACACACAAGCAGTTGAACGGTGCGTACGACTCGAAACTGAAGCATCTCTTGCTACATCAATCGATCTATAACAACCGAGAGTCGTGAAGGCTTCATTCAATCCTGAATGAAATCAAGGAATACTCTTCCATCTAGTCAAAAAGTGACTTTTGCAAAAACGTTAAGTGTAATAACAGTGTGATAACAGAGGAAGCAATAGAGGCATTCTCCTCATCAACCACTATATTTGGAGTGATTGAAAAAATTCTCCTTTTAACCGCCATGACAGCTGCAATGCTGCATATTTGCTTGTCAGTTATTACTAGAACTCTTACTGTATATGGAACTCGTAACTTGTGAGTATTTCTCTGGGTTTATATATATGCGTTATATATATGACAATGCTTTTTTAAAAATCACCAACTTCGTTTATGTTTCAATGATTTTTTATAATGTGTACTTAGAAAAGTATTTTTGCTCGACCTTTAGGGTCTGTGAGGTACCTAAAGATATTAATATATTTTAATGATTTTGGTATAACTTCTTAAAACCTAGAAAGGCATCTTTGGAATACTAAGTCAAAAAGCACCCATTTTCGTTCCACCCAACTGGAAATATTGCAAAAAGACAGGAAAACAGATGGACCACAAGTATTCTAAATTGGTACTCCCGTGGTGTGTTGAACGTCCGTGGAGGCGTCCCTAAACAAAATGCACTGACGACATCAAAAAAGTGGCTGGATTCAACTAGATGGCTAAAGCATCAGACAGAGTAAAATGGAACACATTTACAGGAGGCCTTCATCCCCAGCAATGGATTGAAAATGGTTGATGATGATGAAACATCCAGGCAATTCAATGGATTCGTAGAGTGCAGACATTCAAAAACTTCCCGCTACCCGTGACTCCAATTCCCTGACATGCCGGAAAACACATAAGAACATTTCTTTGCTTGCTGAACTCCCTCGCTGCATTCCGACATTCCGTAAAATGCGGTGGTTATTATGGTAATAGCAACGCTATTCACATTGCTTAAAAGTGAAAATTACTGCAAATTAATAGTAAATGAAGAAACTCTTGGCATAAATTTCGTAACAATATTATTATTGTTTCAAATTTTCAAATAATATGAAGAACCAATCAAACTTACCGCCACCAATGATATGCGAACTCGGATCAAGGCACACTCCAGAATGAGCTGCAAAAGATGGTATAAAAAAAGGATTTTCAACAATGAAACTGGAAAAATTTTCAAATGAACATTCTGCTCAACACTGATTTTGTTCTCAAAGATTTTTTAAGGATTTTTGTGTGATTTCGGGATGTTGATTACAAATATGCATTGGTTTTGTCCGATCGGCTTTAGTTTTTGAGATAAAATGTAATTTCAATGGTAAACTACACTCTTTTGTAACCCCCCCTCCCCCCACCAAGATCTATGATATTTTAGGGTGCCCGAATCTGGCAGTCTACTATGTCCCATACATGTTTGATTGGGGAAAGGTTCGGTGACCTTGCTGGTCAAGGAAGAGCATCATCAACACGGAGACACTCCAGAGATATGCAAGCCATATTTGGCCTGGTATCATCTTGAACTTTCCCCATGATGACGTGCCATGAAAGGCAACGCGACTGGCCGCAGGACGTCATCAACATATCGTTGAACTGTTGAAGTACGCAGGATGACTAGAAGTGACCTGCTGTCGTAAGAGATAGCGCCCCACGCCTCACACCCATCAGGGTTAATGGCTGTATGCCTCAGTAAAGCAAAGGATGGTTGGGACCGCTGGCTCGCCCCTCCACACACGGAGGTGAGTGGAGGTGAGTGTGAGTGACACTATAACATGCCAGTCTGCTGGCACCCATGACGATCGGCAAGGACACCACTCTAGAATAGACGACTCTGCCGATGTTTTAAAGGCAGACATCTTTAAGGCAGGCCACTGTGTGCGTAGTCCCGCCTCAGCCAAGCGCAGTGAGATGGTGGAAAGTACCACGGGTGGTATGGAAGAGGCTGTAGCATATTGGATAAAGGACAACGATGTCGCGGGGCACGTATTGCTCCACAACTGTGTTGCGATTATCTGTAAATGTGTCGCGAAACATGGGTGTGATCTGTAAATGTGCCACGAAAGCGTGAGTGATCTGTAAATGCGCCGTAAAACACGCAAGTGATCTGTAAATGTGGCGTGAAACATGCAAGTGATCTGTAAATGTGCTTCGAAGCACGTAATCAATATGTAAATGCGCCGCGAAACACATAGTTGATCTGTAAATATGTCGCGAGTCACTCTGTAAGTGTGCCACGGGTCACTTGAACTATTTAGAAAAGTAACACAGGCCACTTGAAGTATCTGAGAATATGTCATGGACCACTCTCTCAAGTGATGCGGAACTACGCCAATGAGCAAGAGCTACTTAAGTGATCCGCAAATGTGCCACTTCGTTCAAAAAAAAATTGTGTTTTGCATCGCGGTCCACATCAGATAACTCCACATTTGGACAGCTAGCCATATGTTGAGCAGGTATGGTTTGTTTTGCACGCATATCTTGTCGTCGAGGTTTCTTGGTGAACCCCCCCCCCCCTCAAGATCTCCTTCCACTGTCCTCTTTCCCCTAGGAGACGAGGAAAGCACGTGGCTGTGATATCCATCGACATTAAGGGCGGATTCGATGCACTTCGGTACGACAACCTGAGAAGGATCTTTGCCCAGATTCCCGTACCCAAAGATCTATCGCGGACTTTGATGCAATTCCTGAAGGACAGGAAAGTGGTCATGGAGCTAGGAGGTGAGCTCGTGGAACACGACCAAACGAGAGGTTGTCCGCAGGGCTCTTGCTCTGACCTCCTTATATGTAACGTCACGGTGGACGGACTCCTCAAACAGACCTAGGAAAAGGGAGTCCGAGTCCATGTCTCTTTTCCCTTAAGAATAACATTGCGGTAATAGATTCATAATTCGGTTGATGAAATTGATTTATCATTTATGTTGTTATTTGTTCAAGAAGCGCTGCATCCGTCCTCGGATCGGATAGCAACAATTCAGTACGTTGTTTTGCCTGTATGTATTGCCACTTTAATACAGAATAACAAAATGAATATAGAAGCACCTCCTAGATATAGAAGGTCTCTGCACTGTTTGCCGTAAACGTCATTCAGACTACCTAGCAAGTTTGCCACATTTTGAAACACAGCATCCTATTTCGTTTCTTCTTATTTTGGCGTAGAATCTTCCTGATTGGGTCACAAATACCGCGTAGTGATTGGATGTGGGGCATAGGAATCGCCAATTCTGAATCCGATCTTTTCTTTTCCTCACAACGATGATACTGGCACGAGCAGGGAATTTTTTTCCTGAATATTCTGGGGGAAAATTGACTACTTACTGACGTCACAAGCAGAGTGCGGAGGCTTTCTATCTCTAAGAGATGCTAAATATAGTCGACTTTCGTTAGAAAGTCCGAAAAATGTACTGTAGAAAAATTCGTACTAAACGAATTTTGTATTAACCAATAAAATAATGAACTGATTGTATCCAACGTAGAAAATATTTAATTCGTATTAAGCGAAAATTACATTGGGCAAGTTTGTCTCGAGGAGGTTTGACTATACTTCCATTTTAGCATTAGGTATATTGATAAATTTTTATTTTTAAATAGTTTTTCCCGTATGAGAATATGCTTTTTATCAGTAACCTTTTAGTTTGGTACAAAAACCAAAGTAATATCAAACAAAAGCTGTGTTACTGATTCCAAGGCCTTTACATTTGACAGTTGGTGTATTGAAGATTTCCAGTTCTAGCTACAACTGATGATTTAATGCGATTTTAATTGCATTAATATTCTTCATTAGAGCACCATTTGACTAAAACTATCTTTTCCGAAAATAAAAGAAAAAAAATGTCGCTCATTTCACTTGCTCCATATAGTATATATTTAATTTCTTAGGGAATAAATGAATTTTTTCTAGAACATTTTCAAGCAGTGTTTAGCCCATTACTGTTATTAGGTCTAAAAACCACATTCCAAGTGTACGTCGTAAGTAAATAGAGTAAATCATTATATAAACAAAGATGTTTCAGTAATTTTATGGAGATTTTGGAGCGTTGGTTTCGAATTCGGCATTGGTTTTGTGTCAGATCGACTCTAAATTTGATCCCTTTTGCCATTTATACCATTTTTTTTTCAACATTGAATATGTAGTTTTACGAATATTTTTGTCTCCTCTCTCATTTTATGAACTTTTGTTCCCTTCCTGCTGATTCTGAGTTTTTACTCTTATGCATTTTTTTAATTTTGAATTTTCACTCTCCTGCTGTTTTTCTCAGGAGTTTTCCCCTCTCCACCCATTTACTGAATTTTCGCTCTGATGATACTTACTTTCCGCTGAGTTTCTGTCGCCTTGAAAATTTCATGAATTATTATCATCTTATTTTCGTGAAAATCTCTGCTCCACCCCCCAGTTTTCTTCGGAACATTTACTCCCTTGCTTTTTTTTCTGAACATTAACGTCTTCGCTTTTCGTCTGCAAAATTTACTACCTCGCATTATTTTCTGAACTTTTGTACCAGTTGGATTTTTTCCTGAATTTTTGTCTCCTTGCCAATTTCACGAACTTTTGCCTATTGCTTTTTTTCTGAACTTTTGTCTCTTTGTTTATTATATGTATCATTTTTTGATCCCTTGTTTTTTTCAAATTTTTGTCTTTTTGTCTTTTCCCGAATTGTCCCACAAGGTATTTATAAAACAATATTTGCTTAGTGCCTCTTCATAGTTCATTATCGTAACTAGCGGAAACATTGAAACATACGGCCATGTGTTTTCAGTCCTGTTTGACCTACAAAGAAATTAAAAAAATGATGAACGTTATGAACATGATTAACTAGAATATCAAGCATATTTATATAGTATATGCATTAAACACTGCAAATAAATTCTGATATATTGGTGGTTGACTAGTTTTATGATAATCACGTCAGGAAACCTTAATCAGTAAATTTTTCGAGTATAATTTTGTGATTTCCTACAAGCTAGAATAGTCCTATCCAACCTTATTTATTATGGGCTTTCTTCTAAACAAGAATTGTTATCCTCTTACCCGCCTCTCGCTCCACACCATTTTCAGAAACATTGAGCAGAAAAATGACTGGGGCGCGAAATAGTGTTCAGATAACAAAAATATTTTCTGATCAAATAAAAGTTATACTCTGACAGAAAGCAAAATTTATTCGGGAAAATGATGGATGATACAAATTTGGAGAATATCCTGATATTATTTTAATTTGCTATCCCTTTTATAGTTGCAGCGCTGCCTGAAATTTTATACGGAAATGTTTAATGATAAAGCAACAAAAAACAAATGTGATTAATCAAGTACGCCCCCAGAAAACTTGCCCCCAGACTCCAATTCGCTGAATTTTAGTGACGCCCAGACTGGATTTATCTCGGGCTACCGATGTGTTGCAAATTTTACAATGTTAAACAACAAAAATCAATGAGATTCATCCAGGGACACCCGAAATGAAACCTGTCAACATTTCCATGGGGCTCCGACCTAGAGGCTTGTTGGTCATCCCCCCTGTGAGGGACCACGAAAAGTTTCATTTTTATTAATTTTACAACGAATAAAATCAAGGGCTCCACATTCAGTAGCGGGGACCCAATACGCAGATTTTTAGTGGAGGACCCAGACTGGATTTATCTCGTGCTTCCGCTCTTGCATATTCTACAATGTTAGATAACAGAAAAGAATGAGATTCATCCAGGGCCCCCGAAATGAAACCTGTAATCATGGGGACCCCGACTTGGAATCTTGTCGGTCATCCCCCGCTGCGAGTGCCATGAAAAAATTTCATTTGGAATCATTTTACCAAAGAATAAAATCCAGGGCCCCCAACCAATTACTTGGGACACCAATTCACATACTTTTAGTGAAGCCCCTAGATTGACTTTATCTCGGACTTTCGCTGTTGCAAATTCTACTATGTTAAATAACAGAAAATAATGAGATTCATCCGGGGCCCCCAAAATGAAACGGGCCCCTGACTCGGAAGCTTGTCAGACATACCCCTGTGAATGTCATGGCAAATGTTCATTTGTATTCATTTTACCAACGAATAAAATCCAGCCCCTCTCCCCCCCCCCCCCAATTACCCGTGACCGAATTCTCAAATTTTATGGGCAATTTTATTATGCGTCCAGACTGGATATATCTTGGGCTTCCGCTATCGCAAAATTTTTCAATGTTAAGCAGCAAGAAAACATCGAGATCCATCAAGGGCCCCTGCAAATGAAACCTTTTAACTTCCCCAGACAAAAGATGTACCGGTAAATCTACGTGGACGCGAGTCAGCGAGACTTGCTGAGAATTCTCTGGAGTGATTTTACTCAAGGCCCAACAAAATGTTCCAACTGAACACTGGCATGGACATTACACCCAGTGCCATCTTTCCTAACAACCAGGACTCTTGTGCAATTGGCACGGGATGAGGGAATGAGATTTCCGTGGGAAGCAAACAGTGTGCTCAACGACTACTACGTCGAGGATGTTCTAAGTGGTGCATCGAATCTGGAAACAGCCAAAAGGTTGCAATCCGAGCCGATAGAACTACCCCAGTGTGCACAAATGAACTTGCTCAAGTGGTTTGTGAATGTGATGCCTGCATCATCAAACCACACTGCCCAGTATTATCCAGTACCAGATGGAGCCGAGTCTACTATGAAGACCGAGGCACTCTGTTGGAACTCCGCCGACGATTACTTCTCATGCAAAGTAACCCATAACTCTTCTTAAATCGCTACTATAAATGCCAGTACTTAATATGAAGAAGCGCGCGCACGCACGCGCTCTCTCTCTACCCCCCTCCCCCCGCTGGATTCAGCTGAAGAAGTTCTCGCAAGAAATCAGTTGATTGAAAATAAGTAAACCACTTCACTTCAAGGGATGTTTGAAATCCCGTAATCCCTTTATTGATCACAGAAAACTTCTTCGGGTTAGAGGGCAATTCCTCGATTATTCATTGGATTTCAATCAGAGACATCACATCATTCTTCCAGTGAGGAGTAAGCTAACTGTTGTGATTATTGAAATTTTCCATAAGAAGCACTATCACACTGGGCCGCAGACATTGTTGTACTTTATCTTGAAAAGAAAGGAGCATTCAGAAAGTATAAAAGTGGACGTGGTGATCTATCATTGTTTACTGATGAAAGAAGTGTGTTGAATAAAGCCAAAAGGAAGTTCAATCTAAGTTGGCAGATAACATTGGCTCTGAACCAAAATCATTTTTTCGATACGTTAATAATGGATGTAAGGGGACAGTTGGCCCCCTGTCGGTACGAGGGTCTAGGTTAGAGAGAAATGTAGGCATGTGTAGTGCTTTCAATGACTTTTTTGCGTCGGTTTTCAATTGAAATAATGATATTCGATATAGGGGTGTTGCATGCAGTAATAAAACCCTCAACAATATTCAAATAGAAGACGTGGAGGTCCTAAATTTTCTAAGAAATGTATGTGCAAGGAAAGCACCAGGACCAGATGATATCTATTCCAGGGTCCTCAGGGAATGTGCAAATGAAATGTTGGGGGCAGTCGTGCAGATTTGCAGTAGTATTGCTGAGGGTATCGTCCCAAGAGATTGGAAACTTGCTAATGTTGTTCCAATATTTAAGAAGGGTAGTAGAGAAGCTGTGTCCAATTATCTTCCAGTGGTGGTCACAAAATCGAATAGAATGCCTGGTCTCATTTTCAAAAAGGTCTCTTCACGTTCTCCTAAAGTCATTCTTCCACTTTTTCGAGGCTTAGTTCGTCCAAGACTGGAGTATGCTGTAAGGTTTTGGAGACCATACCTACAGAGGGACATAGACTTGGTTGAAGGGGTGCAGAGAAGAGCTACGCGTGTCCTTATTGGCACACAGGGCTTGCGTTATGAAGAGAGACTTCATTTTTGAATATGTTTACATTGGATGAACGCAGATGTCGAGGAGATATGATCGAAGTGTTCAAAATTTTCAATGAGATGGATAGAATGGACCATGAACTTTTAGTACACCGCCAATCAACTGTTTTTACAAGGGGACACCAGTATCGATTGGTAAGGGACAATGCAAGGTTATGGTGTCGCAATGAATTTTTCCCTAAGAGGGTTGTTAATAAATGGAATAGCTTACCCCCGGAGGTAGTAAATTGTAACACAATCTGGGTAAATCGAGAAGCTCTATCCATACTTAGAATAAGACAACCATAATATTCTTTATTGTCAGTGTATAATATTTTATCACTTTTATATATTGTTTATAATTTTTTTTAATGTGTTTTTAATTGGGTTGCTGTGTTTTTGAAATATATGACATCCATATTTGTTATGGGCATCTTTTTCTCAGCCACCTCGTTGTGTATTTTGCCTGTTGTGGCGTTGTATTTGTACTGTGATAAAGATTTGGGCTGATTAATGGAAGGAATTGGCCAGAATTGTCGTTTACAATTGTGCAGCGTGTGTGAAACAAACTCATGGTTGTCAATACCAATTATTAGACAATGACCAATTGGAATCACTCTCGTGTGTATATTGCAAACATTTTTATTTACCCGATTGTGTACTTCATTGATTCATATTTACATTAAAATTGCATACATGTCATTTGCACATATATATATACTCCGGGGGGGGGGGAGGGGGGGCTTTTCTTGTTCGGGAGGAGCTTTTTAAGACACTGGCATTCACAAAGATCAACACCAAAGTATTCAGAAACACTCATTTCGCAAATCTGTAGATTCGGACATATTTGTAACAAATAAGCAGGAATTCAATACAGCACTCCTTACACTTTTCAAAGCTGCATCTGGCAACAGTATTCCCTCCGCCTTCTTTTGTCTCTCTCTCTCTCAACGGCATTTCCATAAAATCTTCACAACAACAACAGTACATTTTTTTGTAATCTTTGTAAAATATTCCCTATAATTTTTGTATTCTCGTAACTTTGTATATATTTTTCTCATGCTTCATTTTGCTTATAATCTTAAGCTATGAATATATTTTTCTAGTATTGTATTTCTTCAACATATTTTTTTCATTGTCTTTTTTCGTCTAACACGTTTATTGAGAAAGCAGGCGCGTCATGGAACAAGGGTTGGCATTTTTAGTGCAGTCAGGCATCGCCACCCTTCAGATACGCCTACTCTTTTCGAACAAATACAAATACAACGCCACAACAGGCGAAATGCCCAACGAGGTGGCTGAGAAGTGCACCTCGTTCATTTGGAGAAAAAGTGCCATCCGTTATAGAAGAAGGCCGAACTTGGCTTCTTTATGTAGGAAGGAAGACGTCCTATCTTTCACGGTAATATAAGAGCACCCTCTGACGATGTATACGGAGCAGAGGCAGACGTCGACGTGTACGTGGGTGAGACCAGACGAGGTCTCCCACACTGACGATTTTGTTGTATTGTTTTGTTTCATATTTAATGAAGATTAATGGATTTGTATCTCAGTATCCCTTTTCATTGTATTGATGTGAGCATTCCCCACATTTATATATATAACGGGATTGAATTCATTTACTTTTCAAGACGTGACAACACACCCACTGCTGGCGGAGAAATATAGTTTTGTCCGATATGCGCGTGTGCGTGCGTGTGCTTGAAGATTACGGTATTGAAAATTCTGAGTTCTTCCCCGTGGAAATGAATCACTTATCTCAGATGAATTTTTAAAAATTCTCTAAACCCATCGCTTACAAGCTAATGACGAAAACTTCAGACGATCTCTATTAGACGAATAGGCGATAAATATCGTAACCTTGTCATAACCTAACCGCACTTTAGAAAAGAAGGAAAAAAAAGAAGAAAATGAGGGAAAAAAGCCAATGGAAGGGGAAAACGGTATAATAGATAAGTTTATAAGACTACGTACGAGCTAGATTCCTCTTTTCAACCTCAGCCTACCTGCTCTATTTCGTTCTTATATGCATATATTAGAAGGATTTATCTCATGTTTAAAAAAAATCACAAACAAATGGAGATAAAAAGAACTTCTTTTTCAAAGAACTGCAACAAAGCTTTGCGATGATGAGGGGAGAAGGAAGAAAACAGAGGGAACTTGTTTAAATTTATTCCACTGGCTTTGCACGCAACATCACATCCTCCATCGTAAAGTGTCTAAAAGAGGTATCATTTGGCGATCGCTATTAAGCATTTGATTAGAGTAGCAATCGACAGACCGAAACTTACCCTCAACTCCGACTCCTGCAACTGAAGAACCTGTGAAGACATTAAAAAAATGAATATTTTTGCCATTACCCACATTTATGTATATATAACGGAATTGAATTCATTTAATTTTCAAGACATGACAACACATCCACTGCTGGCGGAGAAATATACTTTCGTCCGATATGCGCGTGTGCCCACCAACGATGGCGACCCACCGCATAGGTTCTATTTCACTAACGCCAAAATCCTACCGAAATTATATCAAAGAAGCGGGAAAAACATGAAAATGGCGGGAAACAAAGAACCAGATATTCCCTCCTATAGGAACACGGGAGCAAAGAAATTGATTATCGATAAAGAAACAACGGTTACAAACCTGACGAATGTGCAAAAAAATGAGATGAGAAAAATGCTTCCATTAGGAGCGATAAGAGGAATAACTCGTTGATAATTATATGGAAAATTCTTGAGGATTCCGAGTTGCCATTCCTCAGTCCTAACTTGAGCATATAGATCTTAAACACATACATGTCTTCTGTCATAAATACATTACTCGCTCAATCTGTGAAGGGAGCTATGTCTAGAATCGAAAACTCAACGCATTATCTATAATTATTTTATACTTTATTACTTGTGGTGTTGTCGCCAATTGTAACGAATCATCGGTTCCAACAATAATGTTTCAGTTTCAATAAATTTCAGTTTCTTTTGTATGAACTATTCTGTGTAACTACATCTGATAATGTCATTAATACTCACTGTTTTGCAGATCTTGTACCATTTGACATGGTAACATAATAGTACCGTGTGTGAATATTATAGAAAAAACACATGAATATTTATTTTCGGGAAGTAAACATGTAAGTTTTTAAATGGTGTACCATGGAACTTCGGAGACCCCCGAGGTGATCAATGTATGCCACGAGATATTTTAGAAGTGAAATTGCAAATGCAGTGAGAATTTAGATATAAAAGAATAAGACAAGTGGGTTATACAGGGTGTCCATGCTGAAAGCATCCAAAAATACTGGCTAATGCAGAGAGAACAATGCATGCTGACTTATGAAATTGCACCGTCGATAGGCGAGTGCACCAAGATTTTTAACCAAGGTTTTTACCAAGGTCACGCATGCGCTCTGTTAGCAGCTGCTTTGAGACGGTTTTCGAAGCAGTTGCATGGACTGCCATCTTGGGGAATCGGTGAACCGCTGGATTTGTTTTCCTTCGAGGTCAAAGTGCGACCCCAAAAAAAAAGTCGTTCCACAGCAAGCACAATCAGGCCTGCAACATATAAAACGTACACATAGTACGTGATAATGCCAAAAAGTAAACTGCCGAGTTGTTTACTTCTTAATTCGTCAGACAACACAGCCTTTCAGAAAAACATGACAGTCACTGGATGAAATTGACAGTGAATGGGGTGATGTTGAAAGACGTCGAAATTGTAATGAGGTCTTACTGTACATATATATACCTTCATCCATCAAACAATAGTTACTTTTAATAGGGCTTGAATTACTTATGGGGGTCAATTTGACCCCTAACGGCGGGTTTAGGTTAGTCTAAAATCAAGCAGTCCTAGTGTTAAAAAAAACGTTGAGAAATATTAGTTTAAGGCAATATTAGTATGCTGATAGCATATACAAAAATTTATAGTGTTAATGAGATACATTATAGTCTATATTGCTGTTTGCTGTATTTAAACTTCTAAATTAAATATTTTTATACTTTAAACTTGCCTCCGTGCGTTTATCACTGGGTTACTCTAATTGTTTCTTTGTAAAAAAAAAACGCGACTTACGACCACGATACGACTGACTTTTTATAATTAATAATTGGTTCATGTTATATGTTAGTAGTTAGAAGTCACCCGATGAAGAACGGGTTGACATTTTTTTCCAGTTCCAAGTCAGAAGCTTGAAAATTAACTTGATTAACAAAATATGCTTGTTGAATAAAATCAATCACAGTTACAAACTGTCACGAGGAAGTCTAACACATGCAGTTTGAAATATTTACGGCATTCTCATTTATATTGGGAGTGTGCGTATGTAACATCATTCAATAACCACATTTAGAAGAAGAAACAGTAAAGACATGACTTCATTTTGAAAATTGAAAGCTAAGGGGAGGAAGGGCATGATATTTCGGGGAAAAATTAAGGAAAAAAACATAAGAACAACACAAAGGAGCGGCCAAATTAATAGTGCCTAGGGCAGCGAGAGCCTGAAGTCCGTCTCTGTTAATAGAGGGGCCCGAGGGAACAGCCTTCTCATAATTACGCGCCATAATGAAAATTAATCTGAAAGAAAAACCCAATGATCTAGGCTGGAATAAGTTTCGAAATCGTGTCAAAATATTTCTTATAAAAAAGTGAAATTTTATTTATTAACATTTCAGAGCGATAAATACCAATTGCCGTCACAAGGAAATCAAAAATCTTCGTTGCAACATATGGAATATGGTATGAAATATGATTGAATAAATAATTAATAGAAAAATATCGGAAATCACTAATTATATTGAATATGATAAATGTCAATTTTCAATTCATAAAATAATTAGTTTGATTAATGTCTCAATTGAGTCGCTGTTATTATTTTACTGTGTCCACCTCAGTCACACTTTCGTCCAGAAGCTACCATTTTTACATCTTTCATTGAAGCTTTTTACGCTGAAGCTTTTTGAACTGTATGCACCTTCCCCAAAAGATTTCACTTATCAGTGACGGAAAGTAAATTGTCATATTTTGGCAAAGAAAGTGTTAATTTAGTTTAAAAAATTTTCAAATAGATGTCGTTTGGTCAATACTTTACTCGGTTACATTTACTGGTGATACATTTGCCAACATAGCGGACGTAATAACACGTAAACTGCATGTAATAGCAAGGTTATAATATCACACTTCATTTGGAGAAAAAGTGCCAACCGTTATAGAAGAAGGCCGAACTTGGCTTCTTTATGTAGGAAGGAAGACGTCCTATCTTTCACGGTAATATAAGAGCGCCCTCTGACGACGTATACGGAGCAGAGGCAGACGTCGACGTGTACGTGGATGAGACCAGACAAGGCCTCCCACACTGACGATTTTGTTGTATTGTTTTGTTTCATATTTAATGAAGATCAATGGATTTGTATCTTAGTATCCCTTTTCATTGTATTGATGTGAGCATACCCCACATTTATGTACATATAACGGGATTGAATTCATTTACTTTTCAAGACATGACAACACATCCACTGCTGGCGGAGAAATATAGTTTTGTTCAATATGCGCGTCTGCGTGCGTGTGCTTAAAGATTACGGTATTGAAAATTCTGAGTTCTTCCCCGTGGAAATGAATCACTTATCTCAGATGAATTTTTAAAAATTCTCTAAACCCATCGCTTACAACCTAATGGCGAAAACTTCAGACGATCTCTATTAGACGAATAGGCGATAAATATGGTAACCTTGTCATAACCTAACCGCAATTTAGAAAGGAAGGAAAGAAAAAGAAGAAAATCAGGGAAAAAAAGAAAATGCAAGGGGAAAACGGTATAATAGATAAGTTTATAAGACTACGTACGAGCTAGATTCCTCTTTTCAACCTCAGCCTACCTGCTCTATTTCGTTCTTATATGCATATATTAGAAGGATTTATCTCATGTGGAAAAAAATCAGAAACAAACGGTGATAAAAAGAACTTCTTTTTCAAAGAACTACAACAAAGCTTTGCGATGATGAGGAGGGAAGGAAGAAAACAGTGGGAACTTGTTTAAATTTATTCCACTGGCTTTGCACGCAGTATCACGACCTTCATCGTAAAGTATCTAAAAGAGGTATCATTTGGCGATCGCTATTAAGCATTTGATTAGAGTAGCAATCGACAGACCGAAACTTACCGTCAACTCCGACTCCTGCAACTGAAGAACCTGTGAAGACATTAAAAAAAAAACTGAATATTTTTGAAATACGCAGTAAAAAATAAAATCTTCGTACATGGACCAAGACAATATTTATTGCAGTCCGAGTCCGAAATCTAGCTTCTTCGTGAAGAACAAGGTCACTTCACAAAATACCCAGACTCCAAGTCACTTCGCAAAATACCCAGACTCCAAGTCACTTCGCAAAATACCCAAAGCCTCTCTCGAAGAGTTCGATTTTAACCTCCATATAGAACCACCATATTTACGTTAAATATGTTCTATGTTAAATTGTTCTGTATTAACTTAGAATAAAGGAAATTCCCATGTTCGCGGCTCCGTATACAAATCACCAACCGTGGCATTTTTTTCTTATTCTGTGACACAGTCTAATTTCATCATCAAAATTGGTACAGGGTAATTTTTGAATTCATTTTTAACATTTTTTGAATTGGCACCATGCCTGTGCGACGAATGGTTGCTGAGATAAAGGTCGAATTTAAACTGTACCAACCACCCTCTATGACCAAACATAAATTTCACCAGCATTCCTCTATGGCATTTCTAAGGAATGGGTGCATGCCTGTATACTTGTTGTGAGTATACTTGTGGCTCTAACGTATTTATGTTGGTGATTTCAATCAAGCATTTCATGCAATAGCGTGCGATACAACAAAACTTACCGCCAATTTCGTGTCTTGCAACTGGGAAACCTGTGAAGACATAAAACAAAACTGAATATTTTTGCCATAGAGCAAAAAATGAAAAAATAAAATCTCCGTACATGGACCAAGACAATATTTATTGCAGTCAGAGTCCGAAGTCTAGCTTCTTCGTGAAGAATAAGGCCACTTCGCAAAATACCCAGACTCCAACTCTTTTCGATTGAATCGAATTCTCTCGTTCGGTACAACATTTGAAATCCAGTTGGGCTTATTTTGTACTACTTTTGATTATATTGTTATTTATCAGTTCTTTTTTCTCTTTCTTTACTGTCTCCTGTTGCCATGCTAACTGAGCCGGACTACCAACTGGAGTTTTTTTCTTGCACGACAGCGCACTGCGAGACACTGGGCGCAGATCACTTAATGGAAAGGTGGTTGGTTTGTTAAGTTCAGTCACTTTGAAGCATTACGAGAGCAAGTGAAGGTTTTAGGGCGCCTGGAAATTACGGAGCCACTTGTCGATGAAGAAGTCTCCACGAACAACGATAGTTTAGAGGGCGAATGGGTGGTCCTGGATGAGGAAGAAGAGAATAGTGATAAGGGATTAATCATCTGCTATTCAATGGCTAAGGAACTAGGGAACAGAGAGAGTAGACATTTTCGGGATTTCGAGCGCTGTAGTCTTACTGGGAGGTGCGGGGAGATAAGCAACACGTTCGAGACGTTTTTCATCGCCGAATGTTGTCCTTGCAGGTGATTCTGTGCGTGGGAACGAATAGGCCTGAAGGACATCTGCACTTCACTTGGTGTCATGTTCTTTAAGCATTCAGAGAGTGTAAAATTGGGCGAGGTGATCTGTCATTCTTTACTGATGAAAGAAAGGCGTTGAAGAAAGCGATAGGGCATAGTAAAAAGGACTTTGTGTTTAGGTCGTCAGACAACATTGGCTCTAAGCCAAAATCATATTTCGATACTCCAATAATTGATATAAGGGGACAGAAGGCCCCCCCCCTCTCGATAGGGGGGCTTAGGGTGGAGGGCGATGTAGGGATGTGTATTACTTTCAATTACATTTTCTCGTCTGTTTTTAACAGAGAGTACGATTTTCAATGTACGGGTGTTGCATGGGGTAATAAAACTCTGAACGATATTCAAGTGGAAGATATGGATGTCCAAAATCTTCTAAGAAATATATGTGCGAGCAAAGCACCATGACCAGATGATATCTATCCTAGGGTCCTCAGGGAATGTGCAAATGAATTGTTGGGGGCAGGCCCGAAGATATGCAGTAGTATTGCTGAGGCTATCGTCCCAAGGGATTGGAAACTTGCTAATGTTGTTCCGATATTTAAGAAGGGTAGTAGAGAATTTGTGTCAAATTATCCTCCAGTGAGTTTGACGAGCACCTCTCAAAAGTTTTGGAAATCATTACCAAAAGGCAATTGGTGAAGTGGATAGACGAGAATAATGTATAGTCTGACAATCAGCATGGGTTCAGGAAGGGGATGTCATGTGTAACTAACCTCCTTCGCTTCTATGATCACGTGACGAAGGTTTTGGGTAAACGCAAAAATGTAGATGTTGTTTACCTGGATTTCCAGAAGAGATTCGATCGGGTTCAACAAGGTAAACTCTTGAAGCGTTTACACAAGATTGGGGGCAACTTGCTGAATTGGATAGAACCTGGTTGGGAGATAGATCACAACGTGTTATGATGAACGGGGAATTCTCTGATTGGACAGGCGTCATTAGTGGAGTTCCTCAAGGAAGTCTCATATGCTCCATACTTTTTCACTTTTTATCGATAAACTCGATCAGGGTATCGATGACATTTTTAGACAATTCGCAGATGACGTGAAGCTAATGGGGCTAGTTGGGAATCAAAGCGATAGGGAGTTGCTTCAGACCCAATGGAACAGGTTTGGGACATGAGCAATTGAATGGAGTATGAAATTTAGCGTTGACAAATTCATGGTCACTAATTTTGGTTCGAACAACACACGTTTTTCTTCCGAATTTAATGGTGTCACTATCCCGGATGCAACCATTGACCGATTTGGTAATTTTCATTGACGAGCTGCTTAGGTATTTTGGACATTGTGGTCAAAAAATTGAATAAAATGCTCGATTTCATTTTGAAAAAGGTTTCTTCGCGTTATCCGAAAGTCATTCTTCTGTTTTTCCGAGGCTCGGTTCGCCCTGGACTGGAGTATGCTGCAAGGTTTTGGATACCGTACCCACAGATAGACGTACACTTGGTTGAAAGGTTGGAGAGAAGAGTTACGCGTGTCCTTATTGGCACACGGGGCTTGAGGTGTTAGAAATAGCTTACCCCCGGATATAGTAAATTCTAACACAATTTTCACGTTTAAAAATACGTATGTGGGAGTAAATCGAGAAGCTATCCGTACTTAGAATAAGACAACCGTAAATACATCATGGCATTGTACAATATTTTGTCAAGTATGTATATATTGTTTATAACTTTTTTATTACATTTTAATTGGGTTGCTGTATTTTAGTAATATATGACATCCATATTTGTTATGAGCATCTTTTTCTCAGCCACCTCGTTGGGCATTTTGCCTGTTGTGGACTGGTATGTGTATTTTTAAAATAACTGACTTGATGTTGACCCTTTCACGAAGACTAGATTTCGAACATGAACCGTAACATGTTTATGCATAAATGTATGATATTTTCTCTTCTCCCTGCTTCCACTCAATTATTCTAAGAAGTAACAATGATTTCGCAGGTATTTTAAGGAAGAAGTGATTTGTCGTATTTCGTGGCGTAAAAATCTTGTCAGACACACTAATATTATACAGGTTGTCCTGTAAGGCCTGATTCGCGCTTTATCTCTTCAACCGTTCGCCGTTTCAGCTCAAAATTCTTAGTGCTCACAAATAACTCTGTACCAAATTTGAGAGTGAAAATACAGCGTCACATAAATAAAAATAAAAAAATATATGGACACGCTGTCTTGAGAAACTCTATTGTGAAGTTGTTGTTCTGTCTCTCCTGATGCCGCCGAGATAGATGAATTCAAAATTAGAGGAAAACTTGGGAAAAAGACGCAACTAATGTATACCGTTTTTTCCCCAATTTCCCTCTGATTTTTTAAATTCAAATATGTCAGTGAATATTTGACTTAAAAAATGTTTTTTGTTGACCTCACGGGTGGCAGAGCAACAACTTTCTGATTATGGTTTTTTACAGAAGGTACCCGTATAAAAATTTAGATTTTGTAAATGTCAAGCTGTTGACAATGACGTTCAGTTGATCTTTTATTCAGGAGACACGTGAGAATTAAGCTTGTATCAAGAGACGAATACTTTCTCGAAGAGTTCGATTTTAACCTCTATGGAGAAGGGTAGTCAGTTTTGCATATTTACGTTAAATATGTTCTATGTTAAATTGTTCTGTATTAACTTAGAATAAAGGAATTTCCCATGTTCGCGGCTCCGTATACAACTCACCAACAATCACATTTTTTTCTTATTTTGTCACACAGTCTAATTTCATAATCGAAGTTGGTACAGGGTGATTTTTGAATTCTTTTTGAAAATTTTTTGAATTGACACCATGCCTGTGCGACGAATGGTGGTTGCTGAGATAAAGGTCGAATTTAAACTTTACTAAACACCTTCTATGACCAAACATAAATTTCACCAGCATTCTTCTATGGAATTTCTAAGGAATGGGTGCATGCCTATATACTTGTTCTGAGTATACTTGTGGCTCTAACGTATTTATGTTGGTGATTTCAATCAAGCATTTGATGCAATAGCGTTCGATACAACAAAACTTACCACCAATTCCGTGTCCTGCAACTGGGAAACCTGTGAATACATAAAACAAAACTGAATATTTTGCCATACAGTAAAAAATGAAAAAATAAAATCTTCGTACATGGACCAAGACAATATTTATTGCAGTCCGAGTCCGAATTCTAGCTTCTTCGTGAAGAATAAGGTCACTTCGCAAAATACCCAGACTCCAACTCTTTTCGATTGAATCGAATTCTCTCGTTCGGTACAACATTTGAAACCCAGTTGGGCTTACTTTGTACTACTTTTGTCTTTATTACTGGTTTTTATTATATTGTTATCAGTTCTGTTTTCTCTTTCTTTACTGTTTCCTGTTGCCATGCTAACTGAGCCGGACTACCAACTGGAGTTTTTTTCTTGCATGACAGCGCACTGCGAGACACTGGGCGCGCATCACTTATGCGACAGGTGGTCGGGTTATTAAGTTCAGTCACTTTGAAGCATTACGAGAGCAAGTGAAGGTTTTAGACGGCCCGGTTATTACGGAGCCACTTGTCGATGAAGAAGTCTCCACGAACAACGATAGTTTAGAGGGCGAATGGGTGGTCCTGGATGAGGTAGAAGAGAATAGTGATAAGGGATTAATCATCTGCTATTCAATGGCTAAGGAACTAGGGAACAGAGAGAGTAGACATTTTCGGGATTTCGAGCGCTGTAGTCTTACTGGGAGGTGCGGGGAGATAAGCAACACGTTCGAGACGTTTTTCATCGCCGAATGTTGTCCTTGCAGGTGATTCTGTGCGTGGGAACGAATAGGCCTGAAGGACATCTGCACTTCACTTGGTGTCATGTTCTTTAAGCATTCAGAGAGTGTAAAATTGGGCGAGGTGATCTGTCATTCTTTACTGATGAAAGAAAGGCGTTGAAGAAAGCGATAAGGCATAGTAAAAAGGACTTTGTGTTTAGGTCGTCAGACAACATTGGCTCTAAGCCAAAATCATATTTCGATACTCCAATAATTGATATAAGGGGACAGAAGGCCCCCCCTCTCGATAGGGGGGCTTAGGGTGGAGGGCGATGTAGGGATGTGTATTACTTTCAATTACATTTTCTCGTCTGTTTTTAACAGAGAGTACGATTTTCAATGTACGGTTGTTGCATGGGGTGATAAAACTCTGAACGATATTCAAGTGGAAGATATGGATGTCCTAAATCTTCTAAGAAATATATGTGCGAGCAAAGCACCATGACCAGATGATATCTATCCTAGGGTCCTCAGGGAATGTGCAAATGAATTGTTGGGGGCAGGCCCGAAGATATGCAGTAGTATTGCTGAGGCTATCGTCCCAAGGGATTGGAAACTTGCTAATGTTGTTCCGATATTCAAGAAGGGTAGTAGAGAAGTTGTGTCAAATTATCCTCCAGTGAGTTTGACAAGCACCTCTCAAAAGTTTCGGAAATTATTATCAAAAGGCTGTTGGTGAAGTGGATAGACGAGAATAATGTAAATTCTGACAATCAGCATGGGTTCAGGAAGGGGATGTCATGTGTAACTAACCTCCTTCGCTTCTATGATCACGTGACGAAGGTTTTGGGTAAACGCAAAAATGTAGATGTTGTTTACCTGGATTTCCAGAAGAGATTCGATCGGGTTCAACAAGGTAAACTCTTGAAGCGTTTACACAAGATTGGGGGCAACTTGCTGAATTGGATAGAATCCTGGTTGGGAGATAGATCACAACGGGTTATGATGAACGGGGAATTCTCTGATTGGACAGGCGTCATTAGTGGAGTTCCTCAAGTAAGTCTCATATGCTCCATACTTTTTCACTTTTTATCGATAAACTCGATCAGGGTATCGATGACATTTTTAGACAATTCGCAGATGACGTGAAGCTAATGGGGCTAGTTGGGAATCAAAGCGATAGGGAGTTGCTTCAGACCCAATGGAACAGGTTTGGGACATGAGCAAATGAATGAAGTATGAAATTTAGAGTTGACAAATTCATGGTCACTCATTTTGGTTGGAACAACACACGTTTTTCTTCCGAGTTGAATGGTGTCACTATCCCGGATGCAACCATTGACCGATTTGGTAATTCACATTGACGAGCTGCTTAGGTATTTTGGACATTGTTGTCAAAAAATCGAATAAAATGCTCGATTTCATTTTCAAAAACGTTTCTTCGCGTTCTCCGCAAGTCATTCTTCTGTTTTTCCGAGACTCAGTTCACCCTGGACTGGAGTATGCTGCAAGGTTTTGGAGACCGTACCCTCAGATAGACATACATTTGGTTGAGGGTTTGGAGAGAAGAGCTACGCGTATCCTTATTGGCACACGGGGCTTGAGGTGTTAAAATTTTTCAACGAGATGGATAGGATGGGCCATGATTTATTAATACGCCATCAACCGACTGCTTTTACGTAGAGTCGTTCTTTTGGAAGGGGACACCAGTATCGATTGGTAAAGGCCTTCTACGTTATGGTGACGCAAGGAATTTTTCTCTTATAGTGTTCTTAGTAAACGGAATAGCTTACCCCCGGAGATAGTAAATTCTAATACAATTGGCACGTTTAAAAATAAGTATGTGGGAGTAAATCGAGAAGCTATCCATACTTAGAATAAAACAACCGTAAATACATCATGGCATTGTACAATATTTTGTCAAGTATGTACATATTGTTTATAACTTTTTTATTACATTTTAATTGGGTTGCTGTATATTTGTTATGAGCAGCTTTTTCTCAGCCACCTCGTTGGGCATTTTGCCTGTTGTGGACTTGTATGTGTATTTTTAAAATAACTCACTTGATGTTGGCCCTTTCACGAAGACTAGATTTCGAACATGAACCGTAATATGTTTATGCATAAATGTATGATATTTTCTCTTCTCCCTGTTTCCACTCAATTATTCTAAGAAGTAACAATGATTTCGCTGGTATTTTAAAGGAAGAAGTGATATGTCGTATTTCGTGGCGTAAAAATCTTGTCAGATACACTAATATTATACAGGTTGTCCTGTAAGGCCTGATTCGGACTTTATCTCGTCAACGTTTGCCATTTCAGCTCAAAATTCATAGTGCTCACAAATAACTCCGTACCAAACTTGAGAGTGAAAATACAGCGTCACATAATTAAAAATAAAAAAATATATGGACACGCTGCCTTGAAAAACTCTATTGTGAGGTTGTTGTTCTGTCTCTCCTGATGCCGCTGAGATAATTGTATTCAAAATTAGAGGAAAACTTGGGAAAAAACCGCAACTAATGTATACCGTTTTCTCCCCAATTTCCCTCTGATTTTTTAAATTCAAATATGTCAGTGAATATTAGACTTAAAAAAATGTTTTTTGTTGACCTCACGGGAGGCAGAGCAACAACTTTCTGATTATGGTTTTTTACAGAAGGTACCCGTATAAAAATTTACATTTTGTAAATGTCAAGCTGTTGACAATGACGTTCAGTTGATCTTTTATTCAGGAGACACGTGAGAATTAAGCTTGTATCCAGAGACGAAGACATTCTCAAAGAGTTCAATTTTAACCTCTATGGAGAAGGGTAGTCAGTTTTGCATATTTACGTTAAATATGTTCTATGTTAAATTGTTCTGTATTAACTTAGAATAAAGCAATTTTCCATGTTCGCGGCTACGTATACAACTCACCAACCGTGACATTTTTTTCTTATTCTGTGACACAGTCTAATTTCAGAATCAAAATTGGTACAGGGTATTTTTGAATTTATTTTTAACATTTTTTGAATTGGCACCATGCTTGTGCGACGAATGGTTGCTGAGATAAAGGTCGAATTTAAACTGTACCAAACACCCTCTATGACCAAACATAAATTTCACCAGCATTCTTCTATGGAATTTCTAAGGAATGGGTGCATGCCTGTATACTTGTTGTGAGTATACTTGTGGCTCTAACGTATTTATGTTGGTGATTTCAATCAAGCATTTGATGCAATAGCGTTCGATACAACAAAACTTACCACCAATTCCGTGTCCTGCAACTGGGAAACCTGTGAAGACATAAAGCAAAACTGAATATTTTTGCCATACATTAAAAAATGAAAAAATAAAATCTTCGTATATGGACCAAGACAATATTTATTGCAGTCCGAGTCTAGCTTCTTCGTGAAGAATAAGGTCACTTCGCAAAATACCCAGACTCCAACTCTTTTCGATTGAATCGAATTCTCTCGTTCGGTACAACATTTGAAACCCAGTTGGCTTACTTTGTACTACTTTTGTCTTTATTACTGGTTTTTATTATATTGTTATCAGTTCTGTTTTCTCTTTCTTTACTGTTTCCTGTTGCCATGCTAACTGAGCCGGACTACCAACTGGAGTTTTTTTCTTGCATGACAGCGCACAGCGAGACACTGGATGCCCATCACTTAATGGAAAGGTGGTTGGTTTGTTAAGTTCAGTCACTTTGAAGCATTACGAGAGCAAGTGAAGGTTTTAGAGGGCCCGGTTATAACGGATCCACCTGTCGATGAAGAAATCTCCACAAACAACGATAGTTTAGAGGGCAAATGGGTCGGTCCTGGATGAGGTAGAGGAGAATACTGATAAGGGATTAATCATCGGCTATTCAATGCTTAAGGAACTGGGGAACAGAGAGAGTAGACATTTTCGGGGTTTTGAGCGCTGTAGTCTTACTGGGAGGTGCGGGGAGATAAGCAACACGTTCGAGCCAATTCCTTCCATTAATCAGCCCAAATCTTTGTCACAGTACAAATACAACGCAACAACAGGCAAAATGCACAACGAGGTGGCTGAGAAAAAGTTTTTCATCGCCGAATGTTGTCCTTGCAGGGGATTCTGTGGGTGGGAACGAATAGGCCTGAAGGACATCTGCACTTCACTTGGTGTCACGTTCTTGAAGCATTCAGAGAGTATAAAACTGGACGAGGTGATCTGTCATTCTTTACTGATGAAAGAAAGGCGTTGAAGAAAGCGATAAGACATAGTAAAAAGGAATTTGAGTTTAGGTCGGCAGACAACATTGGCTATAAGCCAAAATCATTTTTCGATACTCCAAATATTGTAATAAGTGCACAGCAGCCCCCCCCCCTCTCGATAGGGGGGCTTAGGGTGAAGAGCAATGTAGGGATGTGTATTACTTTCAATGTAGAGAAGCTGTGCAGTAGAAAAGCTGTGTCCAATTATCGTCCAGTGGTGGTCAAAAAATCGAATAGAATGCTTGGTCTCATTTTCAAAAAGGTCTCTTCACGTTCTCCTAAAATCATTCTTCCGCTTTTTCGAGGCCTAGTTCGTCCTGGACTGGAATATGCTGTGAGATTTTTGAGACCATACCTACAGAGGGACATAGACTTGATTGAAGGGGTGCAGAGAAGAGCTACACGTATCCTTATTGGCACACAGGGCTTGCATTATGAAGAGAGACTTCAGTTTTGAATATGTTTACATTGGATGAACGCAGGTGTCGAGGACATGGGATCGAAGTGTTCAAAATTTTCAAGGGGATGGATAGGATGGACCATGAACTTTTAATACACCGCCAATCGACTGCTTTTACAAGTGGACACCAGTATCGATTGGTAAGGGACAATGCAAGGTTATGGTGTCGCAGGGGGAATTTTTCTCTAAGAGGGTTGTTAATAAATGGAATAGTTTAATCGGAGGTAGTAAATTGTAACACAATCTGGGTAAATCGAGAAGCTCTATCCATACTTAGAATAACACAACCATAATATTCTTTATGGGCAGTGTATAATATTTTATCACTTTTATATATTGTTTATAATTTTTTTTAATGTGTTTTTAATTGGGTTGCTGTGTTTTTGAAATATATGACAACCATATTTGTTATGGGCATCTTTTTCTCAGCCACCTCGTTGTGTATTTTGCCTGTTGTGGCGTTGTATTTGTACTGCGACAAAGATTTGGGCTGATTAATGGAAGGAATTGGCCGGAATTGTCGTTTGCAATTGTGTTGCGCGCGTGAAACAAACTCATGGTTGTCAATACCAATTGTTAGACAATGATCAATTGGAATCACTGTCGTGTGTATATTGAAAACATTTTCATTTACTCGATTGTGTACTTCATTGATTCATATTTACCTTAAAATTGCACACATGCCATTTATATATATATATATATATAAACTCGGAGGGGGGGGGGGGGGCTTTTCTTGTTCGGGAGGAGCTTTTTAAGACACTGGCACTCACAAAGATCAACACCAAAGTATTCAGAAACACTCATTTCGCAAATCTGTAGATTCGGACATATTTGTAACAAATAAGCAGGAATTCAATACAGAACTCCTTACACTTTTCAAAGCTGCATCTGGCAACAGTATTCCCTCCGCCTTCTTTTGTCTCTCTCTCTCTCTCTCTCAACGGCATTTCCATAAAATCTTCACAACAACAACAGTACATTTTTTTGTAATCTTTGTAAAATATTCCCTATAATTTTTGTATCCTTGTAACTTTGTATATATTTTTCTCATGCTTCATTTTGCTTATAATCTTAAGCTATGAATATATTTTTCTAGTATTGTATTTCTTCAACATATTTTTTTCTTTGTCTTTTTTCGTCTAACACGTTAATTGAGAAAGCAGGCGCGTCATGGAACAAGGGTTGGCATTTTTAGTGCAGTCAGGCATCGCCACCCTTCAGATACGCCTACTCTTTTCGAACAAATACAAATACAACGCCACAACAGGCGAAATGCCCAACGAGGTGGCTGAGAAGTGCACCTCGTTCATTTGGAGAAAAAGTGCCAACCGTTATAGAAGAAGGCCGAACTTGGCTTCTTTATGTAGGAAGGAAGACTTCCTATCTTTCACGGTAATATAAGAGCGCCCTCTGACGACGTATACGGAGCAGAGGCAGACGTCGACGTGTACGTGGGTGAGACCAGACGAGGCCTCCCACACTGACGATTTTGTTGTATTGTTTTGTTTCATATTTAATGAAGATCAATGGATTTGTATGTTAGTATCCCTTTTCACTGTATTGATGTGAGCATTCCCCACATTTAGGTATATATAACGGGATTGAATTCATTTACTTTTCAAGACATGACAACACATCCACTGCTGGCGGAGAAATATACTTCTGTCTGATATGCGCGTGTGCGTGCGTGTGCTTGAAGATTACGGTATTGAAAATTCTGAGTTCTTCCCCGTGGAAATGAATCACTTATCTCAGATGAATTTTTAAAAATTCTCTAAACGCATCGCTTACAAGCTAATGACGAAAACTCCAGATGATCTCTATTAGACGAATAGGCGATAAATGTCATAACCTTGTCATAACCTAACCGCACTTTAGAAAAGAAGGAAAAAAAAGAAGAAAATTAGGGAAAAAAGCCAATGGAAGGGGAAAACGGTATAATAGATAAGTTTATAAGACTACGTTCGAGCTAGATTCCTCTTTTCAACCTCAGCCTACCTGCTCTATTTCGTTCTTATATGCATATATTAGAAGGATTTATCTCATGTTTAAAAAAAATCACAAACAAATGGAGATAAAAAGAACTTCTTTTTCAAAGAACTGCAACAAAGCTTTGCGATGATGAGGAGAGAAGGAAGAATACAGAGGGAACTTGTTTAAATTTATTCCACTGGCTTTGCGCGCAACATCACATCCTCCATCGTAAAGTGTCTAAAAGAGGTATCATTTGGCGATCGCTATTAAGCATTTGATTAGAGTAGCAATCGACAGACCGAAACTTACCATCAACTCCGACTCCTGCAACAGAAGAACCTGTGAAGACATAAAAAAAACTGAATATTTTCGCCATTCCCCACATTTATGTATATATAACGGAATTGAATTCATTTAATTTTCAAGACATGACAACACATCCACTGCTAGCGGAGAAATATACTTTCATCCGATATGCGCGTGTGCCCCCCAACGATG
Organism: Pholcus phalangioides; assembly: GCF_987345545.1. Taxonomy (NCBI): domain Eukaryota; kingdom Metazoa; phylum Arthropoda; class Arachnida; order Araneae; family Pholcidae; genus Pholcus; species Pholcus phalangioides. Next base: position 331,172 of record NW_028301598.1, read on the forward strand.
ACGACCCACCGCAAAGAAACAACGGTTACAAACCTGGCCAATGTGCAATAAAAATGAGATGAGAGAAATGCTTCCATGAGGAGAGATAAGAGGCATAACTCTTCGTTGCACATGTGGAATATGGTATGAAATATGATTGAATAAATAATTAATAGAAAAATATCGGAAATCACTAATTATATTGAATATGATAAATGTCAATTTTCAATTCATAAAATAATTAGTTTGATTAATGTCTCAATTGAGTCGCTGTTATTATTTTACTGTGTCCACCTCAGTCACACTTTCGTCCAGATGCTACCATTTTTACATCTTTCATTGAAGCTTTTTACGCATAACACTTTCGAAGAAAGTTCATAATTGCTTAAAATATATTGATCCATTTTATTCAAAAACATGTTATTTAATTCGAAAGACGGTAAAAAAAAACGATCGTGCAGTAAACAGCATGAACTATATGCACCTTCCCCAAAAGATTTCACTTATCAGTGACGGAAAGTAAATTGCCACATTTTGGCAAAGAAAGTGTTAATTTACTTTAAAAAAATTTCAAATAGATGTCGTTTGGTTAATACTTTACTCGGTTACACTTACTGGTGATAAATTTGCCAACATAGCGGGCTTATTAACACGAAAGCTGCATGTAATAGCAAGGCTATAATATCACACTTCATTTGGAGAAAAAGTGCCAACCGTTATAGAAGAAGGCCGAACTTGGCTTCTTTATGTAGGAAGGAAGACGTCCTATCTTTCACGGTAATATAAGAGCGCCCTCTGACGACGTATACGGAGCAGAGGCAGACGTCGACGTGTACGTGGGTGAGACCAGACGAGGCCTCCCACACTGACGATTTTGTTGTATTGTTTTGTTTCATATTTAATGAAGATCAATGGATTTGTATCTTAGTATCCCTTTTCACTGTATTGATGCGAGCATTCCCCACATTTAGGTATATATAACGGGATTGAATTCATTTACTTTTCAAGACATGACAACACATCCACTGCTGGCGGAGAAATATACTTTTGTCTGATATGCGCATGTGCGTGCGTGTGCTTGAAGATTACGGTATTGAAAATTCTGAGTTCTTCCCCGTGGGAATGAATCTCTTATCTCAGATGGGGTGTAATGTGATAGGCCTCCTCGTGGTGCACTCTGGGTAACGCCAAATCTATCACACGTCGTTGTCATCGCTTTGTGTGCTCATATACTTCACCTTCAATAGCCCAAATTACATGTTTATTTCTACACATCTTGCAGTACATGTCTTGCGTCTCGTTTTGTCCTGTACATGTTTGTCTTCAGTGTCCAACCCCTCATTGTGGGCCCCGCTCCGGCAGGGAGGGGTCCTCCCGGATGGGGCATTGCTTCTTGCGTATGCTCCATCCGGGACGCTGTTTACCTGCGTGTTTGCCGTGCGTGGAGACCCGTAAGGCTGGAGATGGGGATCCTGGTTAGCCTGATGCGCTAGCTTTGGCCTCGGATTCAGCCGAAACGGGAGGCTTGGATTAGCCCCGTCCAGGTCAATCGGCTGTGGTCGCCTCGGTGGCTGAAGGGGTTACACTACTGGGCAGGTAGAGGGGCCGGGCCTGCCGGACGTCGTTGAGGTTTGTTGGTGCTGCTTCACGACGATCTTGGATCTTGAACGCGTCTGCTCGCCTGCTTTGGTGGTGTATAGCTCTCACCTAACCTGACGTTGCTACTAACCTTCACCGGTTACGTGGGCGCGTCCCCTCGTAGGGCTCCATGGTGGGCATGGTGGGTGAGAGTGGAACAATACCCATTCAAATATGGGAAAAACAAAAAATGCACCAAAACGTCAAAGAACTGCACTTAGTGAAACAATTGTCTCAGAAACCGCTTCTTCAAATCTGTTATCTGTCTCATTCTTCTTCTTGCATAGCTCTGATACCAATAAACATCTGTCAAAAGTATCAGCATTCCTGATTGATAAAGCTCTCTATGGCGCAGTTGGAACTCTGAAATCAGTGAAGGCTCTCCGTTCAGGAGACCTTCTCGTCGAAACTAACACTCCCAAACAAGCCGAACTCATTCAAAAGCTCACATCTCTCGGGGACATTCCCATAACAATCAAAATCCACCCCACGCTGAATTATTCACGTGGTGTCATCTCAGACCCTAACTTAATTAACATGGATGAAGATGAACTAACCCAGGAGCTAGCGTCTCAAGGCGGAACATCTGCCAAACATATCATGAGCCGCAAAGATGGCAATCTTGCTCCATCACGTAATATAATCCTGACATTTTCATCCCCAACATTGCCGAAAGATGTCAAAATCGGTTACTATAACCTCCATATCCGGCCATACATACCTAACCCTGTAAGATGTTTCAACTGCCAAAAATTCGGTCACTCACGAATGGCGTGCCGTGGTCAACCCACCTGCGCAAAGTGCGGTGAGAGGGACCACATTTCGGACAGCTGCACTAATTCACCATTCAAGTGCGTCAATTGCGGTGGCGACCACCCCGCATTTGACAGGAAATGTCCGAAATGGAATGAAGAAAAAGAGATCCAGAAGATCAAGGTTCTCAATAACATCTCATATATTGAAGCACGCCGTCGTGTAATCCCTAACCAAACTCCAATAGCTAGTACATCATACTCTAATATGGTAACAAATCCATCAACAGCTAACAAGACTAACAATGTCACGAAAGCATCTATAACAACTCAGACCGAACCCATAGCTGATACATCCACTCAAACATCATCTAACCAACCATGTAATAGTTGTGGCTGCTGTTGCTCTGCTGGAATACGGAAGGAGTCCACCACCTCCGAAGAAGCAGGAAAAGCAACAGCGAACACATTCAAAGTAACTACAGCTACTAAACCAAAATTCAATAGTGGAAATAAATCTAAAATTAAACTATTCAAGACCGGATATTCAAGAAAAGCCATTCAGAGAGCAAAGAAGAACCCTACATTACAAAACATGTCACTTCTTGATGACAAATCAATTGGTGACATGGATCTCGATAATCCTACAGAATCCGGTACTACTCGCCGGAAATTGGACCGAAATAAGTTCAAAGACCTTGAACCGTCTACATCTATTTGAAATTTATGGCCAACATAATTCAATGGAACATTCGTGGTCTTAGATCCAATTACGAAGATCTCAAGGATTTGATCAATCGCTATCATCCTGTTTGCGTGGCACTCCAGGAAACTTTCACGAAGCCCTCGGAGACATGGAACATCAGGCAACATTCCCTGTTTCGTATTGATTACGATGACGGGAGTAGGGCTTGCCGCGGTGTTGCTCTGCTGGTTCCACATCATGTGTCGTCGCGCGTTTTAACGCTGCGCACGAACCTGCAAGCCATCGCGGTGGAAATCTCTACAGCCCTAAGAATTACCATCTGTTCCATTTATTTGCCACCAAATGGCACCATCTTACAGAGAGATCTAGAAGATCTCATTCATCAATTACCACCACCATATTTTCTTCTTGGAGACTTCAATGCACATAACATAATATGGGGTTCTAACAGCAACACCCCTCGTGGGGAAATGGTTGAACGGCTGTTAGACGACATGGACCTCGCCATCATGAATGATGGCAGTTTCACTCATTTCCATGCCCCAAACAATAGTTTCACTGCAATAGATCTATCGTTATGTTCACCCACACTCTTGCCCAACTGGTCCTGGTCGGTTGATCCAGACCTCCACGGGAGCAATCATTTTCCTCTAGTGGTTAAGTGCCTCGACCGACGCCATAGCATACCTGAGTGACCTCCTCGGTGGAAGCTTGTGGCCGCCCGATGGGCTGACTTCACGGTCAAGGCAGAAATCACGGAGGATATGGTTTCGCAACCCGACGTCGACCATTGTGTCGACCTTGTGACCAGTTGTATGATCTCAGCAGCCAATGAAACAATACCCAAAGTCTCCTCGAAACTTCCTAAATTTCCTAAACCTTGGTGGAACCACGAATGTAGTCTTACGATTAAAGCACAAAAGAAAGCATGGAGTAGGTTCCGGCGGTATCCTACCCATGACAACAAGTTGGCATTTTTAAAAGCAAAGGCGATAGCGAGAAGAACCAGGCGCCAGGCTCAACGCGAGTCCTGGCAAAAGTTTACGACAGGAATCAATTCATCAACTTCATCCAAAATCATTTGGGACCGGATCCGAAAAATCAATGGTCATTATCAGTCTCATCCCATCACCATTTTAAATACCAATGGCACTATCATCAGCGATGTGAGGGATATTGCGGACACTATCGCCGCCCATTTCGCCGCTGTTTCCAGTGATGCGAACTATCCCCCATCGTTTCATCCCATTAAATCATCAGCCGAACGTACATCGTACACCTTCCGGCCTTTTACACCGGAGGGGTACAATTCATTGTTCACCCTTCATGAACTGACGACGGCCTTGCAGCGAAGTCCTGACTCAGCTGTAGGGCCCGATGCCATTCATTATTCCATGATTCGGCATCTCTCACCAGAATCACTCTCACATTTACTCATATTATTTAATCGGATCTGGGTCAGTCATTCATTTCCTGACACCTGGCGAGCAGCCATTGTTCTTGCATTCCCGAAGCCTGGCAAAAATCCTCAGCAACCTAACAGTTACCGACCTATTGCTTTGACCAGTTGTCTATGTAAGCTCATGGAACGTATGGTCAACTATCGCCTTATGCACTACCTTGAGGTTAACAATATTTTATCTAAACATCAAAGCGGCTTTAGACGGTTCAGGTCCACAACATGCAATATGTTACGCCTTGAGACATCAATAAGACAAGCATTTGTGAAGAGGGAGCATATGCTAGCCATATGTTTCGATATAGAAAAGGCCTACGATCGTACTTGGAGGCACGGAATTCTCTCCGACCTCTATAATTGCGGCTTGCGGGGCAACTTGCCCATTTTCATTAAGAACTTTCTCGCTCGCCGCATCTTCCAGGTACGGATCGGAAGCACATTATCAGCTCCCCAAATTCAAGAACAAGGTGTACCTCAAGGTAGCATTTTTAGTGTTACACTTTTTATTTTAAGACTCAACGGGGTGTTGAACCAACTCCCGTTGTCTGTCACTGGCGCACTTTACGTGGATGATCTGTTGATATCATATCAATCAGTGAATATGAGGACAGCCGAGAGACAATTGCAAACCGCACTCAACAAGATCAGCAAGTGGGCACATAATAACGGCTTCTCATTCTCCGCTGACAAAACTGTCGCTATGCACTTTTGTCGGCGTCGAGACCTACATGATGACCCACAATTGTTTCTAAACAATAGTATAATACCAATAGTAGAAAATACAAAAGTCCTCGGCATCACATTCGATAAAAAACTTACTTTCAAACCTCATATTGCACAATTGAGAGCTCGTTGCATGAAGACGATGAACCTCTTGAAGGTCATCTCGTCTACATCATGGGGAGCAGACCGTAAGTCACTCATTCACTTGTATAACCCTCCGAGGATCACAGAAGTTTCACAAAATGGTTTGAAAAAAAACACTTCACCTTCAACAAAATTTTTTCAAAAGTGGCCAGCTAGAAAATGCTTTCCCCCCTTCTGCTCCGCAGGACATCGAGCAAGGGGTGCTAGGGATTTGACTGAAGTGACATTTGTGTAACGCCCACTTAATGCCTCTATTCTTTAGGCTGAACAATAGTGCACCTCTGGATTTTTGTCGAACCTGCTCAATCGTTCTGACAAAGTAGAGAGTTACTTGTTCCGGTTTAACTATTTAGAAATATAGATGAGGGAAATATTCTGAAAAATTTGTATTTTAGGTGTTCTGCATATGAGATAATTTATAATTTAGGTGTTAAAAAAATAGAGGAGGAAAAGTGTGTATAGACCTTGAACGTATAATTTATGTTTGATTTTTTTTTTAGATCATCAATCTATTTTAGGGCTTCTTATCGCATCGGCTTCAGAAATGGGTCGTACACAAATGCATCTGAATTATAAATATACCTTATATTTGCTGTTCCACTAATTTCACAAATAATGAAAATCGAACATTTTGTTTGTATAGGTATGTACAAACTTTTTTATAGGCGTTTGTATTGGTATTTAATATAGGCACTTTCAGATTCAAAATATAAGGCTTCTAAAGTTGACCATTCTGTTGTATTTGTGTTACGGCTAAAAAAAGTAAAAAAAACTCCAATTTAATTTAATGCTATGTCATTTTCGTTTTCAAGACTCGAATTTTTTAGTTCGGCGTTTCTCAACCTTTCTGAACCCAAGGACCACTAAAATGTCTCATACAATTTTTCGGACCACATGTGTCCCCTATTACGGGACATCCTGTAATTTTTGTTCCGATTATTTTTTTTTTATACAATTTGTTCCGTTTTTTTCAACGAGGCTTTATTTAAATTTGTAAATTTACTGAAGTCGTGAATGCACGGACACGCATTCATGTTGCAAGGGGTACTATAGTTATTGAAATATAAAATTTAACTTTCTATACGGACATACTATGCCCAAAAATCCAACTAGAAAGTTGTTGCCCTGACTCTCCTTATGATGTCAAAAAATTCCCCGTTTCTAAGTGGAATATTCACTGAGATATTCGAATTAGAAAAATTAGGGAAAAATAGCATTGGAATGTGGGTAAACTGTTTTACCACGTGGAAACGTGGAATTGGTTTTTGTTGGCTGCAGTAGAGAGACAGACAGGGTACAACTTTTTAATTTGATTTTCGGGCACAGGGTGTCCGTATAAAAATTAATGTGTTTTATTTTAGTAACTAACAACCCTTTGAAACATGAATGACGTATCTGAGTAATGCTCGCTGATTGGATACTTTTTCTAATTGGGAGTATGCCTCTAGTGACAACGTACGCCAGTAAAATGCCGTGTATACCGCTACCCCCCCCCCCCGTATATATTTTATAGTAAATGCGAAAAATTCGGTTATTATGCATAATTCCAGACCATTTTGACAAATTCGTTACATTTTCCGAATTTATCACATTTACCGGTGATAAATAGACAAATACCGATGTTCAAGACAAAGAGTCAAAAAGTCAGACTCTTTGTCTTGAACAGCGAGTAACTCCAGCTATAAAGATTATTTTGTCTTTCCATTATTTGTCTCTGCTACTGAAGAAGGAACTTCATACAGTTCCGAAACGCATCTAGCTGTTGTTCTCTTTTAATTTTTGGTATGCTCACGTTGTTATCCCTAGTATATTGTCTCACCCAAAAGGTAATTCCAACATTCTAAAGGTAACATTCTAACGATAGCTAACATTACAAGATTGGTAATAATTTATATGTTTTTATCATTATAACATTATTTTCATTTAATTCAATTCCTCCCATCAAGTACGGAAAAAAACTGATAAGTGGTTGAATTTGGGGATATTTCTGCATGATTTGTTCCATATTTATGTTATTTATCAAGTACATTCGGGAATTATGCGTAATCACTGATAAAAGTGATAAATGTAGGAAAATTAATTTACTTTATACCGACGCGATTGGTGATTACGCATAATAACTGGCGATTATGGGTAATCACTGATTTTTCATATTTACTGCAACATATACACATGAGTTCATACCATTCTCACAAAATGAATTTTGATAGCTTTTCAATGAAGTATTTTCTCTAACATACAGATGTGGGGTAAACGAAGTCTTGAAAATTATAATGAATATAAGAAAGACACCTGAAGTAGCAATTATTAAATTTGTGAATTGAACCGATAGTAGAAAAATAAAAAAAAATGGGAAAAAGTCCCCTTAAAAATACAGTAGGCTACAAAAATACAGTAAAATGTTCCGCATTGCAAGGCATTGAGAACTAGCGGCACATTTGCAATATTAATAATATTCTCGCATATTTCTCGAGGATTTCTTGCATTAAGTTTGCACCAGTCCATATTACATCATTTATGTCTTCCTCTTACGACTCGGAAATGGATGATTTAGAAGATTCATTTTCTGAGCTTGATAAAAGCTCTTCTCTGTCGCTCAATTTTTTTTTACTTTGTTTCAATATTGTCGCAAGTGGAAATGAAGGTGATGAAGCAGTCAATTGATAATAGGCAACTGAATAACCGTTTTTGAGATAGTTTCTTATCAGGAAAGAAACAATTTTAGCTAACAATAAAAGGAGGTGAAAAAAAAAAAAGAATTCCAACTCTCTTACTGTGGAAGAGGATTTAGAGGGGGAAGGAAAATCTTTATCTCTTTCACTTGCTGGTACTGACGTTAAGTTTCTTTCAAACTTGCTAGTACAATGAATTGGAATGTATTTTGTACAGATAATACGGGGTATTTATCTGTATTTTAAGAATGGTCCACTTATCTCAACGCAAAGCTAATAAACCTGAATAAATTCCTAAAAATTATGTTAAATCCCCCCCCCCCCCGTGAACTTCCGTATCTCTGCTCATGACTATATGCAAGATTACAAGAAAATAAATCTGAGATCAAAGGATCCACCTATTGACCCTTTGTCACCGATGTTCAAATGATGAGAGAGAGAATTTTTTTTCAAAAGAGAGGAATTTCTCTATCACGAACGAAAAACTCCTTCTTTACGGTCAACGGTCACTCCTCTTTTACGGTTGGTGTTTTGTTCCGCAGGTGTCCGCAAGAGAGGGGATTCACACTGTATTTCATTCATAAGCGGATGCAGGCGCTTGGAACGAGGGGGGGGGGGATTTTCCTCCTCCACTCTCCGCCTATGATAGATTTATTTTTGGGGAAACGGAGGGCGGTAGGGGCAAAGGGGCAGGGAGGCTGGGCCCGAGCACCGACCCCCACCCCAAGCCCATTAAAAATTAGAAAAATTATACAGTGAAACTCCTCTAAGACAACAGGTTGGCCGCTGATCGCATACAGAGGTGGCCGCGAAATAGGGGTTATTTTCGTATTATGTCTATGGAGCCTATTTTCCGTTCAGAGAAAAACTTGCCGCAAAGGTAAGTTGGCCAGAGAATAGGGTTGGCCGCCTATGAAAGTTTCACTAGATTTATGTAAAAAAAATTGAAATATCAAAAGGAAATATTCTTTATATATTTACCAATTTCTGTTAATATAAATGCTTTTCGAAGGGTAGTAACTCAGAATTTCTCAGGAAGAAAATTTTTGTGCCCCCCCCCCCCCCCCCGAAGTCTTTTATGCCTCTCACGAAAGTTGATCCTGCGTACGCCACTCGGTAGAGGCGACCAGTCCCCCCCCCCTGTTTCCGCTCATGATTTTATTGCTCTGCTATAGGTATTTAATTTTCATTTGCAACACACAATTACTGAAAGGTTGCGTAAAATTTCTATGATAAACACAACGTTTAATAAAAATTAGCGACATTGTAGCGTATTTCATTCTGTCAATTTGTCAGTCTATCAAGGCCTTTTACAAGAAAATCTGTTTCCCCTTGTTGACGGGAATTATCTGATATCCAAGAATGCTTTTATTTCACTGCTGAGTTCCTAATACCTTCCCAACCCAAAGTAGTCTTCGTGATAATCCTCGAAGAAAACCGATTTCAAACAACACTCAATTGTTCATTTGTGTTCGTCTATGCATGAGTATTTGTGTTATCAATGTGTAGGAAGGTACATGTGCCCCAGGACTCTTCTTTTCCCGTGTCCTTTTATTTTAGAGATCTTCAAGTGAGGGGCAGTCTGAAAGATTGAAAATGGAGAAAGGAAAGGGGCGTATAACATGGCAGTATTAGTGTCCGGTGCAATACAAAAGATATGGGGGAAGGAACTGGTTTTCTCCGACGCAGATGTGCGTTCCTGGCACTTTCGAAACCATTTTTGGTGAACGCATATGTGAGTTGCTGCCCCTTTTGGTACACTGGAGTTTTGACTCACATATGCGTCGCGGCCCTTCAGCTGGTTAAAGCTCTAATAAGATCAAAGCTTGACTACGGCTCCATTGTATACGGGTCAGCACCTCGGAGTTATCTGAGTGTGCTCGACCCAATTCATCATCTCGCTCTCCGCATTTGCTCTGGAGCTTTCCGAACTTCTCCCATGGAAAGCCTCTATGTCGAATGCAACGAGCCATCACTGACATCAAGACGCCAGCAACTTTCCTTGAAATATTATTTCAAAATGAAGTCTTTACCAGATCATCCACTTCATCGTGTCATTTTTAATCCCTCATTTCATAGACTATTTGCTGCTCGCCCTTCATGTGTTCCATCTTACGGTCTTCGTATGAGGGCACTTGTGGAAGAACTAGAATTAGACATCAGTCGTGTGGCCCCAGTTGCTTGGCAACTGGCACCATGGGAGCAGTCTCTGCCAGATGTCTCTCTTTCATTATCATTATACCCTAGAGCCACCACAGCAGATGTCATATATCGACAGATATTCTTTAGGTACAGGGGTAGGTACAACAGGTACTTCCCCATATATACCGACGGCTCCAAGAGCCCTGGCCATGTCGGTTGTGCCTACATCTGCTGTGAGGAGACATCTTTCAAACTTCCCGATACATTCTCTATTTATTCGGCAGAGCTGTACGCAATCCTCCAGGCTCTACGTCATATACGACGCAAACGCCACCGACGATGCATCATTTATAGTAACTCTCTTAGCGCATTACAAGCACTGTGTTCCTGTACGTTTCACACTCATCCATTCATTCATGCCATTTTTCATGAACTGCATTACCTCATTCATCATGGTACCACAGTAAAATTTTACTGGGTACCAGGTCATGTAGGAATACCGAGCAACGAAAAAGCAGACACCGCAGCTCGAACAACAACTAACATTGACAATAACCTTTTGGTACCTGCCAGTGACCACTTCTCAATCCTCCGGGAAGTGATGCATCACCGCTGGCAGGATCATTGGAACCATCAGATAAATAATAAACTTCATGCCATCAAGCCCACACTTGGCCATTGGCGTTCGAGCTGCAGAAGTAACAGAAAGGAGGAAGTTCTGCTTGCCCGGTTACGCATAGGACACAGTCGCCTCACACAATCATATTTATTATTACGAGAGAGTCAACCAGAGTGCCCTCATTGTCAAAGTCCATTCACCATTGTTCATGCTTTTACTTGTTCACATCATCGTCAGCATTTTAGGACCGCTTTTGGTCATAGTCATCTTTCACTTCATGACATTTTAAATGACAATAGCGATGCATCTCGCATTTTTAAATTCATCAAAGCCATTGGTTTACATGACAAATTATAGTTTTTACAATTTATGTCAATGTTTTACGTTTCATGTTCCTTTTTATGTTTTAGTTTTTTGACATGACAAAAGGACATCTTTCTTATTTTTATGTCTTGCTTTGGCGCAGTTTTGACCAAATTGGTCCTTGCGCCAATAAATTCAAAATCCAATCCAATCCTTATCTCAGATGAATTTTTAAAGTTGCTACTGACGAAAACTCCAGATCATCTCTATTAGACGAATAGGCGATAAATATGGTAACCTTGTCATAACCTAACCGCAATTTAGAAAAGAAGGGAAAAAAAGATGAAAATGAGGGGAAAAACGGTATAGTAGATAAATTTATAAGACTACGTACGAGCTAGATTCCTCTTTTCAACCTCAGCCTACCTGCTCTATTTCGTTCTTATATGCATATATTAGAAGGATTTATCTCATGTGGAAAAAAAATCAGAAACAAACGGAGATAAAAAGAACTTCTTTTTCAAATAACTACAAAAAAGCTTTGCGATGATGAGGAGAGAAGGAAGAAAACAGGGGGAACTTGTTTAAATTTATTCCACTGGCTTTGCACGCAATATCACGTCCTCCATCGTAAAGTGTCTGAAAGAGGTATCATTTGGCGATCGCTATTAAGCATTTGATTAGAGTAGCAATCGTAAGACCGAAACTTACCGTCAACTCCGACTCCTGCAACAGAAGAACCTGTGAAGACATAAAAAAACTGAATATTTTTGAAATACGCAGTAAAAAATAACATCTTCGTACATGGACCAAGACAATATTTATTGCAGTCCGAGTCCGAAATCTAGCTTCTTCGTGAAGAACAAGGTCACTTCACAAAATACCCAGACTCCAAGTCACTTCGCAAAATACCCAGACTCCAAGTCACTTCGCAAAATACCCAAAGCCTCTCTCGAAGAGTTCGATTTTAACCTCCATATAGAAGGGTAGTCAGTTTTGCATTTAAATATGTTCTATGTTAAATTGTTCTGTATTAACTTAGAATAAAGGAATTTTCCATACGGAGGGCTCCGTATACAACTCACCAACCGTGACATTTTTTTCTTATTTTGTGACACAGTCTAATTTCATAATCGAAATTGGTACAGGGTAATTTTTGAATTCATTTTTAACATTTTTTGAATTGGCACTATGCCTGTGCGACGAATGGTTGCTGAGATAAAGGTCGAATTTAAACTGTACCAACCACCCTCTATGACCAAACATAAATTTCACCAGTATTCCTCTATGGAATTTCTAAGGAATGGGTGCATGCCTGTATACTTCTTCTGAGTATACTTGAGACTCTAACGTATTTATGTTGGTGATTTCCATCAAGAATTTCATGCAATAGCGTTCGATACAACAAAACTTACCGCCAATTCCGTGTCCTGCAACTGGGAAACCTGTGAAGAAATAAAACAAAACTGAATATTTTTGCCATACAGTAAAAAATGAAAAAATAAAATCTTCGTACATGGACCAAGACAATATTTATTGCACTCCGAGTCTGAAGTCTAGCTTCTTCGTGAAGAATAAGGTCACTTCGCAAAATACCCCGACTCCAACTCTTTTCGATGGAATCGAATTCTCTCGTTTGGTACAACATTTGAAACCCAGTTGGGCTTATTTTGTACTACTTTTGTCTTTATTACTGTTTTTTATTATATTGTTATCAGTTCTGTTTTCTCTTTCTTTACTATCTCCTGTTGCCATGCTAACTGAGCCGGACTACCAACTGGAGTTTTTTTCTTGCACAACAGCGCACAGCGAGACACTGGGCGCACATCACTTATGCGAAAGGAGGTCGGTTTGTTAAGTTCAGTCACGGTTTTAGAGGGCCCGGTAATTACGGAGCCACCTGTCGAAGAAGAAATCTCCACAAACAACGATAGTTTAGAGGGCAAATGGGTGGTCCTGGATGAGGTAGAGGAGAATAGTGATAAGGGATTAATCATCGGCTCTCCAATGGTTAAGGAACTGGGGAACAGAGAGAGTAGACATTTTCGGGGTTTCCAGCGCTGCAGTCTTACTGGGAGGTTGGGGGAGATAAGCAACACGTTCGAGACGTTTTTCATCGCCGTATGTTGCGGGTGATTCTTTGAGTGGGAACGAATCTGGTAGGAACGAATAGGCCTGAAGGACATCTGCACTTCACTTGGTGTTACGTTCTTCAAGCATTCAGAGAGTATAAAATTGGACGAGGTGATCTGTCATTCTTTACTGATGAAAGAAAGGCGTTGAAGAAAGCGATAAGGCATAGTAAAAAGGAATTTGAGTTTAGGTCAGCAGACAGCATTGGCTCTCAGCCAAAATCATTTTTCGATACTCCAATAATTGATATAAGGGGACAGAAGCCCCCCCCCCCCTCGATAGGGGGGCTTAGGGTGAAGCGCAATGTAGGGATGTGTATTACTTTCAATGACTTTTTCTCGTTTGTTTTTAATAGAGAATACGATTTTCAATCTACGCGTGTTGCATGGAGTAATAAAACTCCGAACGATATTCAAGTGGAAGATATGGATGTCCTAAATCTTCTAAGAAATATATGTGCGAGCAAAGCGGCATGACCAGATGATATCTATCCTAGGGTCCTCAGGGAATGTGCAAATGAATTGTTGGGGGCAGTCGCGCAGATTTGCAGTAGTATTGCTGAGGCTATCGTCCCAAGGGATTGGAAATTTGCTAATGTTGTTCCGATATTTAAGAAGGGTAGTAGAGAAGTTTTGTCAAGATATCCTCCAGTGTGTTTTATGAGCACCTCTCAAAAGTTTTGGAAATTATTATCAAAAGGCAATTGGTGAAGTGGATAGACGAGAATAATGTATTGTCTGACAATCAGCATTTGTTCAGGAAAGGGGTGTCATCTGTAACTAACCTCCTTTGCTTCTATGATCACGTGACGAAAGCTTTGGGTAAACGCAAAAATGTAGATGTTGTTTACCTGGATTTCCAGAAGAGATTCGATCGGGATCAACAAGGTAAACTCTTGAAGCGTTTACACAAGATTGGGGGCAACTTGCTGAATTGCATAGAATCGTGGTTGGGAGATAGATCACACCGGGTTATGATGAACGGGGAAATCTCTGATTGGACAGGCGTCATTAGTGGAGTTCCTCAAGGAAGTCTCATAGGCTCCATACTTTTTCACTTTTTATCGATAAACTCGATCAGGGTATCGATGACATTTTCAGACAATTCGCAGATGACGTGAAGCTAATGAGGCTAGTTGGGAATCAAAGCGATAGGGAGTTGCTTCAGACCCAATGGCACAGGTTTGGGACATGAGCAAATGAATGAAGTATGAAATTTAGCGTTGACAAATTCATGGTCACTCATTTTGGTTGGAACAACACACGTTTTTCTTCCGAGTTGAATGGTGTCACTATCCCGGATGCAACCATTGACCGATTTGGTAATTCTCATGGACGAGCTGCTTAGGTATTTTGGACATTGTTGTCAAAAAATCGAATAAAATGCTCGATTTCATTTTCAAAAAGTTTTCTTCGCGTTCTCCGAAAGTCATTCTTCTGTTTTTCCGAGGCTCGGTTCACCCTGGACTGGAGTATGCTGCAAGGTCTTGGAGACCGTACCCTCAGATAGACATACAATTGGTTGAGGGTTTGGAGAGAAGAGCTACGCGTGTCCTTATTGGCACACGGGGCTTGAGGTGTTAAAATTTTTCAACGAGATGGATAGGATGGGCCATGATTTATTAATACGCCATCAACCGACTGCTTTTACGTAGAGTCGTTCTTTTGCAAGGGGACACCGGTATCGATTGGTAAAGGCCTTCTACATTATGGTGACGCAAGGAATTTTTCTCTTATAGTGTTCTTAGTAAACGGAATAGCTTACCCCCGGAGATAGTAAATTCTAACACAATTGGCACGTTTAAAACTAAGTATGTGGCAGTAAATCGAGAAGCTATCCATACTTAGAATAAGACAACCGTAAATACATCATGGCATTGTACAATCTTTTGTCCAGTATGTATATATTGTTTATAATTTTTTATTACATTTTAATTTGGTTGCTGTATATTTGTTATGAGCAGCTTTTTCTCAGCCACCTCGTTGGGCATTTTGCCTGTTGTGGACTTGTATGTGTATTTTTAAAATAACTCACTTGATGTTGGCCCTTTCACGAAGACTAGATTTCGAACATGAACCGTAATATGTTTATGCATAAATGTATGATATTTTCTCTTCTCCCTGTTTCCACTCAATTATTCTAAGAAGTAACAATGATTTCGCTGGTATTTTAAAGGAAGAAGTGATATGTCGTATTTCGTGGCGTAAAAATCTTGTCAGATACACTAATATTATACAGGTTGTCCTGTAAGGCCTGATTCGGGCTTTATCTCGTCAACGTTTGCCATTTCAGCTCAAAATTCATAGTGCTCACAAATAACTCCGTACCAAACTTGAGAGTGAAAATACAGCGTCACATAATTAAAAATAAAAAAATATATGGACACGCTGCCTTGAAAAACTCTATTGTGAGGTTGTTGTTCTGTCTCTCCTGATGCCGCTGAGATAATTGAATTCAAAATTAGAGGAAACTTGGGAAAAAACCGCAACTAATGTATACCGTTTTCTCCCCAATTTCCCTCTGATTTTTTAAATTCAAATATGTCAGTGAATATTAGACTTAAAAAAATGTTTTTTGTTGACCTCACGGGAGGCAGAGCAACAACTTTCTGATTATGGTTTTTTACAGAAGGTACCCGTATAAAAATTTAGATTTTGTAAATGTCAAGCTGTTGACAATGACGTTCAGTTGATCTTTTATTCTGGAGACACGTGAGAATTAAGCTTGTATCCAGAGACGAAGACATTCTCAAAGAGTTCGATTTTAACCTCTATGGAGAAGGGTAGTCAGTTTTGCATATTTACGTTAAATATGTTCTATGTTAAATTGTTCTGTATTAACTTAGAATAAAGCAATTTTCCATGTTCGCGGCTACGTATACAACTCACCAACCGTGACATTTTTTTCTTATTCTGTGACACAGTCTAATTTCATCATCAAAATTGGTACAGGGTAATTTTTGAATTCATTTTTAACATTTTTTGAATTGGCACCATGCCTGTGCGACGAATGGTTGCTGAGATAAAGGTAGAAATTAAACTGTACCAACCACCCTCTATGACCAAACATAAATTTCACCAGCATTCCTCTATGGCATTTCTAAGGAATGGGTGCATGCCTGTATACTTGTTGTGAGTATACTTGTGGCTCTAACGTATTTATGTTGGTGATTTCAATCAAGCATTTCATGCAATAGCGTTCGATACAACAAAACTTACCGCCAATTCCGTGTCCTGCAACTGGGAAACCTGTGAAGAAATAAAACAAAACTGAATATTTTTGCCATACAGTAAAAAATGAAAAAATAAAATCTTCGTACATGGACCAAGACAATATTTATTGCACTCCGAGTCCGAAGTCTAGCTTCTTCGTGAAGAACCAGGTCACTTCGCAAAATACCTAGACTCCAACTGTTTTCGATTCAATCGAATTCTCTCGTTTGGTACAACAATTGAAACCCAGTTGGGCTTATTTTGTACTACTTTTGTCTTTATTACTGGTTTTTATTATATTGTTATCAGTTCTTTTTTCTCTTTCTTTACTGTCTCCTGTTGCCATGCTAACTGAGCCGGACTACCAACTGGAGTTTTTTCCTTGCACGACAGCGCACTGCGAGACACTGGGTGCACATCACTTATGCGACAGGTGGTCGGGTTATTAAGTTCAGTCACTTTGAAGAGTTACGAGAGCAAGTGACGGTTTTAGAGGGCCCGGTAATTACGGAGCCACCTGTCGATGAAGAACTCTCCACAAACAACGATAGTTTAGAGGGCGAATGGGCGGTCCTGGATGAGGAAGAAGAGAATAGTGATAAGGGATTAATCATCGGCTATTCAATGGCTAAGGAACTAGGGAACAGAGAGAGTAGACATTTTCGGGATTTCGAGGGCTGTAGTCTTATTGGGAGGTGCGGGGAGATAAGCAACACGTTCGAGACATTTTTCATCACCGAATGTTGTCCTTGCAGGTGATTCTGTGCGTGGGAACGAATAGGCCTGAAGGACATCTGTACTTCACTTGGTGTCACGTTCTTCAAGCATTCAGAGAGTATAAAATTGAACGAGGTAATCTGTCATTCTTTACTGATGAAAGAAAGGCGTTGAAGAAAGCGATAAGGCATAGTAAAAAGGACTTTCAGTTTAGGTCGTCAGAAAACATTGGCTCTAAGCCAAAATCATATTTCGATACTCCAATAATTCATATAACAGGACAGAAGGACCCCTTCTCGATAGGGGGGCTTAGGGTGGAGGGCAATGTAGGGATGTGTATTACTTTCAATTACATTTTCTCGTCTGTTTTTAACAGAGAATAAGATTTTCAATGTACGGGTGTTGCATGGAGTAATAAAACTCTGAACGATATTCAAGTGGAAGATATGGATGTCCTAAACCTTCTAAGAAATATATGTGCGAGCAAAGCACCATGACTACATGATATCTATCCTAGGGTCCTCAGGGAATGTGCAAATGAATTGTTGGGGGCCGTCACGCAGTTTTGCAGTAGTATTGCTGAGGCTATCGTCCCGAGGGATTGGGAACTTGCTAATGTTTTTCCGATATTTAAGAAGGGTAGTAGAGAAGTTGTGTCAAATTATCCTCCAGTGAGTTTGACAAGCACCTCTCAAAAGTTGTGGAAATTATTATCAAAAGGCAATTGGTGAAGTGGATAGACGAGAATAATGTATAGTCTGACAATCAGCATGGGTTCAGGAAGGGGATGTCATGTGTAACTAGCCTCCTTTGTTTCTATGATCACGTGACGAAGGTTTTGGGTAAACGCAAAAATGTAGATTTTGTTTACCTGGATTTCCAGAAGAGATTCGATCGGGTTCAACAAGGTAAACTCTTGAAGAGTTTACACAAGATTGGGGGCAACTTGCTGAATTTTATAGAATCGTGGTTGGGAGATAGATCACAACGGGTTATGGTGAACGGGGAATTCTCTGATTGGACAGGCGTCATTAGTGGAGTTCCTCAAGGAAGTCTTCTAGGCTCCATACTTTTTCACTTTTCATCGATAAACTCGATCAGGGTATCGATGACATTTTTAGACAATTCGCAGATGACGTGAAGCTAATGGGGCTAGTTGGGAATCAAAACGATATGGAGTTGCTTCAGACCCAATGGAACAGGTTTGGGACATGAGCAAATGAATGAAGTATGAAATTTAGCGTTGACAAATTCATGGTCACTCATTTTGGTTGGAACAACACACGTTTTTCTTCCGAGTTGAATGGTGTCACTATCCCGGATGCAACCATTGACCGATTTGGTAATTCTCATGGACGAGCTGCTTAGGTATTTTGGACATTGTTGTCAAAAAATCGAATAAAATGCTCGATTTCATTTTCAAAAAGTTTTCTTCGCGTTCTCCGAAAGTCATTCTTCTGTTTTTCCGAGGCTCGGTTCACCCTGGACTGGAGTATGCTGCAAGGTCTTGGAGACCGTACCCTCAGATAGACATACAATTGGTTGAGGGTTTGGAGAGAAGAGCTACGCGTGTCCTTATTGGCACACGGGGCTTGAGGTGTTAAAATTTTTCAACGAGATGGATAGGATGGGCCATGATTTATTAATACGCCATCAACCGACTGCTTTTACGTAGAGTCGTTCTTTTGCAAGGGGACACCGGTATCGATTGGTAAAGGCCTTCTACATTATGGTGACGCAAGGAATTTTTCTCTTATAGTGTTCTTAGTAAACGGAATAGCTTACCCCCGGAGATAGTAAATTCTAACACAATTGGCACGTTTAAAACTAAGTATGTGGCAGTAAATCGAGAAGCTATCCATACTTAGAATAAGACAACCGTAAATACACCATGGCATTGGTGTCGCAGGGAATTTTTCTCCAATAGGGTTGTTAATAAATGGAATAGCTTACCCCCGGAGGTAGTAAATTGTAACACAATTGACACGTTTAAAAAGAAATACGATAAACATGTTGGGGTAAATCGAGAAGCTATCCATTCTTAGAATAAGACAACCATAAGTATTCTTTATGGGCATTGTATAATATTTTATCATGTGTATATATTGTTTGTAATTTGTGTTAATTGCATTTTTAATTGGGTTGCTGTATTTTTGAAACATATGACAACCATATTTTTATGGGCATCTTTTTATCAGCCACCTCGTTGGGCATTTTGCCTGTTGTGGCGTTGTATTTGTATTTGTATTTGTATTGTACAATCTTTTGTCAAGTATGTACATATTGTTTATAATTTTTTATTACATTTTAATTTGGTTGCTGTATATTTGTTATGAGCAGCTTTTTCTCAGCCACCTCGTTGGGCATTTTGCCTGTTGTGGACTTGTATGTGTATTTTTAAAATAACTCACTTGATGTTGGCCCTTTCACGAAGACTAGATTTCGAACATGAACCGTAATATGTTTATGCATAAATGTATGATATTTTCTCTTCTCCCTGTTTCCACTCAATTATTCTAAGAAGTAACAATGATTTCGCTGGTATTTTAAAGGAAGAAGTGATATGTCGTATTTCGTGGCGTAAAAATCTTGTCAGATACACTAATATTATACAGGTTGTCCTGTAAGGCCTGATTCGGACTTTATCTCGTCAACGTTTGCCATTTCAGCTCAAAATTCATAGTGCTCACAAATAACTCCGTACCAAACTTGAGAGTGAAAATACAGCGTCACATAATTAAAAATAAAAAAATATATGGACACGCTGCCTTGAAAAACTCTATTGTGAGGTTGTTGTTCTGTCTCTCCTGATGCCGCTGAGATAATTGTATTCAAAATTAGAGGAAAACTTGGGAAAAAACCGCAACTAATGTATACCGTTTTCTCCCCAATTTCCCTCTGATTTTTTAAATTCAAATATGTCAGTGAATATTAGACTTAAAAAAATGTTTTTTGTTGACCTCACGGGAGGCAGAGCAACAACTTTCTGATTATGGTTTTTTACAGAAGGTACCCGTATAAAAATTTAGATTTTGTAAATGTCAAGCTGTTGACAATGACGTTCAGTTGATCTTTTATTCAGGAGACACGTGAGAATTAAGCTTGTATCCAGAGACGAAGACATTCTCAAAGAGTTCAATTTTAACCTCTATGGAGAAGGGTAGTCAGTTTTGCATATTTACGTTAAATATGTTCTATGTTAAATTGTTCTGTATTAACTTAGAATAAAGCAATTTTCCATGTTCGCGGCTACGTATACAACTCACCAACCGTGACATTTTTTTCTTATTCTGTGACACAGTCTAATTTCAGAATCAAAATTGGTACAGGGTAATTTTTGAATTCATTTTTAACATTTTTTGAATTGGCACTATGCCTGTGCGACGAATGGTTGCTGAGATAAAGGTCGAATTTAAACTGTACCAACCACCCTCTATGACCAAACATAAATTTCACCAGTATTCCTCTATGGAATTTCTAAGGAATGGGTGCATGCCTGTATACTTCTTCTGAGTATACTTGAGACTCTAACGTATTTATGTTGGTGATTTCCATCAAGAATTTCATGCAATAGCGTGCGATACAACAAAACTTACCGCCAATTCCGTGTCCTGCAACTGGGAAACCTGTGAAGACATAAAACAAAACTGAATATTTTTGCCATACAGTAAAAAATGAAAAAATAAAATCTTTGTACATGGACCAAGACAATATTTATTGCAGTCCGAGTCCGAAGTCTACCTTCTTCGTGAAGAACCAGGTCACTTCGCAAAATACCCAGACTCCAACTCTTTTCGATTGAATCGAATTCTCTCGTTTGGTACAACATTTGAAACCCAGTTGGGCTTATTTTGTACTACTTTTGTCTTTATTACTGGTTTTTATTATATTGTTATCAGTTCTTTTTTCTCTTTCTTTACTGTCTCCTGTTGCCATGCTAGCTGAGCCGGACTACCAACTGGAGTTTTTTCCTTGCACGACAGCGCACTGCGAGACACTGGGCGCACATCACTTAATGGAAAGGTGGTTGGTTTGTTAAGTTCAGTCACTTTGAAGCATTGCGAGAGCAAGTGAAGGTTTTAGAGGGCCCGGTTATAATGGAGCCACCTGTCGATGAAGAAATCTCCACAAACAACGATAGTTTAGAGGGCAAATGGGTGGTCCTGGATGAGGTAGAGGAGAATAGTGATAAGGGATTAATCATCGGCTATTCAATGCTTAAGGAACTAGGGAACAGAGAGAGTAGACATTTTCGGGGTTTCGAGCACTGTAGTCTTACTGGGAGGTGCGGGGAGATAAACAACACGTTCGAGACGTTTTACATCGCCGAATGTTGTCCTTGCAGGGTATTCTGTGGGTGGGAACGAATAGGCCTGAAGGACATCTGCACTTCACTTGGTGTCACGTTCTTGAAGCATTCAGAGAGTATAACATTGGACGAGGTGATCTGTCATTCTTTACTGATGAAAGAAAGGCGTTGAAGAAAGCGATAAGACATAGTAAAAAGGAATTTGAGTTTAGGTCGGCAGACAACATTGGCTATAAGCGAAAATCATTTTTCGATACTCCAATAATTGTAATAAGTGCACAGCAGCCCCCCCCCCCCCTCGATAGGGGGGCTTAGGGTGAAGAGCAATGTAGGGATGTGTATTACTTTCAATGTAGAGAAGCTGTGTCCAATTATCGTCCAGTGGTGGTCAAAAAATCGAATAGAATGCTTGGTCTCATTTTCAAATAGGTCTCTTCACGTTCTCCTAAAATCATTCTTCCGCTTTTTCGAGGCCTAGTTCGTCCTGGACTGGAATATGCTGTGAGATTTTTGAGACCATACCTACAGAGGGACTTAGACTTGATTGAAGGGGTGCAGAGAAGAGCTACACGTGTCCTTAATGGCACACAGGGCTTGCATTATGAAGAGAGACTTCAGTTTTTGAATATGTTTACATTGGATGAACGCAGCTGTCGAGGACATGGGATCGAAGTGTTCAAAATTTTCAATGGGATGGATAGGATGAACCATGAACTTTTAGTACACCGCCAATCGACTGCTTTTACAAGTGGACACCAGTATCGATTGGTAAGGGACAATGCAAGGTTATGGTGTCGCAGGGGGAATTTTTCTCTAAGAGGGTTGTTAATAAATGGAATAGCTTAATCGGAGGTAGTAAATTGTAACACAATCTGGGTAAATCGAGAAGCTCTATCCATACTTAGAATAACACAACCATAATATTCTTTATGGGCAGTGTATAATATTTTATCACTTTTATATATTGTTTATAATTTTTTTTAATGTGTTTTTAATTGGGTTGCTGTGTTTTTGAAATATATGACAACCATATTTGTTATGGGCATCTTTTTCTCAGCCACCTCGTTGTGTATTTTGCCTGTTGTGGCGTTGTATTTGTACTGCGACAAAGATTTGGGCTGATTAATGGAAGGAATTGGCCGGAATTGTCGTTTGCAATTGTGTTGCGCGCGTGAAACAAACTCATGGTTGTCAATACCAATTGTTAGACAATGATCAATTGGAATCACTGTCGTGTGTATATTGAAAACATTTTCATTTACTCGATTGTGTACTTCATTGATTCATATTTACCTTAAAATTGCACACATGCCATTTATATATATATATGTATAAACTCGGAGGGGGGGGGGCTTTTCTTGTTCGGGAGGAGCTTTTTAAGACACTGGCATTCACAAAGATCACCACCATAGTATTCAGAAACACTCATTTCGCAAATCTGTAGATTCGGACATATTTGTAACAAATAAGCAGGAATTCAATACAGAACTCCTTACACTTTTCAAAGCTGCATCTGGCAACAGTATTCCCTCCGCCTTCTTTTGTCTCTCTCTCTCTCTCTCTCAACGGCATTTCCATAAAATCTTCACAAAAACAACACTACATTTTTTTGTAATCTTTGTAAAATATTCCCTATAATTTTTGTATCCTCGTAACTTTGTATATATTTTTCTCATGCTTCATTTTGCTTATAATCTTAAGCTATGAATATATTTTTCTAGTATTGTATTTCTTCAACATATTTTTTTCATTGTTATTTTACGTCTAACATGTTTATTGAGAAAGCAGGCGCGTCATGGAACAAGGACTGGCATTTTTAGTGCAGTCAGGCATCGCCACCCTTCAGATACACCTACTCTTTTCGAACAAATACAAATACAACGCCACAACAGGTGAAATGTCCAACGAGGTGGCTGAGAAGTGCATGGGATCCCCCCCCCCCAACGATGACGACCCACCTCATAGTTTCTATTTCACTAACGCCAAAAACCTCACGAAATTATATCAAAGAAGCGGGAAAAACATGAAAATGGCGGGAAACGAAGAACCAGATATTCTCTCCTATAGGAACACGAGAGCAAAGAAATTGATTATCGATAAAGAAACAACGGTTACAAACCTGACGAATGTGCAAAAAAAATGAGATGAGAAAAATGCTTCCATTAGGAGCGATAAGAGGAATAACTCGTTGATAATTATATGGAAAATTCTTGAGGATTCCGAGTTGCCATTCCTCAGTCCTAACTTGAGCATATAGATCTTAAACACATACATGTCTTCTGTCATAAATACATTACTCGCTCAATCTGTGAAGGGAGCTATGTCTAGAATCGAAAACTCAACGCATTATCTATAATTATTTTATACTTTATTACTTGTGGTGTTGTCGCCAATTGTAACGAATCATCGGTTCCAACAATAATGTTTCAGTTTCAATAAATTTCAGTTTCTTTTGTATGAACTATTCTGTGTAACTACATCTGATAATGTCATTAATACTCACTGTTTTGCAGATCTTGTACCATTTGACATGGTAACATAATAGTACCGTGTGTGAATATTATAGAAAAAACACATGAATATTTATTTTCGGGAAGTAAACATGTAAGTTTTTAAATGGTGTACCATGGAACTTCGGAGACCCCCGAGGTGATCAATGTATGCCACGAGATATTTTAGAAGTGAAATTGCAAGCCAAATCATTTTGGCCATCTCTAAGCCAAAATCATTTTTGGATACTCCAATAATTGAAATAAGGGGACAGGAGGCCTTCCTCTCGATAGGGGGGCTTAGGGTGGAGAGCAATGTAGGTATGTGTATTACTTTCAATGACTTTTTCTCGTTTGTTTTTGATACAGAATACGATTTCCAATGAACTGGTGTTGCATGGGGTGATAAAACTCTGAACGATATTCAAGTGGAAGATATGGATGTCCTAAACCTTCTAAAAAATATATGTGCGAGCAAAGCACCATGACTACATGATATCTATCCTAGGGTCCTCAGGGAATGTGCAAATGAATTGTTGGGGGCAGGCCCGAAGATATGCAGTAGTATTGCTGAGGCTATCGTCCCAAGGGATTGGAAACTTGCTAATGTTGTTCCGATATTTAAGAAGGTTAGTAGAGAAGTTGTGTCAAATTATCCTCCAGTGAGTTTGATGAGCACCTCTCAAAATTTGTGGAAATTATTATCAAAAGGCAATTGGTAAAGTGGATAGACGAGGATAATGTATTGTCTGACAATCAGCATGGGTTCAGGAAAGGGATGTCATGTGTAACTAACCTTATTTGCTTCTATGATCACGTGACGAAGGTTTTGGGTAAACGCAAAAATGTAGATGTTGTTTACCTGGATTTCCAGAAGAGATTCGATCGGGTTCAACAAGGTAAACTCTTGAAGAGTTTACACAAGATTGGGGGCAACTTGCTGAATTGGATAGAATCGTGGTTGGGAGATAGATCACAACGGGTTATGGTGAACGGGGAATTCTCTGATTGGACAGGCGTCATTAGTGGAGTTCCTCAAGGAAGTCTTATAGGCTCCATACTTTTTCACTTTTCATCGATAAACTCGATCAGGGTATCGATGACATTTTTAGACAATTCGCAGATGACGTGAAGCTAATGGGGCTAGTTGGGAATCAAAGCGATATGGAGTTGCTTCAGACCCAATGGAACAGGTTTGGGACATGAGCAAATGAATGGAGTATGAAATTTAGCGTTGACAAATTCATGGTCACTCATTTTGGTTGGAACAACACACGTTTTTCTTCCGAGTTGAATGGTGTCACTATCCCGGATGCAACCATTGACCGATTTGTTAATTCTCATTGACGAGCTGCTTAGGTTTTTTGGACATTGTGGTCAAAAAGTCGAATAAAATGCTCGATTTCATTTTCAAAAAGGTTTCTTCGCGTTCTCCGAAAGTCATTCTTCTGTTTTTCTGAGGCTCGGTTCGTCCTGGACTGGAGTATGCTGCAATGTTATGGAGTCCGTACCCACAGATAGACGTACACTGGGTGGGTTGAATTGATAAAAAATCAAGTGCTTTCATGTAAGAAAAATATTTTTTTTCTAATTAATAAAACCGATGAAAATAAGACTGGGATGAAAAGTACAACTTTTTCACCTGGTGGCAAAAAATTGAAAATTTTTTTATTGAATCTTTCTTTTCTATATGGTCCATTCATCCCTATATACCTATTTTCATTAAAACACCTCCATCAGAATGAGTAGCGTCTGAGTAGAGTCAAGTTATTAATAACCATCCTGTATTTCAAAATAAAAAGGTAATCCTTGATGAATTTTTTTTTCCAAATTTTAAGCCCAAATATCAAAGGGGGGAAGTGAGGAGGTTCCATATGCCCGTCGAAATACGGTATATATCTGTCATTTCACCCGACGGACTAGGAGTACGCATAATGCTCCGGTCTCATGAAAGAATTGGCTGGTGCCTGGTTCAAAGTTCATTGCGTGAGCTCAACCTCGCTTGTGGGGTTAACTTTATTAACCCTATGTATGTGTTAACTAGCCCTGTGTAGGTATAACATGTGGGCTTAACTATACCCACGGACTAAGTTAATGAGCTCATCATCTGGGAGCTTGGACTATTAAGTATGATTGACGTACTATCCAGAAAAAAGTGCTAGCACATAGCCTAATCCTTTGAACCCTGCCTAAAATATGGGTAGCTGCAGCTGATATTTCGGTAGGAATACTGTTAACATACTTCTTATGAACTGGTTGAATACATACCTTCGATTGTGGAAACTGCATCAATGCTAGAGGCGCCCCCACTCGTTACTAGGTAAATATTATAAATATATTTAAGTCAATATTCAGTATGAAATAATCAGTTGATTAACGAAAAATATCTTGATATAATGCCAAGTACAGTATTTTAGATCTGTATTGATGTCACTATAATCCAAAGTTTGAATACACATACCACCGTAAGTACCCACTGCTGCAGCTACAGAATCTGCAAAAAGAATTAAGTAAGGAATTATTTTAAAGACAATAAATTTTATTACTTATCATATCGGTGCCACATTCTCTGTAGAACTTACAATTGTTTCTTTATGCACGTTTTATTCTTATTCGAAATCAATAAATGAATTAAAAAAGAACGTAAATGCTTATATTTCGGTTGACTAGACGTCCCGGTTTCTTAACGGACATTTAATCTTTGCCAGGTGGACATAATGTAATTTGTTTATCGTAATTGTCGTATACGGGCAGTATTTTGCAAAAATTGCTTTTGTTCAGCAATATTTCAAGACAGATATAGATTTAGTTTTGAATGACAGATTTTGTTTTGATCGATGTCTAGTTTTCATCATTTTGGAATCTAGCCGTGTCCTAGTCACGTGGGCTTAACTATGTCTTATAGTATATCCTTAACACGTGTTATATCGTACTCAGGACTGGAAATAAAGGGGACAAGGTAACAACTGCCCCTGGCAGTATGCACAGATAAAGGCTCTTCAAAACTGGCGGGAAGGGGATCAATAGTGAATGGGGTCCGGATTTTCATCTTTACCCTTCCACGTTAACGAGCAAGTGCCAACCAGTGTGTGACTATAAACAAAACAAAGAAGGCAAGATTTGAACGATTCATCCACACAATGGCCCAGAGTCCATGCGGCTGAGAGAAAAGTTTATTTTTCTCGGTCACACACTAGCTTACCCCCCACCTCCACGCAGTTCTCGTCGGGTGGCGCTAACTGGGGCATCAGCTACTTCACGAAACACCAACTGCGGCCATATCGCTATATTGCAATTTACTGCCATTAATGAGATGGGTTGGAAATGAAGGCACTGTCTGTCGGTGGCCGCCTCACGTTCGTTTGGGAAACGCTTCTATCTATATTCTCCCTCGGGATTGAACCTGGGACCGCGACAGCAATCTTCACGGCGGTAGACAAGCATCTTACCACCACGCCACTTGGGCTGGGGTCACCAGCGGTCCGGGCGGGGGAGATCACGTAGGATTTGTTAAATTAAGAAACGTCACGCTCGCTCTTGTGATTTGAAAAACTTCAAATCACTGATTGAGGATCCCGATTTGTATAAAAATAGATCCAAATTCTGGAACTTTCTGAAAATTTATGAACGAAGGAAAGGACGTGAAAACTGTGATAACATCGACTGGTCCGGATAATTCCTCTACTGTTTTCTCAGAAACCATCAACGCCACCCCTTTCGAACCTCTTAACCTTTGCACGAATTGGAGCGATATTCTTTTGGATGCCCCCATTAGTTTAGACGATATCGCCAAAACACTAAGAGCTCCAAGTCTGGCGAAACCCCAGGTTTTGATGGAATCCCAATCGAGTTTTTCAGAGTAGATGAGATTAGACCGTTCTAAGTAAACCTCTTTAACAAATTTTTTGATGGTCATGTGATATTCCTGAAAAATTCCTGGAAAACAAATTTCATTCTTCCTCTACACAAAAAAGTTATATCTCCAACCCCCTGAATTACCGCTCAATCTCACTTCTGTGTACAATTTCCAAATCATATGTTTCCGTGTTGTATCATCGCTTGAAAAAATGACTCTGTCAGTGATATTTTATCCCACTTTCAGGCTGGGTTAAGATGCGGGTGCCCAATTTTAGACAATACAGCGGAACTTCGGTTAACGCATGTGCGGAGATACGAGG
The DNA here is from genome assembly GCF_987345545.1 of Pholcus phalangioides. Taxonomy (NCBI): domain Eukaryota; kingdom Metazoa; phylum Arthropoda; class Arachnida; order Araneae; family Pholcidae; genus Pholcus; species Pholcus phalangioides. The sequence continues at coordinate 359,347 of NW_028301598.1, forward strand.
GGCGGCGGCGTGGGGAGCATTGCCCCCCCCCCCAGCGTCAAAGGTGGAGTCAACTGATCTAATGTATATATGTATATAGAAATTCATTGCGACCCACCCTTTAAGCCATATATGGTAAACCCTTGACCTGAAGGTTATCTGATGTGGATTGGCCCCTTCAAACCTAATTTTGTAAAAATGAACTAAGCGACACATTTACAAATCGCTTAAATGACCCATGGCACAATTTCAGATCACTGAAGTAGGTCTGAAAGATCACTTAAGTAACCTGCGACGCAGTTCCAGAACACTTACACGATTCGTGGCACATTTTGAGTGAAATGTGCCACAGTTTTAGAGCACTTGAGCGGTCCCCAGTGCGGTTCTACATCACTCAAGTTACCCGCGAAACATTCCCAGATTACTTAGGTCATCCGTGGCATAATTATGGATCACTTGAGTGATACATAGGACAGTTTCAGAGCACTGGAGCGGCCCGGACACATTTCCAGAGCACTTGAAGGATCCGTGACACACCAAAGTGGCTCTGTAGGGGACTTATCAATAGGGAGAATGTTAGTTCAGGTGCTCAATAACTATCGAAAGGTTTTTTTTTTTTTCGTTTTTGGCGCACAGAATAAGTTGCCATTAAGAATATTTCACATTTTTATAAAGGGTGGTTGATGACGTAAGCATCATCCAAACTCCCCTCTCCCCTTGTCATTAAAAGTCAGCAAATCGGGAACCCCCCCCCCCCCCCCCATCGATGCTGACTTAATACTTGAGTGGCCCTTGAGTGAAGAATGCGAAAGCCGACGTAAAAAAGCCGTTCGTACGATAGTTTTTCCTCTTTCTGGTCGTTTGGAGTAAGTTGTAAACATTATCGTATTGTATGTTTTCATTGTGTTATTATTTTTAAAAATGTTATTGTATTATTTACTATATTATTATTGTGTTGATTCATTAAGTGAATGACATTTTTGTCAGGCATTTTCATTTAAATGAATAATTGTGCAACGAATTATCCGAGTTCCTGTTACTTCCTATGAGGAAGGTTGATTGGAATAATGAGCACGTTAGCAGAACGAATTAAGGTCGTTAACCCATAGGGGGAGATAGACTTGGAAGTCTAGGGGGTGGGGGAACATAGGCATTATTGCTGGGGGGAGGCAAGATGATCATGATGTCACTGTGGTGGTCCAGTGGTTATAGTGACGGACTCGCGATGCGAGGATCCGGGTTCGAACCCCACAGTGGTGGTCGGCTGAAGTTGGTTTTCTGTGGTTCCTAACTTCAAGGCGCAAATGCGAGCCGATCTCCCCGTTAAAAAGTCTCGCCACAGAGAGCAACAGTCCCACAACGATAAATCATTCAATCATAACACTTCACTCATTGTTAGAAAAACTGGTGGCAGATGGCAGCACTACACATAACAAACATTACAAGAAACAAACTTTACGTCAGGTTGCACTACACGTACACGCACATTCCCGCATGTACTGATTCGTTGCGGGGTTCCGCGTGGGGTGCATTTGTGGTGTAGCAGTAGTAGGTAGGGCCTCTAAAAAATGGTTCGGGGATCCATGATGTTCTTAAGTCAGCCACCTCGTTGGGCAATTTGCCTGTTGTGGCGTTGTATTTGTATTGTATTGTGTTTGTAATGCATTGAAGAGAAAATATTCTTACCCTTCAAATAGCATTGAAATTAACAGAAATTGTTTATAATAACATGTAAAGGTATTTTCTTTCGAAATTTTAATTTTTGAAAAATGTTTTTGCGTTAAAATTTTTTTCTCACGTGGGGAGGTAAACCTGTCTAAATCCAAGATTATTGTTTTTAGGAAAGGATTCGGGCTCCCTCACACTTTCACATGGTCTTTTCTTGGTGAGGAAGTAGAATTGATCAATCATTATAAGTATTTGGGGATTAATTTCCACTACAACGGATCTTTCACAAGGCATATACACCAAGCCTACTCCTTTTTTACACTGCGCATCAATAAACTCTTGTAGTCTTCCCCATTGAGACATTTGCCAAATTTTAGAGATAAAATCAGAGTTTTTGATTCTACTATATTCTCCCATCCTTTCTCTTCGGTTCAGAAATTTGGGGGGTCGGATCTGATGTCTTCGATCCACTTCAACTCTTTTTCATTAAAAGAAGTTACGATATCCCGATGCAAACCGCTTTCAAAATAACTTACATGGAGTTCGGGAGGCTTCCATTTTCTTTCAATATGTTTAAAGGTACTCTCAAGTGGTTAGATACAGCAAAAATTCCGTAAAATCAGTATAAATTTGTGTCTCCATGCCAAACAGGGTAGGGGCAACCGTTTATTTGTAGTTTTTTCTCAGAATGTTTTCCCATTGAATTGCGTAACTTGGAAATGAATGGTACTTTCTTCTTCTGGACTGCTTTTGGAATCCCTAACTGATATTCGTGTGAAGAATTTAACCAATAAAATTTCCGTTAGCAACGCCAATGCTCTCTACACATATATCGATTCCTCCTTCTACCCTGAGCGGCATATTAACTCTTCTATTAACAAGATCCACATATCAGCCATTTTGCCACACTTCTTTTACACCTGCCTTATGTTGTTGATTTCCCCACGCGATTACCTTCTCGCTACTTCTTACCCTTCCTTTCCGATTTAATCAGTTTCTTGAATACCCAGCCACGACGGGTTTGCGATTGTATTAATTCTGTACAAATACACATTGGAAACTCGCATATGTAAATTATGCTTGCTTTGTTCTTTTAATTGTATATATTTGATGATTTGATGTTTCTTCTCACCAATGTCATTAACGTGTATATATCTCAACTCAACCCCCACTCTTTTCTGCTGTTTAATGTAATTTTGTGTTTGTCTGCTCACAGGCTTCGGTCTAAAGCAGAAATAAAATATTGTTATTATATATTATTGTTAAAACATTTACATTCGTTTCTTTCTAATAAATTTTAAAAATGTTGTCAAACAATTGGCAAACCCAGTACGTAATCAAAATTCTTTAAAAGGTCTTATATAAACGGTCTTGTAATAAAGTTCTTGTAAAAGTGGCGAAACAAAATAAAACTCACCAGCAGGTCCCGGGAAAATATGTGGACCTATGGAATGAATAGAAGGATATTTAACAAACCATTGAGAAACACGATTTGGACCTGAAACAATAAAAAACGTCCCCTTCGGAAAAAAAAAAGTTATTTTCCAACTATGAAAGTATTGACGTATCCATAAATTTTAGTGTTTATCCATAGTGTTTCCATACATTTCATTTATCTCAAGGATAGAAAGTGCAGGAATAATCACCATGTTCGCTTTTTACTTGTGTGTCAAAAAGGAGCGTATCAGAGAAGTACTTTTCAATTATTTTACAAGTACGTATCGGTGAAAGTCGCTGGCCAATTTCCCAAACCGGAAAAAAATAAATAAGAGAAATAACTGTTGGACTGCCAAAACAAAGGAGAAATAGTTTTCGTTTCGGCACAATTCGGAAAACAATACGATAAATGATGGGGCTAGAGATAATGGAGAAATCTAAAATTACGAAGCTGTTATACGAATTAGACGGAATTTTTCGCGGACCTGCACTAGTCCACGAACCAGAGTGGTTGAGGAACAGTGGCTTAAAGCAAAGATATTTATGAATTAGAGCTAATGCTATGTAAAATTTGGAATAAAAGTATCTAAACTGTAGAATTAAAGAGGTCCATAACTAGGGACTAAATATTTCTACAATTTAGAATTTAAGATATCTACAATTTAGAATTTAAGATATCTACAATTTAGAATTTAAGATATCTACAATTTAGAATTTAAGATATCTACAATTTGGAATTTAAGATATCTACAATTTAGAATTTAAGATATCTACAATTTAGAATTTAAGATATCTACAATTTAGAATTTAAGATATCTACAATTTAGAATTTAAGATATCTACAATTTAGAATTTAAGATATCTACAATTTAGAATTTAAGATATCTACAATTTAGAATTTAAGATATCTACAATTTAGAATTTAAGATATCTAAAATTTAGAATTTAAGATATCTACAATTTAGAATTTAAGATATCTACAATTTAGAATTTAAGATATCTAAAATTAAGTATTAAAGATATCTAATATTCCTCCGAAGTCTCAATGCAATTTTGAAACGATATAGATTAAACTTTAGTGCCATCGTTAGTTCCATCAACTCGTCACGGGAAGGGAGAGGAGGTGCGTGCTTCAAAATAAGAGGGGACCAGACAATGGGACGTTCAGTCTAGTTAATCTCATGTCTATGCTTAACGCACTCATTCCGGTAATCATTTGACCTATGATGAGATTACAGAAAATGTAGAAAGCACCGAACGTTGTTGATGTTTTAAATCAATTGGCGCATAACTTTTTTGACAATATTTTACTCACGAGGACTTTTAACGACGTATAAAAGCGCATTACTCTGTCGAGAACACTATAAATACTTATTACCCATTTGTGAGAGGTATAAAAGTTTACTATTTTGGGGGAACCAACATCAGTTTAGATAAACTTCTCATATCAGAAATGCTGGATTACTTCTCCCTTCGACGGCAGTAGAGATTCGAATTACTTCTCTGAGGGAAAAGATAGAGTTGAACTGTGACTTTTTGGGAGAAGATCTGGAGCTTAATTACGTTACATCACTGATCGAAGATTGGGAGCTGGATTACTTCACATCAGTACAAATACAAATACAACGCCACAACAGATAAAATGCCCAACGAGGTGGCTGATACAAAGATCCCCATAAAAATATGGTTGTCATATATTTCAAAAATACAGCAACCCAATTAAAAATGCAATTAACACAAATTATAAACAATATATACACATGATAAAATATTATACAACGCCCGTAAAGAATACTTATGGTCGTCTTATTCTAAGAATGGATAGCTTCTCGATCTACCCCAACATGTTTATCGTATTTCTTTTTAAACGTGTCAATTGTGTTACAATTTACTACCTCCGGGGGTAAGCTATTCCATTTATTAACAACCCTTTTAGAGAAAAATTCCCTGCGACATCATAGCCTTGCATTGTCCCTCACCAATCGATACTGGTGTCCACTTGTAAAAGCAGTCGATTGGCGGTGTACTAAAAGTTCATGGTCCATAATATCCATCCCATTGAAATTTTTGAACACGTCGATCATATCTCCTCGACAGCTGTGTTCATCCAATGTAAGCATATTCAAAAAATGAAGTCTCTCTTCATAACTCAAGCCCCATGTGCCAATAAAGACACGCGTAGCTCTTCTCTGCACCCCTTCAAACAAGTCTACGTCCCTCTGTAGGTATGGTCTCCAAAACCTTACAGCATACTCCAGTCCAGGACGAACTAAGTCTCGAAAAAGCGGAAGAATGACTTTAGGAGAATTTGAAGAGACCTTTTTGAAAATGAGACCAAGCATTCTATTCGATTTTTTGACTACCGCTGAACAATGTTCGGAAAACCTAAGCCGCTCGTCAATGAGAATTCCCAAATCGGTGACCCTAGTTGCATCCGGGATAGTGACACCATTCAACTCGTAAGAGAACCGTGGGTTGTTCGAACCAAAATGAGCGACCATGCACTTATCTACGCTAAACGTCATGCTCCATTCATTTGCCCATGCTGCAATCCTGTTTAAGTTGGTCTGGAGCAACTTCCTATCGCTTTCATTCCCGATTACCCCCATTAGCTTCACATCATCTGCGAATTTTCTAGTAATCCCATCGATACCCTGATCGAGTTTGTCGATAAAAAGTGAAAAAAGTATAGGGCCAAGTACACTTCCCTGAGGAACTCCACTTGTGACGTCTGTCCAACCAGAGAATTCCCCGTTCACCATAACTCGTTGCGACCTATCTCTTAACCACGATTCTATCCAATTCAGCAAGTTGCCCCCAATTCCAATCTCGTGTAAACGCTTCAAGAGTTTGCCATGTTGAACCCGATCGAATGGCTTCTGGAAATCAAGGTAAACAACGTCGACATTTTTGCTCTTACCCAAAGCCTTAGTCACGTAATCATAGAAGCAAAGGAGGTTAGTTATACATGACTTCCCCTCCCTGAACCCATGCTGATTATCCGACAATATATTACTCTCGTCCATCCTCTTCTACAAACTGCCTTTTGATGATAATTTCCAAAATTTTCGAGAGGGAGCTCGTCAAACTCACTGGACGATAATTGGACACCGCTTCTCTACTACCCTTCTTAAATATCGGAACAACGTTAGCAAGTTTCCACTCTCTTGGGACAATACCCTCAGCAACACTACTCCTGTATATCTGTGCGACTGGCCCCAACAATTCATAAGCACATTCCCTGAGGACCCTGGGATAAATATCATCTGGTGCTTTGCTTGCACATACATTTCTTAAAAGATTTAGGACCTCCACGTCTTCTCTTTGATCATCGTTGAGGGTTTTATTACCCCATGCAACGCCCGTATATCGAATATCATTATCTCCATTAAAAACCGACGCGAAAAAGTCATTGAAAGCACTACACATGCCTACATTGCTATCTACCCTAGAGCCTCCTATCGAGAGGGGGCAAACTGTCCCCTTACATCCACTATTGACGTATCGAAAAAATGATTTTGGGTCAGAGCCAATGTTATCTGCCAACCTAGATTCAACTTCCTTTTTACTATCCCTTATCGCTTTCTTCAACAGTCTTATTTTATCAGTAAACAATGATGGGTCACCTCGTCCACATTTATACTCTCTGAATGCCCTTTTCTTTTCAAGATAAAGGTTCCGCACGCTATTCGTGAACCATAGAGGGCGATGTACAAACACGGTTTTTTCGAACAAAGGGTATGACGTCGTGCAAAACAGAGGACAGCTTCGTACTAAATTCTTCCCATTGACTTACCACCCCTACTGATTCCAACTGGTCTTTGAAAACTTCCGCTAACCTTCTTCTCAAAACATCAAAGTTAGTTCTCCGAAAACAAGGAGCCAGTCGTTTGTTATCAACCTTACCCGAGGAAAAGTTACAGTGAAATCTGACGATACGATGATCACTGGAAGAAAACTCTTCCCCCACCGAGACATGTTCAAGTAGATCCTCAGAACTAGTAAGAACTAAATCCAAAATAACAGTACCCCTAGTGGCTTCTGATACATGCTGATACAAAACATTTTCGAGCAGCAACTTAAGAAAGTCTCATTCATACTGATTTCCAGATGAAAGGTTCTCCCAATCAATACCTGGGCAATTGAAATCCCCTAGTATGAGAACCCTCTTTCGCTTACACATGTAGGAAATTTGATCATGCAATTTGGCAATGTAGTTTTGATCCCTATTCGGTGGATTGTAACAAACCCCAACAATAAGTTTATGACATCTTTTTTTCTCAAGCTCAACCCATACAGTTTCAATATCACTTCTCTTCACGTTACACTCTCTAGCCTTCAAACAGGATTTCACGTATATCAACACTCCACCCCCTTTCCTATCAGATGTATTTCTCAATAAAGTATCGTATCCTGAGATGTGTAAGAAAGATTCATCCCCATCGTTTGCCCAAGATTCTGTAATGGCTATAAGAGCCAAGCCCTCCACAACTATCATAGTTTCAAAAAATTCTTTCTTATTACCCAAGCTCCTGGCATTTATTAGCACACATTTTATTTTGCCCGGTGATTTAGTGTCAATCGAGAAACCATCCAAGTCAGAGGTGGGTAATTCCCCGTCAGTACTGTTGTGATTATCATTAACTAACCCGCATTCCCGACTACGTGGTCTGGGAGTAAAAAACCTGACCTAAGACTATCGTAAACCTCCCAGACCCCTCTCTGATTTAGATGGATCCCATCCGAACGAAGCCACCTATCGGTAAATGCGGGAAGCTCCAAGAACGTGACCCCAAGTGAGGAGCAAATGTCCTTCAGGCCTATATTGAATTGGTGGATCCTACTCCTATGTCCCCTACTACCCCTTGGCAGCACTGGAATCACTGCCACATCTGAACCCCCCTCCCTAGCGGATAATAGCAAATCCCGGTAGCGTAATTTTGCATAGGATTTTTACATGGGATGTGCCTCATTGGCTAAGATCACTATTACGTCACTAAATCGTCACACCCGATTGTGACTTCGAAACTCGATGCAATGCGCATGCGCGACATATTTATTGGCGCGCATTTTTCCGGCGACTGTTGGTTGGCGCCAATATACTTCCTGGCAAAGTTTAATAATACATATACATAATTTTAGCTGCAATAGGCGTGTGCCAGTCAGTGTAATGGTTAGAGTACAGGGTTTGTTTATTCAAGGTTGTGGGAGCAAATTTCAATGTAAACCCACTCGAATTCTTTATTTAATAGTGTTACCCGCGGTCTGTTTTTGCGATATCTTGTTTCAACTTACAAGTTTTGCCATATTTCCGGTAGTGGTGACAACATAGTTGATATTTTCAGTCCGAGGACAGGGGCCCCCTGTAACGGCCGGAGGAACGAAGCAACGTCCGAGCGCAGCGAGGCGGCCAAGACGGGTGGCGAAGCCGTTTGCGGCCTACAGGGGCATTTATTAATAAAGTAGTCGGAAGCATGTTTTTTGAGTTGTGATATTATATTGTATATCATTATTATGATAATTATATTATGTTCCTATAAAATTTTATATCTTTGTAATATATCGTGATCTTTAATGAATCTTGGTGTTTGCCGATAAGTTGCCAAACGTAACAGCCATAGCTCCGAATCGGTAATGTTCGGCTCTTCGGCTAGTACGTCACGAGAAAGGTTCGGAGTTAGAATTTCCTTCGATCTTAAATTACGTCGTTGTGATATTCGCCAATGAGCGTATCCCATGTTAAAACCTATGTACATAATGGAATTGTGCATCCCGGTACTCTGACAGACTCACCAATATTCGCTCTTACCTGATTTGTTCCCACCCACAGAATCACCCGCATGGCAACTTTCGGCGATGAAAAACGTCTCAAACGTTGCCAATCTTCCCCCCAGGAAGACAACAGCGCTCGAAACCCCGAAAATCGCTACACACTCGGTATCCAACTTCCCTAACGCCGATAGTTCATAGAATCGCCGATGATTAATCCCCTACCTTTCCCAACCTTTCTGAATCAAATGACAAGTAAAATATCTTTGACAACTCAATAGACTAGTTACTTGATGAATGAGTTGCTTGATCATACGTCCCGTACTTTACGGGACATCCCTGTGCTTTCTTCCGTTCCGATTTCATACAATCGTTCTGGATTTTTTCTTTCAACAAAGCTTATTCCAATTTGAAATCTTTACTTGTCATGAACAATGAAGATAACTTTCACAACATATATATTATAACATGATAAGTACGTAATAACATTAATTACGTTCAACATTTTTGTCGTGAATCACATTTCAATTAAGTGTGAGTCACATTACTCCTTCAGTTTTCCACTAATGTGCTGAATGATAGCCTATCCGCACGTTTTCAGCCCTACCAGTTTCTTTACAGGCCTTTATCGTTGTTTTGTTTCGACAACCACTCCAATCTCACTTGCCAGAGTTGGGTGCCGACCTCTATACACGAAAATTCTAACAAATTTTTTTTTCACTTAAAATAACACATTAGGTGAGAATAACATTTCGAAAAAAACGCATTCAAATCTACCAATTCTATCGCTTTGTAGAAAGTTTTCACAAACGGACAAATCTATGAGTAGAACTGTATATCAATTCAAAAATAATTTGTGTCAATTAGGTAGGATTTACGACAATTTAAAAATTGTTTCCTCTTTATAATTCTTGAAAACATTTATATTTGTATCTTTCTTTATAAAACTTTTTTGACAGGTCCAGTACCATAATCAAAATTCTTTAAACGTTCTTATGTAAACGGAATTTTATAATACAGTTCTTATGAAATTTTCGTAGGCAAATAAAACTCACCAGTAGGTGTCTGGATTAACTGTGGACCTACAAAATGAATAAAAAGTTTAACAAACCATTAAAGCACACGAATTGGTCATAAAAAAATGAAATACGCCCCTTTCGAAAAAAGTCATTTTCCAATTATGAAATTATTGAGGTATCCGTAAATTTCAGTATACGGGCTGTCTTAAGGATAGGGGTGGAGGCATAATCACCATGTTCGCGTTTTACTTGTGTGTCAAAAATGAGCCGATTAGAACAGTACTTTTCAATCTTTTTACAAGTGTGCATATGTGAAAGTCGTTGGCCTATTTCACAAACCGGCAAAAAATTAATAAATGTCGGACCGTCAAAAAAAAGGGGAGAACTAGTTTTCGACCCGGCAAGAAAACAGTACGTTAAATAACGGGGGCGTGACAGAATGGAAAAATCTGAAATTACGCAGCGGTTATACGAATTAGACGAATTTTTTCATGGACCGGCACTAGTCCATAAACCAGAGTTGTTCAAGAATAGTGGTTTAAAGCAAATATATTCATGAATTAGAACTAATGCTACCTAAAATTTGGAATAAAAATATCTAAAGTGCACAGGTAAAGTGATCTACATCTTTGGACTAAAGATTTCTACATCTTGGGGCTAAAGTTTTCTACAATTTAGAATCAAAGATATCTGCAGTTTAGAATTAAAGATATCTGCAGTTTAGAATTAAAGGTATGTGAAATTTAGATTTGAAGTATTAAATATACACAAATTTCTGTCTGAAATATCAATCGAATTTTGAAAAGATATGGATTAAATACTATACTATAATAGGAATTACTTTGGAAAAAAATGCTGACTTAAATTTTACATTGCAGCAGAATATTTAAAATTTACACAGCACTTACAACAATCAAAAATTTTGACCAAACCGAATCCATTATTGTAATTTCTCTAATATTTTTGAAAAAATAATGATAGACATATATATGTTTTTGGCTGTAACTGAAACTTACTTAACGTCATAGATGTAATATAACTATAAATCGCGCATGGAGGGTTTGCTGTTTGTTTCCTGCTCCTATTCACGCAACGAGTAGGTATTTTCACGATTGAGAAGAAGAAATTCCTTGTTATTCATATAGTTGCTACTTGGGTGACATGGTGAGTGTTTGAGGAATCCCTCGATATGCCGAAATCCTGTTGTACTTTTCGTTGCAAAGTATCAGTTATTAATGTCGATGATGTGCTGAATGATAGCCTATTCACGCATTTTCATCCCACCAGTTTTTCTACAGGTTTATCAGTGGGTTTTTTTTTTCGACAACCTTTACAATCTTACACTTGCCACGAAAATGCGAACTAATTTTTTTTTTCACTAAAATTATCACACTAGTTTAGAATAGCATTTCGAAAACCGTATTGAAATCTACCAATTCTTTCGCTTTGTTTGAAGTTTTCACAAACGGGAAAAATCCATGAGATAATTTTTATATCAAATCAAAAGTCATTTGTGTCAATTAGGTATGATTTACGACAATTTAAAAATTGTTTCCTCTCAATAATTGTTGAAAACACTTTTGTTGAAACACACTCGTTCTTATAAAAGTGGCGAAACATTTTGTAGCCAAATAAAACTCACCAGTAGGTGTCTGAATATACTGTTCACCTACAAAATCAATAAAAGTATATTTAACAAACCATTAAATCACACGAATTGGTCATGGAAAAATGAAATACGCCCCTTTCGAAAAAAAAGTCATTTTCAAATTTTGAAAGTATTCAGGTATCCATAAATTTCAGTATACGGGCTAGCTCAAGGATAGGAGTGGAGGCATAATCACCATGTTTGCTTATTACTTGTGTGTCAAAAAAGTGATGATTAAAGCAGTCTTTTCAATCTTTTTACAACTCTGAATCGGTGAAAGTCTTTGTCCTGTTTCACAAACCATTAAAAAATAAATAAATGAGAGAAATAATTGTCGTACTGTCAAAAAAAATGGGAGAACTAGTTTTCGACCCGGCAACAAAGCAATACGTTAAATAGTGGCGGCGGGACAGAATGGAGAAATCTGAAATTACTCAGCGGTTATACGAATTAGACGAATTTCTTCGTGGAACGGCACTACTCCATAAACCAGAGTTGTTCAAGAATAGTGGTTTAAAGCAAAGATATTTATGAATTAGAACTAATGCTATATCTAAATTTTGGAATAAAAATATCCTAAAGTGTAGATTTAAAGCGATCCACATATTGGGACTAAAGTTTTCTACAATTTAGAATTAAAGATATCTCCAGTTTAGAATTAAAGATATCTGCAATTTAGAGTTGAAGATATCTGCAATTTAGAGTTGAAGATATCTGCAATTTAGAGTTGAAGATATCTGCAATTTAGAATTGAAAATAAAAATATCTACAATTTATTATTAGAGATATATACAATTTAGAATTTTAGAGATCTCTATAATTTATATTTAGAGGTATGTGATATTTAGATTTGAAGGTATGTAAATTTAGATTTGAAATATGAAATAAAACTAAATTTCTCCGATATATCAATGGAATTTTGAAACGATATAGATTAAGTACTAGGCTATGATAGGAATTACTTGGAAAAAATGCTCACTTAAATATTACAGTGCAGCAGAATATTTAAAATTTACAGTGCAGCAGAATATTTTAAATTTACAGTGCAGCAGAATATTTTAAATTTACAGTGCAGCAGAATATTTTAAATTCACACAGCACTTATATATACAACAATCAAAACATTTGATCACATCGAATCGATTATTGTAATTTGTGTAATATTTTTGAAAAGAAAAAAGAGAAAAATATATATGTTTATGGCTGTAACTGAAACTTAACGTCATAGATATAATATAAATATAGAATAATATAAATATAGATCGCGCATGGTGGGTTGCTGTTTGTTTCCTACTCCTATTCACGTAACGAGTGAGTATTTTCACGTTTAGGAAGAAAAAATTCCTTGTTATTCCAATAGCTACTTCTTGGGTGGACATAGTGAGTGTTTAGGAATCCCTCGATATGCCGAAATCCTGTTGTACTTTTCGTTGCAAAGTATTAGTTATTAATGTCGATGATGTGCTCAATGATAGCCTATTCACGCATTTTCATCTCACCAGTTTTTCTTTATCAGTGGTTTTTTTTGTTTTTTTTTGACAACCTTTACAATCTTACACTTGCCAGAGTCGTGTGCCACACTCTTACAACGAAAATGCGAACTGATTTTTTTTTTTCACCGAAATTATCACACTAGTTTAGAATAGCATTTCGAAAACCGTATTGAAATCTACCAATTCTTTCGCTTTGTTTGAAGTTTTCACAAACGGTAAAAATCTATGAGATAATTTGTATATCAAATCAAAAGTCATTTGTGTCAATTAGGTATGATTTACGACAATTTAAAAACTGTTTCCTCTCAATAATTCTTGAAATTATTTACATTTGTTTCCTTCTTGTAAATTTTAAAAGCTTTATAAAAGTTTTGACAGGTCGAATACATAATCAGAATTCTTTGAGCGTTCTTATGTAAACGGAATTTTATAATACAGTTCTTATGTTAACGTTGTTTATAATACTTGCCCTACGTCTTTGAACAACGATCAGGAGCTGCATTGCGGTCCTAAAACAAGTCTTATTCTTTGAGGGGCGGGAAACTATTGCTTTTTCTCCCGAGGGCAGCAAAAGAGTCGAGTTATTTCTTTGAGGGACGATCGAAGTCAAATTACAGCCATATCTCTAAAGTGATGCGGACATAAAGTTTGCATCACTTTTTTTGAGGGAAGATAGGCTGCTAATATGCGTCTTAGAAGGAAGATTACTATGAAAGAATCCCTTGAGTGATCTGATATAAGTCTTTGGAGAAAATTAGGAGCTGACATGCGTCTTTGAAGGAAGATTAGGAGCTGATATGCGTCTTTGAAGGAAGATTAGGAGCTGATATGCGTATTTGAAGGAAGATTAGGAGCTGAATCACGTTCGTGTATTAGATGGATTACCTCTTCGCTCTTGGGCAGCATAATAGCTACGAGTACATTAGTTATTTGAGAAAAGATTGAAACCTGTATTATGTCTTTGGAGAATGGCTCGAAATTGAATGACAGTCACATATAAGCTGGCTTACTTCTTCACTCGAGGGTCGTATAAGAGCAGATTTAGTTGTTTGAGGAGGGAAAATTGAAAAATAAGATACGAATGAAGTCTTTGATGGACGATTGGGAGCTGATTTGCTTCTTCATAGGTGGTATAATCTATGATCTTCATAGTTGGTATACATCTTCGAAAGACGCAAAATTTTTTTAAAAAAGAATGTCATTTCTGTGAGAGTGTAGAACATTGTTTCTATTGTCCAGAGAATAAAAGATAGATAACTTCCATAAATGTCGTAATAAAAGCAGGGCAACGTCTTTGAGGAGAGAACAACTGCTTTAACTGCTTTACTTCATTGAGAGACATTGAAGATCTGGATTACTTGTTCGAGAGCCGTATAAAAGCTGGATCACTTCTCTCTATGGTGGTGTGACAGTTGAGATAATTCTTTTAGGGACGTTAAGGAGCTGCCTTAAGGTCATGTAAAAATTGAATTACTTTTTTAAAAGCCGTATGGGAGCCTTATCATACCTCAATGTAAAAATTATACTTTTTTTTTAGTTTTAAACCTAGATTCTTTCCTTGAAGACATTAAATGAGCTGAATAACTTCTCAGAACATATGGAAGTTGAATTCTTTCCCACATCACATAAAACTTGGATTAATTCTTCGAAGACCTTGGGAAAACTGAATAATGTGAATACGAAGTGGAAAAACAACATATAAAGAGATTCAAATTCACTTGTTTTGATAAATTTCAAACGGATTGGAATGACCCGAGAGACTGCCCACCCATGTTGTAGATTAATCTATTTTCAACGTATAATATCACAAAAAGTTATTTAAAACGACACATTAGGATTTGTACATCTTTGTAATAGCTATCGGAAGATCCAAAACAGCTGAAACTTATCACCTAATCCTGCTATTCCAGGACTTTGGGTGTCTATGAAAGGAATACAGGAAATGCCAAACATTATGAAAGATATTAGTCATCCAAACTTAGATGAGCAAGAATGAAACATCATTTCTCTTATTATAATAAACAATACTTTCTTATATATACACCACATGACACTTTGTGAAATGATAATAGAAACCTTGAGACATACCTCCGATTACAACCACTCCTGTAATTCGGTAACATACAGAGAGATTACAGAAATGTAGAAAGTAATTAAATCTATAGATAAAATTCGCTGATAAAATACACTTTACTGTAGACTTGGGAATTTCGAAATTATGAACATTAATATCTGTAACTTTATATACAACAATCAAAACAATTGATCACACCGAATCGATTATTGTAATTTCTCTGATATTTTTGAAAAAAAAATGATAGAACTATATATGTTTATGGCTGTAACTGAAACTTAACGTCATAGATATAATATAAATACAGATCGCGCATGGAGGGTTGCTGTTTGTTTCCTACTCCTAACCACGTAACGAGTTGGTATTTTTACGCTTGGTAAGAAAAAATTCCTTGTTCCCCAATTGCCGCTACTTGGGTGGACATACTGGGTTTCTAAGAAATGCATCGATATGCCGAAATCGTACTGTGCTTTTGCAGTTGCAATGTATCATTTATTAAAGTCGTTGATGTACTGAACGATAGCCTATTCGCTCGTTTTCATCCTCGCCAGTTTTTTTACAGGTCTTTATCAATGTTTTTTTTTTTTCCACAACCACTCCAATTTCACCTGCCAGAGTGACGTGCCGCACTCTTACTACGAACATTCGAACTAATTTTTTCTTTCACCCAAAATATCCCAACGGAATTTCATAATATAGTTCTTATGAAAGTGGCGAAAAATTTCGTAGCCAAATAAAACTCACCAGTAGGTGTCTGGATTAACTGTGGACCTACAAAATGAATAAAAAGATATTTAACAAACCATTAAAGCACACGAATTGGTCATAAAAAAATGAAATACGCTCCTTTCGAAAAAGTCATTTTCCAATTATGAAAGTATTTAGGTATCCATAAATTTCAGTATACGGGCTGTCTCAAGGATAGGGGCAGAGGCATAGTCACCATGTTTGCTTATTACTTGTGTGTCAAAAAGGTGATGATTAGAGTAGTACTTTTCAATCTTTTTACAACTATGAATCGGTGAAAATAGTTGGCCTATTTCACAAACCATTAAAAAATAAATAAATGAGAGAAATAATTGTCGTATTGCCAAAAAAGGGAGAACTAGTTTTCGACCTGGCAAGAAAACAGTTCGTTAAATAGTGGGGGCGGGCCAGAATGGAAAATCTGAAATTACGCAGCGGTTGTACGAATTAGACGAATTTTTTCGCGAACCGGGACTAGTCCACAAACCAGAGTTGTTCAAGAATAGTGGTTTAAAGCAAAGATATTTATGAATTAGAACTAATGCTATATCTAAATTTTGGAATGAAAATATCCTAAATTGTAGATTTAAAGCGATCCACATATTGGGACTAAAGTTTTCTACAATTTAGAGAATTAAAGATATCTCCAGTTGAAAATAGAAGATATCTGCAATTTAGAGTTGAAGATATTTGCAATTTAGAGTTGAAGATATCTGCAATTTAGAATTTTAGAGATATCTGCAATTTAGAATTTTAGAGATATCTGCAATTTAGAATTTTAGAGATATCTACAATTTAGAATTTTAGAGATATCTACAATTTAGAATTTTAGAGATATCTACCATTTAGATTTAAAGGTATGTGAAATATAGATTTGAAGGTATGTGAAATTTAGATTTGAAGGTATCTGAAATGTAGATTTGAAATATTAAATAAAACTAAATTTCTCCGATACTTCAATGGAATTTTGAAACGATATTGATCAGATACTAGACTATGATACGAATTACTTGGAAAAATGCTGACTTAAATTTTACAGTGCAACAGAATATTTATAATTTACACAGCACTTATATATACAACAATCAAAAAATTTGATCACACCGAATCGATTATTGTAATTTCTCTAATATTTTTGAAAAAAAAAAAAAATAGAAATATATATGTTTATGGCTGTAACTGAAACTTAACGTCATAGATATAATATAAATACAGATCGCGCATGGAGGGTTGCTGTTTGTTTCCTACTCCTAACCACGTAACGAGTTGGTATTTTTACGATTGATAAGAAAAAATTCCTTGTTATTCCAACAGCCGCTACTTGGGTGGACATAGTGGGTTTCTAAGAAATGCATCGATATGCCGAAATCCTACTGTGCTTTTGTGGTTGCAATGTATCATTTATTAAAGTCGTTGATGTGCTGAACGATAGCCTATTCGCTCGTTTTCATCCTCACCAGTTTTTCTTGCTGGTCTTTATGAGTATCTTTTTTCTTTTGACAACCACTCCACCTGCCACAGAGGTATGCCACACAAAAATTCGAACTAAATTTTTTTTATTAAAAATGTCACACTAGGGGAGAATAACATTGAAAAAAAACCGCATTCAAATCTACTAATTCTATCGCTTTGTATAAAGTTTTCACAAACGGGCAAATCGATGAGTAAATTTTTATATCAATTCAAAAATCATTTGTGTCAATTAGGTAGGATTTACGACAATTTAGAAATTGTTTCTTCTTTATAATTCTTTAAAACATTTACATTTGTTTCTTTCTTGTTAGTTTTTAAAGATTTATAAAACATTTTTGACAGGTCCAGTACGTAATAAAAATTCTTTAAACGTTCTTATGTAAACGGAATTTTATGATATAGTTCTTATGAAAGTGGCGAAAAATTTCGTAGCCAAATAAAACTCACCAGTAGGTGTCTGGATTAACTGTGGACCTACAAAATGAACAAAAAGATATTTAACAAACCATTAAAGCACACGAATTGGTCATAATAAAATGAAATACGCCCCTTTCGAAAAAAGTCCATTTTCCAATTATGAAAGTTTTGAGGTATCCATAAATTTCAGTATACGGGCTAGCTCAAGGACAGGAGTGGAGGCATAGTCACCATGTTTGCTTATTACTTGTGTGTCAAAAAGGTGATGATTAGAGTAGTACTTTTCAATCTTTTTACAACTCTGAATCGGTGAAAATAGTTGGCCTATTTCACAAACCATTAAAAAATAAATAAATGAGAGAAATAATTGTCGTATTGCCAAAAAAGGGGAGAACTAGTTTTCGACCTGGCAAGAAAACAGTTCGTTAAATAGTGGGGATGGGCCAGAATTGAGAAATCTGAAATTACTCAGCGGTTATACGAATTAGACGAATTTTTTCGTGGAACGGCACTATTCCACAAACCAGTGTGGTTGAAGAACAATGGTTTAAAGAAAAGACATTTATGAACTAGAACTAATGGCATATCTAAATCTTGGAATAAAAGTATCTAAAGTGTAGAGGTAAAGTGATCTACATCTTGGGACTAAAGATTTCTACAACTTGGGGCTAAAGATTTCTACATCTTGGGACTAAAGTTTTCTACAATTTAGAATTAAAGGTATGTAAAATTTAGATTTGAAGTATTAAATATATCTAAATTTCTCTCTCTGAGATATCAATGGAATTTTGAAAATGTATAGATTAAATACTAGACTATAATAGGAATTACTTGACGAAAATTCTGACTTAAATTTTAGAGTACAGCAGAGTAATTAAAATTTACACAGCACTCACAACAATCAAAAAATTTGACTAAACCGAATCGATTATTGTAATTTCTCTAATATTTAAAAAAAAATAATGATAGAAATATATGTTTCTATGGCTGTAACTGAAACTTAACGTCATAGATATAATATAAATATAGATCGCGCATGGAGGGTTGCAGTTTGTTTCCTACTCCTAACCACGTAACGACTTGGTATTTTTACGATTGGTAAGAAAAAATTCCTTGTTATACCAACAGCCGCTACTTGGGTAGACATAGTGGGTTTTTAAGAAATGCATCGATATGCCGAAATCCTACTGTGCTTTTGGTTGCAAAGTATCAGTTATTAACGTCGATGATGTGCTGAATAATAGCCTATTCACGCGTTTTCATCCTCACCATTTTTTTTACAGGTCTTTATCAATGGTTTTTTTTTCCACAATCACTCCAGTTTCACCTGCCAGAATGACGTGCCGCACTCTTACTACGAAAAATCGAACTAATTTTTTCTTTCACTCAAAATATCCCAACGGAATTTTATAATATAGTTCTTATGAAAGTGGCGAAAAATTTCGTAGCCAAATAAAACTCACCAGTAGGTGTCTGGATTAACTGTAGACCTACAAAATGAATAAAAATATATTTAACAAACCATTAAAGCACAGGAATTGGTCATAAAAAAATGAAATACGCCCCTTTCGAAAAAAGTCATTTTCCAATTATGAAATTATTGAGGTATCCGTAAATTTCAGTATAGGGGCTGTCTCAAGGATAGGCGTAGAGGCATAATCACCATGTTCGTACTTGTGTGTCAAAAATGAGCCGATTAGAACAGTACTTTTCAATCTTTTTACAAGTGTGCATATGTGAAAGTCGTTGGCCTATTTCACAAACCGGCGAAAAATATAAATGTTGGACCGTCAAAAAAAAGGGGAGAACTAGTTTTCGACCCGGCAAGAAAACAATACGGTAAATAGTGGGGGCTGGGGATAAAAGAGAAATTTAAATTTACGCAGAGCTTATACGAATTAGACGGAATTTGGAACTGCATAGCAATTCAGAAATTATTTTTGTAAAATAGGTACGATTTCGACAGTTTAGTAATTGCTTCTCTCACAAATTTTTGAAAACAATCACATTCCTTTCTAATCAATTTAATTTTAAAAGTGTTATAAAACTTTCTGCAGTCCCAATACTGTTTGAAGATTCTTGTATAAACGGGGTTGTTGAAACAAAGTTCTTATAAACGTGGCAAAACTCCGTAGCCAAATAAAACTCACCAGCATGTTCGGGAAGATTCGGTGTGCCTAAAGAATGAATGAAAGGATATTTTAAAAAAATCATTTAGGCATATCAATTGGACACGAAACAGTGAACAAAACGCACTTTCTGAAAAAAAAAAATAATAATAATTTTGCAAATTTGAACGTATTGTGGTATCTTTAAATTTCAATACGCAGCATAAAGGATAGAGAGAAGAGGCATGATCACCATATTTCCTTTTTAATTGTGTGTGGTTAGAGCCCTAGTATCTTTGAATCTTTTTACGAGTGGGGATTGGTGGAAGTCGCCGGACAATTTCTCAGACCGGCAAGATATAAATAGAGAAATACTTGGTCGACTGACAAGAAAAATGAAATGAATATTTGGTAGACTGATAAAAAAATAATTTACGGTTTGGTAAGAAAACTTCGCAGTATATATGGGGTATGTTGGGGGGGCAGGGCTGAGGAGATATAATCAGTCAATCAAGTTCATTGTTTTGTCCGCTGGCCTTTACCAACGGTGGCAAAAAAATGATATTACATAACACAAAATTATGCATGAAACTCCAAATGAAATAACTAAGTGGAAAAAAGGACGGGGGGAAAAGGCAAAAGAACTAAAAGACGGTTTAAAAATGACATGGGGATAAAAATATAAACACAACATATGAAAAATCCATTACAGTTAGGAGTTATTCACAAATTTCTTTATTTCATTGCAGATATAATAAATTTGTATATATTAAAGCACGTAGTGTAGTCGTTGAAATGGAAAATATTTTCAAGGTTGAGGGGAGTAGAATCACCAAAGACAGAATTTCGTACGAGGCTTTTCGAATAGACGTCATAATCATCATCAGCATCACTCTGAGGGACTCACTCTAGATGATCCCCACAGAGATCAATGTTAAAATTGCCAATTTTAGCGTAGAGATGTGGAAATTTATTGGGGTTTTCCGCCACATAAATAATTTAAAAAATTGAAATGAATTTTTGATTTTCGAAATATTGAGTTCGCTTAGAGATACGAAGCCCAGAAAATTAAATATAAAATAATGAGATAGACCCTCTTTCGAGTTGGATATTCATGCAATAACACATTGATTTAAACTTTTTATTTATATCTTCAGAAGCACGAAAATGAGAATTAATGTCTTCGTATTGTCTTATATTATCCAATTGCATCAATCCATATAGTTCATGATGTTTTGAAATTAATTATGGGCCCATTTAAATTGCATTGAAGAAATTCCGCTGCTTTAATCAAGCATTTTTGAAGGAAAACCAGGTAGATCCATAACTTAAAAAAAGATTTCGAATTATCTAGCTCCCATTAGAAAGAAAAATAAAACGATTCATTTCCATGTTTCTTTAATTTAGATTTGTTTCTTTCATGAGTCGCACAGGAAGTCGCCATATTGGTTACCTTGTATGTCCCTCAAGAAAAATGGAAATATCACGTGATCCACAAAGCCTCATTGCAGTATATTTATCGCTGGTTATAATGATGTGTCTCAAGGATTCATACTCTCCAGAAGTGCAATGTATGCAAGTTCGTTCGAGTGAAATATGGTGCCTTACTCCCTTCAAAATTAGTATATCCCTCTGGAATCTCAACTGAATAAGAACTCTTTTTATGCGTAGATCAAGATTAAAATTTAAATATTCTTCCAAAACTATATTTGTTTTTAGATTTTTATAGAGGGAAATGAACGGAATTGGTAATTCGAGATAAAACGTGTTGAACATCTTGATTCTTCAGATTTAATATTATAAATCGTAGGTGGGATTTGGCAATTAGATAGTTAGTTTCAAGTTTGAGGAATGAGAAACCAGCGTTATCAAGGATATCCCAGAGAGAGCAAATAAGCTAAGTATAATGCCCAATTATACTTAGAATCTGAGTTGTGCATAGCCCTCTCGCAAAGGCTGAGAAAACTTATCTTTGGGAGTCTCTTCTCATTCATTTTCAAAATGGGAAGCAAAAAATTTAAAATACGCTTTTTGATGATGATACTTAGGCTCGATTGACCCAGTTCAGTGCGAATCATGTAAGGTGGTATCAGTTTTGAGAGAATGAAGAATCTTCGGACAAAAGAACTAAAAAAAGTGTCAATGTCACTCTTATATTTAACAGCCGAAATTTCAGCACCCTACAATATTGAGCACTATACTGTTGAACTTATTAATGATTTAAATAGCGTTACAGCTGCTTTTAAATAGGGAGTTCGACAGCTAAACTGGCCATACACCTTTTCTGGCCGATGCTGCTTTTGTAACGAAGTGGAGCTTTGCGGAGTGAAACATGTCTGTATACTGGAAGGGTAGGCCTAAATAAGAGTACTATGACACTGTCGAAATTTCTCTATTAACTTTTTCTGTGTAATGCTTATTATGTGTAGTGCTGCCATCTGCCATAAAATTGTCGAACTATGAATTACCCTTATACTGTAAGTCAGTGGTTCTCGAAGTGTGTATCGACAAACTTTCTTGGAAGTGAGCTGTCGATAATGATGTGTGCTTGTTAAGTGTTTTGAAAAGTGGTTCTTTAGTAGACTATTCTGTGGAGAGTCTTAGGGTTCACAAACCTGAGATACCTTGACATAAAAGACATTGTGGTTATACCTATTCCTCTTTGTTCGAGCAGGCCCCAAAGCAGAATGTTTTGCATTGTTCTGCAAAGAACTCGCGACTGACTGGAAATTTTCTGCGGTAAAAATCCCCATAAAATAGTGTTTTTTGCACTTTTTTCTTAAAATTACTCCAGATTGTTCTGCAGTATCCCTAATTGTTCTGTGACGTACGTCGTAGATTTTGGCATATTATGCTTTGAAGCGATCAGGTTCTGAAAATAAACATAACTAGCCCTATTTATAGCTAGATATCGCCATCTAGCTATAGATGGCACTGACAGAACACACCAGTAGCCTTTCTGTGAGACGTATGGTAGTACTTCAGAGCAATAGGGGCTCCTGACGTCACACTTTATAACTTTGTCGCACCCTTAAATCAGTTGACTTGGAAGTTGACTTAAGGAAGATATGTAGCTTGTTTTTGAGTAAGTACCATTTTGAAATTAAAAGAAAACAAGTTGACTTTCCTTAACAATGTTTTTTTTTACATGAAAGTCTGTACCTTAATCTACTTTTCAACATAATTTCCTCCAATACTAAGGCATTTATCGTATCGTACAACAAGCTTTTGAATCCCAACCTCAAAGAAGTCTGCCCCCTGATTTGACAACCACTGGAACACGGCCGTTTTGACCTAACCATCGTCGTCATGGCGCTGAATACCCAGATGCTTCTTCAAATGCAGGAACATGTGGTAGTCACTGGGTGCTAGATCGGGACTGTGCGAAGAGTGATCAAGTTGTTACCAGCGAAATGAGGCGATGAGATCTTTGGTTCGATTAGTCACGTGTGGGCTAGCATTGTCATGAAGCAAAACGATCCCCTTACTCAACATGTCACGCCCTTTGCTTTTTATTGCACAACTTTGGGTAATTTAAGCGTTCGGTCATAATTTCATAGAAAACACTTCTAGAAATTTGAGTTAGATAGAAAACTGATTAGATAGTAACGAAATCGTAAAGTGTCTGTTCTCCCTCAATTTTTCGTGAAATTTCTGCACCAAATCTTCAGTAATGACAGAAGGTTGCCCACTTCGTTCCTCATCATGAACATTTGTGCGGCTATCTTAAAAAGCTCTAACCCATTTCCGTACTATTCCACCGCTCATAATGTTTCCTCCATACATTTCACTGATCTCACGATGAATTTCAGCCGCTTTCACGCCTTAAGCACTAAGAAAACAAGTCACTGCGTATTTCACAGTCAAAGGCATTCTTAATCTGCGGAGGCATTTTAAATACTCACAAAAAAAACTTAAACATGGTCGAATGTTTCCGTAATGGGGTCTGTGGTTGGCCAACAGATGTAGATACACAGCGCGCGCGTGCGGAATGTAGACCGCAGCACTGCAGCGACAGAATTTCAAAACGGTACTTACTTAAAAACATGCCTCGTGTAGCACGCAGCCCTCAACATTATACAGAAATTTCTATACAAGAATCACCGATACTCAGTTATACGACAAAATTCTGATTTAACATACCGCTCAGTCAAATGAATTGGGCATGAAACAATGAAAAATGCCCCTTCTGAAAAAAATGTGTTTTCAACTATTGAGTTATTCATAAATTTCAGTATAATGGTTATCTCGAGGATAAGGAGTGGTGGCATAATCATCATGTTTACTTATTACTTGTGTAATTACAGATGTATTTTTTTTAATGTTTTAATAAGCTTGGATCGGCGAAAATCGTTCACCAACTTCACGGACCAGTAAAAGATAGATAAATAAGTGAAAAAAATTGGGCAGGCAAAAAAGGGGAGAAATAGTTTTCGTTCCGGCAAGAAAACAATACGGTAAATACTGGGGGAGGGAGATGATAGGAGAAATCTAAAATTACCCAGCGGCCGTATGAATTAGACAGCATTTGAAACTGCATAGCAATTCAGAAATTATTTTTGTAAAATAGGTACGATTTCCACAGTTTAGAAATTGTTTCTCACGCTAATTTTTGAAGATTTTTACAATCCTTTCTAATTAATTTAATTTTAAAAGTGTTATAGAACTTTTTGCAGACCTAATACATAATTGGAACTGTTTGAAGATTCTTATATGAACGGGATTCTTGAAACAAAGTTCTTATAAACGTGGCAAAATTTCGTAGCCAAATGAAACTAACCAGTAAGTCCGGGGATAATCGGTGTACCTAGAGAATAAATGAAAAAGGATTTTAAAAAAAATCATCAAGTCATGTTAATTGGGCATGAAACCATGAACAAAACACTTTCTGAAAAAAAAAAACTTATTTTGCAACTTTGAATGTATTATAGTAATCCTTAAATTTCAATATACAGCATCAAGGATAGAGAGAGGAGGCATAAGATTCTTATATAAACGGGATCCTTGAAACCAAGTTATAAACGTGGCAAAAAATTTGGTAGGAAAATAAAACTCACCAGCAGGTGTGGGGTGAATCGGTGTACCTAAAGAATGAATGAAAGGATATTTAAAAAAATCATTGAGGCACATTAATTGAACATGAAACCATGAACAAAATGCACTTTCTAAAAAAACTAATTTAGAAACTTTGAACATATATTGTGGTATCCTTAAATCCTCAGAACAGAGTGGTTGAAGAACACTGGCTTACACCATTTGAGACAACAATATATAACAATTGCTGACATATACTTAAGAGTGCAACAAAATATTGAAAATTGATAAAACACTTACATTAAACAAAAAATTTCACCAAACAGATGGAGAATATTGGTTCAGTTATTTTTAGAAAAATAAATAAATATATTTTTTTAGTAGAGCTGGTGCAATTAATGGATTAATGTTGAAAGTTTTAGTTCAATTAATCTACTCGATCAATCCGATTAACGTTCAATCAAAATTTGAGTAAAAAGTTAGTAATTTGTTTTGATTTATTCAAAGAAACCGATTAAATGTGCACCAATGTATAACGTTTTCGATAAATGGTCACATTTAGAAACATTTGAATGAATATTTTGATCAAAGTTTCCGCATTAGGAAATAAAACTCCATTCAACGAAAAACTGAAAATTTGAAATTGTGTTTGATAGGTGTTTTGGAAGGAAAGAACAAAATTTATTTTCTTATTTATTAGTTCCTTATTAGTTAAAGGAAAGTATTAGTTCCTTTCCTCACGAGTACCATTTGGTAAGAGTGAAGGAAAACAAATAGCGGTATGATAAAAAATAGTTTCGAAATCACTGATTAACCTAAAATAAAACAAAATTTCAAAAAGCTTTTAACAAAATATGTTCAGCATACCAATATTAAATTGCTGCAAGTAGCAGCCTTAATTTCTTGGTCTACTCATATACTTGTTTATAACTAACGAATAGTTGCGTGAAATGAGTAAATTACATTTTTAAAACATCAATTAATAATATAATATACTTACGAAAAATATTCGACGAAGTTCCGATTAAACGATGAAAAACTTTTTATTTAACAGATAACTATTATAATCGATTCTCAACCCTAATGTTAAGGACTATATTTGAACTAAAAAACTGAAACTTTCCCATTCCTGGAATGATCAGACCTACGAAAAGATTGCACAACATGTTGAAAACCTTTTAGCAAAACTGTACCCACGATGATTTTAAACGACGTATGAAATCTTATTACTTTTTTGAGGTAAGCTCTATAAATGCTTATTAATCATTTGAGAACGGTGGTCACTCCTTTGGGGGACAAGTGGAAGTTTAAATACGTCTTGGGAGATCGTAGAAATGCTGGAATACTTCTTCTCTCGAGGACCACAAAAAGTTTAGTTACTTATCTGAAGAAAATTTATAACCTTAATTATATGGTCGTAGTATAGAAGATGGATTACTTCTTCACTCTAGGGCAGTATAATAGCTAAATTAGCCATATGAGGGGAAATGGGAGCTGAACTTCGTCCTTGAGGAGAAATATGAGTTCAACTACACGTCTATGAAAGTAGATCGGGAACTGAACTACATCTTAGAAAAAAGATCTGGAGCTGAATTTCATTAGTACAGAAGCTGAATTATTTCTTCTATTAGGGTGTGTATGCTTGATTATTTCTTCTCTCGAAGGCTATAAAATGTTGAATTGCTTTTGTTAACCCTCCCCCACGCATTGCTCAACATGCAAGTCCGTTGAGAAAGAAATGCATCCGGTGCATCAAGCATACTTTCAAGCAGGTTGTTTACACGTTCTTGACAAATATATCAGGATGTTCTATTTTTTCTACCCATTATTTCATTCGTCAAAGATTTCTTGGGGTAAAAATGACCCCAGCTCACCATTTGAGTAAGAAATATTTTGTCGGAAGGCCGTAGTGTTGAGAAAGAAATCGCGTCTCGGAAAGAAAAACCTGCTCCCAGCTGACTCAAAGCAGTTTTCTAATACCGTTGTTCTTCCATTCGATTCTTCAAGTTTCATGATCTCTTCTATCTTCAAGAAATTTGACTTCCATACAATATTCCAGCCAACAAATATACTCACCTTTTCCCATCTGAAAGATCCTATCTCACCCTCCAAAGAATCTGGTATCTACTTCATCCCATGCAAGAATTGTGAAAATGGATATATTGGCCAAACTAGGAGAAATCTAAATATTCGAGTTCTCGAACACCGAAAGTATGTTGAGAAGGGACGAATGGATAATTCGGCTATTGCCCAACACTGTTGGCAACGTTCACATTATTTTGATTTTGATAAAGCGTTTGTTTTTAAAAAAGCAACACACAATTCTGAATTGAATTTTCTCGAGGGATACTTCATCAGAACATGCCAGAATTTCCTCGTTAATGATGGAAGAAACACGCCACCTATTTCGTCAGCTTGGACAGACTTTACTAACCTCAGTCGTGACAAAACTTTCGACACTTTGCAACAGATGGCTCCCCAATTCGCATCCAAAGACCACTCGGACGCAGCAAATACAAAGGCGAACTCTTCGGACGACCAGACGTAAACATCACCCCCTCCACGACTCATTCGTGTGAATTCTGACCACGAGGTCCTGATGACGGCTCTCCATTGAAGAGCCGAAACGCGTCGACCATTCGACCAATTGAATTTATTTGTCTTAAAAACGTGGCAATTTTTGTATAAATATATATTAATTCTTATGTAATTATTCTTATATAAACGGAATTCTTATAATAAAATTCTTATAAACGTGGGGAAAAATCTCATGGCCAAATAAAACTCACCAGTTGGTCCGATGGAAATCGGTGAACCTACAGAATGAATAAAGGAATATTTAACAATCCACTGAGTCACACGAATTGAACATAAAAGCAATGAAAAACGCTCCATTTGAAAAAATAATTTTTCAACTATGAAAGTATTGAGCTATCCATAAATTTTAGCATAATGGTTATCTCGAGGATAGCGAGTGGAGGCATAATTACAATGTTTACTTATTTCTTATGTGTTAAAAGGAGCTGTTTAGAGATGTATTTTTTAATAGTTTTATAAGCTTGGATCGGTGAAAGTCGTTGAACAACTTCACGGACCAGTGAAAAATAATTAAATAAGTGAAAAAATTGGTGGACTGGCAAACAAAAGGGAGAAAAAGTTTTCGTTCAAGCAAAAAAAAAAACAATAAGGTAAATAGTGGGGGCAGGAGATAAAGGAGAAATCTAAAATTACGCAGCGGCTGTACGAAATAGACAGCATATGATACTGCGTAGCAATTCAGAAGATATTTTTGTAAAACAGGTACGACTTCCGCAGTTTAGAAATTGTTTCTCTCAACAATTTTTGAAGACATTTACATCCCTTTCTAATTAATTTAATTTTCAAAGTGTTATAGAAATGTTTGCAATCCCAATACATAATCGGAACTGTTTGAAGATTCTTATATGAACGGGATTCTTGAAACAAAGTTCTTATAAACGTGGCAAAATTTCGTAGCCAAATAAAACTAACCAGTAGGTCCGGGGAGAATCGGTGTACCTAGAGAATAAATGAAAAAGGATTTTAAAAAAAATCATTAAGTCATGTTAATTGGGCATGAAACCATGAACAAAACACTTTCTGAAAAAAAAAAGAACTAATTTTGCAACTTTGAATGTATTATAGTAATCCTTAAATTTCAATATACAGCATCAAGGATAGAGAGAGGAGGCATAATCGTCATACTTCCTTTTTATTTGTGTGTCAAAAGAAAATGTTTGTGTGTGTGATTAGAGCCCCAGTATCTTTCAATCTTTTACGAATAGGGATAGATGGAAGTCGTTGGACAATTTCTCAGACCGGCAAGAAATACAGAAATATTTGGTGGACTGGTAAAAAACGAGAAAAATAGTTTCCGGTCCGGCAACAAAATAATGCAGCAAATATGGGGGTTGTGTGGAGGGGGAGATATAATGGCCAAATCTAAAATTATGCTATGGCTATACGAACTGGATGAAATTTTAAGCTGACCGGCACCGATCCGCGGAACAGAGTGGTTGTAGAACACTGGCTTTTGAGCATTTGAGAGAATAATATCTATAAATTAGAATTAATGCTATCTAAAATTTAAAATAGAATATATATATCTACATTTTGTTACTAAAGACACAGTCGAATCCCGTTACAGCGAACTCTAAGAGACCGGAGAAATCACTTCGTTGAAATGAAATTTCGTTATAACGGAATTACATGTTTTTGCATTGTTGAATTTAGAATTAAAGATATTTAAAATAAACTAAAAAAAGATATGAAATAGGCATTTTTATCTACAATTTTATAATTAAAGATATCAAAAATTCTCCAGGAGCCTCAATGAAATTTTGATACCATATAGATTACACACTAGAACATATTGATAATTACTTGAAAAAAAATGCTGGTATACTTCACCGCGAAACAAAATATTGAAAATTTATCCAACACTTACACACCAAGCAAAAAATTTCACCAAACCGAATATTCGTTGTTATTTTTAGAAAAATAAATATACACTCATTGCCATAAAAATTTGTGCACCAAGAAATAATTGTGAGATCGAAACAAAAGTTGGCCTGAGGGTACATGTCGGGCAGATATGCAAATGATTAGAAATGCAGCGTGATTGCGCATTGCGTAATGCCACTAGAGGGCGTTGAACTTCGTTCTCCTTGGAGTATAAAACAGGTAAGCAGAGCTTGCTGGAGTGTATTTAATCGTTTGCAAAGGAAATGCTGAGGTAGACATGCCGTTACGCCGCCGTCGAAGACCATATGAGCAGTTGTCAGAGTTCGATAGGGTAAGAATCATCGGGATGATGGAAGCTGGGTGGTCAGCTCGGCGAGTAGCTCGTCAACTAGGCCGTTCTGATTTTACTGTGAGGAGGTGTCATTAGCACGGTGACAAGGTTCAGGACGCCCTCGACAGATCAGTCGTCGAGAAGACCGTCACATCATCCGAAACGCACGAGTAGAGCCAACTGCCTCATTGGCCGCTATCCAGACACAGGCAGCAGCTTCACTACGGGCCCCTGTGTCTTCCCGAACCATCGCAAGGCGCCTGGCTGAAGGACATCTGGTATCGCGGCGCCCATTACGTGTGCTGCCAATGACGTCCACCCACCAACGCCTCCGTTTTGGAGTGGTGTCGAGCACGACGGGATTGGACTGCAACGGAATGGAACCAGGTCGTCTTCAGCGACGAATCGAGATTCAACTTGAGCAGTGATGACAATCGTGTTCGTGTGTGGAGGCCCCGTGGTGAACGCTTCAATCCTGCCTTCGCTTTACAGCGACACACCGCTCCCACAGCTGGTGTCATGGTATGGGGTGCCATTATGGCACAATGACAGCCCAGCGGTACGTCCATAACATCCTTCAGCCACATGTGTTGCCACTCATGACAGGGCTCCCAGGAGCCATTTTTCAACAAGACAATGTTAGGCCACACACAGCAAGGATGTCACAAGACTGCCTCCGCCACATTACCACCCTTCCCTGGCCTGCTCTATCCCCAGATTTGTCACCAATCGAGCCTATCTGGAACCATTTGGGTCAGCAAGTTGGACACCCTACGAGGTTGGTCGAACTAGAGACGCATTTACAGCAACTGTGGAACGAGATGTCTCAGGACATCTGCAATAAATGATCCTTTTTCTTGGATTTTCTAATCACTTACTTATATCAACGTAGTACTTACATGTGTAAAATTTCGTTTCATTTTGACTTCTTCTGGGTGCGCAAATTTTTATGGCAATGGGTGTATATTTATATAGTAGAGGGCTAGACCATTTAATGGATCGCATCGCAGCATTAATGGATGTTAATCGCAGTTAAACAAATTAGTTGAATTAATCTACTCGATAAATCCGATTAACTTTCAATCAAAATTTGAGTAAAAAGTTAGTAATTTGTTTTGATTTATTTAAAGAAACCGATTAAATGTCATAAATTATTGTTCCAATGTATAACGTTTTCATAAGTGTTCATATTTAGAAACATTTGAATGAATATTTTGATCGAATTTTTCGCATTTTGTTAGGGAATAAAAGTCCATTCAACGAAAAACTGTGATAATTTCAAATTTTGTTTGATAGGTGTTTTGGATAAAAAAAAAGGCAAGACCGAAATTTATTTTCTCCACTATGAACATTAGTTGTTCGTATTCTTGGAGAAGTATTAGTTCCTTTCCTCACAAGCACCATTTGGGAAGAGAAAACAAGTAACATTATGATCAAAAGTAGTTTTGAAATCAGTGAATCACCTAAAATAAAACAAAATGTCAAAGTGTTAACAAAATATGTTCAGCATACCAATATCAAATTGCTTCAAGCAGCAGCCTTAATTTCTTGTTCTATTCCTATACTTGTTTATAACTAGCGAATAGTTGCGTGAAATGAATAAATTACATTTTTGAAACATCAATTAATAATATACTTACGGAAAATATTCAATTAAATTTCGATTACACGATTAAATAATTTTGATTAATCAGTTAAAAATTTTAATCGATTTTCCACCCTAATTTTAAGGACTATATTTGAACTTAAAATCTGAAACTTTTCCATTCCTGGAATGATCAGACCTATGAACAGAACATGTTGAAAACATGGAAGAACATGTTGAAAACTTTTTAGAAAAAATGCACCCACGATGATTTTAAACCACGTATAAAAGCTTATTACTCGTTTCAGATAAGCTCTATAAATGCTTAAAAATCCTTTGAGAGCGGTGCTCACTTCTTTGGAGAGACAAAGAAAGTTCAAGTACGTCTTGGAGGATCATAGAAATGCTGGAATACTTCTCTCGAGGACGACAAAAAGTTTAGTTACTTCTCTGAGGAAAATTTATGAACTGAATTATTCTTATGGCCGTTGTATATAAGATGGCTTACTTCTTCACTCTAGGATAGTATAATCAAAGGGATTATAAAGGTTAAGTAAATTTGAGGGAAAATAGGAGCTGAACTACGTCTTTGAAAAAAGATTTGGAACTGCATTTCGTTTGTACAGGAGCTGAATTATTTCTTCTCTTGAAGGCTATAAATGTTGAATTACTTCTCTTAGAGAATCTAAATTTAAGAGTTGAATTACGTTATTGAGGAAAGACTAGTAACTAAATTACGGCCGTGTATAAACTGGATTATTCTTCTCTTTTACTATAATAACTAAATTAGTCCTTAGACCGAAAAATAGGAGCTGAAGTACAACTTTGAGAGAACATCCGGAGCTCAATTACATAATGTCATTGACCGAAAATTGGTAGATGAATTAGTGCCAAGTAGGGTAAATATGTTACACTCAAAAAAGAGGGCCAAACCAAACCTAAAAAATATATTTGAATTGCTCGTTTCCTACTTTTTTCACGTCCTATTATCTCAAAAAATTTGAAGCATTCAAGGCATTAAAAACAAAATTGTGACACCTACATTTTTAGAGGTAAAAACTTTTGTGACGGACATCAACAACTTTTACTGTAACTTGCTGCAGAATGAAGATATTTATTATTGATATGTATAAAAATGTAGGGGAAGAAATATCCTTTCAGTTTGTACTCGCATTTTTATTAATATCGTTCTGTTTGTGGTGTCTATTCAGCTTCAAAGTAAAGGGCAAATATGATAAACTTTTTAACAATTCAAGGAAACATTTTATTTTCTGGATATTATGCTGAGGTGAACTCGGAAAGAAAAGTCATCTTGTCTCCACCGAGACTCGAACCCAGACCCTCTTGCATACCGGGCAAGCATGGACAATTCATCTATACCACTGGAGACACGACCTTGCCTCCCTTGTGGCACGACGCACTGAAGTAGAGACATTAGTAGCCTCTATTAACTTCAGGAATTGGCCTCCAGGTGGGACTTCCTGAAGTTAATAGAAGCTACTAATGTCTCTACTTCAGTGCGTCGTGCCACAGTGCGTGAAATAAGGAAGGCAGAGTCGTGTCTCCAGTGGTGTAGATGGTAGCATGCTTGCCCGGTACGCAAGAGGGTCTGGGTTCAGTCCCGGCGGAGACAAGATAACTTTTCTTTCCGAGTTCACCTCAGCATAATATCCAGAAAATAAAATGTTTCCTTGATATCTTGGGCTGAGAAAAAGCCATCTGTCTCTCTTTTTAATTGTTTATATTACAGGTTATGTTTGTTGATCAGCCTATTCTACATACAGTTTTTATTTACGCTTTGATTTATTTTATTCAAGTTAGGATTTTTAAGTGTTTTGAGACCTTTCAAGACGTTTCTTGTTACTTTGTTTTAGACTAGGCCTAATTGAAGATTTACCCTGGCTTAACTAAGCGACCTTGGTGTTACTGAAAGTTGTTGTGTAGACAACTATGTTTAGTAATTTTCAAGCAATTCGGACTATAAAATGGGGAACAAATATCTATTTATTTATTTATTTTACTTATTTATTCAATATTGTTTGGCCGAGGCCTATACAAAAGGATATGGAATTTATATGTGACGAAAGTGCCGATTGATGGAACAAGAGAATTCAGAAATCGTAGTACAATCTACAATATTTGATAGTAGGTTGTTGCAGTCGATAATAGTTCTTGGGAAGAAGCTAAATTTTTGACAATCTGAAGAGGCAAAGATGGGCTGTAATTTTTGGCAATGGTTGAGTCTAACAGAGAAATGTGAAAGTTGGATTAGAATATTGGAAGTGTCAATATTAAAAAACCTATGGAGGATTTTGTCAAGAAAAGATAAACAAGAAATAAGTCTAAGAGAGGAGAGCGGCTGGATATTGAGTTGTCGCTTGAGTTCCGATATGAAGACAGATGAATATCAACAGTTAAAAATGAAACGAGTGGACTAATTTTGGATAGATTCTAATTTGTCTATGTTGATTTGGGTGTGGGGATCCCAGGCTTCACAGGCATAGGAGAGAGCAGGGAGAATATATGTCTGGTAGCACAAGTGACGGACATGACGGGTGGAGTATTTCAGGTTACGGCGAAGGAAAAAGTTTTTGGAGACATTTATTAAAGATATAATCAACGTGAAGGTTCCAGCGGAGATCGGAAGAGATTATAATGCTCAGGTATTTATAATGGGAAACCTCAGAGATCAAAGAGTTGCTTATTGAATAAGGGAAATCGTGGGGGAATTCTTTTAGGGTAACTTTCATAAAAACAGTTTTTGAGACATTGAGGGGTAATTCAGCGGAGAGTCTGATACGGCAGTTTAAGGAGTCGGGTAGATCATTTATGTAAATTAGAAATAGTAATGGCGAGAGGATCGAGCCGTAGGCTGTGCGAGACTGGACATGAAGGAATGGGGAGTTCTGGCCCTTTTACGAGACAAACTGGCTACGGTTAATAAGGAAGGCTCCACCCATTTCAGCTGTTAAACATTTAGACCAAGGTTTGGAAGTTTTAGTAGAAGTTTATTATGGGGCACCCTTGTCAAATGCTTTGCAAAAATCTAGGAAAATGATATCGGATTAAAGGTTTTTGTCAATGAAGTCTGTTAAGTCATGTATGAAAAGTATTAATTGGGTAGGTACAGATAAACGTGATCTATATCCATGCTGGTTAGGAAAGAAAAAGTTAATCGAATCTAGGTGGGTACAGATATTCTTCGCAATTAAGTATTCAAAGAGCTTGCAGCAAGATTAGGTGATTGCGATAGGTCTGAAATCGAGAGGGTGGGACAGTGGACCAGTTTTATGGATGGAAATTATTTTATGAATTTTCCAGTCAGAAGGTAGATTAGAAGTGTTCAGTGAGACGTTGAAAATAATGAGGAGATTGTTGCAAATTTTATCGGCGTAGAATTTTAGGATATGATTGGGGATCCCATCGGCGCCAGTAGAGTGGGGTTTTAGTTTTTTAGAAGATCCTGCCTTAGAAAAGGAAATGAGACGAGTTATGAAGTGAATCATAAAATACTTATTTATTGAGAGGGGGATGTGGGATCAGAGGAAAAAACAGAAGAGAAGGCCCGGTTAAATTCGGAGGCAAGATCAATCGAAGAGGTTAGGCCCGAGTTGAAAGTTTTGAGCGAGGAGGTACCTGCAGATAGATTTGGGGCGGAGGAAATTCTAAAATTTTAAGGGATTTGTTTTAAGATAAGTAGGCAATGAGTGGGATAGGTAGTTGGATTTGTGGCGAGAAATAAGGTTTTTGAGGTTACGAGTGGAGATCGAGATTTTGGTTCTGAGAGTAGAGGAGTCGTTAAATTTAAGTTTAGAGACGTCACGTCGAATTATTCTTTTCCGATGGATAATGTCACGGTTGATCCAAGGGTTTAAGAAAATTTTAGATGAGGGGCATTTGGTAGGAACTGTGAATTTGCATTTGTCGATAACAGCTTTGAATTTGTTTCACAGATGTTGAATATCGTTGGAAGAGGAGATGAAGTCTGGAAAATGAGTACGAAGGATAATTTGCATGAGAGGGTAGTTGGCCTTGTTAAAGTTGAGTTTTCTGGCGCGATTAAAAGGGGGGATGGTATGATGAAGAAAGAAATCAAAAAAGGATTTTGTGGTCGAAACAGCCATCAAAAACGGAAAAAATGGGAAACCGGGATTTTGTTGGAAACTGCAATTAGGTCTAATGTAAAAATTGAGTGGTAGGATACTCTTGTAGGTTCCAAGATGGTTTGGACAAGGTTATATTTGAGGAAAATATCGAGAACTCCATTGTTGATAATATGGTTTCCCGAGAGAGACTGCATTTTATACCAATCTATACCGGGTAGATTCAATCACCGGTTATAATTAGAAGGTGTGAGTTATGAAATCGGTCCAGTATTGTTTCAAATTCGATGAAGTAGTGAGGGTCCGAGACAGGGGTTATGTGAAGGGAGAAAGTTGCAATGGGAGTGCAGTTGGGATGATGCCATTAGGCACCGACAATTTCAATATTTGATTCAAGAGGGATTTCAATTAGGGGGATAGAATTGTTGAAAACAAGGGCAACGCCGCCTCCGCGGGTATTTCTATCTTTACGAAAGGCAGAGAAATTCGGTGTTGCTGATATTACTATGCAACCAAGTTTCTGTAACCGATAGGAAATTGGGATTATGAGTTAGCAGGATGGATTCGAAGGAAGATATTTTATTGATTATGCTTCTTGTATTATCAGTTCCAATTCCGAAGGGATTATTTCGGAGAAGAGAATGGGAAATTAGGGAGGTGGGCGGTTCGAGGGGTGAGGATTAATATCATAAAATGTGTAACAAATCTACCACATAAGCAAATATTTGTTTATGTGGTTGCGCCACTTCTGCAATTCGAAATGCTAATTATAAATAGATTTAATTAAGGCTTTGGTCAAATCCGTTAAAAATATATATAATACATTTTCCAAGACATAAACATGTATCTAATCACTTAATTTGTGTAAAAAATACAATTTTTTACCGTACAAAAATTTGGTAATTTGGCAGTGCTTTACATTTTATGCTCTAACTCGAGCATTCAATTTCGGATTTGCATGCTTTTTGGGCACATTATGCACTAAAATAAGTGTGTGTATCAAAAATGTCATCCCAGTTTCCCTATACAATGCAGGGGTTGAATAACAGAGGTGTAATTTGCTATCGCCTTCTAATTGCTCCCTATGATACGCATGTTTTCTTTTTAAGTACACAAGCTTAAAAGTGATACTGTAATCGTTTCTTACTCCTAAAAATGAATCTAACACTATTTTTTCTATTTTTTATCGTTACAGGTTGGGCAGGAATATGCAAAAGTTTGGTTTGGTGTATAATACTTGCCCTACGTCCTTGAACAACGATAAGGAGCTGCATTGCGGTCCTAAAACAAGTCTTATTCTTTGAGGGGGGGGGGGGGGACTATTGCTTTTTCTCCCGAGGGCAGCAAAACAGTCGAGTTATTTCTTTGAGGGAAATTTAAGAGCATCTTTGAGGGACGATCGAAGTCAAATTAGAGCCATATAAAGTCTACATCACTTGTTTTGAGGGAAGATAGGCTGCTAATATGCGTCTTTGAAGGAAGATTACTATGAAAGAATCCCTTGAGTGATCTGATATAAGTCTTTGGAGAAAATTAGGAGCTGATATGCGTCTTTGAAGGAAGATTAGGAGCTGAATCACGTTCGTGTATTAGATGGATTACCTCTTCGCTCTTGGGCAGCATAATAGCTACGAGTACATTAGTTCTTTGAGAAAAGATTGAAACCTGTATTATGTCTTTGGAGAATGGCTCGAAATTGAATGACGGTCACATATAAGCTGGCTTACTTCTTCACTCGAGGGTCGTATAAGAGCAGATTTAGTTGTTTGAGGCGGGAAAATTGAAAAATAAGATACGAATGAGGTCTGGAAGATTGGGAGCTGATTTGCTTCTTCATAGGTGGTATAATCTATGATCTTCATAGTTGGTATACATCTTCAAAAGACGCAACATTGTTTCTATTGTCCAGAGAATAAAAGATAGATAACTTCCATAAATGTCGTAATAAAAGCAGGGCAATGTCTTTGAGGAACTGCTTTAACTGCTTTACTTCATTGAGAGACATTGAAGATCTGGATTACTTGTTCGAGAGCCGTATAAAAGCTGATTAACTTCATTAGGGGAATGATAGGGGCTGGATTATCTCTTCGAGGGATGGTAAAGAGCTGAATTTTAACTTCTTTCGGAGACGTAAAACGGGTTAATTACAGTTGTATAAAAGCTGGATCACTTCTCTCTATGGTGGTGTGACAGTTGAGATAATTCTTTTAGGGACGTTAAGGAGCTGCCTTAAGGTCATGTAAAAATTGAATTACTTTTTTAAAAGCCGTATGGGAGCCTTATCATACCTCAATGTAAAAATTATACTTTTTTTTTAGTTTTAAACCTAGATTCTTTCCTTGAAGACATTAAATGAGCTGAATAACTTCTCAGAACATATGGAAGTTGAATTCTTTCCCACATCACATAAAACTTGGATTAATTCTTCGAAGACCTTGGGAAAACTGAATAATGTGAATACGAAGTGGAAAAACAACAGATAAAGAGATTCAAATTCACTTGTTTTGATAAATTTCAAACGGATTGGAATGACCCGGGGTTCGAGAGACTGCGCACCCATGTTGTAGATTAATATATTTTCATCGTATAATATCACAAAAAGTTATTTAAAACGACACATTAGGATTTGTACATCTTTGTAATAGCTATCGGAAGATCCAAAACAGCTGAAACTTATCACCTAATCCTGCTATTCCTGGACTTTGGGAGTCTATGAAAGGATTACAAGAAATGCCAAACATTATGAAAGATATTAGTCATCCAAATTTAGATGAGCAAGAATGAAACATCATTTCTCTCATTATAATAAACTATACTTTCTTATATACACACCACATGACACTTTGTGAAATGATAATAGAAACCTTGAGACATACCTCCGATTCCAACCGCTCCTGGAATTCGGTAACATACAGAGAGATTACAGAAATGTAGAAAATAATTAAATCTATAGATGAAATTCGCTGATAAAATACACTTTACTGTAGACTTGGGAATTTCGAAATTATGAACATAAATATCTGTAACTTTATATACAACAATCAAAACATTTGATCACACCGAATCGATTATTGTAATTTCTCTAATATTTTTGAAAAAAAAATTATAGAAATATATATGTTTATGGCTGTAACTGAAACTTAACGTCATAGATATAATATAAATACAGATCGCGCATGGAGGGATGCTGTTTGTTTCATACTCCTAACCACGTAACGAGTTGGTATTTTTACGATTGGTAAGAAAAAATTCCTTGTTACTCCAATAGCCGCTACTTTGGGGGACATAGTGGGTTTTCAAGAAATGCATCGATATGCCAAAATCCTACTGTGCTTTTGGGGTTGCAATATATCATTTATTAAAGTCGATGATGTGCTGGAGGATAGCCTATTCACGCGTTTTCATCCTCACCAGTTTTTTTGCAGGTCTTTATCAGTGTTTTTTTTTCACAACTACTCCAATCTCACCTGCCACAGAGGCGTGCCGCACACTTACGACGAAAATTCGAACTAAATTTTTTTTCACAAAAAATATCACACTAGGTGAGAATAATATTTAAAAAAAAACCGAATTCAAATCTACCAATTCTTTCGCTTTATAAAGTTTTCACAAACGGGCAAATCGATGAGTAAATTTTTATATCAATTCAAAAGTCATCTGTGTCAATTAGGTATGATTTACGACAATTTAGAAATTGTTTCCTCTTTATAATTCTTGAAAACATTTACATTTGTTTCTTTCTTGTTAGTTTTTAACGACTTATACAACTTTTTTGACAGATCCAGTACGTAATCAAAATTCTTTAAACGCTCTTATGCAAACGGAATTTTATAATACAGTTCTTATGAAAATGGTGAAAAATTTCGTAGACAAATAAAACTCACCAGTAGGTGTCTGAATATACTGCTGGCCTACAAAATGAATAAAAGGATATTTGAGAAACCATTAAATCACACGAACTGGACATGGAAAAATGAAATACCCATCTGAAAAAAGTCATTTTCCAATTATGAAAGTATTGAGGTATCCATAAATTTCAGTATAGGGCTAGCTCAAGGATAGGAATGGAGGCATGATCACCATGTTTGCTTTTTACTTGTGTGTCAAAAAGGAGACGATTAGAGCAGTACTAATGCTGTCTAAAATTTGGAATAAAAATATCTAAAGTGTACAGGTAAAGTGATCGAAATCTTTGGACTAAAGATTTCTACATCTTGGGACTAAAGATTTCTACATCTTGGGACTAAAGATTTCTACATCTTGAGACTAAAGATTTCTACATCTTGGGACTAAAATTTTCTACAATTTAGAATTAAAGATATCTGCAGTTTGGAATTAAAGGTATGTAAAATTTAGATTTGAAGTATTAAATATATACAAATTTCTTTCTGAAATATCAATGGAATTTTGAAAAGATATAGATTAAATACTATATTATAATAGGAATTACTTTGGAAAAAATGCCGACTTAAATTTTACAGTGCAAGGAATTTCTCGATATGCCGAAATCTTGCTGTGCTTTTCGATGCAAAGTATCAGTTTTTAAAGTCTATGATAGCCTATTCACGCATTTTCATCTCACCAGTTTTTCTATATCAGTGGGTTTTTTTTTTTTTCGACAACCTTCACAATCTTACACTTGCCAGAGTCGTGTGCCACACTCTTACCACGAAAAAATGCGAACTAATTTTTTTTTCACTAAAATTATCACACTAGTTCTGAATAGCATTTCGAAAACCGTATTGAAATCTACCAATTCTATCGCCTTGTTTGAAGTTTTCACAAACGGGCAAATCTATGAGATAATTTGTATATCAAATCAAAAATCATTTGTGTCAATTAGGTGTGATTTACGACAATTTAAAAATTGTTTCCTCTCAATAATTCTTGAAAACATTTGCATTTGTTTCTTTCCTGTTGATTTTAAAGTTTCATGAAAGTTATGACAGGTCGAATACATAATCAGAATTCTTTAAACATTCTTTTTCGGTGGCCTTAGCAGTATTGGTGATATTTAAGGGAAATTTTTGAAATTTGACAGATAAAACTGGAGTTTTGCAAATAAATTCAATTTCTGAATTGATCAAAAATAGAACGATTATGGGAATTCACGAAATGGTAAGCGAATAAAACAGCTCGCGTCATCTTAAATTGTACTTTGGTGAAGGTCCCGTCTATTACTTGGAACGTAACTATTTTTACTGCTAGGCAAAGGAATCCAATCCTATTCATCCGTAGTGACGAGATCGAAAAATGTATACTCTCGTATTATATTTTCAGAAATCCGTCTGATCCCCAAGAACTAGGCGACACCATAAAATAGACACTCCAATTGCGAATTGTTTTACTCATGATTCTGTGGTTGCAGATCACATGAGAGATAAAGAGCTTATAAATGATGATTGGCAAAATATTATTTTGTTTTCATCTCAAAGAAATATGGTCTTGTTGTGGGGAGGGTGAGGGTTATCCCAGTCTCCGCTGATCGCAGGTTCCTCGTCCAGTGAGACGGTGAGAAGGTTCACTGCAGTAGGCTGTATCTCAGTGGGAATTGAGGATACCCTGGCCAACGTCGTGCCTTTATTTAAGGTGATGGGAACGTCACCGAAGTTGCCTATTTGCACAAAAATTTCTCCCGCTGGTAAGACACTACTAACTGATGTGGACAATATTGCTAAAAACCTCCCTTTTGGGGCTTCTACTACTAGAACTGACTCAAGTCGGAACTTGACTACACTTTCTGAATGGGGAGGGAGTAGGGTGTTCTTGCGGAATATGGTCACATCTAAAACTTCCTGATTTCGGACCTCTTGAGGGAATAGGATCACTGAGTGGGAACTGGGGGGCTTCAAAAGTTAGTAGGGAGTGGGGAAATTCAGATCCCTCGATGATCTTACTCACTGTGGGGGATATGTTGAATATGTTGATTCCGTTCTTGTCCAGAAAGGGAAAGCCAAGTAAAGCTGAATAACTTGTCGAGAATGGTATCGGGGACACAAAAAATGTTACGTATAAAGATATCGTGCCAAACTGTATCAATCAGACTAACTTGTTCTGCAATAATCATCTCATTCTGAGTGATGCCTCTTACCCTTAGTTGGCAAAGTTGGGTCTCCACTGAGTCATCCTCAATGTTGTCATCCTTCTGTCAGCTCTCTGGTGGGATCTTGACGTGGATGAGCAGCCGCCCATGAATTGTACGGGTGAGCAATACTATACAAGGATGGCGTCACTCTCCGCTACCATACGAAGGTTTAAACAACTGGCTGTTGCAAAGATATATTTTGGAAAGAGAAAATTCAACTGCCCCTGCGGGGAATCGAACCCACGTCCTTTCACTTTCCGCGTTCGATTCCCCAAGGAGTTCGAGAACCTCCTTTGGTTGTTGGTTCGAAATTGGTTCGTTGACCTCATAACGAGCCAATAGTTGCTGGTTGTATTCTTCGAAAGTGGATAACCGCTTGTGTTTCGGGTTAAAATTCCCATAAAATTCTGCTGCTTCCCCCTCTAACTTCAATGTCAAGGGAAACAGTTTGTCCTGTTCGAACCATTTTGAACATACTCTGCCACCTTGTCTATCGTTCCCAAAAAGTCTTTTACATTCTTTTTCCCATCAAAAGGTTTCAACACACCTAACATTGCTCTGATATTTAGGAGGGTTGTATCCGGAGATTGCCCCGTACCCGTCTCGAGGCCATGTTCAGAAATTCTTAGTCCAAAAACATTTGGAGGAGCTTGGACGAGGTGTTTTGTCGCACAGAGTGTCTTGTTTATACAATTAAAGAAGTGCCGAACATTTCATGTAAATACAATCAATGGGTAGTGCAACAATTTGGAAATACAATAAATATTGTGTCCAAGCTCTTCACCAAATTACGTTCAACTCTCGCTCAATTATTATTATTTTAATTAATTACTCATTACTATTATTTGTTTCACTCGAATTTCATTACTATGGTTCCCAAACAACATTTTATTACTATTGTTACTTACTTTTAAGGGCAGGTTAGGGTGGCACGGCACCATTTTTGTTGTGGGGAGGGTTAAGAGCTCGTGATCGTATTATTTAAAAATACATTCTAAACACAATAATTCGAAAACGAGTCGAGAGAGACAGAGAAAATAGTTTCAATCGCACATTGTATTTAACACAAAATATCCAATTTCAGTTACATTTGAGATTGGGCTAACGGATAAACTAGTATAACGAGATCTCAATATTAAAAATTTCCTTACCAGGCCTGGCGCTTTACAAATGCTATTATTTCAGGTGTGCAATGATGGGGATAGTGAAAATTGGATCTTTACAGAGGTAGGTCATCTTAGGGTTTAGGGAGAGTCCTGAATCACTGTTCTGTGGATGAGCACCTGATCGTCTCAGGCAGCATGTTTCGCCCGTCTTTCTCTTCCTGGGAGGTCGAATGATGGCGTCTCCGTCATCCTCGTGGTTCTTCCAGACATCGCGTCCTAGATCATCTGCAGATCTAGAGGTAGCCCGTATTATTCTCCTCTTTCCCCAGCATAGGCGGTGATAGACTTGAAAGTCTGGGGGGGGGGGCACGATGGTGATGATGTTAATTCATCTATACATATATGCATTCGATTAGTCGACTTCACCTTCGATGCTGGAAGGGCAATGCTTACAACGCCCTCCCCCCATGTTCCCCAGATGCTCAATGAATTGTTACATATTTTTCAGTGATTATTTTTAGTTTTCCCTGCTCATCGAGAAGGGGGTTAAGGGCTGGACCACTGTAAGTTAAGTCTTGATTTTTCAGAGCGACCACGAGGTCGAGTTGACGGATCGCTAGCACAACCAGAAGAGAAAAATCATCTTTCGCCCGCCCGCTCCTCTAAAACAGGGTTTTTCTCTTCTCCCTGGACGGGCTTGGCGTTGTGTTGATAACGCCATCAGGGCGCCAACGGTCACTTTGCGAAACGCTCACAACACTCCCTCTCGCCCTCCAAAAATTGATTGTGTAACAAATATTGTAAGGAAGAAGGACGAGAGGACCAGTGGCACAATACACACAATTACATAGCGTAATGAGTGATACAGAAAAAAAAGTTGAGATGTGTGTTCATATATATGCATAGGATTCTTCCTTTGCAAAACACCGGCAATGTTTGCATGCCTTTAATTATTTTGTCAACCTGTGTGTATGCATGTGATATATGAAAAGACAAAGAATGACATGCTCGAATCCTGATTACATAAGTTTTGGCAAGCACAAAAAAATTATATACTGTATATATATTGGACGGGCTTGGCGTTCTGTTGACGACGCCATCAGGGCGCCAACGGTCACTTGGCGAAACGCTCACGACAGTTTTATATTGTTAATAATAATAATTCTAATGGTGTTAGTAATCTATTGTAATTTGAATATTGTTGTTAGTAATCTAAATTCGATCGGGCAAACGATGTTGCATGGTTTCTATTCAGTTTTTTACTAATCCATGGGTTCTCAAACTTTTTCCACCTGCGACGCCCCTTTTCCCTATTTAATGCTCATCCGTGAGCTGTGCCGGCTCTCCAGAGCTGTTAACAAAGAGTATTTCCAAAAAACCTTTGTCAGAAATGTTGGAGGCACACCAGGGAGTGTGCCTCCGGCGCACAGTTTGAGAACTCCTGAATTAAGATATCGATTGAAATATTGAAACTTACCGTCAATAACACCCGATCCGGTAACTTGCTCATCTAATGAAGAAATTTAAAAAAAATATCACATGATGAGAAAATGAATGATTACAAAACACAATGACTGTTCCACCAGAATTTTGTTTTCTTAAATCTGCGTTTACAATAAAGTTTCTTGTTTCAACACACTTCAACTACCTAGCAGTTTTTGTAATCTTGAATCAATGTATTTTAGCTATCACCACAAAGAGTTAGTCTTCAAAAGTTAATAATTGGCAAATTAAGCCAAAAATAAGCTTTGT
Source organism: Pholcus phalangioides (assembly GCF_987345545.1). NCBI lineage: Eukaryota > Metazoa > Arthropoda > Arachnida > Araneae > Pholcidae > Pholcus > Pholcus phalangioides. The sequence goes on from NW_028301598.1 coordinate 403,657, forward strand.
GACGATTGGTGAAGTGTATACGAAGCGACGAACATGAAGCATTCCTTTATTTTGCATTAACATGCGAAACACACAACCCTTCGTGATGAAGGTTAAAATCGAACTCCTCGAGAATGTCTTCTTCTCTCGATACAACTTGAATCTCGCGTGTCTCGTGAATAAAAGTATTACTGTACATCCTTGTTAACAGCTTGCCTGTTACAGCTTTATAATATTACGACATGATATTACGTCCGAAGCACTGGAATGGTTAAAGGATCGGCGACTATCAAGGGGACTTTTTACCGATTGTACGCAGGACATTCAAGCATGTGATGTTTCAAGTAACAAATCGGCCTATATGAATACCGGCTTTACTTTATTTAACGATGATTCCCAAACGGTGAACTGAAGCAACACCATGCACCAGAAATAAACTGCGCTATTATTTTAAATTCATTTTATCGTAATTTATTATCTTGGTCTGTGCCCCAACGTCCCTTGCTGTGCAGAAATCCAGACAGAAGGTGGAAAGTGCGGCTTTATACGTAGAAAATACATACCTTTTTTTTCGAATTTATTTGCCATAACTCTGTGCCGCAATATCCTGTCGTCCACTGAATACATAGTTTTACAGAAATTGATTTTGACCCAGATCAGTATGAGATGTACCCACCAATGAATAAAAATTGATCGGTGATCATCTCATATCTTCCGAGTTCATCCCAGAGGCACTTCAATGTTTTAGAACAAAAAAACCAAACATCCAGCATGTTTTCAACTAATTCGGTCTCTATTGCTCAATCAAGCATGAATCAAGGACGAATTCCTCCGAGGAATTTGTAACGAAGGTTTACCGTACCGTATGAAGGTTACGGTACGGTTACCACTAGTCAAAATCTTACTGAACCAACTGTCGCAACATCCACTAGCTTGTCTGTAATTTTCCTTAAATATCCTTTCAAACCATAAAATATCTTGGCTCCATCATCTGTTGATAATTCTAGTGCTGTGTGGACTGCACAAAATTACAATTAGAATATTAGCTGTTGGTCACACGTGAGTGACTAAATTAGTGTCATATTTGATAGTCGGATTCATATTGTGCTTCTGATCATGGGAGTTCCACTTCCGAACACGATGATTATATTTTCCGAAAAAAAAGAAACATTTTAGATCTAAATTTTTCAACATGGCAGGTGGGTGACACCCCATGTTAAAGCATACTGACGCATTTTCACACTAAAATAACGATATTCTCTGCAAAGGAGGTAACTCACGTAATAATAATTCATGTATCGCGAATCTGGTTCAGTGTAATCTTATGAACATACGAGAGAATCCTGTAATGGTGTGTAGTGCTTCCTTCACATCTACTAGTATTCTGCCCTGTTCGTACCCCATATTATCTGGTAATATCACGCGTTTACCCCTCCTGGATGTTCAATAATACCCACTTGATTGGATTTTGGCATTATTATTTTCCAATAATAATACTCTTCTCAAAGTCTACCAGTGTATGAAACTATTCCATGAGCGTCTATTCTGCTGGTCTATTCTACCTGTTTGGCCCCACTGGTGAACAAATCAGGGATAACAGAAAAAACAATAGTGCAGAAAAATGTGTAGAAAATGTTTTTTTTGTAAATATGAAACCATAAACGTAATTGGATGAGCTATTTTGCAGAACAAACAGTATATTTTGATGCAGTACTACTATATGTACAAGCTGGGAACCAGACAAACAATGCATATGTATAAGTTTATGAAGAAGTGGAGCCCAGGGTAGAAGTTTAATGACTGTGAATCGCCCATTTTTCACCATATTACTTATGGGGAAGATAAATCTGTGAGTTTTCTGGGTTATTTTACTGGTACAGCTTATACGCCAGTGTTGGTCCTGGTGCCGCTTGCGACGCTGCAGCTGATCATTACGTTGGCCCCCAAACAGTGAGAAGTTAGGCACCCCCGACTTACGAGATAGTTTCATGTGCGACTTCTCTTTTAAATAAATTATTTTTTGATCCCATGGTCAAGGGTCTCCCTTGCTCCTCCTTGTTTACGCTTCTGTGCTGACGTTTTCGATTTTCTAGAGAATCATTTCGATTGTGGTATTATTAAATAGTTCTGAAAACTAAATTACCTCTCCTCAAGCAATTGAGAGAATTAAGCATTCACCGGATTTCAATCTTTGAGGCCCTCAAAAACGATTTTGCTCATCAGAAATATTCCAAAATCACCGGCGGAACTTGCGAAAATAACGATTCAACAATGTGTAGGGATTCAAATTCTTCCAACAATGTCCGAAAATGCCGTCCTCCTCCATTCTACAATCACGACTTGTGATTTTGCTGACGATGTGCATTCCGCGAATAGTGTGGTACGATTTCTGATCTGTGTCATCAATCGCAGGTGCTCCCGTGGTAATGCCATCCGAGAGGGAGATTTTAAGCAAACACAAATAGGAGAAAGATTCTTGAATGAATTGTATGGCACATGTCCAGTAAATCTGCTGTCAGTATTTTTCTAACATCACGAGTTTTAGAGGTATCATTGACAGCTTTTTGAAAACCACGAGTCCATTTTATGACACAATTTTATTCATTTCGAATAAAATTGAATATAATCAATAATATAATCAAAACTCACCGGCTACATCACTAGTGAGGAATTGACTGTGTTGACTTGAGGAAGAGTAAAAAAAACCATCTTCCCCAGTATACACGTGACATACTATTGACAGTCCAATAATTAGACACGTGATTCTTTATAAAAAAAAAAATAGTATCAAAATCGTTTCTCTGAACTGACTTACTGAGCTGATTACTTTCAGAGCTGAATGTTCCCACTGGTTTTTAACTCCTCACTCTTGTTCGATTCATTCAAATTCTCAAAATAAGGATATTATAGGGTCTTCTTCAATAATCATTGTTGAATACATTTGATGATATAGAACCCCTTATGCGAGCAAAACAGATACATTTACGAATTCGATAATCATAAACACATTCTGATTTAAAACTCACGAATAATTGCTCCCGTTCCTGGAAATGGCAAACCTACAAAAGTATTTAGAAATATCTTAAAATATATAATTGTATGTATTTAATTGTTGCACTACAATACTAAAATCTGAAATAAAAAGTGCATGTCAAAACTAATCCAAAATTGGTAAAAGACGAAGGGCTTTGGGTTTATATATATACTAGCTATAATACCCAGCGCTGCCCGGGTTTTCTTCAGTGAGGCTTTTTGGATCACGCGATTTCCCCTTCTTTCTTTGAGGGACATACAAACCGTGTCTAAGTTAGCCGATATGGCAACTCTTGAAAAAAACAAATCCAGAAACGTAGAAATGAATACATTTTCTTTCCTTTTTTAAGGGGTGTTAGGTATTTTGATGCCCCCCCCCCCCGAACTTCAAGTTATCGAGATCTGCCTGTTTTCAGCCTCCAAAAATGCTTAATTAAAGCTGTGGAATGTTTCGATTTACTTTTACGGGTTCATAATTAATTTTAAATCATTAATTATTTAATTGTAATCAAAAGACATTACGGAGACATTAATTTTAATGCTTGAGAAAATATGAATAAAAAATTGAAAAATCAATGTTATTCTACGAATATCCAACTCAAAAAGCCAGTCCGGCTAATTACTTCATATTTAATCTTCTGGGCTTCGGATATCTCTAAGCGAATTCAATATTTGAAAAATCGAGAATTCTATACAATTTTTAAAATTACTGATGTGGCAGGAAACCCCCACTAAATTTCCGCATTTCTGCATTAAAATCGGCAATTTTACAACTGATTTCCATGAGATCATTGCCTGTCCCTCAAAGTGATGCTGATGATGACTCTGACGACTATTGAAAAAGCGGCAAGCCATTGTAAAGGCATAAACACGTCTGAAACGCATTGCTAGGGAACCACGGTAACCAAAGTAAACGTTCCGAAAGTGATTGTTCAGGCCCAAAAACCATTGTTGCCCGACAGTTTTTTGCCCATTTGGGGCGTTTGCCCTGGTCTGACGAAATTTTAAAGTAGCCTATCGTTCAATTCGGGTCTCATTTGGTATATATGCAAAATTTGGCGACGATCGATCTAAAATTGTAGATTTGTATAGAGAACATACACACACACAGACAGACAGAAAATCAATTTTATATATATAGATAGATAATAACATGCTCTGAGACTGGCTGATTCACTATCGCCGAGTCGAAACCACTGAAGCTATAAATATGGAATTCGATCAGTAGTTTCATTTCATGATGTATATAGACTCAGTCAGACGAGGCTTTCCAAAATACGACCCCTAAATGCATCATCAAATCATCATCGGTTCAAAGGTTACTTGAGGTAATGATCGCTGAGCTGAAACCAATATGAAATTTAGTCGGCATTTTTATTTTGTTATGTATTAGGGGGGGGGGGGTTTCAAAATTCAACCTCTAAGGGGGTCATAGGTTATATGTGGCGATTACAGCTGAGCCCGAACCCCTGAAGGTATAAATATGAAATTTGGTTAGTATTATATTTTGTAATACAGAGACTCAAATCATTTCCGAGCAATTTTCAGATTGCCAAATCCATCCGAGTGAAACCGCACGGGGTAACAGCTAGTTATAGAATAAACGAATACAATAAACCTAGCACACGGGGCTCTTAACCCTTTCTAGCCGCGACCCAAAATCAACAGAAATACTAGCTTTGCGACTCATGTGAGACTGGGTTTTTTTTTTTTCGAGATAAGCGAAACCAAATGACGCAAACTAGTTCATTTTTATCAGGACTGTGAGTGAATTTGTAGAACTCACCCAGGTAGCTCCTGAGAATTAAGTTTGAGTCGGAGCCCATAGCTCAAGAATCCCTGGTTGTGTGACCCATCACGGAAGCCCCTTCGAATAAAGTTTGAGTGGTGAACCATAGTTGAAAATCCCTAGCTGTAATTGTTTTTGTACGACGCACCTCAGAGGCTCGTGCCAGTCATGTTTAGATCGTGACCCTATGGCTCAAGAATCCATGGCTGTAACTGGATTTGTGTGGCCTTTTTGGTAGAAACCCTCGCAAATCATGTTTGGGTGATAACCCATCGCTAAATAGCCCAGGATGTAAATGAATTTATGAGACGCGTCTCGAAATCCTAAGCGAATCGTATTTATGTCGCGGCAAATATTTCACGATTCTATAATATAACTGGATTTGTACGACCCGTCTCAGAAGCCCGAACGACTCAAAGGTTAAGAACCTCTATCATATAGCAAATATCAGAAAAATGAATTTCCCCCCCCCCCGTCCCCAAGATTTTTAGAGATATCGTTTTCAAACGAATTTTTAGGGAGAACACGATTGGAAAATAATCAAAACATCAACACATACCACCGGGTTTCATTATTCCTGGAACCACGATCCCTATAGAGAAAATAAAACACAACAAAACGTTATGCTTGGTGTAATTTTGTGCATATGATAAATTTGTAATTCATGTATCGTTTCGTTTATATAATTACCATTAATAACTAAATAATGAGCTCTCTTCATATTGAGTAAATCGAAATGATGGAGATTCTACATAATTCAATGTCTTTACGAAGGTTTTTAACAGCTGGGGCTGATGCGAAGAGATGAATTTTCTCTTTTTTTTCCTAAATATATCTGCGTGTGGGAAAATCGAACCTACGTACTCTCACTTTCCGGGTGAGAGGACGCTCGCTCGGGAAGACGCATCAGCCAGCTGTTAAAAAAACTTCGTATGGATAGCGTATAGTAAGGTCATTCTCGGACAATGTCTTCAATTATGTATATTATTTATGTTTTCCCTTTGTGAGGATGTTAGTACAGTAAAACCCTTGTTAAGGGTCAACAATGTTCTACGGCCAAATAAAAATTTCCCGGTAAAAACCTGTTATGACGGTCATGGGAGGGGGGGGGGGTGTATACGGAGAATCGAACATGGAAAATTCCTTTATTCTACTTTAATACAGAACACCTCTATATTAACATGCGAAACAGACCTTTCACCCCGTGAAGGTTAAAATCGAACTCCCTGAAATGTCTTTGTCTCCCGATAAAATTCAAACCTCACGTGTCTCGTGAATAAAAAGTATTACTGAACCAAATTGTTCGTAAACCGAACTACTACATCTCATAGGAATCCATATAAAATGAAATAATCCGTTCCTCGGAACCCGAAAATATGTAATGTGATTTTTTACAACAGCTGCTGTGCACACAGTTAAAACCAATGAAAATCATTAGACTAAGACTGGAAAAAATAGCCATGGCTATGAAATTGATGAGATGAAAATTATATGGCAGGGTCATGTTTATTGCCAGCCAGTTTCATGGTTCTGTAAGACACTTGCTGCCAAGCTTTCTCCATATGAAGAAGAACTATGCAACGTAGGGTTTTCTAATAATGCTTTCAGAATTCTTCGAGTTAGTTAATTCCATACCATACATTATTTCAAAACATCTTTAAAGATTGGTGATTCATTGGTGAGTAGGTTCTTAATGTTTAAAATGACCTGCTGATGCACGGGATGGGCAACACAAGTCATATTTGGGGGTGGAAGGTTTGCTGTGATGAAATTTAATTATTCATCCAATTTTTCTGTCAAATGAAAAAATAATCGACGTGTGGCTACAGACACCTAATAAAATCGACGCAAGTTATAACAACTCCACATTACAACGGCCCGTAAGGACAAATCTCAAATGTTCTCATGGAACGAATATCATGTATGTTTTTTTTTTTCGGGATCAAGTCGATTTTCATGCTTGTAAGGCTTGCTTTTTACCGGCTTGTGTGTCTGTAAACAAAAGTTAGTTCATAGTAAACAAAATTATTCTGTTTTTTTCGTAAACCACATTGTTCGTAAACCGAGGGTTGGCTGTAGTTGCAATACTCAGCAAAACCCTCTACATCGATTGATCAGTTTCTCCAAAAAGATGTAAATTCAATGTATAAGCATCTAGGAGATTCGGCACCGATTGCTTTCAAATTATCATAACACCCTCAGTAAGTACCCACTCTTCAAAACCTACTTCACCAACCCTGACCATATCGCAATTTGCTGTGATGGGTTGGAAATGAAGGTGCTGTCTGTCGGTGCTGTCACCTCAAGCTCTTTAAGGTAAATATCCTCTTTCCGGTTTCAACCTGTGATCGCAACAGCAACCTTCACGGTCGTAGACGAGCATCTTACCACCACGCGTCAAAACCTGTCACAATAAGTTGGAGCTCAAAGAGCTTTGCTGTTAAATTTTTGGTGGCGTTCCAAGTTCGGATTCTAGCCGTTATTCTGGAAAGTGTATTATAAGTTTCGCGCAGAGAAAGAGAAAATCATTTTTACATAAATAGTTTCAGGCAGCCGCTTAGGTCAATGCTGAATTGGAACGAGTTCACGGGTGCTCTATCATTAAAGACCACTTATTTGTGGATCAACGAATTTTAACTGGCTACACGACTAGTAAAGAAGAACGTCCTAGGCGTCCGGTTTAGGACACCTACCTGGAAATCATTGAAAACGACCATGGGGTAATGGGATGGAAATTGGAGATGGATTTCTTGAGATAGCATTTCAATAGAACGGGCTCACAGTATTCTCTGTGATAAACTAAAAATGAAAAAGTTTTGTCGAAGATGGGGGGCCGCAATGGGTCAAGATTGATCGAATAGAACGCAAAATACATTTCAAAAGAAAATTAGTCAAAATCGGCTCATAACCCTTGAGACTACCGACGTCGATTTTTGACTGAGTGAAACATGTACACTGCTGGCCACCGTAAATGCAACACCTTGAAGGAAGCATGCAAATAATATGAAATTTACAACATGCATTAGCGGAGGTGAGATATGCAAATGATTAGAATTTCAGCGCAGACGCACATCACGCGCGCCTGTGGTGCCACTTCAAAGCGCGATTTAAGGCTTGGAGATTTCGACGATTTGAAGTACGGCAATTGTGTTTTTCTTGTGGTTTTTTCAAAAAAACGATCAATTATGCCTCGTAGAAAACAGCGATCATCTTTTGATCAAGTATCCGAGTTCGACAGAGGAAGGATAGTGGCCTACCGAGATTGTGGATTATCTTTCAGGGAAATCGGTAGTCGTGTTGGACGAAACCTAACAACTGTAATGCGGATATGTGATCGTTGGAGGCAGGAGGGTACGACGGACCGACGTGTTCGATCGCATCCACCTCAGTGCACCACTTCACGTGATGACAGGCGTATTGTGCGTATGGCAGTGAAGGATCGCTCAGAACATTCAGTCTGTACCGCATCATCCAGTGTCTGCGCGTACCATTCGACGCCGTTTACAGCAGAGTGGTCTGTCCGCAAGACGTCCATTGCTTCGTCTACCCTTGACGCAGAACCACAGACGTCTCCGCCGCCGATGGTGCGATGAAAGAAGGATGTGGACGGCACAATGGAATGAAATTGTCTTTACTGACGAGTCACGCTTCTGTCTGCAACACCACGATGGTCGGATTCGAGTCTGGAGACACCGTGGAGAGAGGATGCTGAACAGCTGCGTTATGCACCGCCACACTGGTCCTGCACCGGGTATTATGGTATGGGGCGGTATTGGATATCACTCTCGCACTCCTCTAGTACGCATTGCCGGTACTTTAAAAAGCCAGCGCTACATCTCCGAGGTGTTGGAGCCAGTTGTCCTTCCTTATCTTCAGGGCTTGCCCACAGCCATATTTCAACAGGATAATGCGCGACCACACGTGGCACGCATTGTCCAAAGGTTCTTCGTCAATCGCCAGATTGAATTGCTTCCCTGGCCAGCTCGCTCTATGGATATTTCGCCGATAGAAAACATGTGATCCATGGTTGCTCAACGATTGACTCAGATTACATCCCCAGCTGCCACATCAGATCAACTTTGGCAACGCGTGGAAGCTGCTTGGTCTGCTGTACCCCAAGAACACATCCAAAGTCTCTTTGAATCAGTGCCGAGGCGTGTGGCAGCGGTGATCTCCAACAATGGCGGCTACTCTGGCTACTGATTTTGGCAGGAACCACACTTCACAGAAGTCTATAAATTTAATCATTTGATGCTTGGCCAACATGTTATCTACAAAATAAATATTGTTGCGATATCTCTTGTCTTTCTTGGTGTTGCAATTTGGGTGGCCAGCAGTGTATTTACCATTGTACACCAGAGCCAAAACAACAACCAAAGCAGTAGAGGGAAAGTGGTGAAACGGCACAAAAAAGTAAAGGCTGTTTTGTCCACACAAAAGAGCGATAGCCACATTTTGGGGATTCGCAAGGATTTTCTATAGACTATTTCCAGAAGGGCCTTAACTTTTGCCAAGATCCAGAGAACATTATGCCATATTTGATACAGATTGACGTACGAGAAAGCGCTACTTCACCAAGCCAATGTACATGTATACGTACCTTTAATTAAAGTGCATATACACGTAACTGCGAGCTTGACAAACATGCATGTGGAAATGTGAAATATTTTTGTACAAGAATGCTTGAACATCAGTTTGAGAATTTTTCTCAAACATTATGATTGTACAAGCAGCTTCAACGAATTGTTTAAAAGTGTCATTCGATCATTTATTTACTTATTTGCTCATTCTTTGGGTGGTCATCGACTTGAGCGAGCGAATGCGCTCACTTACCCCCTACGGCTCGCACTCCTTATTTGCTCACATAACTATATATATATCTTATATATAAATGTGAAAGTATGTATGTATGTATGTATGTATGTATGTATGTATGCTCTTTATACAAATCTACAGTTTTAGACCGATCGTCGCCAGATTTTGCATATATACCAAACAGGTCCGGGATTGAGCCGTAGGCTACTTTAAAAGTTCGTCAGAGCTGGGCAAATGCCCGAAATGGGCAAAAAACTGTCGGGCAACAATGGTTTTGGGGGCCTCAACAATCACTTTCGGAACGTTTACTTTGGTTACCGTGGTTTCCAACAATGCGTTTCAGACTTGAATATATGCCTTTACAATGGTTTGTCACACCTTTAATTCTGTTATTATAACAGTTTATTCATTTATAACGGTTTGTCACTTTTCCAATCCTACCAGTAACTGAAGAAATCCCGGGAAGAGCGCCGGGTATTTCTGCTAGCCTATATTCAGGATATCCTGTATATAGGCTAGCCTTTATCTCATCAACCGTCCATCGTAAAGGTATAGTTTCAATTTAAAAAACTCTTAAAAGACGTTTGAATAATATTCGCTGCACAAGCTGGACATATGACGTCGCTAACAACAGAGGACAACAACTACGACGACAAAATTGGGAATAAAAATGTTTAACGCCAGCTGATGAACTCAATGCTTGCCTCAAATCATCAACACTCTGGCACAAAGTTAAAAAATTATCATTATCCACTAACATGAGAGTTCAACTGAAAAATGACTCAGCACTGCTGTCATTTTCACGTCAGTTGATCAAACTTGGCAATGGAAGAATTCCCGTAGAGACCCAAGCACTGGATTCATTACGTTCCCAAATGGATTTTGCCAGTTGTTTGTGATCAGTTCAAGAACTTGCAGACAGTCTTCCCAAACATTGAACAAAATCACCGAAACCATGAGTGGCTTTGTGAGAGAGCGATGCTGGCATCGAAAAATGACAGTGTTAACAAGATCAACGATAAAATCCTAAAATTTATTCCGGGAGACTCCACATCTTACAAATCGGTTGACACTGTCACATACTCAGCGCAGACAGTTCTGTATCCTGCAGAATTTCTGAACTCTTCGGATATTCCGGGTGCACCACCACACAATTTTACCCTCAAAGTCGGAGCACCTATAATGCTTTTAAGAAATTTGGATACACCGAGATTCTGCAATAGCAGCAGACTCTGCGTGAAGAAATTGCACAATTACATCATTGAAGCAACGATTCTAACTATATGTGCCAAAGGAGAAGACTTCTTCATGCCACGTATCCCAATTATCACCGAATAAATGCCATTCGCTTTCAAGCGATTACAGTTCCCGATTCGTTTAGCTTTTGCCATGACGATCAACAAAGCGCAAGGTCAGCCGTTATTAGTGGCAGGTATCAACCTACTTGAGCCCTGATTTTCACACGGACAGCTTTACGTCGCGTGTTGGTAATCCCAAAAATTTGGCATCTACACACCAGATGGAAAGACAAAAAATATTGTGTATGCACAAGCGATTGCCTCAAGTTTTTAATTAAAATATTTAAAAATAAAAGTAATTTTTTCTTACTTGATGCAGAAATTTTATTGATTAAGAAATAATTAATAAGCCATACATATATAAATTTTTTTACGGGGCGGGCAACGTCGCCGGGTATCAGCTAGTATATATATATATATAAAATTGATTTTCTGTGTGTGTTCTCTATACAAATCTACAATTTTAGATCGATCATCGCCGAATTTTGCATATATACCAAACGGGGCCCGACTTGAACGATAGGCTACTTCAAAAGTTTGTCAGATCTGGGAAAATGCCCGAAATGGGCGAAAAACTGACGGGAAACAATGGTTTCTATGCCTCAACAATCACTTTCGGAATGTTTATTTCTGTTACCGTGGTTCCCTAGTAATGCGTTTTAGACATGTATGGGCCTTTACAATGGTTTGTCACTTTTTTTATGATGTCAGTACTATGTATTATAGTTTATATGCCTTTATACTGGTTTGACATTTTTTCAATCCTCTCAGTAATTGAAGAAAACTCGGACAGCACCGTGTATTATACAAATACAACGCCACAACAGGCAAATTACCCAACGAGGTGGCTGACTTAAGAACATTATGGATCCCCGAGCCATTTTTTTTGGAGGCCCTACCTACTTCTGCTACACCCGCCCACACCCCCCCCCCCGCGGAACCCCCAACGAATCGTTAATGTGCGTGTACGTGTAGTGCAACCTGACGTAAAGTTTGTTTCGGTGTAATGCTTGTTATGTGTAGTGCTGCCATCTGCCACCAGTTTTTCAAACTATGAGTGAAGTGTTATGATTGAATGATTTATCGTTGTAGGACTGTTGCTCTCTGTGGCGAGACTTTTTAACGGGGAGATCGGCTCGCATTTGCGCCTTGAAGTTGGGAACCACAGAAAACCAACTTCAGCCGACCACCACTGTGGGGTACGAACCCGGATCCTCGCATCTCGAGTCCGTCACTATAACCACTCGACCACCACAGCGGCCAGGGGTTTATGAATTTGGTACCTTATTCAGAGCTACTGTATATAATCTAATAGGAACCACTCACCAAATTTACCAATAAGTCCAGGATGTTGCATAATGTAAGCGAGAAAACGGTGGTTAGGTGGATAAGGCGGTGAGACGGGAGAAATGACATAGTAGGGTATATTTCGGGGTAAGTTATTCAACAGAGGAGCTCCGGATACATAACCAGGTGTAGCAGAAGGAACAGATGGATTCAACTGAGGTGGGTCCAACGTTGGATTTTGTTGATTAGCATAAAGTTGTTGAAGTGGTTGAGAAACACCAGGCAGATTGAACAGTGAAGAATGTGCCCCTACAATGCTACCCGCTGGTAGTCCTGTTACACCTGAAAAAAATAAATTAGAGGAAAAATGTGAGAAACATTGAGAGGAGATTATCAGTTCATTACAATTACAGCCGAACCCCGTTGTAGCGCCTCTCGTTATAGCGCCAACCCCAATTAGTTCCATAAATTTCCAGAAAACCAATCTTTCATATAGGGTGTAGTGACACTTTTCTCAACTGTATTTTGTTATTACTATAGTGTGAAAACAAGTGTAATTTTTTAAGTGAATACTGACCATCACTGATATTTGTTTACATTCGGCCCATTGACACGCCTGGCACACGCTCATAGTATTATATTAATAATTATTGTATAAATAGAGTAAATAAAACATGTAAATAATTAAGAATCGATATTTAACTTCTGAGCTCGCCTACCGAACGACGTTGCCTACCTTCGACAGAGAACTATTAGCCATATACGCTGCTATAAAGCATTTTCTGTACTTACTAGAAGAACGGCACTTTATAATTTTTAGTGAACATAAATTACTGTATTATGTCTTCAGTCACATAAATAAAAACAACTCGGCCTCAGGCTGATAAGGCATCTGAACTTTATATATCGCAATACTTCACCGATATTCGTCATATATATCTACTGTTGAAAATTTTGTTGCTGACGCTTTTTCCCGTATCAGTTTGATCGACTTTCCTTCTCCTCCCTATTATGAAAAAGTTGTTAAAGCTCTCAAAGGGACGATGAAGAGTTGAAACAAATTCGCGTTCTACTAACTTAGAGTTCAAACCCATGCTGATCAACAGCGAAATTGAAATTTTAGGCGATGTTTCAATTGGAAAGATTAGACCTTACATTCCACCAATATTTAAACTTCAAGCGCACAGCACTGTGCACAACTTGAATTATCCTGGCAAACGAGCTACTGAGAACTTATTCTGCAGTCATTTTGTTTGGAAATGTATGAAAAAGACTGCGCAGAGTCGTGCAACACCCGTCGTGTATAACACAAATTTAAAATCATCAAGCACATCAAAAAGCACCACTTTGAAAATTCCCATTGTGGGATAAACATTTCGGGCATATAGATCAATAGTAGATCATTTCACACAAAGGCCTGAAGTTATTCCCATGGAAGACATGACAGCAGAAACTGTTGCAAGATGTTTCCTCTCAGGCTGGACCAGCCGTTTCGGTACCCCTGAGATCATCACCAGTAATCAAGGTCGACAGTTGAAAAATTTTTTGTTTCGAGCAATAGCTGCAATTCTCGGTATTAAAAAAATTCGAACCATACCATATCATTCCTGCAGCAAATGGATGTGCTGAACGATTTCATCATGACCTGAAGACTGCATTACGCTGTCTCGAAACTGACCACTGGACCAACATGTTTCCTAGTATTCTTTTAGGTATGCGCTCGAGTTTAAAGGGGGACATCGGAGCTTCATCAGCAGAACCCATCTACGGGACACCGATTACCTGGGCAGCTCTCCAACGATGTTTCGCCCAATGACTTTGTGGAAACACTCCGCAACACCATGTCGAAAGTTCGTTCACACACATTTCCTACAACCACACATGGCTTGCACAAAATTTTCTGGCATCCAGCTTTATATGGCAGTTCTCTGGTTTTTGTGTGATGTGGCATATTTAAGCCTACCATGCATCCGCCGTATGATGGCACCTACGTGGTCATCAACAGAGGTGATAGGCGTTTCCCTTCCCGAACCGTGTCACTACTATAAAAAAAAGTGTCATTTATTCATCATTATAAGTGTTGAGAGACTGAAACCTGCCTTTTTACTAGAGTCAAAAGACATAATTTCGTTCCAACGGAAGACTGCATCCTCAGGCCAAAAAGAGGTGGAACGAAGATGCTTTCCGGACAGAGAAGATGCGTTTCAATGCATAACTCGTCGAGAGCCTGTGATGCTCTCGACTGCGAAGGGGTCATGTAGCGACCCTTTTCAACTGTATTTCATTATTATTATAATTCTCATTATTATTATCAATTAGTGTAGTGTGGGCAACAAGTGTAATTTTTGAATTCAAAGCCGACAATCACTGTTACTTTTTTACATTCGGCTCATTGGCACGCCTGTCACACGCTCCTAGTATTAGTTATTAATTATTGTATAAATGGTAAATAAAACATGTTAATAAATAAGAATCGATATTTAACTTGTGAGCTCGTCTATCGCACGACACGCTGTGCCTCATACCCATCCACAAGAGGATTATAATGTAAACAAACCCCGTTTTAGTGCCAACTATTGTTTGGATGTATACAAAGTCTATGGCGAATTTCCACATTTCTTCGCCTATCATTTTGCTTCGTTTCTCGAGAGAAGTTGAAGGTTGATTCTTTTCATTCCACTGTATTAATCGTTGAATGAAACAACAGTTTGGAACAAAATACTTAAAAAATAGAGAATGGAATGTTCAGAGGGAGAAGGGGGTCTAGAAAGCACAATTCTCATGAATGCCTGGACGCGTATAAGGATCGTAACGCTTCATTTATAAACCGTTGCCACTGATTTTCTGTGGTTCCTACTATGGTGCGAATGCGAGCTGTTTTTCCCGTTAAAAAGTCTCGCCACAGAGATCAACAGGCCTACAAACAAATATTCAATCATTACACGTAAGTGACTTCACTTTAGAAATATAGATGGACATATAGTAGAAATATACATCACATGAAGAAAAAATTCGCTAATAGGAATATAGATATAAACGGAGGTAAAAAGAACAACTTTTTTCATAGGGTTACAACAAAGTCTCGTGATGAGGAGGAGAAAGGAGAGATAACAGAGAACTTGATTCAATTTATTCTAATGGTGTTTGGATGTAATATTGCTTCGTGGATCGCAAACTGGTTGAACCTAAACAACAAACCTAGAGTAGAACCTCTTGATAACGGACACCTATGGGATCAAAAACTTTGTCCGCTAACGGGGAGTGTCCGTTAATGGGGAGGTACGATGCACAGTAGAACTTCCTTTATACGACTTCCACATTTATACGACGTTTCGCTTCAGTCGCAATCAGTTCGTATGAATGTTTATGTTAAAATGAATATGTAACTGTGTGTGCGTGTGTGTAAAAGTGAACACCCCTGCGGTGGTTATGCATAATCACCATTTGTCCCAATAAAGAAAGCTTGATTTTTAATCTCACTATATTTATCAATTTCACCTGCATTATGCATAATTGACAAATAAAAATTGAAAGGGTGATAAATATGAAAAAAATTATGACCTTTCTTCTCTTCGTTAAACCAATTAATTATTTTCACCCGTACATGATACGTGCACTACACGTATTTTGCAATAAAGATTGAATTATTAAAGATTGAAGAAGGTAAAAACACTCATAACAACATTATCAGTCTTATAATGTTGGCTTTCTCCAAACATACCAACATGTGCAAACAAAACTAACATTACCATTCAGAATCACCATCCTGGAACATAGTTATGTTCCGTTGATCGAGTAATTGATTGCTGCATTATCATATTCACCGATACGAGCTTGGGATTATACATATTAATGTGATAAATTCTCGATTAATGGACCAAAATTACTAAATTAGAGTTTGTTTGATTTTACTGTCCGCAATCTAGAGTATCCACTAACGGGGAGTGAAATACATTAAAGACCTATTCCACTGGACCGGGGATCAGAAAACCGTCCGCTAACGGGAGGTGACCGTTAATGGGAATTGTCCGTTAGGGGAGGTTCCACTGTATTAAAAAAATGGGTTCATCGATAAGGAAAAGTGCATAATGAGCGTACGACATCAGTTCGTTCAACGTTGCCAAGGTAAGTTTTTCAATGGTACATATTTTTTACTCGCTAATTACGACATTTTCTGTGGTATGGGTAGTCATCAACAGGGCCACTACTACACTGCTCAAAACAATTAGGGGAGCACATGGTTATAACAAAATTACGCAAAGATGTATACCGATAAGTAACATAAAATGAATCATCCATAATTTAAAGCCTAGCAGGAAACGGAAGAAGAAAACTTCATATGCAAATCAAAGTTCATGACGTCAAAAACCAGAAAAAGGAGATAAAGGCAGAAATCGGGATGTTGCAGAAACGTCTGTTTTACTGCCGTAACTGTGAAATTCGATTGCGCAGTATTTTTTTTTTGAGAGAGGGTGACTTGAGGATGTCTCAACAACGTGATTTACCGGAATCCATGGCATGGCGTGTTATAGGCAGACTGGAATCTGGGCAAACACAACGTAGTGTCGCGGACGCTGTTGGAGTCGCCAGAAGTGTTGTTGCAAGGCTGTGGAATCGATTCCAAGAAACATGAAATGTTAGACGTCGACCAGGGCAAGGTCGGCCACGCGTCACTACAGCAACTGATGACCGGTATATACGGTTAACAGCCCGTCGAAACAGAACAGAGAATGCTACGCAGCTGCAAAGACGGTTGCTCTTGGAAACAGGACGAAGGGTGTCCAGCCAAACAGTACGTAATCGGCTTCATGAAGGAGGGCTCTATGCACGTAGGCCAATGGTCTGCATTCCGTTGACCCCACGCCACCGTGCGGCCCGAAGAAGATGGACTGCTGAACATCGAGATTGGGAGCAACATGATTGAAGCCATGTGCTGTTTACAGACGAGTCCCGATTCAGTCTGGAGTGTGACACCCGACGTGTTCTGGTATGGAGGGACAGGGGCACTCGAAATAACCCCGCATTCGTTCGTGAAAGGTCACAATACAGACGAGTTGTTGGATGGTATTGGGTGGAATCAGCATAGGCGGACGTACGGACATGCATATCATTCGGAATGACACTTTGACGGCCCGAAGGTATGCAGACGAGATACTGCGACCTCATGTCATCCCTTACGCTGGAGCCATTGGAGATTCCTTTGTTTTCCAGGATGATAATGCCCGACCGCATAGAGCTCGTCTGGTGGAGAACATGATTGAAGCTGAAACAATACAGCGTATGGAATGGCCAGCGTGCTCTCCTGACCTGAATCCAATCGAACATGTTTGGGACATGCTCGGACGACGCATTGCCGCCTGTTACTGTCCGAGACTTGCAGATTGCACTTCTTGAGGAGTGGAACAGTATTCCCCAAAGTCTGATCGATAACCTCATCGCATCCATGGCAAACAGGTGTGCAGCAGTCTTAGCTGTTCGAGGAGACCACACGCCCTATTAAAACTCATGCATCATGTCTAAACAGTACTTTTTTTTATCGTTTACATGTAACCAAATTGTTGCCCTAAATCATCTTTTCATGTTTTTTTCCATATTTTCAAAGAATTAAAGCTTAATTTCAAATCTTTTTACGTCTTTTTTCTGTATTGCGCATTGATACGCGTATACTATCCATTGTATGCCAATACGTGGCTGTCTCGCACGGTTTTCTTCACTTTTTTGCTTGCTCCCCTAATTGTTTTGAGAAGTGTAGATGGTGAGTCTGGGTAAGCACGCAGTTTGGCGTGTCCTTGTAATGTGGAAGGAAAAGTGAAAGCATAATAATTTGATCATATTCTGGTACAGAGCTCAGAGCAGCAGAACAACCTGATTTCGCTTAGTGGCTTCCTGGTCATTATGATCGCTTGACTGAGGCTTTTGAAAAGGCAAAATCATCGACATTGTTTATTTTGATTTCCAGAAGACATTTTATCGTGTCAAACATGGTAAACCTTTGAAGCATTTACATGAGATTGGGATTGAGGGCAACTTGTTCAATTGGATAGAATAGTGATTTCGAGTTTGATCACAGCGGGTTATCGTGAACGGGAAATTTTCTGATTAGACAGGTGTTAAAAGAGGAGTTCCTCAATGGAGTGTTCTTGGACCTATGCTTTTTTGTACAAAAAGCATGATTTTATCGATAAGCTCGATCAGGATATCTATGAGATAGTATGCGAATTCGTAGATAACGCGAAGCTTATGGGAATAGGGTCGAATCCGGGTAAGTGAGAGAGGCGCCATACAAACTTAAATATAATTCCAGCATGGGCTAACGATTGGAGCGTTGACACGTGCATGGTCGCTCATTTTGTTTCGAACGACCCTCGTTTCACTTACGAGTTAAATGGTGGTGTCATTCCAGATGCAACTGAGATCACCGATTGGGGAATTTTCATTGACGAGTGGCTTATGTTTTCTGAACATTGTTCAGCAGTGGTTAAAAAAGGATACCAAATGCTGGGTTTAATACTCAAAAAGGTCTTTTTGCGTTCTCCCAAAGTGATTCTTCCACTTTCCCGGGGCTTAGATCGTCATGGATTGAAGTATGCCGTTAGATTTTGGAGACCGTACTTACAGAGTGATATTGACTCGGTCGAGAGGGGTGCAGGGAAGAGCCACACGTGATTTTAATTTCACATAAGTCTTAATCTATGAGGAAAGACTAGATTTTTTTGCAAATGTTGGAAGAGCGCTGATGTCAGGGGAGATATGATCGAAGTGTTTAAAATTTTCAACGAGACACATAAAATACACCATTACATCGTCAATCAACTGCTTATAACAGGAAGACATCACTATCGATTGTGAAAATTCACTATCGATTGTGAGGTTATGGTGTCGCCGGAAATTTTTCTCTAACAGGGTTGTTGATAAATGGAATAGTTCATCTCCGGGGGTCATGAATTCTAACACGATTGACACGTTTGAAAAGAAATAAACAACATACGATAAATATATTGGACTAAATCGAGAAGTTATTCATACTTAGATTAGACAACCATAATTTTGTTTATGGGCAGTATGCATATTTATATTTTATCGTAATAATTTATTTTTATTGCTCTTATTGGGTTGCTGTATTTTTGATATAGCGTAGATATATATTGGACAACCATATTTTGTGTGGGCATCTTTTTCCAGCCTCCTCGTTGGACATTTTGACTGTTGTGGCATTTGTATTTGTATTAATAAATCTTCACCCTCGATTTGCTCTATATAATTTCAGTCGTAAATGTTTGTTTTGTCAAGTTTTACATTCGGAAATATTCCAGAAGTTTTTACAGATTTACCAATTTTTATACTTGAAATTGAATGCGTCTAAAATAGGTTACTTCACTCATGGAATGACGCGAGATACAGGAGTTCGTAATAAACGTGTGAATTTATGTAATGGTGCTTTTCTGAAACACTATTCTGACCATGGTTCAATATAACGTTAATCTCGTTATAGCGCCAAAATTCTTTGAGACGAACAGTGGCGTTAAATTTGGGTTCGGCTATATATGTGTTGATTCTTTCAAAATTAACCTGTTTGAAGTGCGCTAGAACATCGTAAAGGCGCGTATACATTAGCGCTCCTATCTTGCAACTTACGACCTTCCTGCAGCGATTCTAATCCGTTCGTGGGTACAGAAACTTCCTTTGTATTCCTTTCTTTCCTTTGTGTTCGTTGAAAAAAGCGATTCCAGGTGGGTCCAGTTCAAACAGCTCAAGAATCGTTCACAACACAGAACAAATTACTGAACAACCAATTGCGAATGCTTTCATTATCGTACATCGTAAAGGCGCGTATACACTAGCGCGCGGATCATGCAATGATCATGCACTTCTGACAATGTTTTTGGTGGCAATTGGCAATGTCCCGTATTTTACGGATTATTATTCAAGATCCTAGTTCACCAAATTCTATTTTTCTCAATGAAAAATATGGTCAGCAGATCGTTTAATGTTTTATCTGTGAAATTCATTTTCAATTTACTGAGATTTGTAACAACCCTTTATTTTCATGCCCTTCAGCAATTTTAGCAGTATTTAACGAATTGCGCTTAAATCAAAAAAATTTCAATTTTTGAGCTAATACTCAAATGTGCACGGGACCATGGGCAGATCTAGAGTTCACTGTTGGTAGGGGTGTTTTACTAATTCCTCTGAATAGAGTGCCAGTACGTCCCTCAATTTGCCCCTTATTTTTCGGGGCTGTCACATTTTTCTGCTTTTCCCTCTGTACCGACTTTTTTGAAAAAATGCTCGGTTTTATTTTCCCGTTTTCTATCTATTCGAAGTTTTCTTGAATTTGTTGTTTAATCAAAAACGCTGATGCATGCAATTTTCAACGGATTGATTGAATGCAATGCATTAATACATAGAAACGTTCTAAAAATTCCATGACCTATCGCATGTTGTTTGGGGGGTTTAAATCCTACAAATTTTTTCTGAATCAGTTTTGAACTATTGAATTGTCAAAAAATGTTTTCACTCTAATGGCGGTGTCAATGTTCTTTTCACTACGATAGAAGTCGTTTCTACACAGAGAGAGCGGCGTTTCTGAACCTATTTTACTGGTGGTGTGCAGGCAGATTTGGTAACTTTAACGGACCAAAAAATTACTTAATTGTTGTAATCGATATCAGTACGGTAATACCCTTATGATTTGAAATAGGAAATTAGATGTTCGTTCGACGGGTAAACATATCTTAACGAGAAAAATACGAAACATAATTGTAGCCAAAAACTGCAGTTTACGACGAATTTGCTAATTATTGCTGAAATTGAAGGACGAAAAAGTAAAGAGCTGCTAACAAATCGTTGTAAAAAAAATCATTTCAATAGATATGTTTTCAATAGAATTTATTTCATCAAGACTTGGGTGATCACATTTCATTCAGAAAAATACGGAAAATTGTCGCTTAAATATGGTAGAATACGGAATATTGTCAATTTTCACCAAAAACGCAGTTATAAGACGGCAAAATCATCAGTTATTGATCATATGTAGAGCCCGGATGCACTAAAAAAAGTGGTAAAATATGCTCTAAAAATATGCAAATATACACTTACAAATTCAAAAATAAGCACTTAAAATACAGTGCACTTAAATACAGTGAACTTAAAATGCCAAAATATGCACTAAAAATCCCAAAATATGCACTAAAAATCCCAAAATATGCACTAAAAATCCCAAAATATGCATTAAACACCCCAGAATATGCAATAGAAATCTTGAAAAATCCGAAATATGTGCAAAAAAGGAGAAAATATGCATTAAAAAATCACCATGCAAAAAAACCAGATGTGTTTTTAAAATGAATTTTTTCAATTTATTCGTACATATGTATTGATTTTACAAAAAAAAATCCCCTGATATATATATATACAAAAAAAAATTAATTTAAGGAAAAGGAAAAAAAATTGAATTTTATGACAGTGAAATAGAACCTATGCAGAACCCCATGCATGGTTCGAAAATTGTAGGCGTCTCTGAAGGGTGGCTATGCCTAATTGCATTAAAAATGTCATCCTTTGTTCCCCGACGCCTACCTTCTCAAAAACATGTTAGACGAAAAAAAGACAATGAAAAAACGTTGAAAATACAAAAAATATATACAGAGCTTCAGATTATAAGCTTAAAGAAACATGAGGAAAATATAAACAAAGTTACAAGAATATTTTACAAGGATTATGTCAAAAACAGTTTAAGCCACTGGCATTCAAACATCGACACCAAAATATTCAGAAACACACTCATTTCACAAATTTGTAGATTCGGACACATTTGTAATAATTAACAGGAATTCAATGCAGCACTCTTCAATGTTTTCGGAACTGCATCAGGCAACAGTATTCCAACCGCCTTCTTCAACGCCATTTCCAGAAAAATCGTCGGAACAACAGTCTCCCCATTATTGAGGTATGTCCGGTAATTTCTTGACTACTTTTCTGATTTCTTAATTTTTTTTTTGACTCTTAAATTTAATATTTTTGACATTTTTCATAATTCTTGTAAAATATTCCGATAACTTTGTATATATATTTCCTCAAGCTTCTTTGAGCTTATAATTTGAAGTTCTGTATATATTTTTTCTAATATTGTATTTTTAACATGCAGTAAGACAACCATAATATTCTTTATGGGCATTGTATAATATTTTACCATGTGTATATATTGTTCATAATTTTTGTGATTGTGTTTTTAATAGGGTTGCTGTATTTTAGAAATATATGACATCCATATTTGTTATGGGCATCTTTTTCTCAGCCGCCTCGTTGGGCATTTTGCCTGTTGTGGCGTTGTATTTGTATTTGTATTAACATTTTTTCATTGTCTTTCTTTGGCTAACATATTTTTCAGAAGGCAGCCGTCGGGGAATAAGGGTTGGCATTTTTAATGGAATTAGGCATAGTCACCCTTCAGAAACGTCTACACTTTCCGAACCATGCATGGGGTTCCCCCTGATGAAGACCCACTGCACAGGTTCTATTTCACTCTCATAAAATTATTTTTTTTTTTATTTTTCTTAAAATAATTCTTTTTTGTGTATATATATTTTTGAAAGAACAAGTGAGTAGCGCTAACGCGCTTTTTTCATTCAAAAAATATACTTTTTCCCTACCTCTTCATTTTTATTTTCACTTCTCTTGTATTTTTGTCCTAATATGTATATTTATACCGCATGTGCAAATAACTTCTACACATTTTTTATTCAGCCATTTTTTAATTTTCAGTTCGTTGTAGCTGCTCAATAACGAAAATACCAGTAACAAAAGAATTTCGACGTGTTAAAACAAAGTGTAAAAACAATTTAACACTTTGACATATCTCTAGCCTTACAATAAAACAGTTAATATTCGTAAAACACTTCATAAATATGTATTAATTCATTAAGTTTCACCTGCGGGGAAAAATCGATGTTATGGACAATATTTATTTGAAAAATTATTTTAAAAAAATTGAGTGAGCTGAAATAAACCTTCAAAAATATGCACTTATACTGAAAATTATTTGATTTTATGCATTTATATGCATT
Organism: Pholcus phalangioides; assembly: GCF_987345545.1. Classification (NCBI taxonomy): domain Eukaryota; kingdom Metazoa; phylum Arthropoda; class Arachnida; order Araneae; family Pholcidae; genus Pholcus; species Pholcus phalangioides. The sequence goes on from NW_028301598.1 coordinate 426,924, forward strand.
AATGCTAAAAAAAATTCAAATGCATATGTGCATTTGCATATAATCCGGGCTCTAATCATAAGGTATCACTTACGCTTGAGGGGGGTAATGAAGAAGTTACTGAAAACAATCGCAAAGTAGTCCACGGGGGAAAAACTTGGAACACAACATATAATCTGTGGTGTTTGGTCAGAACATGATAACTCTAAGGGGTGTAATGTGATAGGCCTCCTCGTGGTGCACCCTGGGTAATGCTAAATCTATCACACGTCATTGTCATCGCTTATTTGTGCTCATATCCTTCACTTTCAATAGCCAAGATTACATGTTTTTTCTACACAACTTACAGTACTTGTCTTGCGTCTTGTTTTGTCCTGTATATGTTTATGTCTTGTGTCCAACCCCTCATTGTGGACCCCGCTTAGGCGGGGAGGGGTCCTCCCAGACGGGGCGTTGCTTCTAGCGTATGCTCTGTCTGGGACGCTGTCTACCTGCGTGTTTGCCGTGCGTGGAGACCCGTAAGGCTGGAGATGGGGATCCTGGTTAGCCTGATGCGCTAGCTTTGGCCTCGGATTCAGCCGAAACGGGAGGCTTGGATTAGCCCCGTCCAGGTCAATCGGCTGTGGTCGCCTCGGTGGCTGAAGGGGTTACACTACTGGGCAGGTAGAGGGGCCGGGCCTGCCGGACGTCGTTGAGGTTTGTTGGTGCTGCTTCACGACGATCTTGGATCTTGAACGCGTCTGCTCGCCTGCTTTGGTGGTGTATAGCTCCCACCTAACCTGACGTTGCTACTAACTTTCACCGGTTACGTGTGCTCGTCCCCTCGTAGGGCTCCATGGTGGGCATGGTGGGTGGGAGTGGAACAATACCCATTCAAATATGGGAAAAAATCAAAATGCACCAAAACGTCAAAGAACTGCTTCAAACCAAACACATGTCACTGTAACTGCTTCAATTTCATCAACTGTCTCATTTTTCTTTCTGCACTCTTCAGATAACGAAAAACCGCTGGCCAAAGCATCACCATTTGTAATAGATAAAGCTCTCTATGGCACAGTTGGTACCTTAAAATCGGTGAAGGCCCTTCGTTCAGGAGACCTTCTCATCGAAACTAACACACCTAAACAATCCGAACTCGTTCAAAAGCTCACATCTCTCGGAGACATTCCAATAACAGTCAAAATCCATCCCACGTTGAATTATTCACGTGGTGTCATTTCAGATAATAACTTAATTAACATGGATGAAGAAGAACTAACACAAGAGCTGGCGTCTCAAGGCGTAACATATGCCAAACATATCATGAGCCGCAAAGATGGCAATCCAGCTCCCACACGAAACATAATTCTCACATTCTCATCACCAACATTGCCGAAAGATATCAAAATAGGTTATTATAACCTCAAAATCCGGCCATACATTCCTAACCCTGTTCGATGCTTTAACTGCCAAAAATACGGCCACTCACGAACGGCGTGCCGCAGCCAACCCACCTGCGCAAAATGCGGTGAGAAGGACCACATTTCGGACAACTGCACTAATTCACCATTCAAGTGCGTCAATTGCGGTGGCGACCACCCCGCATTTGACAGGAAGTGTCCGAAATGGAATGAAGAAAAAGAGATCCAGAAGATCAAGGTCCTCAATAACATCTCATATATCGAAGCACGCCGTCGTATAACCTCTAACCAAACTCCAATAGGTAATAGATCATATTCTAATATGGTAACAAATCCATCATCAGCTAATATGACTAACAGTGTCACTAAAGCATCCGTAACAACTCAGACTGAACCAATAGCTGATACATCAACTCAAACATCATCGTCTAACCAACCGTGCAATAGTTGTGGCTGCTGTTGCTCCGCTGGTTTCCGGAGGGAGTCCACTACCTCCGAAGAAGAAGCGGAAAAAGCAACGGCTAACACATTCAAAATAACTACAGATACTAAACCAAAAATCAACTCTGCAAACAAATCGAAAAAGAAACCATTCAAGACCGGATATTCACGAAAAGCTGTACAGAGAGCGCTCAAATGTCCATCCATGAAGAATGTGTCATTAATTGATGACACATCAATTGGTGACATGGACCTTGACAATAGATCAGATTCCGGTACTACTCGCCGTAAACTAGACCGGAATAAATTTAAAGATCTTGAACCGTCTACTTCTACTTAATTTATGGCCAACATAATTCAATGGAACATTCGTGGTCTTAGACCCAATTACGAAGATCTCAAGGATTTGATCAATCACTATCATCCTGTTTGCGTGGCACTCCAGGAAACTTTCACGAAGCCCTCGGAGACATGGAACATCAGGCGACATTCCCTGTTCCGTATCAATTACGATGACGGGAGTAGAGCTTGCCGCGGTGTTGCTCTGCTGGTTCCACATCACGTGTCGTCGCGCGTTCTAACGCTGCGCACGAACCTGCAAGCCATCGCGGTGGAAATTTCTACTGGCCTAAGAATTACCATCTGTTCTATTTATTTGCCACCAAATGACACCATCTTACAGAGAGATCTAGAAGATCTGATTGATCAATTACCTCCACCATTTTTTCTTCTTGGAGACTTCAATGCACATAACATAATATGGGGTTCTAACAGCAACACCCCTCGTGGGGAAATGGTTGAACGACTGTTAGATGACATGGACCTTGCCATCATGAATGATGGCAGTTTCACTCATTTCCATGCCCCAAACAATAGTTTCACTGCAATAGATTTATCGTTATGCTCACCTTCACTCTTGCCCAACTGGTCGTGGTCGGTTGATCCGGACCTCCACGGGAGCAATCATTTTCCTCTAGTGGTTAAGTGCCTTGATCGAAGCCATAGCATACCTGAGGGTCCTCCTCGGTGGAAGCTTGTGGCCGCCCGATGGGCAGACTTCACGGTCAAGGCAGAAATCACGGAGGATATGGTTTCGCAACCCGACGTCGACCACTGTGTCGACCTTGTCACCAGTTGTGTCATCTCTGCAGCAAATGAATCAATACCCAAAGTCTCCTCGAAACTTCCTAAATTTCCTAAACCTTGGTGGAACCACGAATGTAATCTGACTATTAAAGCACAAAAGAAAGCATGGAGTAGGTTCCGGCGGTATCCTACCCATGACAACAAGTTGGCATTTTTAAAAGCAAAGGCGATGGCGAGAAGAACCAGGCGCCAGGCTCAACGCGAGTCCTGGCAAAAGTTTACGACGGGAATCAATTCATCAACTTCATCCAAAATCATTTGGGACCGGATCCGAAAAATCAATGGTCATTATCAGTCTCATCCACTTACCATTTTAAACACCAATGGCACTATCATCAGCGATGTGAGGGATATTGCGGATACCATCGCCGCTCATTTCGCCGCTGTTTCCAGTGATGCGAATTATCCCCCATCGTTTCATCCCATTAAATCATCAGCCGAACGTACATCGTACACCTTCCGGCCTTTTACACCGGAGGGGTACAATTCATTGTTCACCCTTCATGAACTGACGACGGCCTTGCAGCGAAGTCCTGACTCAGCTGTAGGGCCCGATGCTATTCATTATTCCATGATTCGGCATCTATCACCAGAATCACTGTCACATTTACTCATATTATTCAATCGGATCTGGGTCAGCATTCATTTCCTGACACCTGGCGAGCAGCCATTGTTCTTGCATTCCCGAAGCCTGGCAAAAATCCTCAGCAACCTAACAGTTACAGACCTATTGCTTTGACCAGTTGTCTATGTAAGCTCATGGAACGCATGGTCAACTATCGCCTTATGCACTACCTTGAGGTTAACAATATTTTATCGAAACATCAAAGCGGCTTTAGACGGTTCAGGTCCACAACATGCAATCTATTACGCCTTGAGACATCAATAAGACAAGCATTTGTGAAGAGGGAGCATATGCTAGCCATATTTTTCGACATAGAAAAGGCCTACGACCGTACTTGGAGGCACGGAATTCTTTCCGACCTCTATAATAGCGGCTTGCGGGGCAACTTGCCCATTTTCATTAAGAACTTTCTCGCTCGCCGCATCTTCCAGGTACGGATCGGAAGCACATTATCAGCTCCCCAAATTCAAGAACAAGGTGTACCTCAAGGTAGCATTTTAAGTGTAACACTTTTTATTTTAAGACTCAACGGGGTGTTGAACCAACTCCCGTTGTCTGTCACTGGCGCACTTTACGTGGATGATCTCTTGATATCATATCAATCAGTGAATATGAGGACAGCCGAGAGACAATTGCAAACCGCACTCAACAAGATCAGCAAGTGGGCACATAATAACGGCTTCTCATTCTCCGCTGACAAAACTGTCGCTATGCACTTTTGTCGGCGTCGAGACCTACATGATGACCCACAATTGTTTCTAAACAATAGTCAAATACCAATAGTAGAAAATACAAAATTCCTCGGCATCACATTCGATAAAAAGCTTACTTTCAAACCTCATATTGCACAATTGAGAGCTCGTTGCATGAAGACGATGAACCTCTTGAAGGTCATCTCGTCTACATCATGGGGAGCAGACCGTAAGTCACTCATTCACTTGTATAAAGCTCTAATAAGATCAAAGCTTGACTACGGCTCCATTGTATACGGGTCAGCACCTCGGAGTTATCTGAGTGTGCTCGACCCAATTCATCATCTCGCCCTGCGGATTTGTTCTGGAGCATTCCGGACGTCTCCAATGGAGAGCCTGTATGTCGAATGCAACGAGCCATCACTGACATCAAGACGCCAACAACTTTCTTTGAAATATTATATCAAAATGAAGTCTTTACCAGGTCATCCACTTCATCGTGTCATTTTTAATCCCTCATTTCATAGACTATTTGCTGCTCGCCCTTCATGTGTTCCATCTTACGGTCTTCGTATGAGGGCACTTGTGGAAGAACTACAAATAGACATCAGTCGTGTGGCCCCAGTTGCTTGGCAACTGGCACCATGGGAGCAGTCTCTGCCAGATGTCTCTCTTTCATTATCATTATACCCTAGAGCCACCACAGCAGATGTCATATATCGACAGATATTCTTTAGGCACAGGGGTAGGTACAATAGGTACTTCCCCATATATACCGACGGCTCCAAGAGCCCTGGGCATGTCGGTTGTGCCTACATCTGCTGTGAGGAGACATCTTTCAAACTTCCAGACACATTCTCTATTTATTCGGCAGAACTGTACGCAATCCTTCAGGCTCTACGTCATATACGACGCAAACGCCACCGACGATGCATCATTTATAGTGACTCTCTCAGCGCGTTACAAGCACTGTGTTCCTGTACGTTTCACACTCATCCATTCATTCATGCCATTTTTCATGAACTGCATTACCTCATTCATCATGGTACCACAGTAAAATTATACTGGGTACCAGGTCATGTAGGAATACCGGGCAACGAAAAAGCAGACACCGCAGCTCGAACAACAACTAACATTGACAATAACCTTTTGGTACCTGCCAGTGACCACTTCTCAATCCTCCGGGAAGTGATGCATCACCGCTGGCAGGATCATTGGAACCATCAGATAAATAATAAACTTCATGCCATCAAGCCTGCACTTGGCCTTTGGCGTTCGAGCTGCAGAACTAACAGAAAGGAGGAAGTTCTGCTTGCCCGGTTGCGCGTAGGACACAGTCGCCTAACACAATCATATTTGTTATTACGAGAGAGTCAACCAGAGTGCCCTCATTGTCAAAGTCCATTGACCATTGCTCATGCTTTTACTTGTTCACATCATCGTCATCATTTTACGACCACTTTTGGTCATAGTCATCTTTCACTTCATGATATTTTAAATGACAATAGCGATGCATCTCGCATTTTTAAATTCATCAAAGCCATTGGTTTTTATGACAAATTATAGTTTTTAAAATTTATGTCATTGTTTTACGTTTCATGTTCCGTTTTATATGTTATAGTTTTTTGACATGACAGAAGGACATTTTTCTCATTTTTGTCTTGCTTTGGCGCAGTTTGACCAAATTGGTCCTTGCGCCAAAAAAATTCAAAATCCAATCCGATAACTCTAAAATCACATTTTTGAGATATAAGCATTTTTATTTTCATTTAAAAATAAAAAATAAAGCATGCACACGAATACAAATGAAATTAGGCATGTTGTTTAGCCGCACGCACGTATTTGTGCATTTATCTCACTTATAAGTAGTTATAATTAGCAAGAGACTTAGACTTACTTTTAGATCAAAAAGCCATTTTTTGGAGATACCATGTTCTGATCAAACACCACAGAATATGATTATTCATATTCATGCGTAATTATCATAATAAAATTTATAAGTGCTGAAAATTATCTTCATTCATAATTTCAGTAAAGATAATTGAAATATGTCTCTTAATGGACAATGACTTAAAATATAGGAATATCACTCCCTGTATACACTCCGACATTCCTGTATAATACTATGTATTTTATTCCTGAATTTAAATGTCTTGTAAACGGTCGAGAAACGCTACTATTTCCGGGGTATTTCCAAAAGAGGTATTCCCAGGAGCTCTATCTATGAGTACTTGTTGCGCCAATTACTCCCCTTTCTCAGTGTGAAACTATCTATCCTACTATATGTGTTTTATCTTGATATTGACAGCAATCCCCTATCGCCATTGGAAGGAGAGGGGAAAGAAGAGATCGGATTAAACCAACACCACCTATACAACAAGGTCTCCGCACGAAGCTCGTGACCTCATTGAAGAAGGCCATTCCACGTATTGCCATTGGATATAGCAGGCCGACGCATGGGATATCTTTACCTTTTTTGCAGTATATCCAATGGCAATAAGAGAAATGGCCTTCTTTACTGCCGTCACAAGCTTCGTGCAGAAACCTTGTTCTATAGGTAGTGTTGATGAAACACGACTATTTTAACCTAAGGATGAAACGGTGCCTAGCGTTTTGAATGTTGGGGGGGGGGGGTCATGTCCATTTCCGGTCACCCTGTGCAAGCGAAATTTGATAAGGATTAAAATATGCACTTGGCAAGTTCCATGGATTATCAGAATCTCTAACTCGAATTTCTTGGCATGCCGGAAAAATACGAGTATTCCCGGCGCGCTGGTATATCTCGCTGATTCCTAACGGGGGGGAATACGGTACATATTTTAGATGCAACATTCTCTAAGATATATCTCGGCTTTGAAGTGTTTATCTACAATGGTTGAAGGGTGTGGCCCGACATTAGCGCAAACGTGAATTGAATTCGACGCGTAAAAATTCTGTAAGAAATGTATCATTCTGACTGAAAACCGTTTTGCACACTAATAATTTTAAAAATTAAGGCTTTCAACTCGAAGTTGCATTTTCATTCGCCTTTCTTGCGTGACCAGTGATTTCAAGTCGGAACCCTCAACACTTCCTATATTTGCTATTCTCTCAAAATTCATATTACCAATACTAAATGTTTTTTTTTCTTAAATTTCACTTAGTCTTCATATTTACTTTTCTTATAATTTTGTTCAAGAATGATGAGAAATATCTGACATGGTGAGCATTTAAAATCATTTATCTTTCAAATACGCAATAAAATAATTTAAATGATAAAGAAATCGATGATTCAGATTATTCCATTTGTGTACAGTCTCTAAAATGGAGATTTTCAAGCCGATAGAAACCTACCAAAGGACATAGTAATCTTTCATCTTTGATATCTCAACGAGTGGATCATTTGAACGTGCGAGACTTTTTGCAAATACCACCAACCCTCCGTTTACGAACTTAATTTTCTGACGTCCAGTCGTAACCCGGAACTGTTTTTCTTATAAGAATCAATGTAAAATGAATTAGTCCCACCCTGGCATCCCGAAGTTTTCTAGTGTTAATTTTTTCAGCAGCTCCTGTGTATGACGTGAAACCAAGGGAAATCATTAAAACAATAACTTACTGCAAAAATAACCGCAGTATGAAAGAGATTAAATGAAAACGATGCCAGGGCCATGTCTGATTTCATTAATATCATCTATAATACCAGCGCCAAAGCCCTCGAATTCTCTGTCCGCTACACAATATGGCCACGATACAGATACCGCTACTCCTCCAAGCCAAAATTCATAGTTCTGTAAAATATTTGCTGCTAAGCTTCTTCGATGATAGCAAATGCAATATGAAAATTATGTCTTGAGAAGTCATTCAGAGAATTATTTTTATGACAAAAGATATTGTGAAACATTTCTGAAAAGAATCCTCTGATTTTCTCTGATGTAGAGCTTTTTTGAATTTTTTGAAGTTTGAAATGACCTGCCGATCCATGGATCACAGAGTGGATAATAGGAATCGTATTTCCGTATTTGGGGGAACGTGAACACATTTAATATGAAAAAAATTGTCACACACGTGACCACAGACTTTTGAAATATCCTCAAGGTTCAGTTTTTTTCGTGCATTCGTATACCGAGCAGCTCGTAAAGCGAGGGTTGACTGCAGTTTTTTTGGAGCATTTTCTACATTCCACTAATTAGGAGCGGCCACAGCTCTTACTATAATGATTATCTTGAAACTGATTCACGCAACAGATCACCGCTCAAGCGTGAGCAACGAACCGTCATGAAAGTATAAAATAAAAATAGCATCAGTACCCCCCTTCCCCCCTCGTTCGTGGTTGGGGATGACCCCCGGCCCCCAAACCCCCTTCGACTAGTAGCCCTATAGTACACTGCAATATTATGTGTTAATAAATTATAGTAAAAAATTATGAGGCTTTTCGAATAGACGTCAATCATAATCAGCATCACTCTGAGGGACAAACACTGGATGATCCCCCATAGAGATCACTGTTAAAATTGCCGATTTTAGCATAGAAATGCAGACATTTAGTGGGGTTTTCCGCCACATCAATAGTTTTAGAATTGAATTTTTGATTTTCGAAACATTGCGTTCACTTAGAGATACGAAGCCCAGGGAAAAATAATGAGCCAGACCCACTTTTGAGTTGGATATTCGTGCAATAACATTGATTTCAACTTTGAAATCATTGCACGAAAATGAGAATTAATGTCTTCGTATTTGTCTTACATTATCGAATTGCATCAATCCATATAGTTCATGATGTTTTGAAATTAATTATGGGCCCATATAAATTACATTGAAGAAATTACGCAGCTTTAATCAAGCATGTTTTGAAACAGAAACAAGCAGATCGATAACTTAAACTTAGAAAAAAAATTTGAAAAATCCAGCTCCCATTAAAAAGAAAGAAAATCAATCATAATTTCTGTTTCTTTAATGTAGATTTATTTCTTTCATGAGTCACACAGGAAGTCGAAATATTGGTTGGCTTTTGTATGTCCCTCAAGAGAGAGGGAAATATCACGTGATCCAAAAAGCCTAATTTATTAATTATCTAAATATAATCAAAATAAATCATAATTATAAGTATTGTAATGTTAAAATCATTGAGTTTTTGCTCACGATTGTCATGCGAAATTAGAAATGTCGTTATTTTGACGGTCAGTGCCGTCCATAGCGAAGCCGATGCATGATCACGTATTTGGTCAAGGGGTGCCATTACTATTTCAGTCGTTTTCGCCCTAACATAGCATTTCTCGCCAAATTTCATCTATCTCGCCAAGAGAAGCCGCTTTAACCGAGTAGTACCATCGACTAGCCATCATTTTTCTCTTTATAAAAAATAATATATATAATAATAATATAATATTTCATCATAAAATGCGTAGTCCGTAAATCGACGGTTGACTGTACTTTTTTGGAACATGTTCTACATTTCCCTAATTAGAAAATCTATCACGCCGAATTAAAACTTTCTGTAAAGTCTGTAGGTCACTTACTTCCTTGCTGCTTTCAAACCTAGTACAACTTCCAGCTATCGCCATGGGGCAGTTTATACCGAATGAGCTGTACTGGAAGTGCGCATGTGAACCTCACAGTATGAGTACATACACAGTGTTGACGTTCAGTGCTGCCATCGATTTTTCAAACTATGTGTGAGGTGCAATGATATACCTTTAGCACATTTATTCATTTTGAAATTACTTTTCCTAATACAAATACAACGCCACAACAGGCAAAATGCCCAACCAGGGGGCTGAGAAAAAGATGCCCATTACCAATATGGATGTCACACATTTAAAAATACAGCAACCCAATTCAAAATGCAATTAAAAACAATATACATAGGATATAAACGATAAAATACTATACAATGCCCATAAAGAATACTTATGGTTGTCTTACTTATCAATATTGCATATTGGACTAAGTTTTTATGTAGCTAGAGCCAACTCATGCCCAGTTTCGTCCAATTATCCTTTGTAAAATATTTGCGCTTCCAGGCTTTGCCTCCTCCTGCTGCAATGAAGCACGAGCGGCATAGGCTGGCTACACTCTGACTCAGCCTGTCCCAATGTCTCTTGGGGAAATATTTGCTTCCAGAATACACTTCAAGGGTACTGATATGTGGCTGTTCGCGTTCTTCGGCCAATGGGGACTGGAATGGTTGGGGACTAGTATGTCATGGTCCTTCGGTTTATCGGGTTTTTCTCAATATCCCCGCCAACTACAATTTTTAAAATTAACAATACACCAAATAAATTATTGAAGTATTACCTGTATCACCGTCAGCAGTGATAAATTGTTTACCTGTATGAAGAATAAAAAAATAATCTTTAATGTAATAAAAAGCAGTTCAGTGCATAATTTTATATTTTTTGTGCTAATTAATAATGTGACATTTTTGGAACGCATGAGCTCCATCCTTCAGAGAATTTATGATAAAATTAATTATAATTTATATATATATAAATATTACAGTAAAATTTTTCTTAACGGTCACCCCTCAGATGCGATCCAGGCCAAATAAACAGTTCCCAGTGAAAAGCCTATTTAAATATTGCATTTCGAAACCCTGCTTAACGGTCACCCTCAGATACGGTAACGGACACCCTTTTCAACATTCGTACAATTGGACTAAAACTCCAGGACACCAATAGCGACAATTTTCGCTCAAATTATGCTCAATAGATGGTATACCACATATTCCAGTACTTGGGCCACTTTATAGCTACATTTGAATGAGATTTTGGCTTTTTGTTAATGTTCGGCATCTCCGGTGTCAGTTTAAAATCTAAAATAATGTGTTGCTGGTTGTGCTCGTATATTTTGCACAGGATTTCCCGCTGTTTAATATGGTCAGCTCTAGTAAATCACCGCGGTCTATCACTAAGAGAAAGAAATCGATGACATCAAATGCAAATGATTTATGACGGTATGAATTGACGATTATGCTTCCGGAGGTGATAATATGAGAATAGAAGGTCATATCACACCGAGATAGAAGTATACCGCATCGTTTTGATGTTAGCAATAATAGAGTAATTTGAAGAATACCGTAGAGGAGAAGTATAGTGTGAGGAACAGGGGAAAAGCAGTGCCAAAGCAGCACCTGCTACAGATAGAAGGCCTCTGCACTGTCTGCCATAAACGTCATTCAGACTACCTAGCAAGAGTTTTTCACATTTTGAAACAGAGCATCCTATTTCGTTTCTTCTTATTTTGGCGTAGAATCTTCCTGATTTGCTAACAAATACTGCATAGTGATTGGATGTGGGCATATAAATCGCCAATTCTGAGCCCGATCGTTTCTTTTTCTCACAACGACGATACTGGCAAGAGCAATGAATTTTTTTCCCCTGAATATTTTTGAGGGAAAATGAACTACTTATTGACGTCACAAGCAGACTGCGGAGGCCTTCTATCTCTAGGAGGTTCTGCATCAAGGACATAATTTTCTGCTTCTGACTTTATCCCGAAAGAGGCAAGAGGAGACAGAAAAAAAAGAGCATAGAGAGTTGAGACCACAAGCGTAGGAGGCGGAATCGTTAGAAGAAGAACCGGAAACGCAGGGGTCAATGGCCTCGTTAAACCTCAAGGTGAGTTGGACGTCGGAGTCTGAGGAAAGTGGACTGAAAGAGTCAGAGGAGGAAGACGAGAAAGAGAAGAAAAGTTATACATTCTGAGGGGACCTGTTTGAAATTTATCCAGCTTACGCGCTGTTGCACATACTCACAGAGAAGACTGGATATGGACCCAACGCAAAGTACAGGATGACACAGAGGTGCCATGATAAAAGAGACAATTATGGTGGCTAAGGCACATGTTGAGTCAGGAAAGGTGACAAGCGCCCCGGCAGGAGGAAAAGAGGGTGCCCCGTGAAAAGATTCATGTGTTGGATATATCAGTGGCGATACCCCGAATAAACGCCCGGAAGAACCAGGAAGTCAAGGAGTTGGTGAAAAAATTTGAAGTATCTGTTCAGGTGGGTGCGGAGAAGATTCCAACCCAAGTCGACAAGGAAACACAGACGAAAGAGAGAAACATGTTAGAGGAAGGGCTGAATGGAATGGATGTTGCAACACAAACTGCCGAATTAAGTAACCAAACGGGGGAAAGAGAGGTCCCACATGAAATGAGGGGAAGAGATAGGGACAGGTAGGTGAGACTGATAGAAATTAAGGAGTCGGAGAAGCCAGAGGGGCAGACCAAGGGAGAGAGTGGAGTAGGCGGAGAGCAGGTGGACAAAACGAATATTAATGAGGTAGACAGCTGTGATACCCAACCGGAGGAGAGAGAAGACGCTATGCAATGAGCAGTGGCTGAGAATAGGAGCAATGCCCGAATCAAAAGCCCTAGTGGAAGGAAATAGGGAGTCACAACGAATTCGAGGAGCTCAAGTACAGTGTATGCAGAGATGGTAATGGGCAAGGAGATTGCGAATGAGGGAGAGTGGTGGCAGAGTGACAATACGGACAGGATGACCCCCCAAACCACAGAGACAATGGTGGAGGCTAGACAGTCACGAGGAGATGAAGGAGACGAGAATAAGAGATAAAGTTGGAGTTGGAAAGGTGCATGGAACAAGAGAAGCACAGGGCAGAGTGTGTGTGGAAAGAAAAATTAAACGAATGGTATACCAGACAGACAGGAGAGGTTAACAGGAGCTCCCAGAAGAGGAGATGGAGAATGATTGAGAAGGGAAGAAGAGGATATGAGGAGGAGATAGAGGAAGGAGAAATATTGGAAGAGAACCGAGGGGTGCCGTGAGCAAAAACTAGGGTGAAAAGAATGAGATGGTCGGACTCTCACAGAGAGGATACTAGAAGAGAAAGGAGGAAGCCGCAGTCGGAAGGGATGACGGACATCCACAGGAAGTTACTAAACATGGCAATGCAGACACCAGACACACAGAGTGAGGCAGAAGGTCCCCTTTGTATGTCAGAGCGATGAAGGAAGGGGAAAAGATCTACACGATGATGATTTTCCCAAGACACGAAGAGGATAATTGTCAGAGCTGTTGAGGGCAAGTGCAGAGAGGTTAAACCTGAAAGGAAGGATAGTGAGAATCAGGAGTATACACAGGGGCTGTGCGGTGGATTTGAGTAGTGAAGAGGATGCCAAGGAACTCCACAGGAACGTGGCAGAGATGAGTAATTTAAATGAGATGATGACACTTAGGCACCCAATACCAAGGAGGAAACATATCATGGTTAAAGACAGGAGAAGTGAGGAGGATATTCAGGAGCTGATGGATGGCATGGCAAGAGTAATAGAGCAGGAGGCAGAGGAAGTGTCTTATAAATTCCAGTTACGGGCAAAGGAGGAAGCATTGTAGTGGAAGTGAGAGTGAACAGAGCCCTGGCTGCGATACTGAGGAAAGGTGAGATGTGGATTAGAAAAAAAGTGAGCGTGAAGTTTTTGACACCGTCTCCCAGATGTTTGCGGTGCCAGGGAATGGCGCATTATGCAAGAAATTGCACCAGTGTTGATCCAAGATGTGCCAGACACAGCGCATCGGCGATGTCATGCCTGGTGTACAAAGGAGCAACCGGGAGGCCACAGAGAGGGTCAAAAAAGTCGGAAACGATCCAGAGGAAGGAGGTGGAGAGCAAGGTCCGAACAGAGCATAAGAATGGAGGAATGCTCCGATGGACGAGAGGAGGGGGGAAACTTCTGAAATATGAGGGCATCAATGAAATGGAAATGGAGACCAGAAAGTGTCATTGGAATCGAAAACGAGGAATCCAGAGAAGCAGGGAAGAGCCGCAGCTCTGAGACCGGAAAGAGAAGTAGAAAAAAGTGTTACATGGACAAGAAAAAGGAAGGCGCCCAAGGAGGAGCGGCACCCGCATTAACGATGCAGTTCCCAGGAAGAGAAAACGGAGCGGGAGTAACTCAGGAGAGTTTCAGAGCTGACAAAGTGACAGGTGGAACAGAAACCAGACACCAGGAGTTCGGGGAAAGGGGAAGCCAGGTCAGAACAGTGATATGGAGAGGCAGGAGGTAGAACAACGACGAGTTGAGAAGAGAGACAACAGGCGCTGTTGAACTTTACTCGATTTTATTCTTTTTCAAGGAGAGGAACAACTGCCACCAGAGGAACCCGAAAAACAAAGGATCAGGTAACTACAGTTCAGTGCTGACAGAGCAATAGAAGAAATGCTACAAATGACCCCCAATGCGGCAGCAATGGGAGTCCATGTTATATTGGTGCACAAACCATGGAAGTAATAAGGATCGGTCAGAGGAGTCCCGGAGGACTGGAAAGTATGATCCTCAAAGAACCTGAAAACGGTGGTTATCATAGCCAAAGAAAAAGGAAGGCGCCCAAGGAGGAGCGGCACCCGCATTAACGATGCAGATCCCAGGAAGAGAAAACGGAGCGGGAGTAACTCAGGAGAGTTTCAGAGCTGACAAAGTGACAGGTGGAACAGAAACCAGACACCAGGAGTTCGGGGAAAGGGGAAGCCAGGTCAGAACAGTGATATGGAGAGGCAGGAGGTAGAACAACGACGAGTTGAGAAGAGAGACAACAGGCGCTGTTGAACTTTACTCGATTTTATTCTTTTTCAAGGAGAGGAACAACTGCCACCAGAGGAACCCGAAAAACAAAGGATCAGGTAACTACAGTTCAGTGCTGACAGAGCAATAGAAGAAATGCTACAAATGACCCCCAATGCGGCAGCAATGGGAGTCCATGTTATATTGGTGCACAAACCATGGAAGTAATAAGGATCGGTCAGAGGAGTCCCGGAGGACTGGAAAGTATGATCCTCAAAGAACCTGAAAGCGGTGGTTATCATAGCCAACAAGAAGATAGAGGGAGCAACTGTCAAAATTGGAAACATTCGGCCACATTTAGGGTTTGAGTAAGAGCAAAGGAGATAACATTATCGAGCTGCTACTTATCGTCATACGAGGAACTGGAGGAAGCACTTGATGAAATGAAAATTAACGGCAGGAGGAATAAAGGAAATTCAACAACGAATAAAGGGTCTTAATCAACAGGTTGTCTTAATCAACAGAAGGAATACAACACCGACATACGACTTTGACGGACGAGAGGGATGGCCGGACCTGACGATAAGCAGTGAAGCAGGAAAATTGAGCGGGAACCAAGCCCATACAGGAGAATGGATAGTACGTCTATCAGAAGGATCAATAACTTCTCAAAAAAAGTCAAACGCAGGACACAACAGATGATAGACAATGTCAAGAGAATTGGAAATTTAGATCAACTGGACAGAGTAACTGAATAAATAACGGAGGTGATAAAGCAGACGGCGGATAGAACCCTAGTAACTCGAGAGGCACCGAGGAAAAGGAAAGCACCGTGGTGGACCCAAGAGCTAGAGATACAGAGAAAGCTGCTGAGAGCCAAACTCCGAAGATAGAAGAGAGCCTCGGAAGAGAAAAAAATGGAGCACAGGGTGCAATTCCGAAAGCAGACAGCGATATACAATAAGCTGGTAAGACGAACTAAGACGGAAGAATGGACGAAGTTATGCGGGAAAGAGGTAGACCGATTCGGAAACGTATATCATGCGATAGTCGAGGCAAGGAAGTCTACGACGCAGATTCGAACAGAGTACATGGAAGAGGCATTGGAAGAACAGCCACAAAGACTAGCCGATAGATGAAGGAAAGCAGGAATGGCAGAACAGAGAGAGAGAAGACAGGAGACAGCAGAACATGGTCAACAGGAGGATAAGATGGAGCCAAAGATAACAGAGAAGGAGATCCAGAGATCGTTGAATAAAACTGGAAACAAAAAAGCGCCAAAAAAACTCCCAGATGGAGTAACTACACCAATGCTCAAAGAGATTCACGAAGAGTTCCCGGAATTGCTCACTGAGCTGCATAACAAGTGCCTGGATCTACCGAGGATTTTCAAGAGTGGAAAGATAGTATCGATACCGAAGCCAGGGAAGGAACAAGTTAGAATCGTACCGCCCGGTGACACTACTCTCCCATACGGGAAAAGTCCTGGCAAGAATACTGGTGAATAGGACTGTCTATCATCTGAACAAGGAAAATTTCTTGCATCCAAACCAGTACGGATTCCGGATGGGGAGATCGGCGGACGAGGCGTTCGGCGATACAATAGACAGTTTAGGACAAAGAAGAACAAGACAAGAGCATACGTCATTAATATCAGCTGATATCAAAGGGGCATTCAATGCGGTTCGTTAAGGAAATCTCCGGAAAATAATGCAGCAACTGCCGATAACAACAGAGCTGAAGCAGACACTGAAGGCTTTCCTAAATTGCCGAAGAATTCTGATGGAGTAAGGAGAGGCAGTTGAGCATGCACAGACAAGAGGATGTCCACAGGGATCATGCTCAGGTCCGCTCATGTAGGATATAACGGTGAAGGCGCTGCTAAAAGAAAGATAGAGGGAGGGAGGTCAGTGTGCAAGAGTTCGGAGACGACCTGCTGCTGCTAATCTCGGAGCCCAGATAAGATGATATAGAGGAAACAGTTGGAGAAGCGCTGGAGAGGGTTACAATATGGTTTGGATCGAAACGACCTAGAGCCAGCACTCATCAAAAGTGGTTACATGTGGTTCAGCACACGAGACAAGTGATCTAAAATCCGGTTAAGAAACCAGAGATTCACATGGAGAAAAGAAATTAAATATCTTGGGGTGCTGATCGACAGATGGAGAATTAACCAGAAGATGAGGACAATGCTCAATGACCAGGTGGCAACCAAGACAGTATGGAGCAGCCGCGTGGTATGCTAGCCCGACAGACACACTGATAAGACAGCTCGATACCATCCAAAAAGGGTTACTGTTATTTATGACAAAGGCGTATCACAAAATATCGACAGCAGCAATGCAGAGAATAGCAGGAGTACCTCCCTTGAGTTTGTATACTGATTTCGTATGCAAATCAGCGAGAATTTCCAGACTCAACAGAAGGGTGACATGGAAACATTTATTTTCTGCACATTATGCTGAGGTGAACTTGGAAAGAAATATCATCTTGTCTCCGCCGGGACACAAGATGACGTTTGTCTCCGGAAGAAGGGTGACAGTTGAAGAAAGGCTGATAGTACCAGAGGAGGTGGAGGGAAGAGCAATAGGATGGAGCGACCACCCAGCTAACGAAATACAAGAGCAACAAGTCGTAACGACGGAGCGAGAAAAAGCCATCTCATACGAGGGAAGGACAATATTTACGGATGGGTCCGAGACGGATAGTGGAACAGGAGCAGCGTACGTGTAGTATCAAGTGGGTGAAAGTCCTGTGGAGAGAAATTAAGAGGAGATAGCACGATATTTCAAGCAGAGCTGTGGGTGATTCGAAAAGCACTGGAGCAACAGGCGGATAATCTGTAGAAGATAACCATACATTCAGACAGTAAATCAAGCTTGGAAGCCATCAAGTACCCTTTAATAAGACACGAAGACGGTAGAGCCATAAGAAGAATACTGAAGGAGGAGGGATGCAGCAATGATGTGGGTCAGAGGCCTTGTGCGTGAACGTGGGAACCAGGAGGCAGATCAGTTGGCAAAGGAAGCGTTGAAACTGGATACAACGTGCCAGAAGAATATCCCGGTGGCAACGGTCAAAAGAATAATTAAAGAGCAAACTATAGTGGAATGGCAGAAACAATGGAATGATCCAGAAACAAGCGGACGGCTTATTCATAGAGTCATCCCAAAAGTCCAGTGGAAAGAATGGTAATGGAGTAGTGAAAAGACAATCTTCTTTCTCTGGCCACGAACCATTTCCCACCAACTTCAAGCGTTTCAAAATTTCCGACAACGAGTAATGTATATGCGGAGGAGTGGGAAGTACACTCCACTTTGCCACGGAATGTGTCCACACACACTAGTCGCTTCCACTTAGTAATGCCACGGCCGGAATTGGAGAACGGGTGGTTTAAAAGAATGGGCAAGGATGACAAAGCACGCAGAAACATAAAGGAACTGGTCGACTTTTTAGAAGGGAACATGGAGTGGCTCCATAATAAGCAGCCGGGAACGGCAAATCAAGTGACGAGCCTGCCTGCACACAAGAGAACGAGTGTGAGGATCAGAAGACCTTGGGAGATATAGGATGACAGGGAGAAGAATGGAGTGAGGAGGAAAGCAACGATCAAAAGGCAGACGACCCAAGTTCGGACTCCGACTTCCAATGAAGACGAGGGGATTTGAGGAGGCACACTCATACTTCCAAAACAACTCAATCCGTAGTAAATTGCCTATGGTGATAGACCGGAGTTGTGCTCGGTTAGAAAGGAATGAATGAACGAACGAATGAAAACCGAGCACAATTAAAATTTTTCAGACTCGATGCATTGCCATTTTATTACCCATTAAGCACCATAACCGAAAACGGTTAGAGATAGGAGTTCTTCCTGTATAGTGTTACTGTAAAGAAACTTATGTTAAAAATAACAGGTATACTCACCAAAAGCTTTGTGGAATACGTTGAAACCACCAACACCAGGGTTTTGATAAGAATTGGCAGAAACGGGATACATATATTGAGGACCAACATTTTTAAAGACGGGTAACTGCATAGGAAATTGATTGTAAAGCATCGGGAAGTATGGATTGGAAGATGGATTCACAAAATTAGGCCCGCCACTGTTTTTCATATGGACTTCAGAACTTCCTTCCCCAAACGAAAACGAACCAGGGATCATGGGTTGAGATCCAGTGCCTATAGGAGGAGAGAAATGTTTTCATTTGGTTAAAAGTATTCTGTATATTGAAACATCAAACAATTTCTTGAATATCTATTCTTCAAGAGCAGCGTTTTTCGACCTTCTCGCCTTTGCAAAACTCTTGGTGTAGTTTATGTGTGTTATTGAAAAACCCTAGAAATGATACCCATGGCTTTAGGCAGTTGCGTAGTTAGGGGTTATAGTTTTTTCGGCAAAAAACACCATAATCTCAGCTCAAGACGGGAGCTTCAAACTTCAATCGCCCACTATCTGCAAACGCCAGTGCTCATACAATTCCTTGAAAATCCATATTTTACAAAATATTCGAAACGGTATTCATATCCTGTAGAATTTTTGAAGTAGCATCTATTTTTGTCCTATAGAACCCATGTTCTATAGAATGCTTGAAGCAGCATCCCTATTTTATATAATGCTTGAAACAACATCCCTACTTTAGAGAACGCTTGAAGCAACATCCCCCTATTTCATAGAACGCTTGAAGCAGCACCCCCCCCCCGTATTTTAGATAACGCTTGAAACAGCATCATTATTTTAGAGAAGCTTGAAGCAACATTCTCAACCTAGAGAACCAATGAAGTTGCACTCATATTTTAGAGAACCCTTCAAGCATCATTTTCACTATGTCACAGAACACTTGAAGCAACATCTATTTTTATTGTTGAGAATCCTTGAATCAGTATTCATACTCTTGGGAACCCTTGCAGCGCATCCCTATTTTAGAGAACCCATGAAGCAGTATCCAAAGTTTAGAGAACCCATGAAGCAGTATCCCAAGTTTAGAGAACCCATGAAGCAGTATCCCAAGTTTAGAGAAGAGAGATCCATAAAACAATATGATTATTTAATTAATATAACCCATGGAGAAAACACACATCATTTTCTAGAGAATGCTTGAAGCAGTATCTATGTTCTGGAGATCCCTTCAAGCAGCATCCATATTTTAGAGAACCCATATATGGATCAGAATCCCTATTTTAGAGAACCGAAGCAGCATCTGTTTCTCAAAGAACCCATGAAACAGCAGTCCCATTATGGAGGACTAGAGAACCCTTGAAGCACAGCAAAAGAGAAGTGTTGAGGTATTGAACGAGAGTTCTCTAAGTGATAATTATCACGGATGCATGAGATAATTTGTACAAAAGACAATCCATCTATTAGAGTGTGTAGCAATTTTTCAGCCTGGCCGTGTATTATTCATGAGAAAAGAACTCATACACTTACCAGCAGACTTCATTTTCTGCAACTGAGCACCTACAAATAATTTATGTCATTGTTATTTTCAAGCATGACACTAAAAATGTTAAGTTATACATGCATGGGCGGAGATACGGGGGTCATGGGAGGGCAATGCACCCCCCCCCCCAGCGTCGAAGGTAAAGGCCGACTGATATAAGTATTTGCGTATATACGAATTGACATCATCATTCTCATGCCTCCCCCAAACTTTCAAGTCCATCCCCGCCAATGTATACATCATTGCTTTACACATTTCGACAAAACGTTTTTTGATAGTGGGTACGACTCTCAAGCCGGGTTTTCCTAGTAGCAGGTTTTCTGCGGCGCATGCAGCGTGTAACCGCTGATTGGTTGAAACCTGAAATTCAGGGGGTTTTTTTTATCAGTCAACGTTTTCACGTTGCTCACGGCGCAGAAACTCTATTCTTAAGCCAGGTTTTCCTAGAAGCAGATTTCTACAGCGCGGGGAAGCGTGAATACTCTGATTGGTAAATAAACCTGAATTTCAAGATTTTAACCAATCAGCTTTGAATTTGCATTCCCCGCTGCACACGGCGCAGAAATTCTACTCCTAGGGAAACCCGGCTTTAGGAAAACCGGCTTTATATCGACATTTCCCCAACTCTAGGAACCTCATCAGCATCATCATGAGTAAGCCTATGTTTACTTAACGTTTTAGGTAATGTGACCAATTTTCTGTAATTAGTCGATATTTGATGTTCTTTAACTGCGTAGGGCTATTTGTTTAGGCACATGACCTGGTTTTGTTTTCTTTTTTCGGGGTGTTGTGTAGTTACGCACTAGTTAGCCATATTGGACCGGAAGTGTCATTAGGAAAGTAACGTTGTTATTTTCTTACGGTGAGTTTGAATGTTTGTTTAGGTTCTATAATTCACCACATCTTTTGTCCCCCAACTCTTAAATGCTCATTTTTTGCTTTCAAGCTGATACTTTTTTTAATAGTGAAGTTAATATATTGAAATTTGAAGTCTATATCGAACTGTACTGTTTATACGGGGCCTTCTCGAAAACGTGCAAAAGCCTCAAAAATAATACATAAAATAGCTGTTGTCTGAACAACCATATGCGTTTATAACTCCCTTTAGACCTGCTGGAAGGACTTTCTAAGTCCCTTGGGGTCACAAAGTGCATGTATTTATAAGTTTTTATGTTTGTACTTATGTGTATGATTGTATTTGGTATATATCTTTGTTTTTCTGATTTGTCTATTAAAAAATAAAAATAAATGTGTTGAAGTAATCGTACTTTACAGATATAACAGGGTGAATTATGCCTGTTCTGCCAAACGGGGAAAGGGGGTGATAGACGAGCCCAAGTGGAACATAAAACATCCTACCAAATGTGCCCTATCTCTAACCGATTTCGAGTTGTGGCAGAAAATAGGTTATGGAAGATAAATGCGTAAAGTCAGAGAAAAACAGAATTTGTGAACATTCTGAGGTTTCTGACGTTTTCTGACACGCAAACTAAGCACATACTTGGAAAGAGCGGAAAAAAAAATCCTTAAAGTAGTCACAAATTCTGGAAAATTCTCAAGTACCTTAATTCTCAAAAAATACGTTGAATCGGCTGAAAGCACGCTGCGTTTCTCATTATACCTCACTTTTCCCGCCACGCCAAAAATGGGCCAGCCCCCAACATTAAAAGCTAGTGTCCCCCGAGTTTTAATGCAGGGGAATACGGTAAAGAAATATGTTTTATTCAATCATATTCTAGTTCAAAAGGTAGAGCAGATTCAAAGGATAGAAGATAGGTACCAAATCATCAGGCCCGTAACTAGGCTAAGAGCAACCAAGGCGTTTTGGTAAACCGAACAACGTTTTGGTAATTTTGATAAATTTAATCACTTTCATTGGCGAATATGCATAATAGCCAAGCGTCGTTGGTAAATTTGATAAATTCTCAAAATTTATCGCTTTTATTTATGATTATGCATAATACCCTAATGTATAGAAAATTGTACGTATCAATTGTAAAAAAAAACCTAGTGTATTGGTTAATTTGATAAATGTGAAAAAAAAAATCCAAATGAGTCTAGTATATGTGATGAATGTAGTCGGATCCGATATAATGATAACAAATTTTGCGATCATACCCGGTGTAATGATACAATACATATATCAATTACCATGTATAGTGTATCATGTACGATTTATCATGTTCACAAACCACGCTACGCTTAGGTATTATGCATAGTCGCCGGTAAAAGTGATAATTTGTTTAGTACTTGTTAAATTTATCAACGATGCTTGGGTACTATGCTCGGTGATTATGTATATTATACACCGTAATGTATATACAAATACAACACCACAACAGGCAAAATGCCCAACGAGGTGACTTTGAAAAAAGATGCCAGTAATAAATATGGATGTCATATATTTCAAAAATATATGTATGACATAACATGTAATATGTATGTTATATTTTAAATTTGTTGTTTTTAAATTAAATTATGAAAGCATATAAACGAACGAAATCTCACCTCCTTGGCCAGTATTTGTCATAACTTGGGACTGTGCACCTGTAGAGAAGGGAAAAATATACCCTCGTATATGGTATAAGTTTTAACACATATCAAAAAAAAAGTTCCATTGAAACTTTCCTTTCTCTTTAATACCAGGAACTGCTAATTACGTCTTCCATAATTAGCACCAATCACCATTTTAACTCGAGCAGACGTCGCAGATGGAGTATCGGCTCTATTCCCTTGGAAGTTAACATTAGTAAACCAATATAAAGTCGATAAATAGACAATAATGAACCACTTTGTCCTATCGTGTAGCCACGCAGCACATCACCAACAAAAAGTGGAGTGAAACCAACAAAATCTTAATGTGGGGGGGGGGGGGGAGGAAATCAAATATTTCGCCAGCATCGATATGGAGGGATTTTGGGTTTGCTGACATTTGATGATGGGGGGGGGGAAGTTGGAGTACGCTTACGTCATCAACCACCCTTTATAAAGATATAAATATTCTTGATTACATCTTACGCACTTGTGGGTGCCAAAAAACGAGAGAAATCTTTCACTAATTTGTGTGCTGACCTGAACCAGCGTTCTCCCTAATGATAAGTCCTTTACAGAGCCACTTTAGGGATTCTTAAATGTTCCACGGATCCTTCAAGTGATCATCTGAAAGTGTTTCCGGAACGCTCAAGTGCTCTGGGAACGTGTCGCGGGCCGCTTAAGTGCCATGGAACTGTATGGAGCGTCACTCAAATGATCCGTAAACATGCTGCGGATCCCTTAAATGATCTGGCAATGTGCTGCGTGTAACTTGAGTGATGTAGAACTGCATTGATGACTGCTTAAGTGCTCTAAAATTGTGGCACATGTAACTCAAGGAATCTCTAAATGTGCCACGGACAAGCTTAATTGTTCAGGAACTTTGTCGCGGGTCATTCAAGTGATCTGTGACAGTGAATGTGCACCGGGCCTACTTGAGTGATCCGAAAATGTGCCACGGGCTGCCCAACAGTTCTGGAATTGTGCAATGGACCACTTAAGCGATTTGTGAATTTGCCGCTCAATTCATTGATACAAAATTAGGTTTGAGGAGGCGGGCCAATATCAGATAACTTCGAGGGTCCACATTTGGTCCGTGGGTCATGGGTTTAGCATATATGGTAAAAAGGGTGCAACGAATTTCTTAAGAACAGATTTTGAGGTCTTCGCCCCCAAATAGCATTGAAATTAACACAAATTGATTATAACAACACATATACTGTATAAGGGTATTCTCTTCTGAAATATTAATTTTTTTTAATATGTTTTGGATCAAAAAAATAAATTTTTGATCGTTTGGGGGCGAGCCCCCCATGCCCTTTTCCCGTACGGACATCTCCGATTTTAATATGCGTTATGAGGTAGGGGGGTAGAACTTACAATATTTTGGTGACAAAGGGGGAAAAGGGTCAAAAATGGCTAAAAATCTGCAGACGTAACACTTAAACGGCCCCTTATACAGCAGGGGTCTTCATGCATGGCCCTGCTGGCCTCATATGGCACTCGGGGCTTTTTGTCGTGGCCGCCGATCATTTCAGAAAATGGTTGAAAACAATGAAAAATGATAAGTTGTGGAATTAATGAAAGAAATAATTCTCTAGAAAAAACTCTGGAACAGATCGATAAAAACTCAAATAATGAAAGAAATAATTCTGGAATAAAGGAAAGAAATAATTCTGGAATAAAGGAAAGAAATAATTCTGGAATAAAGGAAAGAAATAATTCTGGAATAAAGGAAAGAAATAATTCCAGAATTGGCGAAAATTCCGAATTACTGAAAGAAATACAAATACCACAACAAGGCCCCAACAGGCAAAATGCCAAGTGAGATGGCTGAGAAAAGATGTCCGTATGGATGTCTAATGTGGATATGAAATATAGAGAAATAATTTTAAAATTTTTGAAACGAATAATTTCAGAATTAGTGGATAAAATGACTTATAAATCAATGAGTGAAATAATTTCTAATAGAAAATAGTTCACGATCAATAAAATAATAGTTGCATAATCATTGAAAGGAAATGATAAAGAAAATAAATTCAGAATTAACTAAATAAATAATTAAGGAATCATTTCAACTGATTTCAGATTAAAATTAATCACAAAATTAATTTAATTTGTTTAACCAAAAACTTTTTTTCAGAATCATTAAAAAAAATATTTCAAGACTAATTAATAGAAACTGATAATTAATAAAAGAAAAGATTTTAGAATAAATTAAAAATTATTTAATTATTCTTGTCCTTGTTCACCTCGGGGGCCCATTGGCCCCTTCTATTAAGATGTGACTAAATTATAGTTTGAGTTTAGTGGCCTGCGAGCTTCGTGGGATGTTTCAATCTGAAAGGTTGAAGTTATAAAAGAAGTTGCGGTTGTAAAAGATATAGACTCAAGTACTTGGGAGTCATTCAAGTATTACGTCAGCATGGATGGGTGGGACGAGGTTTCCGATTTGCTGACTTTTGCTGACAAGGGGGGGAGGGTTTGGATGATGCTTACGTCATCGACCATCCTTTATGAAAATATGAAGTTTTCTTAATGGCATCTTATTCGGTGCGCCAAAATCGGGAAAAAAAATCCTTTCGATAGTTATTGGGCACGTGAACAAACAATCCTCCTATTGATAAGTCCTATGCAGAGCCACTTCAGTGATCTCTAAATGTTTCACGGATCCTTCAAGTGCTCTGGAAACGTGTCCGGCAGCTTAAGTGCTCTGGAACTGTGCCACGCATCACTCAAATGATCCGTAATTATGATACAAATAAATTAAGTCATCTGGGAATGTTCCGCGGGTAACTTGAGTGATGTAGAACCGCACTAAGGGCCGCTTAAGTGCTCTAAAACTGTGCCACGTGGCACTCGAAGGATCTCTAAATGTACCACGGGCCACTTAAATGCTCTGGAATTGTGCCACGGATCATTTAAGTGATTTGTAAATGTGCCGCTAAGTTCATTTTTACAAAATCAGGTTAAGTGGGGGGGGGGGGGCAAGTCACATCAAATAACATTCAGGGCAACATTTGGTCTACGGGTCAAGGGTTTACCATACATGGCTTAAAGGGTGGGCCGCAATAAATTTCTTAAAAAGAGAAATTTTCAGCTCTTCAAATAGCATTGAAATTAACAGAAATCGATTATAATAACATATAAAGGTATTATTCCGAAATTTTAATTTAAAAAAATTTGCATTAAAAAATATTTGTTTTCGTCTGGGGGGGGTGCACGAGCCATCTATGCTCCACCCCCTCCTGCGTACGTTTCTGATCCCACCAATATGGTGGGAGGTAGGGGGCAGTGCTGATGAAATTTTGCTGACAAACGGGGTCAGGGTTTTGATGAATTTTGCTCACAAGGGGGAGGGGGGGGGGGTCAAAAATGGCTGAAAATTTGCTTACGTAATACTTGAACGGCCCCTTATACATTCATTGTGTTTTGAACCGTTGGTTATAAAAACATATCGTCAGTTACAAAAAGGATCCAAAAAAGTTCTAACTTTAGATGAACTATAATTTTATTTGGGGCCGTATGAGATGCACGGAGACACTAAATAACATTTTTATATGAGTTCCCCATAAGCGTTCACCAATGCGTACGCAGAACTTGCATCAAAATTCAATTTCACTCCTCCAAAATTCGTAGAGGTGTGAAAATATCCATTCAAATGTTAGTTTCTCGGTTGTTTTTTTTTTATAGCTTCGTTATTTCTCACTAATAAAAAAATTACCCACTTTCCCAAAAAATGTTCCTTAAAATTTTGAAGAGGAGTGAAATTACTCTTCAAAATTATATTTTCGGATAGCAATTGTTCCCATTTTGCCTGCCTCTACCTAGCAAAAAAAAAAACACGTTTCTATATGCAATTTGCACCGAGATATTACATACTGAAAGTTAAAGAGGCATCTTACAAGGGATACGTCCAAATTTGACGAAAAGTTTTGACACAAACAAGTCTTTTTTCAAAAAGTTCCGAAAAGAAAACATTACAACCGATCGATTTTCTTATTTTATATGTGCACAAAAATATGAAAATATCCGGTGGAGTTATTACGGCTCACTCAAAGAAATGATTTTAATATTAATATTTTAAACTCCAATAGAGGCCAAGAATGAATTTGAAAATCAAGCAAACCTAGTGTTGGAATGACGTTATTCAAACAACATATGCTCGGGTATAACACAGACAAAGAAGTAATAACTAGTTCCTAGAACAGAGAAGCTGGAAGAAAGAATGAAAAAGAAAGTTATGAAGGTCGGTGAGGTGTATACGGAGCGACGAACATTGAAAATTCCTTTATTCTACGTTAATACAGAACACCTCTACGTTAACATGAGAAACAGACAACTTTTCACCATAAAGGTTAAAATCGAACTCCCTAGAATGTCTTCGTCTCTGGATCAAAACTTAATCCTCACGTGTCTTGTGAATAAAGGTGATGACACTGACACTACGGATACAGCATCCGGTTTCCTACTGGATATGAGAGCAGAGGTATGGTAAACACCCGGTTTGTCCGGGTCAACGATAGTGAACGTCGTAGGCGATCTTTGGGCTAGCACAAGGTACGGTCCGTCTCATTGTGGCTTGGACTTTGCCGACCAGTCTTTCCTTTTATGGCTGGGGGAATGCACAGTGACGTGAACATGGTCTCTTGATGTATACCGAGAAGTCTGCCTAGGACCGTTACCAGCATAAACTTTGCGTTCATTCAATTTTCGTTGCACCTGTTGCTTCATTGAACATCTTGTAAGACTTCGTATGGGAGTCAACTTACTTTCACGAATCCTGTTGTAATGACTGTGACCTTCTGATCGACGCGCGCTGGGACTTTGATCAGAATCCTTAAAGCCACTTCCCTTGCATTTATCCCCTGAAGCTAGGTTCAACCAAACTTAATTTCTCCCCCCCCCCCATAAGTTATAAATTAGCAGGCTGCAAGGGTATGTAAGAATGGTAACAGGTACTCTCTTCCCCTCCATTACTGACAAACTTTTCCGTACTCAATGTCGTAATCAGTCCATGGTATTCGCTGTGTTGCATATACGTGTGGAGCTGCTTCCGCAATGACCTTTCTACAGTGAAGGCAAATATATGACAAAAAAAGCGCTTTCCTTTCGTTCATGAACCGTTTTTTTCTTCAGTTGGCCAGATTCGAAATATTTTTTTCAGGAGAGAATTTCTCAAGGAATATATTGTGTACATTAAAAAATATATAAATTATTATAAACATTAGACAGTCCCATTCTAACGCCTCACAATGACGGAATAACAAAAATGCAAAATTTTAGCTTAAGTGGAAAAAAAGACGTCCCGTTTCAGAATAGAATAAAAAACGGGAACGATTCAACATTTTGCAACCAATTAGGAAATTATGCCAACTGTTAAATTTTTTTTATATATATTGATGAACAGCTTTTGCATTCTAAAATTGAAAACAGTTTACATTCCTTGAAGCTTACAAATGGAAAGTATTTGATTCGAAAATAAATCGTGTGCTTGAACAATAAAAAATGTGATGCAATGCAGATGAAATTATTGAAAAGGAAAACCTCTTTGGAATGCATATCGTGTTGGTGTTCATGCAAAATGTCGTATGCATAAAACTGCACTTTTCAGGAGGCAATTAAGAACAAAAAAAGCAGCAGCAATAACTGATTGGTTTGTACCCTATTGGTCTCCAATAGGGTTGTTAATAAATGGAATAGCTTACCCCCGGAGGTAGTAAATTGTAACACAATTGACACGTTTAAAAAGAAATACGATAAACATGTTGGGGTAAATCGAGAAGCTATCCATTCTTAGAATAAGACAACCATAAGTATTCTTTATGGGCATTGTATAATATTTTATCATGTGTATATATTGTTTGTAATTTGTGTTAATTGCATTTTTAATTGGGTTGCTGTATTTTTGAAACATATGACAACCATATTTTTATGGGCATCTTTTTATCAGCCACCTCGTTGGGCATTTTGCCTGTTGTGGCGTTGTATTTGTATTTGTATTTGTATAATATTGCTATAGCTGGCGTTCAAAATCATACGAAATTTTTACAAGACATTAAAACACGTGCGAAGAAATTTTTAGTTGCATAAAATAATTGAGAAGTTTGGCACGATATTTTTCATGAACACCAACGATAGTGGCTACTCTGGCTACTGATTTTGGCAGGAACCACACTTCACAGAAGTCTATAAATTTAATCATTTGATGCTTGGTCAACATGTTATCTACAAAATAAATATTGTTGCGATATCTCTTGTCTTTCTTGGTGTTGCAATTTGGGCGGCCAGCAGTGTATTTTTTCATGTGTATATATTGTTTATGATTTGTGTTAATTGCATTTTTGATTGGGTTGCTGTATTTTTGAAATATATGACATTCATATTTTTATGCGCATCTTTTTATCAGCCACCTCGTTGGGCATTTTGTCTGTTGTGGCGTTGTATTTGTATTTATTTGTATTTGTATAAAATAATAGTTGCATAATCATTGAAAGGAAATGATAAAGAAAATAATTTTAGAATTAACTAAATAAATAATTAAAGAATCATTTAAACTGGTTTCAGATTAAAATTAATCACAAAATTAATTTAAAGACACAATACACCAAGTGTATTGTCAGAGTGTTGGTCAAATTTGTCCATTAGGCAATCATAGACGATGTCGTATTCATATTTGCTAGGTGAGGTAGATAGATAGTCTGTAAAAGAACGACGGGGACAAGAGGCCAAAGATACGACTACTATTTGTTTTATTCAGCAGGAATTGTGCTTATTAAGCAAAGAATCAAACTGCTTTTATGAATATCACAGAATTGGATCTTGCAGACCGATCCTGCCACATTCGGCAGGCGTGACGAAAGACGGCACAGTAGCTGTAGGGTGGAAGCAATGTGAAGTGCGGTGTTACTCTAGCCCCTGCTTTCAGTGTATTCAGTGTTAGGAGTTTCTATCCGGACATCGATTGAGAAAACCTATCGGATATGTTTTAATACGAAAGCGATTTTCTTCAGTTGTTGCCTGATAATTTCTTGTACCAGCAGGTATCAGAGGCTACTACGGGCAACACTTCTATTTTGGATTTGATTCTCACTAATTGCGAGGACCTTGTTTAAATGTTTAGGTTGGAGACAACTTTTCTTTCAATGACTATCGGGCTACTAAGTGGGCCAGGACCCGTGAAATTCAAGAAATACAGAAAAATGTAGCATATATTCAAAATTTCACCAAAAAATCCAAATTTACCCAATTTATTAAAATTTTCGAGGATCAAATTTGAAGTAGTTTTAATTTGATGTGCATCCATCAAATTTGCAAAATATTTTTTTTTATTTTGTTTACAGCCAAATGTGAATGTTTTTTTTTTTTAATTATTATACACACCACCATTGGGCACACAATTTCATCAGCCCAAATCTAAACATCCGCATAGAAAAAATTGTTTTGTGTCCTAAAATGTTTGTTCAATGCAATGAACTAGCGTCCTTAAGATATGTTAAGTGAATGTATTTTGAAAATTCAATGTTTCTAAAATTTTATGAAATTTTTCAAAGTTTGAATTTTATTCAAAATTTTAAATTTAAAAGGACGCCTTCCATTCTAGTTCATTTTATGCGCCTAGGCGGGGATACATACCGGACAAATTTCATGGAAATAGGAAACATAGTTCATGAGCCGCTGTGGTGGTCGAGTGGTTATAGTGACGGAGTCGCGATGCGAGGATCCGGGTTCGAACCCCACAGTGGTGGTCGTCTGAAGTTGGTATTCTGTGGTTCCCAACTTCAAGGCGCAAATGCGAGCCGATCTCCCCGTTAAAAAGTCTCGCCACAGAGAGCAACAGTCCTACAACGATAAATCATTCAATCATAACACTTTACTCATAGTTTGAAAAACTTGTGGCAGATGGCAGCATTACAGAGAAACAACAAAACTTCACGTCAGGTTTCACTACACGTACACGCACATTCCCGCATGTACCGATTCGTTGGGGGGGGGGGGGTTCCACGGGGAAGGGGCGTTGCATGTGGAGTGTAGTAGTAGGTAGGGCCTCCAAAAAATGGCTCGGGGATCCATGGTGTTCTTAAGTCAGCCACCTCGTTGGGCAATTTGCCTGTTGTGTCGTTGTATTTGAGATATACGTGCAGCGACGAGAATTGATATTTTGAGGAAAAACGCATTCAGATTGTGAAGTATGAATTTTGATGGAATAATTTTTTTTCTCAAACCCAATACCATACAGATTCATGAGAATAGCCTCAATGTTTCAATAATATAACCAGCATCTAACATTGCCAGCACATGTTTTCTTACTTTAATTTGCCATTTTAGTACTTTGAGTTGCTTGCCGCTTCAATCACTCGAGACGCAACAAGTTGAAAACGCCACAGATTGGAGATCTTATGGGTCAAAAAAATTCACTTACATTTATTTTGCAGTCTGTATTATACATTTAATGTGTTTTTGAGTAATATTTGAGATGGATTAGCAACTCTCCCAAGAAAACTGACAAAAAATATTAGTTGACATAATTATCGTTGATTTTTAGATTTGTTGTAAAAAAATGTCAGTGTGCTGTTTGTTTTTGTTTTTTCATTTTTATATAAGTAGTGGCATTGGCATGAATAGATTTTGTGGTTTGATACAAAAAACATGATTACAATTTGTATTAGAAAAATAAGAATTAATGTATCCAAAGTGTGCAAAAGTCTTAGTGGACCAGCCAGTAATTTATCAACAACAAATATGATTGTATAGGCATGCAAGTGCATAACACATTATTACGATTGGAAGAAAAATCTTTTAAAAATCATTTTTTTCTCATTCACTAGGTGTTAACTTATTTCTAATGTCTGTCGTCACAACACGATAATTCACAACAATTCACACACAACACTACACGTAATTGTGAATTTTGGGTTGCCTCTCTTGTTTTCAGTGATATTTTTAATGAATATTCCCCATTTCGCGAAAATGGTTTGATCATTTGATCATTTTTGTCGCACCACGGTCATTTTCTGCACACGAGGGCAAATTAGACCGGGATTTACAATTTATTGCCGATTCCGAACAGCAGGCTTGTTTTTCATATTCATCGAGAGGTTTGTGCGCTAACCCCTCGATGGGGGACTCCCTGCGGTAGCAATTTTTGCTGCGGTCAAGTCACCGTTTTTTGTTGTACCCCAGTGTCAGGAAAGTTTTCTGACAAGGTCGAACTGCGTACCGAACTCGCGACACCTCTAAACATCCTTTAGTACTTTAGGCGAGCATCTTATCGACCGGGCTACCACGCCCCGAAAATGGTTTTATATTCATTTCCGAGATTATAATCACACTGCTGATATTCACTGAAGATAAGTGTTATATGCACATAACTTGAAATCTTTTAGTATGTTAAATACATTCACATCTTTGATATTTTTCCTTTAATAACACACACCGCACAATCTACGTTCAGGTAACTTAAAAATGTTTCTAACATGATTCATTACTAACAAATCACCACTCATGAAAAAATAATTGTGAAATAATTTTAAAATTAATTGTAATGTAACACAAAAGAACATAATAGACTCGCTGCCGCACGAGCACGAACTCCATGTGTGAACACAAAAAGTGTGACCAACAGTTTTTTTTTAACTCAATCAAGAAAAAGGAAAAAAAAAGACAAGTGGAGTCAAATTTGAATATAGATGGGGGGTAGCAAAAATCTATAGCAAATGTATATAATCGTAAAACATATGAGGTAAACATGGAGGCACGTGGCTGGAAGTCCCTTTAAACTTGAGAAATTTGAATTTCGTGTCACACAAATATTCTCATCTATCTCGCTGCTTGTAGAACAAAAAGCGAGGTATCGAAACGTTCAAGAAAATCTGTAGAAATTTTTAAAATAATGAAAAACTTCAATTTTTTGATCATTCAATACTGCTGTGTCCCCATAACTTTTTTTTTTTGTAGCTTCTTCGTGGAAAAACCAAACAATAAAAGAATGGTTCCTCGGTTTGGAAGAACCAACTTCGAACTTTTGATGGTAAGGTTAGTGTTAATTTCCAAAGATCGGTTGGCATAGTTGGTGTGGTAGTCATTGGGAAGAATTCAGAACACAACTCTCCTCTGTTTTGCGTGAAGTTATACTCTTTGTTCGTAAAAAAGCGGGTTTGTTCACCCCTTCTGGTTCACGGATAACGTGCGTGATATTCATCTTGAAAAGAGAAGAGCATTCAGAGAATATAAAAGTGGAAGAAGAGCCCTGTCATTGTTAACTGACAAAAAAAGGGCGTTGAAGAAAGCGATTACAGATAGTAAGAAGGAAGTTGAATCTGCGTTGGCAGATAGCATTGACTCTGACCGATAATCTATCGGATTATTATATATTTTCCAGGTTCGTCAATAATGGATGTAAGGGGGGGGGGCAGTTTCCCCCCTCTCGATAAAGGATCTTAGGTAGAGAGCAATTTAGGCATGCACAGTGCTTTCAATGACTTTTTCTCATCATTTTTTAATAGAGAAGGTGATATAAAAAGTACGGATGTGTCAGCAGGTGATACAGCCCTCAACGATATTCAGGTGGAAGATATGGAACATCTTAGAACATCTAAAAAATGCATGTGCAAGCAAAGCAGCAAGACTAGATGATATTTGTCCTAGGGTACTTTACAAATGTGCAAATGAACTGTTGAGGCCAGTTGCATTTTGTAAATCAGTATCCAAATTTTGGAAAGCATTATCAAAAAGCAGTTGGTGAAGTGGCTAGACGAGAATAACATATTGCCAAAAAGCCAGCATGGGTTCAGGAAGGGGAAGTTATGTTTAACCAACCTCCTATCCTTCTATGATCACTTGAATAAGGCTTTGGGAAATTTCAAAAACGTCGATGTTGTTCATCTTTTTTTCCAGAAGACATTCGATTGGGTCCAATATGGTAAACTTTTGAACTTTTACATGAGGGTGAGAGACGAGAACATATATTTTCTTCTGGGATTGCTATAAAATCGCGCCAACGTTGTAAATATTGCGCCAAAAAGTCAGCTAAAATACACTTTGACCAAACACGCATTTTAGGTTTTTCTAAGCTATTTCTGATGCGCATTATGAGCGAATTTTACTAGTCATTATACTCACTAATCGAGAGAGATTTTCGGATTCTTTATTGTAGAACGTATTGCACTCTCGAAGTTCACAATTTTATTCTATCGGATTTATTGTATCAGAAGGTTCTGTAAGGCATAAAATTATTTCTGGTATGCTTCTAGAATCTCGACGTTGGTGGAGTCATCTTGTTTGGTGACTTTGATTCTATTTTTCGAGCTCATGACAGCATCACATCAACGAGAGATTTTCTTGCATAAAGAGTTATAATGGGAGTGGAATAAATTGAATAGTATTTTTTCATGAAACATGTTTGGTCAGTATGATGAATGCAATAGAATATTCCAAAGAAACTAGTGCCACACTTACTGGAACCGACACCTTTCATGTCTTGCATCTGTAAACCTGTATGTATATATACACCAAAAAATATATATATTTTTTTTTTGAATATATAATATAAATATATATTTTAAAATTTTGAATGAAAAAGTGAGCATCACTGTTTTGTTATCTAAGAAGCTGTTTTAGCTATTTCTTCATTCTCTATCTTCGTATCTCTAGATTTTTCCACCCCACAATACTTGTTTGTACTATATTGCATTAATATATTTATATACACACACACACGTGTGTGTGTGTGTGTATATATATATATATATATATTGTACAATGTTTTTCACTACACTTCATATTACAGCTGCTTATAGCGCTGGTACTAGTGAGTTTCGACAAAAATTTGATTTTCATAATCACATATTTTTCTATATATATATAGAAAATTAAATTTTCGTTGCTGTAATATATATATATATATATATATATATATATATACAGGGTGATTATAAAAAAACTATCCCGACATATGGGCCCCTAACTATCATACCATTCACAGAAACTGAATGAAATTTTGGCATAAGGTATTTTGATGTATGCGCTCAAGAATGATATGGAAAACAACAGTGTCACTCTAACAGTTACGGTGAGAAAATTTCGAAAATATCAAATGGCAACACCAAGTTTTTTGTATTGGAATGTGATCTCCATTGTGAAAAACCCTAAATAGCGTTCGAACGGCAACTGTAGCATGAAAATCACCGGCGGTAGATAGGCTAAAAGTGAGGACAACCAATAAGGACAGAGAAGCAGCATAAAATAAAGCATTTTATTGTGTTTCACAAATTTTCCACATGGCCTTGTGGAGGACTAATCAGGCTGGGTCTCAGCCGAAGAAACGGTGTGACGAATGAAACGAACATTAATGCTCTGGTGCACGGCAAAGTCCTTTTTACTTTTTCCTTGCCTAGCTCCGGGGATTTTTGTGCTACAGGTGCCATTCCAACGCTATTTAGTGTTTTTCAGTATGGAGATCGCATTCCAATACAAAAAACTTGGTGTTGCCATTTGATATTTTCGAAATTTTCTCACTGTAATCGTAACTGTTAGAGTGACACTGTTGTTTTCCATATCATTCTTGAGCGCATACCTCAAAATACCTTATGCCAAAATTTCATTCAGTTTCTGTGAATGGTATGATAGTTAGGGGCCCATATGTCGGGATAGTTTTTTTATAATCACCCCGTATATATATATATAAGGATAAAAATACCGTAGGCCTATATGTGAGTCAAAATGTACTAAAATGTTGCAGTTACATAGAATAGTCGAGTAATATAGTCGAAACACAGCAATGCCAGCGAAAATGTATATATATTATATAACAAAAATTACAACGAATATATAAATACGATGTTTGTTATCTGTGTGTTTAAAAAAAAATCATAAAAGCATTGATATTATAAAGTAAAGGTTTACTTTATTGAAAGCAATAGAGATAAAGAATAAAATTAATACAAAGGCCACAACAGCCAAGTTGCCCAACGAGTTGGCTGAAAAAAGATATGCCCATAAAAAATATGGATGAGGAATATAACTATGATACAGTAACCCAGTATAAAAACATATCTCGAAAATAATTAATAATATATAATGCTCTACCCATGAAAGAAGATTACGGTTGTTTCTTATCTAAGTATAAATAGTTTCTCGATATATACCGATATATTTATCGTACTTATTTTTAAATGACATTTGTATTAGAATTGACGACCCTCGGACGTAAGCTATTTGGTTTATTGACAATGCTATTAGAGGAAACCTACCTATATGGCACCACAAGCTGGAGTTTTCCCTTGCTAAATGACACTGGTATCCCTTTGTCGGGGCAGTTGATTGGTGGTGTATTAATTACCCATGGTCCATTTTATCCATCCCGTTGAAAATTTTAAAAATTTTAATCACATCTCCGCGTCATCTGCATTCTTTCAATGTAAACATTTTCAAAAAAATCAAGTCTCTCATCATAGCTCAAGTCCCGAGTGTCATCAAGAGCACACGTGGCTCTACTCTGCACCCCTTGGACTAATTCAATGTCCCTCTATAAGTATGGTACCCAAAACCTGACGGCATACACCAATTCAAGACCAACGAAACCCCAGAAAAATGGAAGGATCACTTCGAGGGAACGTGAAATGTCTCTTTTAAAAAGAACCGACCATTGTATTCGATTTTTTTTTAGACATCGCTGAACAACGTTGAGAAAAACCTAAGCCGCTGGTCAATTGGAATTCTCAAATCGATGGCCTTAGTTGCATCCGGGATAGTGATGTCATTTAGCTCGTAAGTGTAATGTGGTCTGTTCGGACCAAAATGATCGACCATGCGCTTGTTAACGATCGTTAGCCCATTAAAGTTTGTCTAGAGCTTCACCCTTTTGCTTTGAGCAAGATCGGTGTTACAATTCGCAGATGACGTGAAGCTTAAAGGGGTAGTCGGGAGTCACAGTCCCATCGATACCGTGATCAAGCTTATCGATGAAAAGTGAAAAAATAATGAGTCCAAGGACACTTCCTTGAGGGACACCACTTTCAACACCTGTACAAGCAGAAAATTCCCCGTTTGCGTAATTCGTTGTGACCTATATCTCAACCATGACTCTATCCAATTCAACAAGTTGCGAACAATCCTAATCTCATGTAAACGATTCAGGTCTATAAGTCTGGCCCATATATAAAATCAATTTGTTAGGATTTCGTAGCCATTGTCGAGTGAAATCAATTGAAATTTAAAAACTTCAAGGCTTTGTTGTGGAGTTTTAATGGATGCTTCTTACACTTCGGCGATGTATATCATTACGGAAATGCTAATGGAATGCACATGTTAATTTCCACCATTTCAAATCTGCAACTATGTTGTTGATTCTGAATACTGGAAGTTAAGAATGCGTCTTAAAAAAATTCCAAACACGATGCTCTCCGTCTCCACTAAAAGAAAAATATTCTCTCATTTCAGTTCACCTATCTTTCATTCTTTTCCTTCACCGTATGTAATCTAAATGTATCTCGCGAATATCTGATTTTCTACCACTATTACTACTCGAACGTTCAAGCACCTAGCAAAAGTTTCTCTGGAAAATTTCTAATCAATGGCTACGCACCGTAATGTATGTATTGATTGTATGTGTGGACTAACGCATGTGTGTGTGTATGTTGTCAGAGTAATGCGTGTTTTGTGTTCGTGTGCGGCCATCTGCGTCCCATAACTTGAAAATGAGATATGTGAATTCTCGTGTTGCGTAAGTACCGTGTTGTGTGAAGGAATCAACTTAATTCACCAACGGGAAGATAAATTATGTACGAATTTTAGCCCTTAAATATAATTAGTAAGCATGGATATATATATATGTATATATATACAGCATGATATAACTGCGATTGAAAACTGAAATTTACCACTGCTGCCATCATTCATTCCACCACCATATCTAGACATCATTTGACTTTGTTGAGCTGTAATAAAATAAAAATATATATAATTAGAGTACTTTGAAACAATGAATAATACAACACGGGAAAAATTATAAACCAACTGATGAATTTTATTATTTTTGCAACAATTTTTCAAGCATAAAACAAACACATATCTCTAAGACTTCCACGATTGGTCATGAATTGAGCTTGACCGATTTTACGGCTAATGTTTAAAATGGAACAGATTTTGAGATTTACAGAACAACTTGTATTGATCAATTCGAACTCTCCGAAACTCGAGTTTTCTATTTAATTTACTGTTAAATTTCTTGTTTAATTCCAATTTTTTTTCGAATGTTTAGGATAATAGTATTAAGTTGGAGGAAACAGTATCACATGGTTATTTCATGAGCAAATTAAATTGGAAAAATTCTACAAGAATTCAGACTTTGCTTTTTTCTATCAACTTGTTAAACAACAAATCTTTAAAGTAAAAAAAAAGTGTTTGAAATTCTGTTTTCCCCTACTTTCTTGGTAATTTGAGGTCCATTTTAACATTGTTCAGCTAGAATGCATCGAGAATGTGCACCACTTAATATCGATTATGTTGTTCAACTTATGGATCAAGGTGTACTACTCATAATCTGAATCTTTTTATCGTAATTAGGAACATGAATAGTATCGGAAAGTACAAATTGTAGAAAGTATATTTCCGTGATAGCATATGAATGATAAGCAAAATTTGGCAAACAGTTTTGTAACGGAGTAACTTGAAGAGTAGGTTAGGCTTTTGAGAATGGTCAAGAAATTCTGCAAGGATGATGATTCCATGAACAGCGAAAGCATGTGGCAGCTGAGAACAACTTTTTCCATTATGAATTATCAATATTTGGGAAACAGTTTCGTAAGTGACGATGTAATTTTGATGAATCATAATTACTATCCTATATAAATGATGATGATTAAGTTCCAATATTTATTCCTTTCACAGACCCATTAGGGGCTGTTCAAGTATTACGTCATCATCGATGGGGGGGCGAGGGTGGTTTCCGATTTGCTGACTTTTGATGACAAGGGGGAGAGAGGTTTGGATGATGCTCACGTCATCAACCACCCTTTACGAAATATTTTTAATGACATCTTACTCGATGCGCAAAAAACGAGAAAAACCTTTCTATAGTTTGTGGGCATATAAGCAACAACCCCCCCCCCTATTGGTAAGTGCCCTACAGGCCACTTCAGTGATCTCTAAATGTTCCGCGGATCGACGTGCTCTGGAACTGTGCCACGCATCACTCAAGTAATCCGTAATTATATGCCGCAGATCACTTAAATAATCTGAGAATGTGCCGCAGGTAACTTGAGTGATGTAGAACCGCACTGGGGGCCACTTAAGTGCTCTAAAACTACGTCATATGTCACTCAAGGGATCTCTAAATGTGTCACGGATCGCCTAAGTGTTCTGGAACTATGTCCCGGGTCATTTAGGCTATCTGAAAATGTGCCACGGGCCGCTAAAATGTTCTAGAATCGTACCGCGGGACACTTAAGCGATCTGTAAATGCTTAGCTCATTTTTACAAAATTAGGTTTGAGGAGGGCACGCCGCATCAGATAACCCCCAGGGTCATATTTGGTCCACGGGCCAAGGACCTTCATGCGATTTATCATTGTATGGCTTAGAGGGTAGGTCGCAATGAATTTATTAAAGATAAATTTTGAGTTCATACCCTTCAAATGGCATTGAAATTAACAGAAATTGATTATAATGACATATAAAGGTATTTTTTTGCATTAAAAAAATACATTTTTGATCGTGGGGAGGGGGGCACGAGCCCCCCATTCCCCCCCACCCCTGTGTACGTCTCTGATCCGACCAATATGCGTTAGGATTCAGTGGCGCAGAGCTGATGACGATATTTTGCTGACAAGGGAGAGAGGGCGTCAAAAATGGCTGAAAATTTGCTTATGTAATAATTGAACGGCCCCCCATAGTTTATTTGTTTCCATGTATTTTTGCAATTATTTGTAACTTTCAGCACGAGATATGGTGGAATGAACATTCAATGCAATTCGTATTGCATGTTTATCTTCATGTAACAGAGGAATGGCTAAATTTTAAGGAGCCAATACACATGTATGTCTGCATTTCATTACTGCATTTTATAATGTTTATTGCAATTTCACAGTAGTTTATGGAATAAACTAAATATTACTGAACATATACACGTATTCGTGAATGATACAAGAGTTAGGAAAATCGCGATCAATTTAAAGCAGAGAAAATATCCCCCCCCCCCCCGGATAGTCAAAATAACACACTGTGCTCCGCTGAAAAGTGCTCAGTAAACAAACCTAATACAAATACAAGGCCACAACAGGCAAAATGCCCAACGAGGTGGCTGATAAAAAGATGCCCATAAAAATATGGTTGTCATATGTTTCAAAAATACAGCAACCCAATTAAAAATGCAATTAACACAAATTACAAACAATATATACACATGAAAAAATACACTGCTGGCCGCCCAAATTGCAACACCAAGAAAGACAAGAGATATCGCAACAATATTTATTTTGTAGATAACATGTTGACCAAGCATCAAATGATTAAATTTATAGACTTCTGTGAAGTGTGGTTCCTGCCAAAATCAGTAGCCAGAGTAGCCACTATCGTTGGTGTTCATGAAAAATATCGTGCCAAACTTCTCAATTATTTTATGCAACTAAAAATTTCTTCGCACGTGTTTTAATGTCTTGTAAAAATTTCGTATGATTTTGAACGCCAGCTATAGCAATATTATACAAATACAAATACAAATACAACGCCACAACAGGCAAAATGCCCAACGAGGTGGCTGATAAAAAGATGCCCATAAAAATATGGTTGTCATATGTTTCAAAAATACAGCAACCCAATTAAAAATGCAATTAACACAAATTACAAACAATATATACACATGATAAAATATTATACAATGCCCATAAAGAATACTTATGGTTGTCTTATTCTAAGACACCTAACAATGCATATAAAAGGTTTATTCTGTATTTGGTGCATGTACTGTATTCCGCTATAATATTATGGGATAGAATTCCAAATTTTTAATTATATTCTGAGAGAATTTAATCTTGTTTCTAAGAAAATCCGTAGCTGGTTCCTCCCTGAGCAAAACCCATACACAAATATTGGCAAATAATTCAAAACTTAATGCAGGGCTCAAAGTCAATTCTTACCAGCATTGTCGGAACGTTCTTCTTGGTAGACATGAAAAACAAAAACCATATTGTTCAGTTATTATTGATCTCACCAATAAGAATGTCACTAATCGATATTAGAAGATAAGTTCTCTAGTCAATTTTAAATTATTACTCTTAATATTCCCTAGGGTCGTTTTAGAAATTGTAACACGTTTATCAACATTAACACGATAAGTTGTGATAATTTGTTCCAATTTATTAACTAAATTTCACTGGGAAATTAAAGTAAATACACACCTGATCGACTCTTAACATATCCATAATCTTGGAAATCACCTAAAAAACAGCACAATTACGGAAACTTGATTATTGTAGAGATAATTATGAAAAAAAGTATTATAATAAGTCATCATTGATACACACAGTACTGTAGCTATGATATGAATGATAAATGATAGAGATGAATTGATATTAGAAATTCAATGTCGTTTTGGTTAGTCTTGTCAGGATATTTAAATTCACATTTAGTGATTATGGTCATTATGGTGTTCTTCTACTTGAGCAATCACATTATTATGTCGATGCAGGAAACTTCGGGTGGTTGCGTGTCCGCAAAATTCACCGAATGGAAATATTATGGACGGAAAATTGAACGAAAACATTAAGTCTATCCTACTTTCTTTCTTTCAAACCGAACAAATTTCAGGTCTATCGCCATCTATGAGCGATTTACTGCCTAGTGAGTTCTACAAATGTGTGTGTACTGTCTGAGAGAGCGTATCTAGTGTTATGTCTGATTTTTCTGTGCTACTACTGAACCACAGATTTACCTCG
The DNA here is from genome assembly GCF_987345545.1 of Pholcus phalangioides. Classification (NCBI taxonomy): domain Eukaryota; kingdom Metazoa; phylum Arthropoda; class Arachnida; order Araneae; family Pholcidae; genus Pholcus; species Pholcus phalangioides. The sequence goes on from NW_028301598.1 coordinate 468,611, forward strand.
TTCATATTTCTCTGCGGAACTTCTAACTAATCGGTACATGTTGGAATGTGCGTGTCCGTGTTGTGAACCTATCATGAAGCTTGTTTCTGTGTAATGCTTGTTAAAGTGCTGCCATCTACTATATATTTTTCGAACTATTAGTGAAGTGTAATGTTTGAAGATTTTATCGTCGTAGGTCTGTTACTCTTTGTGGCGAAACATTTTAATGGGGAGATCGGCTTGCATTTGCACCTCGAAGTTGGGAACAAGATTTTTCAATGCTGCCATCTATACTTCAGAAGTGAAGTGAATAAATTGTAATGTTTTGAATTAAATATCGTACCGTTTGTAGGCCTGTGGCGAGACTTTTTTAAAGGGGAGATCGGCTCGCATTCGCACCTCAAAGTTGGAAACCACAAAAAACCAACTTCAGCCGACCACCGCTGCGGCGACGTTGAGGTATGAACCCGGGACCTAAGCCTACCCTACTGACAAATCAAATGAGTGACAGAGCAAGTAAGTGAAAATCTAGAGCGCGATATAGTGAGTACTTGAATAGGTGAGGGAGCAGTTGGACGAATGAGGAAATTATGTCAGAAATTGAGTCAGAGAGAGTGAGCAAGTCATTCACTCACTCACGAACTCGCTTTTGCTCACTACTCACTCGTTCTGTCTCTCTCTCTCTCTCTCTCTCTAATCTTTACTTCCTCGCTTAGTTTTCTCACCTTTTCGCACGCTCGCTCAATTTTTCAATTATAACCTCGGTCAATCGTTGATTAAGGCCGCGCAAATAGTAGGGAGACCAAGAGGCAGAATAGAGTGTATAATAAAGATTGCATTGTGTAGTAGAGGCCACTCAACGAGGTGCGGTACTTGAACAAACGTGTTTCTACCTCAATACCGCTGATTCCTACTATCTACTGATTTTATTGCGTTTTCTACATTTTTTTCTTTCCCTCTCTGTGGAGGGATCAGTAGAGGGATCATTCACACCCTTACATTTCACAACCCAACTGGTCATTTTCTCTATTCTCCCCCTCCGTTATTATGTGCGGACATCTTTTCCCTACGCGATTTTTGCTTCCTGGTCGCAATTTTTGTAACTCGTACTTCTTCGTCCCACTACGAGAGCAGACTAACTCGATCACTTGCTTAATTGATGGCTCACTTGTTTCATCATTCGCTCAAATGCTCAATAGTACACTCACTTGGTCGCTCAGTTACTCACTTTCTCGGTCATACTCTTGCTTACTCACCCCTATAGCTCGTTCACTCACTTGATGGCTCGAAGTGGATTTCGTTTGTGGTGAACTGGTTGTCGATGAATTGCACGGCAGTAAATTTCTATCGGTGAATTGCGTGGCAGTGAATGTTTGTTGGTGTATTGCCTGACAGTGAATTCCTGTCTGTGTATTGCGTGAAAGTAAATTTTTGCTGGTGAACTGGCAAAATGATGAAAGTAAATTTTTTCTGGCAATGAATTGTTTTCAATGAATTTTTCTTTCAGTGAATTGCTGTCGACGAGTTGCGGTTGTAATTGTTTTTAGTAAATTATTCCGTCCCTGAACTGCGTGACAGTTATTTACCGGGAATTGAACACCAGTGAATTGTTTTTAGTAAATTACGTTGCAGTGAAATGTTGGCGATGAATTTTCCCTAAATAGCGTGGCTATATACTCTCGAGAAACATCAAGTCAGACAAAGTATCGAAATAAGCAGCTTTACAACAATTTGTGCTCATGAGATGTATGCATTTCATGTTCGAATTCATGTTCATCTATTTCATACTTGAATTCATATTCATGTATTTCCTGCTTGAACTCATGTACATGTAGTACGCGTTCGAATCCATGTTCATGTGTTTTATGCTCTAATTAATGTTCATGTATTTTGTGCTCTAATTAATGTTCATGTATTTTATGCTCTAATTAATGTTCATGTATTTTATGCTCTAATTAATGTTCATGTATTTTATGCTCTAATTAATGCTCATGTACACTGCTGGCCACCCAAATTGCAACACCAAGAAAGACAAGAGATATCACAACAATATTTATTTTGTAGATAACATGCTGACCAAGCATCAAATGATTAAATTTATAGACTTCTGTGAAGTGTGGTTCCTGCCAAAATCAGTAGCCAGAGTAGCCGCCATTGTTGGAGATCACCGCTGCCACACGCGTCGGCATTGATTCAAAGAGACTTTGGATGTGTTCTTGGGGTACAGCAGACCAAGCAGCTTCCACGCGTTGCCAAAGTTGATCTGGTGTGGCAGCTGGGGATGTAATCTGGGTCAATCGTTGAGCAACCATGGACCACATGTTTTCTATCGGCGAAAGATCCGGAGAGTGAGCTGGCCAGGGAAGCAATTCAATCTGGCGATTGACGAAGAACCTTCGTCACTTGCGTGCCACGTGTGGTCGCGCATTATCCTGTTGAAATATGGCTGTGGGCAAGCTCTGAAGGTAAGGAAGGACAACTGGCTCCAACACCTCGGAGATGTAGCGCTGGCTTTTTAAAGTACCGGCAATGCGTACTAGAGGAGTGCGAGAGTGATATCCAATACCACCCCATACCATAATACCTGGTGCAGGACCAATGTGGCGGTGCATAACGCAACTGTTCAGCATCCTCTCTCCACGGTGTCTCCAGACTCGAATCCGACCATCGTGGTGTTGCAGACAGAAGCGTGACTCGTCAGTAAAGACAATTTCATTCCATTGTGCCGTCCACATCCTTCTTTCATCGCACCATTGGCGGCGGAGACGTCTGTGGTTCTGCGTCAAGGGTAGACGAAGCAATGGACGTCTTGCGGACAGACCACTCTGCTGTAAACGGCGTCGAATGGTACGCGCAGACACTGGATGATGCGGTACAGACTGAATGTGCTGTGCTATGGTTCGTGATGTGGCTGAGCGATCCGTCACTGCCATACGCACAATACGCCTGTCATCACGTGAAGTGGTGCACTGAGGTGGATGCGATCGAACACGTCGGTCCGTCGTACCCTCCTGCATCCAACGATCACATATCCGCATTACAGTTGTTTGGTTTCGTCCAACACGACTACCGATTTCCCTGAAAGATAATCCACAATCTCGGTAGGCCACTATCCTTCCTCTGTCGAACTCGGATACTTGATCAAAAGATGATCGCTGTTTTCTACGAGGCATAATTGATCGTTTTTTTGAAAAAACCACAAGAAAAACACAATTGCCGTACTTCAAATCGTCGAAATCTCCAAGCCTTAAATAGCGCTTTGAAGTGGCGCCACAGGCGCGCGTGATGTGCGTCTGCGCTGAAATTCTAATCATTTGCATATCTCACCTCCGCTAATGCATGTTGTAAATTTCATATTATTTGCATGCTTCCTTCAGGGTGTTGCATTTACGGTGGCCAGCAGTGTATTTTATGCTCTAATTAATGTTCATGTATTTTATGCTCTAATTAATGTTCATGTATTTTATGCTCTAATTAATGTTCATGTATTTTATGCTCTAATTAATGTTCATGTATTTTATGCTCTAATTTATGTTCATGTATTTTATGCTCTAATTTATGTTCATGTATTTTATGCTCTAATTTATGTTCATGTATTTTATGCTCTAATTTATGTTCATGTATTTTATGCTCTAATTAATGTTCATGAATTTCATGTTCAAATTCCAAACCGTAAGCTGGAAAATTCCCATAAATATAAAACAGACCAGTCACAGCTTGCTATCTTCATTATACAATGGGATGAAATATACCAAAACCTACTTGATGCATCGATTCCGTCCATGTCGGAAATTTCACCTGAAATTAAACATTCTTAATTTATAAGGATGCATTATAATGTACGTATATAAATTGTGGTTTTTTTTTGAAACGATTAGAGCAAATAAAGAACAAATACAAAAGAATTATTAGGAACGCCTCTGATTAGTTGGAAATTGAGCCGCCCCATGTCTCTGACGTAATACTGAGTCGGAATTTCTATGGAGGGAATACAAAACAGAAACACACCACCTTCGCTTGCCAAGATAAGAAATTAACATTGAATATTTTCTGTGTGAGTAAATAAACACAAGTTTTTCTCAAGAAATATTCTTTTCCCTTTGTTTCTCTGCTCGTTTGATTTTGAGGGGTTGTGTGTAAGAATCATATTGCAGAGAGGGAGAGAGGGGGGATTTCAATTTCTGTGACTGATGCGTTATCAAATTAGAAGTAATGTCAAGTACAATATGTACAAAGAGGGTTGGAGTTATTGGAAATATTTGGAGGGATGGAAATTATTTGTGGGAAAGGGAGGGGGACTCAAACACAGTAATTGTATAACTATTATGGAGATGGTGGCTGATGTTGAGTGGACTCAGGGTCATGGATCCGACGCAAGTTTTGCATCTACGATAATTCGGCATCTTATAGTTCATAGGCAGCTCATTTGGCATAAAATAATTATTTGCTTATCATATAAGATACAGTAAATATGATAAATCGGCTATTATGCATAACCACCACTCGTCTTGCTAAGTTTGATGAATTTATCACTTCTAGGTATAATTAACATTACCGCATCCACCGGTGACTATGCATAATAAGCAAGTGTTGCAGATAAATTTGATAGATATGAACAAAAAAAGTTCCATATAGTTTAGTGTGTGTGATAAATATAGTCAGATCCCGGTATAATGATAACAAATTTTATTTGCCGTACCTAGATATAATGATAGGATAGACGTATGAATTATCATGAATAGCATGAATAGCATATCATAGATAGTATGATTTACCATGTTTATTAACGATTGGGTATTGTGCATAATCAAGAGTAAAAGTGATTGATTTAGAAAAGTTTATGAAATTTACCAACAACGCTCAAGTACTATGCATAATCGCCGGTAAAAGTGGAATAAGTTAATTTAGGGAAATTTATCAACTTCGCCAACGATGCTTGGATACTTTGCATAATTGCCGATAAATGTGATTAATTTAAGGAAGTTTATCATACTTACCAGAATGTACTGTGATTTGCATAATAACCAGATTTATTACATCTACCGCGTTACATATACAGAGTACATAGCTAACAGCACGCTCCGCAGATTACTAGCGAACCTTTGATCCTAGAGGCATACGAACAATTAAAACGTATCCAAATAACGTGTGACCGAATGACTCAGACACGCCATCCATGTTTCAAGGGGTTGTATGGTTATTGAAATTTAAAAAAAAATGTTTTTATACGGGCACCCTGTGCTTAAAAACTCAATCAGAAAGATTTTCCTCTGTCTTTCCTAAGGGCATTCCGCGTTCCGAAGTGCCATATTCGTTGAGATATTTGAATACAAAAGACTGAAAAAAGTTGAGAAGAAACAGGAATAAATACCCCGCATTTACCCTGTGTTTTCTATCCGGTTCCCACTGATTTAACTTTAATTAGTTACCATTGATTTAACCGCTGTACTGTCCCGAGAACAAATCTCGTTGAATAAATTCTGAAATCCGGATTCATATCGTCGTGAGTAGCAGGAGGTTTCGACAGATTTCTAGAATCAACAATAGTCGGACATGTATGGTGCTGCGGAAGGGAATGCTCCTGAAGCTCGAAGACTTCACCGAGAGTGTTTCCCGGCAAGACGCTTGGTAAGATTGAAAAACCTCTGTGCGATTGAACCGTTATCTATCTGTAACGGACTTCCATCTGCCGTTTGGTAATTCGATTTCAAAAGGTAAGACGTATTCTACATGAAAATGTTTCGCAACAGTTTGATATATTTATCTCGCTACTTACCCCTCGCCGATACAAAATCGTCAGAGCGTTCTTCTGATAAACATGAGAAAACAAAAGCGGAAATATAAATTCCGTTTATTATCCGAACAAAACTTTAATAAAGTCGAAATTTATATAAATAATTACAGTGACACTAACTTATTAAACATCCTGAAGAAAGATTGGAAATGCAGTTTCGGGTGAGAAAAAGCTCATCATCTGAAAAACCGCATTCTTATACACGTCGAAAGCTCAAAAATCCAACGCTTGCTCTTCATTTTTAACGAATGTTCTAGTTTGGAACTCAGATCAGAAATTACTTCGGTATATCATGCCTATTCATAAAATTTTAGAAGATAAATATGCGTTTAATTCCGGAGCGTTTCCCTTATATTGCAAAACTTCGCAAATACTTTTCCATTTAAAATAATAGAGATCATTATATTCCCACCCTCAATAATACATAGGTTGATTTTTTTGGTAGTGACACCTACATTTTCTAGATATATTGTATACATATAACGTTCTATGTTCTATAGGAGTTCGCTGTAATCTTCACTTTCGTGTACAACGTGTTGCCAGCGATGTGGAAGCCTTTGGAAACCGTTGAAACTGCCTACTCTCTGGATGGTGCGGAGAGAGTGATCTATTGTCTGATCTAAGTCTCCACTTTTGATTAATAGTGTGTCGAAGGCAGTGGGATTGAAGGCTGGGTACGGGAACCATAAACCCTATTTTTTCTCCGCGTGATTTTACTATTTCAGTGTAGGCAACAATTTTTTGAAAGGAAACTTCATTAACTTCTTCAAGGTAGAGTAAATTAGTCTCGTGAAAAATAAGCGTCACAAAAATTGAAATGCTTCCATCACACAAGAAAGGTATTCCATCACTATTGAAAGTCATTAATGGATAATGAATGATTAATTTCGGAGTTAAGGCTAAGTCATCACACATAATAGTCACGGTTGATTTTTTGAAATTATGATTTATGTTGATTTTATATTATATATATATATATATATAAAATATAGATATATAATATATCTACACTATATATCTAATATATATATAGTTTATATTTTTATTTTTATATACATATTAGGCTCGAAAAATAAAACTGAATACATACCTGCTGAACCTGTACTGTACGAAGGATCATTGGTATCACCTGAATAAAACAAATGGATATTTATTTTGAATGTAGATAATTATTAAATAATTTTGTAAGAAGTCAGTTACAATAGTTATGAAGTGAATGATTGAGCTTGAATTTTTAATTTCAATCGACTTTTTTTCAGTTTTGTTACTACTATTGTAGGTGATTTATTTTGAGATGTCGTGATAGTATAGTAAGCAAATTGTGGCAATTATGGCTTTCTCCTACAATAGCAACAACATTTACGTCGATAAGGAAAGTAAAAACTTTATCGCAGCCGGCTATCAAATTTGTCACTTGGTTATGTCTAGAAAATTCAAAATCCACTGCCAACAAATTCATCGTTACGAAATTCATCGAAATCACAATTCAATGCCAACAAATTCATCTAAATTCATCTGAGATGGCAAAATTCATCGATAACATTTCACTAGCAAGAAATCGACTGTGTGTTCAAAGAATTCAGCGGGCGATGAACAAAATGAGAAATTGAGTGAGTAAAAAGGCATTTATATATGAAAAGAAAGTTGGTGAGTGAATCTGTTAGCGAACAATTGAGTGAGGAAGTCATTATTTACTCACTCGAAGGATCACTAGATAGCTAATTCATCCACTCACTTCCTCGCTCGCGCAGTCACTCGTTGCTTGCTTACTCACTCACTTTCTCACCTCCGTCCAATTTCTCACTAATTTATTTGCTCACTCGGTCTCTCTTTTACTGATTCGGCCAGTTTCTCAATCATATATTCACGTCTCGTCACCTGCACTTTAACTTGCACTTTCTTTCACTCATTCTATCGCTCGGAGAAGGTATGTTGTCGGCGAGTTTCTCCTTCGATGAATTTTTGTTGATGAATTTTCGTTTCGAGAATTTCGTGGAAGTGAATTTTTTTCAATGAATTTTAATTTCGAAAACTGCTTATTTCTCAGTTTTCGTGGGGAACTGCGTGACGGGGTATTGTTTTCATCGAATTTTCATTGCGGTTTATCGCGCGGCAGGGAAATTTTACCAGTGAATTTGGATTTCAGTGAATTGTTGTCGATTAATTTTTTCTCGTGCCAGTGTCGCTGGATTTTCATTTTCGTGAATTGCTGTCGGTGAATTTTCATTTCTTGAATTGCTGTAGGTGAATTTTCAATTTCCGTGAATTGTTATCGGTGATTGCATATACATGTGAAACATCTCATTTGCTTCAATCAGCGTGAATCAAAATGTGTGGGTCCCGCGAACAGGCTCTCCGCTATAAAACAGACTACTTAACAAACGATCGCAGCTTAACAACTCTTTAATTGCATTATATTCCTGAACAATCTTTTACGTGCATTTTGCATTGTAATGTATTTTACGTTATTTTAATTTCCTGTTAACGTTTCTCCTTTTCCTATTTTTTGAGTATTTTTATCTAGTTTTAGCAATAGTACGACGGGAGGTTTCTCTGATCTAGGGGGATGGTAGCTGACAGTTTCAAGTGTAAGGGGTGTTTGGATAGAGCAAGGTTGGAACTTGAGGTCGAAGCGTTACGGGAAAGAGTTAGTGTTTTAGAGGGCCCGGTTATAACGGAGACACTTTTCGTCGAGTCACCTGTTAATGAAGAAGCAATCTCCACGAACAACGACAGTTTAGAGAGCGTTTGGGTGGTCGTGGATGAGGTAGAGGGGAATAGTGAGAGGCATCGGCGATTCTATGGTTAGAGAACTGGAAACAAAGTGTGTAGGGACTTTCGGAGTTTCGAGCGCTGTTGTGTTCCTATGGGAAGATTAGCAACGTTCGATATATACGTTTTTTATCGTCGAAATAAGAGAAACCGAGCCTATGGTGACAGTGCACACTGATGTTTGTGGCCCGATCACTCCAGCGACCCACGTGGGCGAGAAGTATGGAATTTCCAGCAATACTGTAAAGAAAGTACACCGTACAAACTGAATTTTGGAACTGATCTAAGTATTCGAGTTTTTTGGATGTAGCGCGTACATGCTAACTCCTGCAGCTCTAAGAAAGAAACCGGATGAGAGATCGAAGACAATGATCTTCGTCGGATATTCTTCAATGAGATACCGACTCATGGATCCAGAGACGAAACGTATTGTGGTCTCCCGAAATGTAAAATTCAATGGAGAAAAGAAGGCCGTCATCGATGACAACATAGACGACCCGATCGATGTTGCAAACCGTGAAAGATAATTTCTCTTCTCGGACTGTGATGGGGATCCAAAAACGAAGGAAATGATGAAATTGGTCATGCCCCACCAGTGTCAGTATCGATCCTCAGGATACGTGTATGCCTCTAGGGGCGAGACACAAGACATTTATGAATTCCCCACCAGAACGAAGAAGATCCGAAAGAGAAACGAAACAGCTGATCCGTTATCAAGACTGAATCCTACATGACAATGATTGCCTGTCAAGCAACACTTGACTACAACGATATTCACTCTCTTTCGAAAGTGGAACAGCCACACTGGAAGCAAGCCATGGACGAGGAGATGAAATGTTGATCACGAACGACGTGTGCACTCTGGAGGAAATTCCTAAAGGAAAACAAGCAATCTCATGAAAGTGGGTCTGCACAAAAAAACGCGATGGCAAGCACAAAACTCGGCTTGTAGCTCGCGGCTTCATACAGAGAGAAGGACTGGATTACAACGAGGCATATTCACCAGTCAAATATATCTTGAGAATCCACAAGTGTTTGTGTTAGATGTGAAAACCACGTTCTTGAACCACGACTTACATGAAGTGATCTACATAAATCAACCTCAGCGATACGACGACGACAATGGCCGGACGTGCAAGCTGAAGGAAAGTCTCTATAGATTGAAACAGAGCCCACGCCAATGGTATCAGAAATTTGTCAACTTCGTGGGCGAAATAGGTTTCATTCAATGTAATTATGACCGTGAAATGTTATCCGACATTTTAATGATGCTAAGAAAATTATTGTTTTGCATGTACTGTAGATGATTTGTTAATTGCCGGCTCAGATGAAAAAATAGTTTAAAATACTTATTGTGCGATATGTTGTCTAAAGAGTTTGAAATTTCAAAATGTGAATTAGCATCAGATTTCTTAGGTATTCATATGAAGTTCTATTCTGATTGTTTATATCTTGATCAGAAATCATATATTTTAAGATTGCTACAGAAATTTTATATGAATGAATGCAAACCTAGTGCTGTTCCAATGGAACTAAAATCAACATCTGCTAATTTCATGAATGGGACTTTGTTTGAAGGACCATACAGGGAGCTCATAGGTTCTCTGCTGTATCTGGCTCACGTTACTTTACCCGACAGTCTGTTTGCTGTCAATTGTTTGAGTCAGCTCCAAGAGCATCCAACTAACGTTGCCATTTGTGCCTTGAAAATGGTTCTCAGACATTTGCAGGGAACGGTTAACATGAAAATTATATACAAAAGAAAAGATTCCCTTGTTTCAAAATTTTTAGTGTATGTCGATGCAGATTTGGGAGCAAATCCCAATGATAGAAAATCAGTCTCAGGTAATATAATAGTATGATAAACGACTGTCCTATATCATGGTCGTGCAAGAAGCAAAACTGTAATGCTTTGTCTTTTACCGAAGCAGAAGTTATTGCTATGGTAAAAGCAATTCGAGATCTTTTGTGGTTTATGATCTTATCTTCCGAAATAATTAATGTTGGAAATCTTGTTGTATATGTAGATAATCAATTTTGCACTAAATGTGTAAGAAATGAAAATAGTCATGGTATGCTGAAGCACTTGAACATTAAGCTCAAGTTTTTACGTGATGTGATCAAAGAAAATAAATATCATTGCAAGTTGCTGATACGCTCGCGAAAACATGCCCAAATTCGTATTGTCTTAACTTAAGCATTTGTATCGTCTGAAATTGTGTGATTTACTGTGGATGTTAAAAATTTAATCGCACTGGTTTATGTTATATACGTATATGTATAGATGACGCTGTATGTCCATGAACCGGTCGTTTGCAGTTATCTCCGAAGATCTGTGTGTGTGTGTGCATGTATATTGTCCTCGCATGTATAATGAATAGTCTTCTTTCTGTCACCTCTCTCTCTCTCTTTAACACTTCTCTTGGGGTAAGCTTCATAAGAAAAGACTGGTTCCTTGTTTTCGGAGAACTAACTTTGATGTTTTGAGAGGAAGGTTAGCGGATGTTTCAAAGAACGGTTGGAATCAGTCGGGCTGGTAAGTCAATGGGAATAATTTAGTACGAAGCTGTCCTCTGTCTTGCACGACGTCATGCCTTTTGTTCGAAAAAAGCGTGTTTGTACATCGCGCCCACGGATAGCGTACGTAACTTTTATCTTGAAAAGAAAATAGCATTCAGAGAGTATAAAAGTGGACGAGGTGACTGCTCATTGTTTACCGATAAAAGAAGAGCGTTGAAGAAAGCGATAAAGAATAGTAAACCTAGTGAATCTAGGTTGGCAGATAACATTAGCTCTGATCCAGAATCATTTTTAAATACGTCAATAATGTAAGGGAGCAGTTGGTCCCCCTCTTGATAGGAGGGTCTAGGGCAAAGAGCAATGTAGGCATGTGTAATGCTTTCAATGACTTTTTCGCGTCGGTTTTTAATAGAGATTATGATATTCAATGTACGGGCGTTGCATGAGGGTAATACAATCCTCAACGATATTCGAGTGCAAGACGTGGAGGCCCTAAATCTTCTAAAAAGTGTATGTGCAAGCGAAGCACCAACACCAGATGATATCTATTCCATGGTTCTGAATTAATGAACGCCAGAACTGTGACACTGGATATATGCCGTTGCCGAGATCTCTTCCAGCCGAACTTCGTGGCAGAGTCTGGAACACTTCATTTTGTGTTGAAAAGAATAAAGAAAATAACATACAAAATTTTTACAACAGATTTTCTCCGAACAATGGGTACTGTCGCGATTGCAGACGAGATGGGGTTGGGAGCTGGAAAAAACTTCGGGGTTTCGTTAGACTGACGAATGTACGCATATTACGATGGAGGTATATTTTAAAAGCAATTGGAGGGGCACCCATGCCATCTCATCTGTTATCTTACACTTTCCCTATTATATACACAGTATACAAAAAAAACGTTATATGAGTTATCTCGCTTATCACCTTATTGGCGAGCAAATGGGATTGATAAATTTCGGGCTAGAAGCCAGTATCAGTTTTATTGCGTTGCGTTCACTCGCTTCGGTGGATTTCATGAAAATATGGAAATATTGTGTGGGGGAATATATACAATTAGGGATCACCCGTGCCATATCCGAGGGTAATCAGGGAATGTGCTAATGAATATTTGGGGCCAGTCGCACAGATCTACAGGAGTAGTGCTGCTGATGGTATCGTCCCAAGGGATTGGAAACTTGCTAATGTCGGTGCAATATTTAAAAAGGGTAGTAGAAAGGTTGTGTCCATTTATCGTTCAATGACTTTGACGACCTCCCTCTCGAAAATTTTGAAAATTATTATCAAAAGGCAGCTGATGAACTGGATAGACGAGAATAATGTATTGTCAGATAATCAGCATGGGTTCAGGCAGGCGAAGTCATGTGTAACTAACCTCCTTTGCTTCTATCATCATGCGACTAAGGCTTTGGGTAAGAGCAAAAATGTCGATGTTGTTTTCCTTGATTTCCAGAAGGAATTCGATAGGGTCCAACATGGTAAACTGTTGAAGCGTGTTTACACGGAGATTGGAATTTGGGGAAACTTGAATTGGATAGAATCGTGGTTAAGAGATAGGTCACAACGAGTTTTTGTGAACGAGAAATTCTCTGGTTGGACTGACGTCACCATTGACGTTCCTCAAGGAAGTGTATTTGCCCAATACTTTTTCACTTTTTATCGATAAACTCGATCAGAGTATCTATGGGATTGCTAGCAAATTCGCACATGACGTGAAGCTAATGGAGGTAATCGGGAATCAAAGCGATAGGGAGTTGCTCCAGACCAACTTAAACAGTATTGCAGCATGGGCAAATGAATGGAGCATGACGTTTAGCGTTGACTAGTGCATGATCGCTCATTTTGGTTCTCACAACCCACGTTTCTCTTACGAGCTGAATGGTGTAACTATCCCTAATGTGACTAGGGTCACCGATTTGGGAATTCTCATTGACAAGCGGCTTAGGTTTTCTGAACATTGTTCAGCGGTGTTAAAAAAACGAATAAAATGATTGATTTCATTTTCAAAAAAAGGTCTCTTCGCGTTCTCCTAAATTCATTCTTCCGCTTTTCCGAGATTTAGTTCATCCTAGGATGGAGTATGCTGTGAGGTTTTGGAGACAATGCCTGCAGAGGACGTGGACTTGGTTAAAGGGGGTGCACAGAAGAGCTACGCGTGTCCTTAATATTAATGCACGATAATATTTAATCATTATATATTGTTCGTAATTGCATTTTAATTGGGTTGCGGATATTTTGAAATATGTGATATCCATATTTGTTATGGACATTTTTTTCTCAGCCACTTCTTTTGGCATTTTGCCTGTTGTAGCGTTGTATTTGTATTTATTATACATATACCAAAACCTACTTGGTGCATCGCTTCTTTCGAGTTCGGAATTATCACCTGAAAAGAGGCATTTTCATTTTTATAAAGACACATATGGCACAGATAATCTTCAAAACACGAATAAATGGATAAAGGATGAACATAAAATAGTCATTGGGAATTACTGTAGTTAATCACTAATTAATTGATACATTGATAAATGTGACTATTTGACAAAATATTACACACATTAACTGCATTATAGTTTGGATCATTTCCACTATACACATATAATACGGATACTTTCCTCTAAGTACAAACAACCATGTTTAATAGGCTAATATAATAATAATAATATAACGGATAGAATCCTACGACACCGAAAGTTTCGCTTCCCGTAGAGCCCCGCTTAATACAGTATAATAATTTCAGCAACTTTTCCCCGCTTAACCGAATATTACGCTTCACACGTCCCCTGTTAATAGACACCAGCCACTATATACATAATGTTTTTATTGAATGAAACATTCGAAATTAATGGAAATACGCTACTGGGTTAAGATAAATACATTAGAGAGTAGTTACTGGCCAACAAGTTAACAAGTTTGTCCTTAATAGGTGCATATGATTATTTTATTTTTGTTCTATGTTGAGTCAATAGAGGGCGCTAATTTCAACAATGTATGTAAAAATCTTGGGTATTGTAATCAACGAAATATAATTTTCATTTCATTTTTAATGCATCATTCAGTCAAGAAGATTTATTAATATTGATCCTCCATTATTTTTTCACTATGCAAACTATACTATTAAGTAAAGTAGCTACTGAATTGTTCCCCGCGTAATCGAATACCTCGCTAAATTGGATAATATATACTGGATTCGACTGTATCCGTTGTATACAAATCCAATTGAAATTTTAGCAACGATAAATTATCGTCATTACTAATCGTTAAGTAAATGTCAGATCTTTAATTAATTGTTGATTAATTATATACACTCATTGCCATAAAAATTTGCGCACCCAGAAGAAGTCGTCAAAATGAAACGAAATTTTACACATGTAAGTACTACGTTGATATAAGTAAGTGATTAGAAAATCCAAGAAAAATGATAATTTATTGCAGAAAAAAGTACAGAGGAACAGAAGTTGTAGTACTCTGTTGGACCCCCTCCAGCGCGAATGCACGATGCGATACGAGTGGGCATTGAGGCATACAGGTTCCGTATGACGTCCTGAAACATCTCGTTCCACAGTTGCTGTAAATGCGCCTCTAGTTCGACCAACCTCGTAGGGTGTCCAACTTGCCGTCCCAAATGATCCCAGATATGCTCGATTGGTGACAAATCTGGGGATAGAGCAGGCCAGGGAAGGGTGGTAATGTGGAGGAGGCAGTCTTGTGACATCCTTGCTGTGTGTGGCCTAGCATTGTCTTGTTGAAAAATGGCTCCTGGGAGCCCTGCCATGAGTGGCAACACATGCGGCTGAAGGATGTTATGGACGTACCGCTGGGCTGTCATTGTGCCATGGATCAATATTAGGGGTGACCGTGTATCGTAAGCAATGGCACCCCATACCATGACACCAGCTGTGGGAGCGGTGTGTCGCTGTAAAGCGAAGGCAGGATTGAAGCGTTCACCACGGGGCCTCCACACACGAACACGATTGTCATCACTGCTCAAGTTGAATCTCGATTCGTCGCTGAAGACGACCTGGTTCCATTCCGTTGCAGTCCAATCCCGTCGTGCTCGACACCACTCCATACGGAGGCGTTGGTCGGTGGGTGTCATTGGCAGCACACGTAATGGGCGCCGCGATACCAGATGTCCTTCAGCCAGGCTCCTTGCGATGGTTCGGGAAGACACAGGGACCCGTAGTGAAGCTGCTGCCTGTGTCTGGATAGTGGCCAATGAGGCAGTTGGCTCTACGCGTGCGTTTCGGATGATGTGACGGTCTTCTCGACGACTGGTCTCTCGAGGACGTCCTGAACCTGGTCGCCGTGTAAATGACGTCTCTTCTGTCCACTGGTCCCAACACCTCCTCACAGTAAAATCAGAACGGCCTAGTTGACGAGCTACTCGCCGAGCTGGCCACCCAGCTTCCATCATCCCGATGATTCTTCCCCTATCGAACTCTGACAACTGCTCATATGGTCTTCGACGACGGCGTAACGGCATGTCTACCTCAGCATTTCCTTTGCAAACGCTTAAATACACTCCAGCAAGCTCTGCTTACCTGTTTTATACTCCAAGGAGAACGAAGTTCAACGCTCTCTAGTGGCATTACGCAATGCGCAATCACGCTGCATCTCTAATAATTTGCATATCTGCCCGACGTGTACCTTCAGGCCAACTTTCGTTTCGATCCCACAATTATTTCCTGGTGCGCAAATTTTTATGGCAATGAGTGTATATAATTGGATAATTAAAACATTTAGATTTTATTTTGTCATGGTGGCTCATTGCGTGCGCTATCGTGTGGAGACGGCGAGCTCTTGTGTGAAACATAAGCACTATACTGAGAACTGTAGCCGCTCCCTACGGTCACAGTTGGGGGAACGTTCCTATGAAAAAACCCTCCGACCAGTTATGTGCCAATAAAGAGAAAGAGATTATATTGGAACAGATTTTTTTTTTCTCCTCAATTTTATTTACACCTCCTCTATTCTGATGCTTTCAAAATTTCGTAACTTTCTGATGAATAATTATAGTTACAGACCGCCCTGAATAACTGAGCTTCAATAATGTGTATATTGCAGGTGTTCTCAAGCTTCTTTTACCTGGGACGCCACTTTTCCTAATCAACGTGTGTGTAATTGTGGCACCCGGAGAAGTTTGACAAGGAATCTCTTTCAAAAACATTTGTTAGGTCCACCGCTTTGCGGCACCCCTAACAAAGATTGGCAACTCACAGTATGAGAATCCCCCGACATACTGTTTATACAGGGCGGTACTATCAGCCGCCGAAAAATTACGCACGAAATTCCTTGTGAAAACTGATTTAGAAAAGTTTTACATTTTAGAATCAGCCAAACATTTTTGTGCCAAGTTTTGTGACGTGTCACTTTTGTAACGATCAGTTACACTGCAAACATCAAACGGAAGTAACTTTGTGCTCCTGCAGCGGGTTGCAGCTAATTGAAAATGGACGGGGATTTTCAACCAACTTACAAGCCAACTTCAGTTTTTTCACGATTGACACTTTCTATTTTAAGGCAAAAAAGGCTACTTCGCGCAGAATGTGTTAGAACCTTGTTATTACGTGTTACCTTTCCCCACCATATTGGTAAATTCATCACCAGATATATAAATCGTTAGCCAAATGTTTGAAACATTGTTTTCAAAAAATCAACACTCTTTTTCAAAAATGTGGTAGTTTGCTCTTCTTCACTGTGAAGACAAATCTTTTGATAGATTGTGCGAGGGAAAAAAAACTGGTTCACATCTTTAGCGTTCCTGATTTCTCTCAGGTTTATTTACATTGTTATCAGCTTCGAAAGCGTTTGGTGTAGTTTCGGTGAACTTGATTAGATTTTTCAGGTGACGTATAATCAAATTTAAACCATTTCAACTCTATAATTATTGGTTCAATCAAAAAACTGTGAAAACACTTTTCTATATTTTTTCTCAAGAAATCACGAAATGCATGTCAAACGTTTCTCTTTTCTCGTTTGATGAAGTTTATGTACTTGAATGATCTTTCCGCAATTTTTTATGCTTGTAATGGATAAATATACGACATCACCATTGAAACCTCCTCAGATATTGAAGCATAATATTCATTAAACATTTGGCATGGTTTGAAAATATTAAGATATTAAACTGAAACTAGAAATTTTCGAAACGCTTAACAGTTGTGTCCGACTGAGCTAGAGCTTTCAAGAATTCAGCTGAAAAGAAATTTGGTAAAAATGAAATCTATGGGAGCAAAAACAAAGACGATTTATTTTTAAACAAGTTAACATTGGCTATGATTGGGGAAATTCACTACCGAATGGGTTGTGCAGGAAGTGTGAGTATATGTATCTAACATAGTCATGTCTGAGTGCGTATGTAATGTTGTGTGTGAATTTTTAGAGTATATTACAAACACTGAGTGAAATGTGATGCTTGAATATTTGTGCTGTTTTAGGCCTGCTGATCTCTGTGGTGAGACATTCTTAACATGGAGATCAGCTTGAATTCACGCCTCGAAGTTGGAAACAGAAAACCAGCTTCATCTGACCACCACTGTGACAGCGGTAGTGTTTGAACCCGAGTACTCGCAATGCGAGTCCGTCACTGTGACCACTCGACCGCCACAGCGGTGAATCTAGTAACTGAAAACTTTGCTTTCTTTTCGTGCTACAAATAGACATACGCACAATTACCTCATTGTGACATTACTGTATGCAAGATTATGGGACCGGATTGCTTGGTTGATTCATGAATTCCTCTTGGAACCTCTTGCTAGCAATATACGAGTGCATCAAGGTTTGTTAACTTCAGGGACGCCGGAACATATATGCTTGTGTTGCTAAAGCAACAACAATCATTTAAATTTCATTGCTCACCAACACACCCCAGTTAGCCATCAGTCATATGCATGGTATATACAGGATAGTTTTAAAGAAACTAGCACTTTTCAGACATATGCTGCACCCATTCTGAGGGAGAAATCTTGATGAAACGTTGAAAGCAGGATGTATGGATCATGGAAGATTCAATAAAACAATAAATCAGATTTTGAACACCAGGTAAAAAAGCAGCGCTTTTTTATAGCAGTTATATTTCCCTACCGCCCCCCCCCCATGGTCCAAATAACGCATTTACCAAGTTTAAATGAAATATGTCCACCACAAAGGGCACCATAAATGTCAGAGTAGTGTCAACATAATTCAACTGACCCTAATCAGCTTAATTATAATGGCACTACTCAGTTAATTATAATGACACTACTCAGTTAATTATAATGACACTTCTATGTTAATTATAATGACACTACTATGAGAATTATAATGACACTACTATGTGAATTATAATGCCACTACTATGTTAATTATAATGACACTAAACCGACATATGTAGCACCCATTGTGATGGACGTATTTCATTGAAACTCGGTACATACGTTATTTGGACCATGATAAAAAATCAACTACGATAAAAAGTGTCCCTCTTTAACCTGGTGGTAAAAATTGAATTTTTTTTTTTATGTATTCTTTCTTTTTCTCCTTAGTCCGCATAACCTATATACCAAGTTTCATAAAAGCACCTACAACAGAGTGAGCGCTACATACGTCTGAATAGTGTCAGTTTATGTATAGCAACCCTGTATCAGTGCCATATCTCATATAGCTTTTATTACTCAATCAGGCGTAAGTCATTTGAAAAAAAATCACTCAAAGTAACCTGTGGAGTCCGCATTCAGAAGAGAGATGGTAGAATTTCTCACAAACACATTTAGGTATCCCTCACAAAAAAATTTCCGCGTTGGGAACAGACCATGCACGGCATGGTATTACATGTGATTCTCACATTCGTAAAAAGTTTTCAGGGATTGTTTACGAAGTGCATATATGAGGTTTAGTATAAATAGTCTCCATCAGTAACTATAACAGAGACTCACCTGCCGCATTGGAATTTCTCATGTCCACGTTGTCCTCATTATGAACATCAGCTGTAATGGATTTTGCAATTAATTCATTGGGAAATAATTTTGATCATTAAATCATAGAAATTCACACCAAATGATTGAACTCAACTGAAATTGAAAAATCTATATATTTATCATTTAATAGATTCCCATTTACGACATGACAGTCACATATATGCAAGAGAACAATTGCATTTTTTTTTTCTTTTATCTGATCGTTGAAAACTACTCTGTCGTGATGGGAAACACGAGCACTGACATAAGCACATACAGGCGTAGAAGAGGAAATCAAAATGCAGTACCGACTCTTACGTCGACGAATATGGAGAAAATAACTATTGATAAATTCAAACTGATGGTGGCATCAATCAAACATAAATCCAAAAGCTCAAAAATTCCACCTTCAACATTCACGGAACTCACCTTCAAATTCTTCATCGCCTTCATATGCTCGAACATCTATGATAAAGATAACAAATAAGTATTATGTATTGGGATAAACAGGCTTAATTTTTATTGAATCGTTTTTGTGTTTGCGAATTCATGGTACAGTCCATGCCACTTAATGTGATCACACCGGGGCTCAAGGTTTCCGATAGCAGTAACCGAATGATAACTATATCCGAGGAGTCCCATTTGGAAGTACGGTGATCTTACATTCCGTTAGGTCGAAAAGAACGGATGGTAAAACGGGTCTCGGAAAATTTTATTTTCCACATAATTGGTTGCAAAATGTGTGTGTTCAACCATTTCCATTTTTTTAAAATCTAAAACGGGAACTTCCCCTTCCCCCCCTTTACGCTAAAATTCTGCATTTTTGTTACTCGGCCATTACTACTAAACTATACACATGCACCTCGTCCATATTCCTCGAACGAATTGGTACACGTGGGAACGTGCGAGTACGTGCAGCAAACCTGTGCAAAGTTTGTTTCTGTGTAATTCTTCTTATGTAAAGTGCTACTTCACTAAACACCAACTCTGGCCATATCGCTATATTGCAATTTACTGCCATTAGTGAGATGGGTTGGAAGTGAAGGCGCTGTCTATCGGTGGTCGCCTCGAGTTCGTTAGAGAAAATATCTTATCCTCCCTTGGGTTCGAACCCGGGACCCTGACAACAACCTTCACGGTGGTAGACGAGCATCTTACCACCATATGTTAAGTGCTGACATCTGGCATCAGTTTTTCTAACTATTTGTGAAGGGTGATGATTGAATAATTGTATCGCTCCAAGCCTGTCTTTCTCTGTGGCGAGACTTTTTTAACGGGGAGGCCGGCTCACATTCGCAGCTCGAAGTTGGGAACCACAGAAGACCCACTTCAGCCGACCACCACTGTGACAAAAGTGGGGTTCGAACCCACGTCCTCCGATGCGAGTCCGTCACTTTGATCGCTCGACCACCACAGCGGCGTTATTCAGCCATTGTGAGGCGTTAGAATGGAACTGTTTAATGCGCGGGTCTTCAACCTTTCAAACACCACTGGCTAAACCTGAGGTGTTTGAAACATATACTGAGGTATTTATAATTGTTATAAGAATCCTCACATACACGGATTTACAAGGGCTTACTCATTTAATTTACAGTGATTTTTTGATAGAAGGGGAAAATGAGGCCCAAAGTGAAATTGGGGAAAAAATAATTGAAGACTTATTTAATTTGAAATTATTTATTTCATTAATTATCGAAAACTTTCTGATTAATTTAGTTGATTATGATTATTTTTTCACTAATTCTAAAAATTTATTTCCTTCTCAACACATCTTGAAATAATTACTTTCAATCATTATACAATTATCTATTTAGAAATTGTGAAACGATTTCTAACACAAATTACGAAATTATTTCTCTCATTAATTCATAGGTTTATTTTTTTCGCCACTAATTCTGAAATAAGTTTTTTCGAAAATCCAAAAGTTATTCCAATCAGTAATTCTGAATTTTTATCAACTCATTCTTTATTATATTCTTCTTCAAATTATTTCTTCAAGTATTTCTGAAATTATTTCTTCAAGTATTTCTGAAATTATTTCTTCAAGTATTTCTGAAATTATTTCTTCAAGTATTTCTGAAATTATTTCTTCAAGTATTTCTGAAATTATTTCTTCAAGTATTTCTGAAATTATTTCTTCAAGTATTTCTGAAATTATTTCTTTCAAAAATTCTGAATTATCATCGATTTTCTCTCTCTCCCCCTCCCCCTTCAATTATTTCTCCCATGAAAAATGTCTTCCATACATATATATATTACATATATAAATGCACATTATGAAAATATGGTCTTAACTGGTATCCACGATAAAAGAAAAGGCTTTGATTTCAAAGTCAATTTTTTTCTAACCAATCACAATTCAAATATCAGCAAAAAGGTTTTCAAAAATATTGTATTTTTTCTCAAATTAATTCCTCAAATTTCTCGCATCAAACATATCTCTAATAATGGCAACGATTTTAAAAATGCATTAAATAATCTCAAGAAATTCTTAATATGCCACAGATTTCCGACGTACAATTTGGATTTACTTCCTCCTCACATCAATAACTAAAGTCGAATCCCGTTTTAACGAATACCGTTATAGCAAAAATCTCGTTTTGACTAACAATTTTCTAATCCACCAGATATGTTTAGATAGGAACGATGCAAAAAACCTGGCATTCCTTTGTAACGAAATTTCGCTATAACGAAGTGATTTCTCCGGTCTCTTGGAATTCGTTATAACGGGATTTGACTGTATAACTATTCATTTTGAATTTTACCCCCCCCCATACTTGGACTAGCACATGGTATGTACTTGAACCTTCTACATCTATTTAATTTTATATATCCTTATATTTACTGCAACTTTGCTCTTTTATTCAACTTGACAAATAACATGTTTGGCTTTATATTCTGATTTTTGAATTCAATGGTACAACAGCAGAACGTCGGAGGTTTGAGCATCTATGAAGGCCAAGGAATGCTCTCAGAAACGTTCTGTGTTAAGCCAATGTCAGGGTGTTCCCCCTCTGATGAGAGCCCTAGATATTGGCTATGACTTTTTTTCATTTTTAAATTCTTCGATTATTTTATTTTTGAAAATGTTCATTGTTCGTATTTTTTGCTTTCTCTTACCCGTTCACATAATTTATTTGTTTCCTATTTTCATATAAAAATGATATTTTAACAATATATCTATAGTTCATATATTGAATATTTTCTGACATTAATTCTGCATTTTCATAATTTTGTATATTCCGGAATGTTTTCTTTAATTAAGAAACTATTTCTATTATTGATTTCAAATTTCGGGAAGAAAAATATTTTATTTCATTTAACCTAGAATTGAAATCTTTTTTCGATGTTTTCAACAATTTTCTAAATATGGTCGACGGAGCACGACAAACAGCTCTTGGGCCAAATATTAGTCAGCAGACTATACGTTGAAGACCTCTGGTGTAATGTATGTCACAAAAACTAGGATATATTTTGATGTTCAAAATACGTCTCATAGATCCCTTGAGAAACTCTCTCGAGAAAAGAAATTTGAATCTGGTCAAAGAGCTAATCAAGAAAGACATTTTTTTATCGTCACGTACATTTTCTTTCACAATAGAAAGACCATTTCTCTCAAAAGCATCTCAAAACTTATATGGATCACAGCAAATACTATGGTTTGACTACGATATTAAGTACGAAAATGTTTGTCACCAAGGGAGGGGGAAGAGAACAATTTTTGCCTCCTGTAGGAGGCAGCCTGTAGCCTTGCAGCCTGATAACAATAACTTACGAGAAAAAAAAATGTTTCGTTAAACTTTAGCTTCAGAATGTGTAAGCCAAAAAAACCATTCGCACCGTAAAAAAAATTGATAATATTATCCTAAATATTGATAATACTACCCAATTTTAGAAAAGTAAACTGAGTACGAAAATGTTTGTCAACACAAGGGAGGGAGTTCACTATCTAAACTCCTACATAGTCTGGTGGCTGATAACGATAACTTATAGGGAGAAAAATCGACCTGGTTGAACATTAGCTTCAGAATGCGCAAAGAAAGATATAAACTGAAACCCTGATAAATTATAAACTGCATTTTTTCCCATGTTATGAAAAAGATGTGTTCTGCACTTTGTGAAATTGGTAAAATTAACCGTAACTATGCGCAATTCCAATAAGCGGCATCTACTGTATTATGAGAATGAGTAAAATAACCTTACAAACCTCTCTCCAACACATCCTCGACCTCGTCATCTATAATACAAAACGTAAAAAATATGTATAAATATGTATATATATACATTAACCCTTTCCAGGTTTTATAAATTTCACTAATTTTTACATTTTAATTTCCGAAGTAGAAATAACCCAACCTCCCCCCACCCCCTGTGTAAAATGGCATACTTTCGTCCAAGAAGACTTTCCTCAGATTTTGTGCAGGTGGTGTTGCTTTCCCCCACATAATCCGGGAACAACATACCGAGGAAAAGAAATTATCTAGGTTTTTTCTGTTATTTATACTATACCCATACTCCTTTCCTAACGTAAAAGGCTAGGAAGAAAAATTGTTTACCTGAAACTCTGTCTGTCTGCATAGCATCGAGTCTGGAGAGATATCTCGTGATTAATAAAATGCAAGGCATCGAGTCTGGAGAGATATCTCGCGATCAATAAAATGCCAAGCATCGAGTCTGGAGAGATATCTCGTGATTAATGAAATACAAAGCATCGAGTTTGGAGAGATATTTCGGAATCGGCGAAATGCAAAGCATCGAGTCTGGAGAAATACATCGGGATTTCCGAAAGGCAAAGAAACAAGTTAGGCGAGATATCTCTTCGTTGCCGCTGTAAGGATTAGAGACACACATAGATGACGTTACACCTAAAACTAGCACGAATCCCGGTATCAGTTTTTCCGCCATTTCAGCGCATTTTATGTAAGCTATGAAAATTTACTCGCACATAAGGAAGGTATGGAAATTTTTTTCACCTATTTGATCTGATGGTAACTTCAATTAATGATGAATTCACAAGAATTAACATACCATCTTCTTCGTCATATTCATCATCGTCATCTTCAAATACTGGGACATCTGTTACGATATAGTAGTTATTAAATTGACATTTATTTTTTTAGCATCGATATACTTAATTACACCATAGAAATAAATACCGAAAGAGCATGCTACACAAAAAACATAAAGTGTAAGATATTTTACCGTACAAAAGAAATATATATTTATCAGATAAATGAATTTATTCATTTACATATTGAGACGATGGAATGTTTAAAAATCTCGGTTATTTCGATTTTAATTTTATACGCTAACAAGACGAAAAAAGCCATTATTATGACATAAATGTAGAATAAGGATGGCTATGTTTCACATGTAAATGACTTGATATGCTTTTTTCAAGGAGGTCATCGGTGTTACACTCATGAATTCCTGTTGCCTGGTCTTAAAACGCTAATGAAACTTGTTGCAAGTAGGGGGGCATTGACAGGGACGTTTAGCGTTTCCTCGAAAATACCATTTAGTTTCACGCAAAAGTGTTAGTTTTTGATGCATCGAATTCTGGCTTAAATTACTTGCGGCCCTATTTCCATTAGCCTTAAGCGATGGCCGCACTCGTGCCAAGCCTAGAACAATAACCATTCGCAAAAATTTCTTTCCCCTGTTGCAAAGAATCACCAGTTGCATAGGCCGGATACACACTGGCACAGTCTAGCGTTTTTTCAATGTTTCTTGGTGAATATCTGCTTCCAGAATAATTTAACACCCCAACTCATGTTGCGAGGGTTTTGAAGACCCCGGGAAACGGAACCACCTGTCGACCAAGAAGTAATCTCCACGAACAACGACAATTCAGAGGGGAAAGAGTGGTGGTTGTAGATGACGTAAAGGGTAATAGTGACAGTGGTGTAACTATCCGGGATTCTATGGTTAAGAAACTGAGAAACAGGGTGTGTAGGAACTTCCGGGATTTCCAGCGCTGCTGTCTTTCGGGGGGGGGGAGTCTCTGTCCGGGTACAGGGACTTTTTAGTATCCACTCTGGGGGCGGTCAGATGTGGCAGCGTTCCGAGTACTACCACCGGGCAGTACGGCGTTTAGGAATGAGATCCAGCATGTTAACTCGTGCCTGAAGGGCATTTGCATCTCTCTGTGGGTCACGATTCTGGAGCTTCCTGCTTTTATTCATAGGTGGCTCCGTTGGAATGAGATTTGCCTGAGTAAGATTGGGTTTGGAAGATTTTAGAGATAGGCGTAAGACAGTTTTTTTTTTACTCCCAGACCATGTAGACCATAACGTGGGTTAGTAAATGATAGTAATAACATTGTTCACGGGAAATTACCCACTTCTGACTTGGATGACTTCTCGATTGACACTAAATCACAGGGAAAATTAAAATGTGTGCTAATAAATACATTAAAAAACTCCAAGGGGTTTCTTATAATCCGCCCAATAAGAATCCTAACTATCATCTCCAAGGGTCATGAGGCAATTTCCCACATGTGTAAGCATAAGAGAGTTGTCATATTAGGGAATTTCAATTACCCGGTTATCGATTGAGAGAAAGTTCCACCTACTACTAAATCAGACATGCACCTTGTCCATATTCCTCTGCGGAACTTCTAACGAATCGGTACATGTTAGAATGTGTGTACATATTTATTGAGCCTTCCGTGAAGTTTGTTTCTGTGTAATGCTTGTTATGTGTAGTGCTGCCATCTGCAATCATTTTTTTTAAATATAAGATTTTCTCAACTCATAGTGAGTGAAGTGTAATAAATGAATAATTGTAACGTTGTAGGCCTGTTGCTCTCTGCGGCGAGACTTTTTAACGGGGAGATCGGCTCGCATTCGCACCTCGAACTTGAAAACCACAAAAAACGAGCTTCAGCCGACCACCACTGCGACGGTGGGGTTTGAATCCGAGAACCTTCCAGCTACAGATCGGTATGAAAAAGACTTTCTTAAGTTGGAGCTCGATAATTTTTGTATCAGCATGTATCAGAAGCTACTAGGAGGTACTGCCATTTTGGATTTAGCTCTCGAGGTTCTTGTTGAACATGTTTCGGTGGGGACGACGTTTCTTCCAGTGATCATCGTGTCGTAACTTTTCTTCGGGTAACGTTGATAACAAAAGAATGGTTCTTTTTTTTCGGAGAACCAAATTTTAATTTTTTGAGAGAAAGGTTAGCGGGAGTTTTCAAAGACCGGTAACCGGTTGGAATCAGGTGGGGTGATAATTCAATGGGAATGATTTAGTACGAAACTGTCCTCTTTTTTGCATGACGTCATACCCTTTGTTCGTAAAAAGCGCATTTGTTTGTCGCACTACCTCTGGTTCCAAGAACAAGCGCGTAATCGTTATCTTGAACAGAAAAGGGCATTTAGAGAATATAAAAATTAAACCCGTGTCCTGTCAACAGTTACGGAAAAGAGCATTTAAGACGGTTGTTAGGGAAAGTGAACGGGAGATTGAATCTAGGCGTGAGGATAACATTGGCGCTGACCCAAAATCATTTTTTGATTATGTAAACAATTAATGTAAGAGGTCAGTATCCCCCCTCTTGATAGAAGGTTCTAGGGCAGAGTGCAATGTAAGCATGAGTAGTGCTTTGAATGGCTTTTTCGCGCCAGCTTTAAATAGAGAAGGTTATATAAAAAGTATGGATATGTCATCGAGTGATTCTTGATTTCCAGAAGGCATTCGAACCAGTCCAACATGGTAAACTTTTCAAACATTTACATGGGATTAGGATTGAGGGCAATTTATTCAGTTGGATAGAATCTTGGTTGCTAGATAGGTCACTTCGGGTTATGGTGAACATGGAATTTTCTGATTGGACTGGTGTCAAAAGTAGAGTTCCTCAAGGAAGTGTCTTGGGGCCTATAATTTCCCCACTTTATTAATAAACTCGATTAGTGGTATCAATGGAATTGAATAGTTAGCAAACTCGCAGATGACATGAAGCTAAAGGGGGGGGGGTAGTCGGGAATCCAAGAGATAGAGAGATGGTTTAGATGAACTTCAATAATATTGCACCATGTGACAATGAATGAAGCATGACCTTTTATGTTTGTATGGTCGCTCATTTTTGTTCGAACAACCCACGTTCCACTTGCGAATTGAATAGTATTACTATCCCGTGCGCATCTAGGGTAACAGAGTTGGGAATTCTCATTGACAAGCGGTTTAGGTTCACTGAACATTGTTCAGCGGTGGTCATAGGAAAGTGAATAGAATGTTCTGTTTCATTTTTAATAGTCTCTTCGCGTTCTCTTGATATATTTTTTGGACTCTTCCGAGGCTTTGTCCATGATGGGCTGGAGTAGGACGTCAGGTTTTGGAGACCATACCTACAGAAGGATCTAAGCGTGGTCTTGTTGGGACACAAAACTTGGCACAACACACTTGTTGGTTGTAACACAAGACTTGAGCTGAGAAGAAAAACTTGATTTCTTCGTGTCGGGATAATATGATCGAAGTGTTTAAAATTTTCAACGGGACGGATATGATGGACCATGGTATATTAATGCACTGTTATTACAATGTCAATCATCCGCTCCGACAAGGGTACACCAAGACGAATCCTTTGACTTGGATCGGAAATTGTAAGGTACTCGATTATCCTTCCAATACGTTCCAGCCTGTATCATTTGACGATCAGTGTCAATCGTGGAGCGGCCACGCTACTTGCCCATGACCAACCTTGAAGCGAATTTGGTCATGCTGGTCACGAGCGTGGCCCTTGCTTTATTTTATATGTCCAGTAATGGAGCTCTCTTGAAATGAACATTTATTTTTCGTTGTGGCTTACTACTATTGCATGTACAATATAGGTGTCGAACAGATCCGATTCCTAGAAATATCAAATTTATTTATTCATACAATATTGTTGGCACTGAGGCCAATTGAAGAGGATGAGATTGAAAATGGCAAAGGTAATGTTCGATATCAGACAAAGAACTAGTGGTATTGGGGATTCGAAAATAGAGCTTGGGAGTTTATTCCATTCACCAATGGTAGAAAGAAGCTAAGAAGCTGTATTTAAAGCAGTTAGTGGAAACAACATGGGGTTTTATTTTAAGGAAATAGTTGAGTCTTCCAGAGATGTAGGATAGTGTGGCTAAGATACCAGAATTATCTAAGTTGAAATGGCCATGGAAAATCTTGTATAACAAGGTTAATCGAGAAATGAGACGAAGAGTAGAGAGAGGGAGGAGATGAAGTTCGCTTTTAAGTTCGGACACGGAAACTAAAGATTACCAGCAGTCGTGAGCAAATCGGGTGGATTTATTTTGGGTTGATTCGAGTTTGTCTATATTACTGGAGGTGTAGGGGTCGCAAATTACATTGCGTAAGAAAGAACGGGGAGGTACAAGTTTGGTAGCAGAGTAGTCTGATATCCCGAGTAGAGTGGTTAAGGTTGTGGCGGAGGAAGAAAAGTTTGTTTAGACACTTCTGGTCAACATGCTTGTTCCATCGTAGGTCAGTTGAGATTATGACACCGGGGTATTTGATTTGAGAAACTTGGAATGACGTTAAATTATTGATGGAGTACGAGTATTCAAAAGGAAGTAATTTATAGGTAACTTTTCATTTGAACAGTTTTTGAGATATTGACTGGCATTTACCATAAAGAACACCAGTCCGCGATGGAAGCCAGGTTATGTTGGAGAAATTCTTGATCAGATTCTTAGTAAATGATACGGGAAATTATACAGTGATCAGCAAATAATCTAGTGGTGAAGTTGAGGTACTCTGGAAGGTCATTGACGTAAATAAAGAATAGTAACGGGAGAGGACCGACCCTTGAGGGATCCCAGACTTCACCTGGGTGGATGAAGAGTTATGATAATTAAAATGGGGAAACTGATTATAATGTAAATAGTTGATAAGGTTTTCGCGGCCATCATTTGATAAAAATTGTTTTTTCGGGTTCGAAGACCGTCGTCCGTTTGAGTTTGTTCTCAACGTTTCCCCAACACTAGTGGTTGGCATCATCAGGAGAATTGATAAACTGGATCAAAGTCAAGTTTTCCGGAATCTCAGGTTGTATTTATGCACAAAAGTGGCTTGAACTACACTATTGTTTTGCGATTGGTCAGTTGATTCTATGGCTGGCAGCGTATTGTAAACAGTTGTTATGTTGGTAGAACCTGATTGGCCGAGAGATGTGGAGCTATCTGGTTGGCTGTTGTCGTCATTCTGTTGCTGGACCTTGAAGGGGAAGGTTCTTGTTCTTCTGAGAGCTGGTGTCCAGGATCTGCTCAATTTCAAAGTTTCTTCTCTTCTATTATAGCTGTTTTTGTGCTTGTATATTTCAATAGCCTCTCTGTAGATTCGTGGGAAGAAGTGGTCAACATTAGCTATAACCTGTGTTTTGCTGAACTGTACACTGTGGTTGTCGTAAAGCGCATGCTCTGCCACCGCCGACTTTTCTGTTTGGCCCATTCTGCAGCATCGTTCGTGCTCTTTTATTCTCGTGGCCACAGATCTTTTTGTGGTTCCAATATATACCTGACCACAGGTGCACGGTATTCGGTAGATCCCCGGTGTTGATAGAGGGTCACGGTGGTCTTTTGCTGATCGCAGCATTTCACATATTTTTCTGGTTGGTTTGAAAATGGTCTTTATATGATGTTTTTTCATGACCTTGCTGATTCTTGCCGTCACTCCGGGGATAAAAGGCAGCACAGCTTTTCCAATTGATTGTGACTGTTCATTTTCCGTTGGTGATTCCTTGATGGAGCTATTCCTTGGCTCCGCTACGTTGACGATACATTCGTTGTTTGGGGGCATGGTGAAGAAAATCTTCACCGATTCTTGGACCATCTCAACGGAATCCATGAGAACATCAAGTTCACTATGGAAATAGAGAAAGAAGGACAGATCCCGTTCTTGGACGTTCTGGTCATCCGTCAAGGTCAACGTTTAGGCCACAGCATTTATCGTAAGCCTACTCACACCAACAGATATGTTCATAAGCTCTCCAATCATCATCCTCACCAAAAACGAGGCGTACTGAAAACCTTGATCGAGAGGGCAAGAAGACTATGTGAAGGAAAAGATCTAGGCAAAGAGATTGAGCACTTAAAATCAGTTTTCCGCTCCAATGGGTACACGAAAGACGACATCAAGAAAGCCTTACGCTCCATCAAGGAATCACCAACGGAAAATGAACAGTCACAATCAATTGGAAAAGCTGTGCTGCCTTTTATCCCCGGAGTGACGGCAAGAATCAGCAAGGTCATGAAAAAACATCATATAAAGACCATTTTCAAACCAACCAGAAAAATATGTGAAATGCTGCGATCAGCAAAAGACCACCGTGACCCTCTATCAACACCGGGGATCTACCGAATACCGTGCACCTGTGGTCAGGTATATATTGGAACCACAAAAAGATCTGTGGCCACGAGAATAAAAGAGCACGAACGATGCTGCAGAATGGGCCAAACAGAAAAGTCGGCGGTGGCAGAGCATGCGCTTTACGACAACCACAGTGTACAGTTCAGCAAAACACAGGTTATAGCTAATGTTGACCACTTCTTCCCACGAATCTACAGAGAGGCTATTGAAATATACAAGCACAAAAACAGCTATAATAGAAGAGAAGAAACTTTGAAATTGAGCAGATCCTGGACACCAGCTCTCAGAAGAACAAGAACCTTCCCCTTCAAGGTCCAGCAACAGAATGACGACAACAGCCAACCAGATAGCTCCACATCTCTCGGCCAATCAGGTTCTACCAACATAACAACTGTTTACAATACGCTGCCAGCCATAGAATCAACTGACCAATCGCAAAACAATAGTGTAGTTCAAGCCACTTTTGTGCATAAATACAACCTGAGACTCCGGAAAACTTGACTTTGATCCAGTTTATCAATTCTCCTGATGATGCCAACCACTAGTGTTGGGGAAACGTTGAGAACAAACTCAAACGGACGACGGTCTTCGAACCCGAAAAAACAATGATTATAATGTTTTAGGAAAGCATCCACCGAATTAAGTAATTGTAGGTTGAGGCCAAAATTTGAGAGTTTAAGGAGAAGTTATCATGGGGGACTTTAACAAAGGCTTTAGAGAAATCTAGGGAAACGATATCCAGTTCGTAGGTTTTTATCAATGGCTCCCGAGAGGTCGTGGATGAAGAGGGCCAATTGAGATGTAGTAGAGAGATTGTCTAAAGGATATGGATTTGTTTTGCTACAATATGTTCGAAGGGTTTACGGCAGGAAGAGGTGACTGCTATTGGCCTGAAGTTAAGGGGATTGGAAAGTGGACCTGATTTGTGGATAGGGATAATTTTATTGATTTTCCGGAGAGTCGTTGGAGAGGAAAGTAGCATTTACTGAAACATTGAACAAAATTAAAAGATAGTCGGAGATTTCATCAGCACAAGACTTAAGAATGAAATTTGGGATGTCATCGGGGCCAACAGAAAAAAGTTTCAATTTTTTCATTAATTTTAGGACACCCTGTTTAGAGAAAGATATTTGGGGTGAGGTGTAAACAAAATTTGACAATAGAAATTCTGGCCGATAAAATTTCAACATTGATATTCTCCTTAGATATTCTCCTTTATGTTTTCAATGCAGCCATTCATTTTCCATATGCAAATTATTATTTAATGAATTGTTAATTGCAATATCAAGAGCCAAAACATGGGAAGTCACATTCCTGTGGAAATTATTAATTTGAAAGTGCTTTAGTTTCAATGCACCAACTTAGGTATTTATAAATAGTTGTTGATAGCTTTTGGTTTTTTTAAAGTATATTTGATGTCAGTTTATTATGTAACGATATCACAGGCCCTTTTATAAGAAATTCAAATTGAATGGCTACTTTGAAGAAAAGGCATTCAACAATGAGGTGTAGTCATAATGATATTGACGAAGAAAAAACAATAGGCGATTTATAGTCCATGAGTGAGCAGTTTTTCTCTTTACTTGGTGCGCCAAATAGTCCTTGAATTGATATGTTTGAAAAAGGTTTGCGGTATCACTTTATACGGGGTTATTCAGAAATACTTTCTAATTTTTAAATAACTTAACTTGGAAACAATGATAGATAAAATGATGAATCAATTGGCACTTTGCACATTTCACGGGCTGGCCAGGAATTTCAAACTCACGAGTTTTCGAAATTAATAACATTTTTAACTAACATATGGAGCCATGGTAATTTTTTTCATGATTTCTTCCATTTGAAGGTAGTTGTTTACAGCAAAAGTTCACAAACGCTGTATTATTTTGAACAATTCATTTGTATACGGACATCCATATGCGGACATTGCTTCAAACTCCACTCTCCGTCCTTGTTATATCACTGCTGAGCAAGCTGACCACTTCGCATACATCGCCAAGTGATTTAACTATGTTTGCGAAAGACAAAATTATACCCACCGTTTGAAAGACATTGCAGCCTAGACTGTGACGCCATCGTAATACTAAAATTGTAACTATTTCCATAAACCGGCGTACGACCGGTATTACACTGTAAAAGTTTAATAAAAGTTTTATAAAACTTGAAAAATACAACCAATAAGCGTGTAGGTTACACTTGTCACAATACAATGAGCAGGTTTATACTGTAATCCCAGCCTTATTCCAATTCCAGACTTGCCCATTGAACAAACTACTTATTTCGTCTATTTACACTGCTGGCCACCCAAATTGCAACACCAAGAAAAACAAGAGATATCGCAACAATATTTATTTTGTAGATAACATGTTGACCAAGCATCAAATGATTAAATTTATAGACTTCTGTAAAGTGTGGTTCCTGCCAAAATCAGTAGCCAGAATAGCCGCCATTGTTGGAGGTCACCGCTGCCACACGCCTCGGCATTGATTCAAAGAGACTTTGGATGTGTTCTTGGGATCAGCAGACCAAGCAGCTTCCACGCGTTGCCAAAGTTGATCCGGTGTGGCAACTGGGGATGTAATCTGGGTCAATCGTTGAGCAACCATGGACCACATGTTTTCTATCGGCGAAGATCCGGAGAGCGAGCTGGCCAGGGAAGCAATTCAATCTGGCGATTGACGAAGAACCTTTGGACAATGCGTGCCACGTGTGGTCGCGCATTATCCTGTTGAAATATGGCTGTGGGCAAGCCCTGAAGGTAAGGAAGGACAACTGGCTCCAACACCTCGGAGATGTAGCGCTGGCTTTTTAAAGTACCGGCAATGCGTACTAGAGGAGTGCGAGAGTGATATCCAATACCGCCCCATACCATAATACCCGGTGCAGGACCAGTGTGGCGGTGCATAACGCAGCTGTTCAGCATCCTCTCCCCACGGTGTCTCAAGACTCAAATCCGACCATCGTGGTGTTGCAGACAGAAGCGTGACTCATCAGTAAAGACAATTTCATCCAATTGTGCCATCCACATCCTTCTTTCATCGCACCATTGGCGGCGGAGACGTCTGTGGTTCTGCGTCAAGGGTAGACGAAGCAATGGACGTCTTGCGGACAGACCACTCTGCTGTAAACGGCGTCGAATGGTACGCGCAGACACTGGATGATGCGGTACGGACTGAATGTGCTGTGCTATGGTTCATGATGTGGCTGAGCGATCCGTCACTGCCATACGCACAATACGCCTGTCATCACGTGAAGTGGTGCACTGAGGTGGATGCGATCGAACACGTCGGTCCGTCGTACCCTCCTGCATCCAACGATCACATATCCGCATTACAGTTGTTTGGTTTCGTCCAACACGACTACCGATTTCCCTGAAAGATAATCCACAATCTCGGTAGGCCACTATCCTTCCTCTGTCGAACTCGGATACTTGATCAAAAGATGATCGCTGTTTTCTACGAGGCATAATTGATCGTTTTTTTGAAAAAACCATAAGAAAAACACAATTGCCGTACTTCAAATCATCGAAATCTCCAAGCCTTAAATAGGGCTTTGAAGTGGCGCCACAGGCGCGCGTGATGTGCGTCTGCGCGCGCTGAAATTCTAATCATTTGCATATCTCACCTCCGCTAATGCATGTTGTAAATTTCATATTATTTGCATGCTTCCTTCAGGGTGTTGCATTTACGGTGGCCAGCAGTGTATTTACCACAATTATTTCATCTATCATTGCTTCCAAGTTATGTCATTTCAAGGTTAGCGAAGCGAATCCTTTGCGAAACATCCCGTAATTGCAAGCATCCGTAGTGTGTAGGTAAAGGATGTACAAAATGTACATCTTTTAAATGTACCCTACGGATAGTCATGAAGTATTGAGTATAATAAATTCTTTACACTCCAAAAAATCGTCAGGATTTGACAAAATTAATTCCATAACATTGAAGTGCATTGCACCATATGTAAGTGATGTCTTATCGTTTATGTTTAACTTAAATTTTATCACTGGTGAATTTCCAGATTGCCTGAAACTTGCAATCGTTTCTCCAATACACAAGAAAGGGGACAAAAAGAATGTTAATAATTACAGACCGATTTCTTTACTATCTGTCTTCTCAAAGGTCACAAAAAAAATAATTAAATTCAGAATAATTAAATTTCTTGACAGCATTAATTTTTTTAGTGAGAACCAATTTGGATTCAGAAAGGCAAAATGTACAGAGGACGCTCTTGTTAATTTTCTTTCAAATGTGTATATAGCAGATCACAATAATTGTAAAGTTGCCTCACTATTTTTAGATATCAGCAAAGCTTTTGATACCGTGAATCATAGTATGTTTCTAACCAAACTAGAATATGCAGGAATTCGGGGTTTGCTACTTAAATTTTCCAAAATATATCTTACTAACAGAGTTCAAAGTTTGAAAGTAAAATCCGTTTTGAGTTCTAAAAGACAAATTACATCTGGTATGCCTCAAGGATCAGTACTTGGACCTATTTTATTCCTAATATATATAAATGACCTATGTAACTTCAATTTGAAAGGAAAAATCACTGCTTTTGCTGATGATTTAGCTCTTTGTTACTCTGAAAGCTCTTCAATCAACTTGAGGAATAACATGCAAAATGATCTTAACTGAATAAATATCTGGTTTAGAAATGGTAATTTAAAATTAAATACAGATAAAACTAAATATATGTTATTTGGTTCTGGTACTTTCGATGATTCTGGTGTCCTAAAATATCATAGTATGACAGATGGCCGTATCTCGGATTGTATGTGCACAGTTGTAAATGGAGTAGACACCTTTAAGTATTTAGGGATTTTTCTGGATTCAAACTATCCTGGAAAACACATATTAATTATTTGACTGTAGAATTAAATCGGAACATTAGGGAATTTTATTTTATCAGAAAACTTCTTTATTTTGCGTTAGTAGAATCTAGATTGAGTTACGGCATTACATGCTGGGATGGGACATACTTCAGCAATCTTTCTTCACTTTTTGTCACACAGAAGTCCTTCATCCGTATCATTCTGGATAAAAATAGACTCACGCATACATTTCCACTTTTCAATCAATTAAAGCTACTCCCTCTGCAACATTTTTACGTTTATAAAAGTTTAAAAATGTTTTATAAAAGAAGTGGCCATCTCAATCTGAAATTACATAAGTCTGGAATGCAATTTAGACGTCATACTATACAGGTACCAAGGCCAAATAAAACTCGTTTCCAAAAATGTTTCCTTTATTTAGCTCCCAAAATATTTAATTTACTTCCTCAGTTAATAGAAGAACAATCTTCATGTACATCTTTTTTTTTTATAAAAACTTGGCTAATCAAATCTTGGTTGTTAACTCAAGAAGATTTAAATTATCTGTTTGATATTGTAATGTAATCTTCTTTTATCTTGCATACGCTGTTAAATGCCAAATTTTTTTGTTTATCAATTCCACACATTCCTGTTGCCACTTATTTCTTGGTGTTATATACTTTTATATGTGTGGATTTTTTTTATTTCTTTTTTTCTCTCGTTATTATTTATGCCGACAGATATGTATCAGATATTGTTTTATGGGCTCACAAGCTTGCTTAGCCCCTAAATGTTTTGTAACTGTGTGTAAAAATCTTAAATAAAAGAAATTTGAATTTGAAAAAAAAAAGTGTCCATCTGGCAGGTGATTTTAATTGAATTCCATGTTTATTTCACAGAATTGTAGCGCTCTAACGTAATTGGCATTATATCGGATCCCCAAATTAACCTGTGTAATCCCTATACAGGGTACTCGTGCACCCAAAACCTCTGGTGCTAAGCGGGTTTGGTGCGACATCAGGGGGCGCTGTAACAGGGTTTCACTGTACGTGCATAATGATGGAAAAGGAATCGAACTCTAAGAACGACAGAAACATCAAAATCAGAGTATAATACAAACCTCTTCTGTAAAACCTAGAATTGGTACCTGTAAAAAAATATAATAAGGTATATGCATATTGTCTAAGAATTTGCCTTTGTCCACATTAATCACACAGCGTTGCAAAAAAAAAACCAAAAAAAAAATAGCTCCTGGAGTTTTTAACTTATTTTGACTATCTGGTGTGCTAATTTCAATTATGAAAACAGTTTTTCGGTATCAGCTCTAGTTTTTGGAATTCAGCGTAGCTAAATTATGATATATTTTAACATTGAGTAGTAGTTAACTCTTTTAAGTGGATTCGTTTTCCTCTGCTTTTTTCGTCCTCCTTCTTTTCTATAGTGCTATCAGCTGATTTCACGAAGCCGTATTTATTTGACATAGCTTTTACATCTAATGTAACTGCTGTTTATTGTTGGGAGGGGTGTGCCGATAGATGAAAATCAGTGTGTTCATTTTCTTTTTGTATTTTATTTTATTTTCTATCCGGATGTGTGGATCGTGTTGCTCTGTGTGTCCAAGTTGAATCTGTGTTGTTCAGCTTTCGCAAAGCATGGTCGTGGGACAATTCAGATCTAAATATAGTTTCAAGTGTTTTTTTGCTTTTTGATTTGTTCTAGAATTCTCATTTCGCAAATCGCAAACAACTACACAACTTATGAAGTTCTTTGTTTTGAGGGCAGATGAAAGGAAAAAATGGCATCCAGTCGAAGAAGTTGTAATGCTCATAATGCTGTTTTTGTTACATACGTGGTGATTGCACCCTCAAAAAGAATGGAAAAGCCATTTCTCTCTGATTTCGTTATAAGAGCTTATCTTGGGTACATTGGCGTTAGGATTGTGACCAAGATACAAGTTTGGGCTCCACACACAGTGTGTAAAACTCGTACAGAACATCTATCACAGTGGACTAATGGGAAGAGAAGGGGTCTAAAGGGGTCAATACCCATTGCTCACTCAACCAAAATGAAAGAGGAATACGATACTATCGCTTTGGTCAAGATTAAGTTTCACGATTATCAACGAGTAATTTGGGTGGACTTGGAAAAAATGGTTAATTTTCCCTTGGCCAGCAGGGGGCGGTGGGCTACACGAAATATCTTTGCTTCTTGTGCCTATGAGGTAGCAGAGCCAAACAATACCACTCGATAAGAAAAGAGTGGCCTACGAGAGATAACATGGTTGTTGGCGAAAGAAATGTCACTCATAAACCCTTAGCTAGAAGAAACAGAATCATCTTACCTCCGCAGTATAGAAAGCTATAGTTAATGAAACAGTTTATGAAAGCTCTTGATCAGGACATCCATGCATGGGGCAAAAAATTCTTGGAATAAGTACAGATAAACTTGTTGGAATTTTTTATTGTCCTCAAATCAGACAGCTCATAAATGATCCTCATTTCATGGATTCCATGAATGAGACAGCTTGGATCTCATTTGTCCTTGCTATCAAGAAACTTCTTTGGAACCTGAGAAACCTGCCTCCTTTGAAAGGCTGAAAACTGTGTTGAACTAATTAACAGCATGCTCAAAAACTTTATAGACCTTGGTTGTAATATGAGCATAAAGATTCAATTGGTAATTCATTCAATTCATTGGTGATTACTAGCTCAGCCACTTAGACCGTTTCTCCGAAGATCTAGGTAATACTAGTGGGGAACAAGGACAATGATTTCACCAGGACACAAAGACAACGGAGGGCCGATACCAGGGCAGATGGGACACTCATATAATAGGAGATTACTGTTGGAATCTGCAAAGAGGCCGAGTAGACAAAGTTCACTCAAGAATTTCAAACAAAAGAAGCTTTTAGAATGGAAAATAACAACTTTTCCTTTTGTTTTTATCTGATTCTTTTCATTTCTGATTTTTAATTAAGCTACTGTAGATTAACAGGAGTGTTGCTGTGTTTTTTTAATCAACTGAAATGATAAAAATTAATTAAGCTTTTTTTTTTTAATTTAACACCTATACCCGAAGCCTAACGCGAATAATGCTATTTTCATATCTCACAAACAAGAGTTGATGGGCGAAAACTAATGTCACATTCATTTTCACGACATGAAATGCACATGAAGTCAGTTAAAAAACTTCGGCACCAAAATCGGTGTTGCGCAGTGTTATAAGAATGAACTCAGTTACTGGCCACTAGACTGATTGAATTATAATAGATAATAACTCAGAAATGTTTGTTGAATTGAATAAGTTTGGTATTACGTATTTTGAGGTGTGTAAGGGAACTCTTCCCCCTTATTTTTTCGGCTTAAAAAGTTCATCGAAGTTATTTTCAGTTTAATATATATATAGGGTGTGACGTTAAGTCCTTAGACACCCTTTATCTTTTGAACCGCGTTTGTTATAGAAGCATACTTTTAATTAGGAAAAAGTATTCTAATAACATATTCATCTCAGAGATGTCATTTATTTTATTAAAAGCCGTATATGTATCGAGATACAAAATTTAAATTTTTACACAGTACCCCTGCCCTCTAACTTAACTTCCAATTAGAAATATTATTGCCCTGTCTCATCTGATCCCGACAAAAAAACTTCCCATGTTTGTAAGTTTAATATTTACAGAGATGTTCGAGTTCGAAAAATGGAGGAAATTTGGAAAAAGCAACGTTAAATGCGGGTGATACGGTTTTTTCGCATTTAACGTTGTCTGTTCCCAAATTTCCTCCATTTTTCGAACTTTGAGGCATGGAATTTTTCTTTTTTGTTGGGATCACAACAGATAGGGCAACATCTTTCTAATTGGAAGTTAGAGGACCGTGTAAAAAAATTTACTAAGATGAGCATGTTATTTGGATACTTTTTCTAATTAAAAGTATGTTCAACAATTTTTCACTTTTTGTTTTTTACCGAAATGAAAGTAGCCACGTTTTATAAATTTTGTGTCGCTGAACGCGAAAACCATCCGTAAAAATCTCTCCTAGCTCAGAGTTTTGAAAAATATCACTGCTTACATTTTACATATAACGCGGATTACATATAACATTTACTATGGGACGTTATAATTACGCTACGTGAAGTAAATAAAAAAATGAGGGAAAAGAAATAAAATAGGCACTGCCGTTGTTGATAAATCTGTCATCAACTCGGCATTGTTGCTTTCGGCCTTCGTCTCGTGAATCACTTGATCCAGTGGTTAAAACTGATTCCCTCCAACGGCCTCGATCTTGCACCTGACAGCGCGTGGAGAAGTTCATATTGCACCACCGTGTGTTTCTTTCTGACTTTTGTTTTTTACTGATTTGTTTAATTAGTGACTTTGGAGATCTTAACATTCTACATTAATTTTGTGGTCTACTCAGTGTGCAACAATACCCCGCTCTCATATAAATTCGCCGGACAACTTTTGCTATATATGTGCTGACGTGACTTGTGGTTTCAGGAAGTGTCCATTGACTTCTGCAGTGAGAAAGACAT
The DNA here is from genome assembly GCF_987345545.1 of Pholcus phalangioides. Classification (NCBI taxonomy): domain Eukaryota; kingdom Metazoa; phylum Arthropoda; class Arachnida; order Araneae; family Pholcidae; genus Pholcus; species Pholcus phalangioides. The sequence continues at coordinate 508,326 of NW_028301598.1, forward strand.
ATGCACTGTACTTTGGGTATCGCACAGGATAAATAATGGGCTCCCCACGTTCGTTGTACGACTTTTTCATCCACGCTGAATACTTTGGATATTTCGAGGAAAAAAAAGACGTTTCCATGCGATTTCATGTGCCTACCATTGGGCGTGAACCAACAAACCATAACACCGATTGCTATTTCTGCATCGTACTGTGCTTGAAGAAAGGAGTTAACAGAAGTGGAAGAAAAAGACCGAATACCCTGTGATACCATCTCTCATTCGCCCTGTGGTCCATGGAGAAGGATAGCCAGTCCCCGATCCTCCCGCTAACATTCTGACAGACAGTGATATGGAGGGTTTGTGTTTGTGTGTGTGATATTGAAGTGAACTTGATGTGTTAGAAAGTATCCCAAGTACCAATGATGCAGATCCAACATTTCAAGTACCTGTTGTATCGTACACCGAGTCACACAATGTGAACTTCATGACCTGATTAGGGACTTAGAAGTGCCGAAGAATAAAGCTGAACTCTTAGCATCCAGATTGTAGCAGTGAAACCTCGTGGCGGATGCAGTTAAGAGTATCTACTCTTCGCGATCGTCAAAAAAGAACTGTCGACATTTTTCAGCAGTGACAACGACTTCGTATTTTGAAATGATGTTGAAAGTTTGATGCTGAAACTGAACATTCCGTAAAAAGCAGACGATTGGAGACTATTCATGGATGCCTCAAAAACAAACTTGAAGGCTGCACTATTGCATAATAGTAATGAAATAGCATCATCAATCCCGGTTGCTTATGCAGCCCTAGATAAAGAAATTTATCCCATGTGTCCTCTGGATCTAATAATTTACAATCAACACAAGATGTGGCGATTTCAAAATATAGTATTTATGCTTGGTCTACAAGGTGGGTGTACAAAATACTGTTACTATATATATTCAGTGGAATAGCCGCGCGAGAGAGGTATGCCCATTACAAACAAAAGGAAGGAAAGGCCTCTACGAACAGCTTTGTTGCTTGGCACTAAAAACGTTTCATATGAGCCTCTAGTGAACCCTAACAACATTGTCCTACTACCGTTGCACATAAAACTGAGACTGGGACTTATTAAGGCATTTGCGAAAACCATTAACAAAAATGAACGCTTACTTGAGTACTTAATGGCGAACGTTTCCAGTTCTAAGAACGGAAAAGGCAAAACAGGGGTCATTAATAGGTTCCCTCAGATACAAACAGTTTGAATCCTATCTCTATCTTGATGAGCTACATGCCTGGCATCGTTTCCGAAATGTTAGTACGCAATTTTTGGGCAACCTTCGTGCTGAAAATTACAAAGACCTAGTGGAAGAATTTATATGTGCCTACGAGTAAATTGGATGCAACATTTCACTAAAAATTCACTTCTTGCATTCACATATTGATGTCTTCGCAGCGAATTGTGGCATTTTCAGTGATGAAAAAGAAAAGCGATTCCATCAGGACATTTTTGAAATGCAACAGCATTACAAAAGAAAGTGTTCCGTTTCAATGTTAGCAGATTTTTTCTGGATAATCCAGAGAAATGCTCCTGACGTTCCCCACAAGCGACAGGAAAAAAGAAGACGTATATTAAAAAGGAAAGCTTGTTAACTTTTATTCGTACTATTGTATTCTCATAGAGTTGTATGTAAGATGTAAACAGTGAAATATTACTCAGAACCGTGAGCTAGGAGCAATTTTAAGCGTGATCTTCGTTTTCAGTCACCCGAGATCTATGATGATCGGTTATTTTCATCTCTGTAAAATTTTCACTGTAGAACAGTAAGAATTACATTGTTATTAAGGAATTGAGTAATTTGTCAATTTATAAATTGCAATTGTTTCCTATCCATGCATAGGAAACACTTCAATTTTTGCACCAAATTTTTGGCTAAAAGGGGTGTTTTATACACGTTAAAAATTCAAAAAATGTATTGTATCTGCATATGATGACGATCATATCACGAAAATTATGATTTGATCATAATATTGATTTTTATTGCTCTTCTATTTATGTTATCCAGCTTGTTTGAAAAACAATTCACCGCTTCATATCTAAAAAAAATGAACCTACCGTCAAATGATTTCAGAGATTGCGATTGTTTACCTGTAGAAATTTACAAAAAATTCAGTATTATGTTCAGATCAAACGGAAAACAGTCTTCATTCATTCAATAAACATTTCTTCTAATACCAAGAAAATATGAGTAAATGAGGTTGATTAACTCATCAGCATTTTTATCTATTTTTTTTTTAATTTATTTATATATTTTCTCCCCAAGAGAGTAGATGATAACGACGGCTGATTCAAAACCGCAGAAACTCTAAAAATTGCCTTTTTGATTTATGCACACTAACGAATTAAGTTGGAAAAAACGTCCCCAAGTATTACTTTGCGTATTTGCTCATCACTGCAATTTAATGTGAACCGACTCCCATTGAGTTCTATACAAAGTGAATCCTTAAAAACTCTGATATCTCAAAACGGAATTTTTTGAGTGGTTGACCTTTGAATCAGCATGCCGATATTTAGATGCTCATCGAGAATGTAAAAGTTAATTTCCAACACATCCATGCCTAAATAGGGATTAAAACAAAGACCTGCACAGCTGAATATTATGTGGTTAACCACGTCAACCGTTCGACTAGCATCGAATACTTAGTAAAACTCCGTCCTTGAGGTCAAAGCACTTTTGACGTTCGTTGGGACCAAAAACTCTCGATCCAAACTTACTCGCAGCTATCTATCCGGTAAACTACGAATTTAATAAATCAAATTAGTGGCTTTTTTAATATTAAGAATTTGAATATCATGATCCATATTCTGTGCATGCGCGGATCCAGACGGGTGCGACGGGGCGATCACTCTTCCAAAGAGCCATAACATGAGGGAAAAATTTGTCTGCCTCATAAAATACAGAACGATTCAAAGAACCTAAACAATAAATCACCTTTTCCTCAAAACATCTTCCTAGATCTGCGCATGCTTCAGTTTCATTCGCAGCTGAAGATGTCAGTCTTCGCTTCATTCAATGTTAAATATGCCTGCCTTGGCCACATTCGCAGCTAGAGATATCTGATGTGGCTTCACACATTCGCAGCTAGAGATATCTGCTGTGGCTTCACACATTCGTAGCTAGAGCTATCTGATGTGGCTTCACACATTCGCAGCTGATGATAACTGTCTCTGCTACATTAGAAGCTGGATGTATCTGTCTCTGCTACATTAGAAGTTGGATGTATCTGTCTTGGCATTATTCGCAGCTGATGATGTTTGTCTTTGCTTCTTTTGTAGCTGGAGAGATCGCCTCGACTTCATATGCAGCTGATGATGTTTGTCTTTGCTTCTTTTGTAGCTGGAGAGATCGCCTCGATTTCATATGCAGCTGATGGTGTCTGTCACGGCTCGTGCGTGGATCGGTGGAAGAGGGCGATGGGGGAGGATCATCCTCCCAAGAGATAGAAAATGAGGGAAAACTTATCTTTCCCGTAAAATACGGAACAATAAATCGCCCTTTCCACCACATCATGCTAGATCCACACCTGATTCTTTGGAATTACAAACCTACATGGGAACATCCCTATGGAGGACAGAGAGGAGGTCATGGTCGATTTGTTTTTGGCTTTATGTCATTTACATCATATATAACTATCTTACCGAATGCTTTTTGCAAGTTTAAGTAGACCACACGTTTACATATGATTCTACCTGAACCTTACATACATCGTTGTAAAAGTGTATGAATAGTCCAATCACACTCCTTCCCTTAATAGAATTATGCTATGTCCCCGGCATTTAATTATCGACTCATGTACTTTTTAACAGTTGCCGTTTTATTATAATGTTACGAAGGGTAGAATTTGAAAAGGCTTGGCTAACGCATGCAAGGTTCGCGTGGCATGCGATTGTGATAATAGAAGAACGAGATTCAAAATGGACTCGGAAAGTAGAACTCGAAGGGAGAAGACGTTCGGAAGGCTGCTCTAGTTTAGCAGTAGTTTTAGCAGCTCATGTAAATAAAAGCGAGTATTTGTTCTCGAATCCTCGTTCGTGTGATTGTCTACCCATGTTCAAGTCCTCGGCGAAGAATCCTGGAGAGATCCGCGCGACGGGACGGGTCTGGTGAGAAGAGGTTCGACGAGTGACCCGGCGGCGCGACGTAACAAAACTGGTGTCAGAAGAGCGACGCTGCAAGGACTTGAATGGTCAAGACAAGAGTATGGAGAAGAACGAGACGGGAGAACAGTTGAAGCAGCTGATGGAGATGATGGTCCAGATGAAAGTTAGCATGGAGTCCAATATCGCCGCCGGGTCACTCGTCGAACCTCTTCTTACCAGACCCGTCCCGTCGCGCGGATCTCTCCAGGGTTCTTCGCCGAGGACTTGAACATGGGTAGACAATCACACGAACGAGGATTCGAGAACAAATACTCGCTTTTATTTACATGAGCTGCTAAAACTACTGCTAAACTAGAGCAGCCTTCCGAACGTCTTCTCCCTTCGAGTTCTACTTTCCGAGTCCATTTTGAATCTCGTTCTTCTATTATCACCATCGCATGCCACGCGAACCTTGCATGCGTTAACCAAGCCTTTGTGGGGAATCGGTTAAAGCCGTCCGGATATTATATATATTTTTCCTTGTGGTTGGAAGAGAAGTCAAAGCCGTCTGGAGATGACACTCGGTGTTTTGGTTGAGGTGTCACATGTTGTCGCGTATGTGTATGTCCGTTCCATGCGTATGTAGTGATTTTTTGTGATTTGTTTTAGTTTAATAAATAAATTGAATAGATTTTATCATCGTTAATCACTACAACTGGTGACCTATATTGTGAAGAGGACAGGCAACCAAAGGATTTAAGCAAAACAAAATGGCAGATGAAAACGCAACTGGTTCGGCAGAGATCGCCCATGTTTCCGTAAAAGCTCCACCGTTTTGGCGAGCAAATCCGGAGATCTGGTTTAGGCAGATGGAAAGTCAGTTTCTTCTGGCAGGAGTGACAGCCGAGGTGACCAAGTATCATCACATCGTATCTGCCTTGCAACCAGAGGAGCTGTCTGTTGTCGGGGACATTATCACCAGCCCACCCACCGCAACATCTTACGCTACGCTAAAAAACCGTTTGTGCACGCAGTATGCGGACTCGGAGGAACAGCGGTTGCGCGACCTAATTTCTGGATTGCAACTGGGTGATCGGAAACCATCACGCCTTCTCCTGGAAATGCGAAGTAAAGCTGGGCAACGGGTGAGTGATGATATTTTGAAGTCTCTTTTCCTCCAGCGGCTGCCTACAAATGTTCAGCAAATACTAGCGATATCCAATGATAGCCTGGATAAATTGGCAGAAATGGCTGATGCCATACTTGCCGCCGCGGAAAGCTCCACTGCAATTCATGCGGTTTCAGCTGAAGCTTCGCAAATGCAGACCATTCTAATGGACATTTCTTCCCGTTTGCAGCGTCTCGAAACGCGTGCTCGATCTCAATCAAGAAATCGCCGAGGATCTCGTCAGCGTTCCAGCAGTCGTGACAGAAATTACCAGCACTGCTGGTACCACTGGCGTTTCAAAGAAAAAGCAACAAAATGTGTCCAGCCTTGCAGTTTCAACCAGCAGGGAAACTAGTTGGGCCGTCACTCGATACTCAGAGTGACGGCAAACTCGAGTGCTTCCGGCTATATCTGTCTGACCAGTCATCTTCCGTGCAGTTCCTCATAGACACTGGCGCTGATGTATCTGTACTGCCACTACGCAAAGAAGATTCCCGACGTCAGCCAGACAAGCTTCAGTTGTTTGCTGCAAACGGAACTGCCATACACACCTTCGGTCAACGACTGTTAAAACTAGACCTAGGACTTCGTCGTGCATTTCATTGGTCATTCATCGTTGCTGCCGTTTCACGTCCAATCATCGGAACTGACTTTCTGCGGCATTTTGGACTGCTTATAGATGTTCGGCGTGGTCAATTAATCGATCCACTCACTCAGCTTCGTTCACATTGCAAGATTGCTGGTGCGGACGTACCATCCCCAGCAGTGAAATGCATCCGGGACAATAGTGAATTTCATCGAATTCTCACCGAGTTCCCTGAACTGACAGAGACTGTAGCAACGTTTAATGCTGTTAAGCATGACGTCCAACACTGCATTGAGACCAAAGGCCCGCCAGTTGCATCAAAACCTCGCAGGCTACCACCGGACAAGCTGCGTGCAGCCAAGTGGGAATTCGATCATCTAGTTGCCCAAGGAGTTTGCCGACCATCTCAAAGTTGCTGGGCAAGCCCACTGCACATGGTACCCAAGTGCAACGGCGATTGGAGACCATGCGGCGACTACAGGAGACTAAATGCTGCAACTATCCCTGACAGATATCCCGTTCCGCACATCCAGGACTGTCTCCAGGTGCTAGAGGGGAAACAAATATTCTCCACCCTAGATCTCGCAAAAGCTTTTCATCAAATCCCTGTGAGACAAGAGGATATTCCAAAAACAGCCGTAACAACACCATTCGGGCTATTCGAATTTCTCTTCATCCCTTTCGGACTGTCGAATGCAGCTGCAACATTCCAGAGGTTCATACATATGGTGTTGCAGGGTTTCACCTTTTGTGTACCGTATTTCGACGATGTTCTCGTGGCATCTACAAACGCTGACGAGCACAAGGAACATTTGCGCCAAGTATTCAAACGTTTTTCAGAATTCGGAGTTCGCCTCAACGCTGCTAAATGTGTTCTGGGGCAACCATCAGTTCGATTTTTGGGTCATATGATCTCTGCAACTGGTGTTGCACCTCTTCCTGAGAAAGTGTCGGTCATCGCTCAATACCCAAAGCCAGACACAGTCAAAGAGCTCCGACGATTTTTGGCCCTCCTCAATTTTTATCGTCGCTTCGTTCCAAAAGCAGCAGAGACGCAGGCACTCCTGTATAAATTTCTAGCGGGTTCCAAGCGAAACGATAAGAGGAAGATCGTTTGGACCAAAGAAGCCGATGAAGCATTCCTGAAGTCTAAGCGGGATCTGGCAGATGCAACAGTTTTGGCATTTCCAGTGGCAGCAGCATCTTTGGCTATTGTGGTAGATGCTTCCGATATTGCCATGGGCGCAACTTTGCAACAACGTGTGTCAGGATCTTGGCAGCCACTTGGGTTCTACTCCAAGAAGTTATCTCCTGCATAAAAGAATTACAGTGCCTATGATCGAGAGTTGTTGGCAGCTTACTCTGCTATCAAATATTTCAGGCACATGGTTGAAGGCCATTCATTCGTCCTGTACACGGATCAGAAGCCTCTCACATATGCCTTCAGACAGACTACTGACAAATGCTCACCTCGTCAGCTTCGACACTTGGATTTCATTGGCCAGTTTACCACAGACATCCGACACATCAAGGGTGCAGAAAATGTTGTGGCAGATACATTGTCTCGGATATCCATATCTTCCATAGACACACCATCTCCCACCGACTTCAAACGAATGGCAGAGGAACAACTCAAAGATGAGGGTATTCAGCAACTACTCACCAATCCTTTATCTACTTCCTTGAAAATCCACTCTCTTCCTGTTGATGAATCAAAGCTTCAGCTGTACTGTGACGTCTCTACAGGACGCATTCGACCACTGGTTCCATCCTCGATGCGTAGGGACATCTTCACTGCCTTGCATGGACTGTCACATCCTGGAGTGAAGGCCTCTGTGAAACTAGTTCAAGAGCGTTTCGTGTGGCCCGCACTGAAGGCTGACGTGACCACTTGGTCACGTACATGCATTAACTGTCAGAAGTCTAAAGTGAGTCGGCATACGAAGAGCCCACATGGGGAATTTTCACCACCTGATGCCAGGTTTGAACATGTCCACATTGATATTGTAGGCCCTTTGCCTCCATCAGAAGGCTACACCTGAAGCCTTCCCTATGCCGGATAGCTCTGCTGATACCGTGGCCAAGGTTTTCTATTCTGGATGGGTTGCTCGGTTCGGTTCACCTAACAGAATCACCTCAGATCAAGGTGTCCAGTTTGAGTCCTTTTTGTTCAAGGCTCTAACCAAGTTTTTGGGAACCAATCGCCAGAGGACCACATCATACCATCCACAAGCAAATGGTCAAGTAGAACGCTTCCATCGAGACCTTAAGTCTGCTATCAAGGCTCACGCAACTAACCGCTGGGTAACAGTACTTCCTACGATTCTGTTGGGTTTTCGAGCCGCCTGGAAGGAGGAGTTGCAAGCTACAACTGCGGAAATGGTGTATGGTGCACCTATACGGCTGCCAGGAGAGTTTTTCGTACCTAGTCGTCATCACCCAGATCCATCAAGCTTCGTTGATCACTTGAAGACCACCATGGAAAATTTAAGCCCAAGACAGACTGTTCGCCACGGAAAACATTCTGTTTTTGTCAGCAAGGACCTGCTGTCTTGCTCATATGTTTTCCTCCGCACGGACAGAGTGAAGAAAGGCCTAGAACCTCCGTACGAGGGACCTTACCAAGTACTGTCAAGATCAGAAAAGGTGTTCCAAATACTAATAAAAGGTCGACCAGTATCTGTAAGCATAGACAGAGTCAAACCGGCTTACATCTGCGGTGATGACCTGCCTTTCAATGCCCACAAGCCTTCCAACGATCAACAAGAAACAACAACTTCAAAGCATCAGCAGACAACTTCTAACGATCAGCAAGCAACAACAACTTCACGGCAAGCAACAACAACTTCACGGCAAGCAACAACAACTTCACAGCAAGCAACCACAAGTTCAAAGCATCAGCAAGCAACAATAACTTCAAAAGATCAACAGATTTCCAGTGACGAGGACCAAACTTTCATGACCACCCGCTCAGGTAGACGGGTCAGATTCAGATTGCCTTGCAGGTAGTTCTCTCGCTATCGCTGGTGGGGGACTACCTGTGGGGAATCGGTTAAAGCCGTCCGGATATTATATATATTTTTCCTTGTGGTTGGAAGAGAAGTCAAAGCCGTCTGGAGATGACACTCGGTGTTTTGGTTGAAGTGTCACATGTTGTCGCGTATGTGTATGTCCGTTCCATGCGTATGTAGTGATTTTTTGTGATTTGTTTTAGTTTAATAAATAAATTGAATAGATTTTATCATCGTTAATCACTACACCTTTTCAAATTCTACCCTTCGTAACAATATTATAGAGTGAAAGATCAATGAGAGTGGAAAAGAAATAAGAGTGGAAGTTTACTCATTTTGTTACTTCCTTTTGAAAAAACAAACGCGATGGTTTTTATTTTTTGGTCATTTTATGTCATCGAATTGATGATATAAGCTAATTATAGAACGCTTGTGTGTGCACATAGACTTTTTTTTTTGCTCAACTAACACAATACATTGCTTATTTGGAATAGTATGCGTAGAAGTGGAAGAAAAGTCCATTTCAAAATTTACTGAAATATCAAGCTATGAACAAAAAATGTGATTTGCACTAAAATATTTACTATGACGGGAAATGTTTTTTAATAAAACTGTTTTGGAATTTGTAGATGGCGCTGTTCATTTTTTAAACCTTAGTTAATTCTACGTTTTTAAACTCCTATTGCCAACACCCCGATCCAGATTATACGGAAAATACTTACTCCCTGATCCAAACATATCTTGATGTTGATCGGCTAAAACGAAAAATATCAGTGACGTTAACGAGGTTTTTTCTTTAAAGTAAATTTATAACTGATAGCGAACTATTTGAAATCGTAGTTTTTTTTTTAAATGATCTGAATTTGCGTACAAGAATTTTCCAATCCCTTACACTAGTTTTTAAACTATTAAAAATCAAAATTAAAGAAATATACCTCCAACTCCATAAAGTGCTTGGTCTTGTTGAGCTAATAAACAAGATTCAGTAATGAGAAATTAAATGCATAAAATGTAAGAAGTAAATTATCACTTCTTTCCCAAAATGTGCAATTTTTAAATTTTGAACTTCTGGTTACTTCTGTAAATTACACATTTGAGAAGTTTAAAAAAAATGGACGTATATTTGGTATGTTTTTCTTCTTGATCAATGCGCAACTTTGAAATCAATTATTTAATTGAATAATATAAATTTACTATTTTAATATAATTAAAATAATTAGTAACTATGATTACGGAAACTTAATGTAATATGCGATAAAATAAATCGAAGAAATTATTTCTAGTTATTGCCATGAAAAAAATTGCAAATCAAAAAAATTAGGGGAAAATTTCTAAAAATTTAATTTTAGAAACTCATAAAAAAATCAAATTTCTTTGCAAAAGAAATTTAAAAAATATTATGACACTGATTATAACTTAAAACTTCTAAAAAAAAAATGTTAGTTTCATTTGAAAATTAATTGATAACAAGTTTTATACAAAGTGTTATACAAACGCAACGTCAGTTAAAAATGGGTTGATTCGAAAGTTTAATAACTTTTTAGTTAGACTGCTGTAGACAGCTCTAGAAAAGGAAACATCAATTATGCACACCCTGTATTGAAAATTCATAAATAAATGTTTTTTTTCTTGGCATCCCAGCACTTCTCCAAATTGCCTCCATAAGGCAATCATCCAGGAAAATATCTCACTTAATACTTCTAAATAATATCCTTATGCTCTCAGAATATGTTTTTTTGTTTCTGAAAATAAACTCATAAAAAATAATTGGAAACAAACAACGTAATTTGCGCATTTTATGGGCAGATCTGATTATCATACTCAAAAAATACTAAATACTGGAAAGAGACTGTACCATTACTTCCGAGCATATTTTGTCTGTGTGCACCTATGAAAAAAAAATACAAACTATTTAACAACATAAAGAGTACTAGATTCATGCCATCATCAATCACTTTAATTGATGAATGATGACACAGTATATAGACATCGCTTGTTATAATCAAAGTGAATTCCAACCACCTAGTCGACACTTTCACAAATCTATTTCACGGCCCATGAAAATAAATTCTGAAACGCAGTGATGATGTCATTTGCTTTCTAATATTGGAAATAGTCAAGTTTAGACAATAATCAAGTTTTTGATATCCTAAAACTGAATTCCGTACTCCGGTCAGTTCAGTTGAACTGCGATTGTAAACAGTTTATTGGAGTTTTCGAGATTGAATATATTTGTCTATGATATATTGTACCTCCATATCCATATGCTGATTGTCCTTGTGTACCTGAAAATAAATGATCGTATTAATATTGAGTTTCCTTCACGAATCAAAAACAAAAAGCAATTGCGCATTTTACAAAGAAATGATAATTACCAAAAAGGATAATCACTCAGTACAATGTGTTGTAACAAAATTACAACACATGCAGTATATTGCATAAAAAATAGAAATAAAAAATAAACACTCTGTAGGTCTCAGGAGCTCATTTAGTCGTTCCTATGGCTTAATACAATATAATAATATTGTTTAATTAGATTTTTGTGACTGCTTTATTGTTTTTATTACTTGAATTTTAGTTTAAAATTAGTTTACATTTTATTAGAAACTAGCTATAATACTCGGCGTTGCCCGGGATTTCTTCAGTTATTGAGAGGATTGAAAAAGTGACAAACCATTATAAAGGGGTGAACTCCAATATTATGCATAATACTGGAAACATAACAGAAGTGACAAACCATCGTAAAGGCATATGTATGTCTGAAACGCAAGGGAGCCACGGTAACCAAAGAAAACATTGTATTTTATAGAGAACTTTTTGTATAGAGAACATACAGTCGCTGTATGCCTCTAGGGGCGGGACAGCAATATATATGATTGATAGAGAACATACAGACAGACAGAAAGTCAATTTTATATTTATACATATTTCAACTTACGAATTTCTATTTTTTACGAACTTCTTATTTCAAAATTTAGTTTATAACGACTTTCAGGAATTTTTCAAGAATATACCACGGGTGTAGTGTACGGAGTAACTTCTAGCTTTACATTGACATTTATAACAATTTGACTAATCAAATGGAAAAAAATTTGTTTCTGAATTTATGAAGAGGTTGGCAAATTTTCCCACCGTTGCTCTTCGAACATAAAAGTTGCCGTGTCGCTCGAAGACGCAAGACGATGAAGACAACTAGCTGTAAACGCTAATAGACTGGCCAAGTTCAAAATCGAACTTGTCACTAAAATATTCAATCGCTAATTTCACAAACACTCTTTTTAGCTACAGCCAGTCAAATTTACCAAAAACGTGTCCATTGCACCAGGTTTCTGAAGATTCTACAATAAACCATATCGTTGTTCTGGTTCGTTCGAAATACCTCACTAAAATCTGAGTTCGTTGAAAGAGATACTCGACAAAAGCTCTTAATTGGTGGTTATAGATTTTGGAAGCGATTCTATTTTGCGGAAAAAAATCCTATTGGGTGACACCCTCTTTATCAGAATATCTGTATTAACCGACGAGCCACATGCGCTGAGACATTGGCAAAGATCACAATCGAATTGACGAAATTTATTAAAATGTCTACTTCGACGAACGCTGATTTCAGTGATGTTTTGCAAATTTAAACGGCTAAATTTTTTCTCAACTAGAACACTGATATGGTTTACTAGCTTTAACTCCCGGCTCGGCTCGCGTTGATTTGGTTATCCGAAAATTGTTCTGCAATGGTTTCGCCCATATAAACCTCTTGGGGGTTAAATTTTCAGAAATCCCGAAGTAAAGATTTCTCTGTATATCATAAAATATAATGCTTACCAAATTTCATACTTATAGCTTCTGCTGTTTGGAATTAGCGATGATTACGCCATGCAACCTTTTAACCCTCCCTTTTGGCATGTATGACTCTGATGTTGAATTTTGAAACATCGCTTTTTTTAGTGAGTCTTTACACTAAAAACTGAAACTACTGACAAAATTTTATATTTATAGCTTCAACGGTTTCGGCTAGGCGTGATTCATCTATGTAACCTTTAAACCCCCTTATGCCCCCCTTAGGGGTCGAATTTTAAAAAACCCCTTCTTACGGAGTCCTTACATGATAAAATGAAAATATTAACTAAATTGCATATTTATAGTTTCAATGGTTTCGACTCTGCATGTTTTCTCTATATAACCCTTGAACCCAATTTAGGGGGTCAATCTCAGAAAACATCTTCTTAGTTTCTGCGTCATGAAATAAAACTTCTGACTAAATTTCATAATTATAGTTTCAGTAGTTTTGGCTCGGCGTGATTCATCTATGTTACCTTTGAACCCTTAGGTGTTGAATATGTAAAAACCCCTCCTTATACGAAGTCCTTACGAGATAAAATGAAAGTGTTGACCAAATGTCATATCTATAGTTTTGGCAGTTTCGGCTCTGCGGCATTTCTATGTATAACATTTGCACCCCCCCCCTCCCCTTCCTCCTTCATGACTTCCCTTAGGGGTCGAATTTCGAAAAATACTCTTTCTTCGTAGGTCTTTACTTCATAAAATGAAATTACTGGCCAAATTTTCCTAACTCTGGTGGCTTGAGCTCGGCGATGATGAATCAGTAAATCAGCCAATGAATCAGTCAAGACATGTCATTATATATAGATATACAGGGTGATTATAAAAAAACTATCCCGAACCTAACTATCATACCATTCACAGAAACTGAATGGAATTTTGGCATAAGGTATTTTGATGTATGCGCTCAAGAATGATATGGAAAACAACAGTGTCACTCTAACAGTTACGGTTACAGTGAGAAAATTTCGAAAGTATCAAATGGCAACACCAAGTTTTTTGTATTGGAATGTAATCTCCATTGTGAAAAACCCTAAATAGCGTTCGAACGGCAACTGTATCACCGTCGGTAGATAGGCTAAAAGTGAGGACAACCAATAAGGACAGAGAAGCAGCATAAAATAAAGCATTTACCCTGAGATCTCACAAAGATGACCGTCTTCCACTATGATGGTTACCATCACGGTCCATTTGTTCGAATCTGGGCATAGAACGTTAGAAGCAAGTTCTTTACCTACCGAGCCTAGGGTGACCACCGATGGATGGAGCCTTCATTTCCCACCCAACTCCACTGGTTGGAAATTGCCGTATGGCGATATATGACCGGAGTTGGTGTGCGGTGTAGTAGTATAATAGTTTATTATCCCTTTATAATGGTTTGCCACATTTTAAATACTCCCAGTAATAAGGCTTTTTGAATAGACGTCATAATCAGCATCGCTTTGAGGGTCAGGAAAAGGGTGATCCTCATAGAAATCAGTGTTAAAATTACCGATTTTACTGTAGAAATTATGAATTTGGTGGGGTTTTCTGTCGCAACAATAATTTTAAAAATTATATTGAATTATCCATTTCTGAAATATTGAGTTCACTTCCCAAGAGATTAAATATGAAGTAATTATCCGGACTTATACTTTTGAGTTGGATATCCATGCAATAACACACATTGATTTAAACTTTTTATTTATATCTTCTCAAACATGAAAATTCATGTATTAACTCCGTATTGTCTTTTAATATTCAACTGCATAAATGGAGATATAGTTTAGGTTGTTTTAAAATTAATTATGGACCCGTAAAGTGCATTGAAGAAATTCCACAGCTTTAATTAAGCATTTTTGGAAGCAGAAACAGGCAGATGGATTCCTTGAAGTGCAAGGTGGGGGGTGGGGAGTCCGGAATACTTAGCGCCCCTCAAAAAAGGAAAAAAAAAGTATTCATTTCTATGTTTCTTTAAATCTAGATTTATTTATTTCATGATTCGCGCTGGAAGTTGCCATATTGGTTAACTTAGACACAGTTTGCATGTCCCTCAAAGAAAGAGGGAGATATCATGTGATCCATGTGATCCTCATTGAAGAAAACCCGGGCAGAGCCGGGTATTACAGCTAGTGTACTTGTAATATTGGAATTATTTATTTATTTATAAGCAAATACAATACATTTCAACAGAAGCGCATAAAGATTGCAGGGGATAAAGATTTTTTTACCCTGAGATCTCACAATTTAGGCTTTATTGAGAAAACTTACTTCCGAGTCCTTGCATAGATTGATCATCGAAACCTACAGAAAATGATATAATAATTTTTACGTTTATTCAAAATAAAATTTCAGTATATGAGTACCAGATAAGTATTAATTGTTTTATAAAACTTGGTTTCTAAAACATGTTCTTGTGGAGTCATAAAATCATATAGTAGAGTTTGAGATGTAATAAAATGTGGCTCCAACTGGACTGTTATGCCCAGTTTGATATTTTTTTTTATTTCGTAGATTTTGATATGTAGAATCCAAATATCTTAGGCGCCATTTTTTTCTTACGCATTTTTGAGGTGATTTTCAATGTGGCGTCCAAGATGGCTGTCCATTTAACCATTTTCATTAATATCCATGGCACATTATCAGTGGTCCAGGACCTGGCCTGGCCACGGCGGAGGGCTCACCCGAGGCTCACCTGAGCCAACAAGCCATCGAGGGTAGACGCGTGGTCCAGGACCTGGCATGGCGACAGCAGAGGGCTCACCCGAGCCAACAAGGAAAGACGCGTGGTCCAGAACCTGGCCTGGTCACAGCGGAGGACTGACCCGAGCCAACAAGAAAAGACGTGTGGTCCAGGGCCTGGCCACGGTGGAGGCTCACCCGAGCCAACAAGCCAATGAGGGAAAACGTGGTTCAGGACCTGGCGCTTGGCACAGAGAAAAACAAAGGGCCCAAGCTCAATAAAGCTAAAAAAGACATCAGAAGAGCTCATCGGAATAAATTGTATATTGTATAATAGAAATATTTAAATCTGTATATACTTTTTTTTTAATGTGTTTTTATATTCAATGTTCATGTATTTTATATTTTTATATGCATAACTAGGGGGGCTCTGCCCCCCTTCCGCTTTTGGCGGCCAACCTCCCCCCCCCCACTTCTCTCCCGGACATATCTTGTTTATTTCGTCCCACTTCATCAGCGTGCTATGGAAAAGGGGAAAGGGACGTGTGAAAGCACCAGCCTACTGAAGAAGCGAATTTTAATGAAAATAATAATAAAGCAACAAAAAACAAATGAGATTCATCAAGTATCCCCAGAAAACTTCCCCATGGGGGTCCCCAGATTCAATTCGCTGAATTTCAGTGGGGCCCCACACTGGATATATCTTGGGCTACCGATGTGTTGCAAATTTTACAATGTTAAACAACAAAAATCAATGAGATACATTCAGGGGCACCGAATTACAACCTACCAACATTTCCATGAAGCCCTGACCTGCAAGCTTGTCGGACACCCCCCTGTGAGAATTTTTCATTTTTATCAATTTTACAACGAATAAAATCCAGGGCCCCACATCCAGTAGAAGGGACACAATACGCCGATTTTTAGTGGGGCCCAGACTGGCTATATCTCGGGTTTCGGCTGTGGCAAATTCTACAACAGAAAAGAATGAGATTCATCCAGGGCCCCCAAAATGAAACCTGTAAACATGGGGCCCCCCGACTTGGAAGCTTGTTGGTCATCCCCCGGTGCGAGTGCCATGAAAAATTTTCATTTGTATTCGTTTTACCAACGAATAAAATCCAGGGCCCCAAAATGAAACCTGTAAACATGGGCCCCCCGACTTGGAAGCTTGTCGGTCATCCCCCGGTGCGAGTGCAATGAAAAACTTTCATTTGTATTCGTTTTACCAACGAATAAAATCCAGGGCCCCCAAAATGAAACCTGTAAACATGGGGCCCCCGACTTGGAAGCTTGTCGGTCATCCCCCGGTGCGAGTGCCATGAAAAATTTTCATTTGTATTCGTTTTACCAACGAATAAAATCCAGGGCCCCCAAAATGAAAACTGTAAACATGGGGCCCCCGACTTGGAAGCTTGTCGGTCATCCCCCGGTGCGAGTGCCATGAAAAATTTTCATTTGTATTCGTTTTACGAACGAATAAAATCCAGGGACCCCAAACAATTACCCGGGACACCAATTCGCATACTTTTGGTGGGGCCCCAGACTGGCTTTATCTCGGGCTTCCGCTGTTGCGAATTCTACAACAGAAAAGAATGAGATTCATCCAGGGCCCCCAAAATGAAACCTGTAAACATGGGCCCCGACTTGGAAGCTTGTCGGTCATCCCCCGGAGCGAGTGCCATGAAAAATTTTCATTTGTATTCGTTTTACCAACGAATAAAATCCAGGGCACCCAAAATGAAACCTGTAAACATGGGGCCCCCGACTTGGAAGCTTGTCGGTCATCCCCCGGAGCGAGTGCCATGAAAAATTTTCATTTGTATTCGTTTTACCAACAAATAAAATCCAGGGCACCCAAAATGAAACCTGTAAACATGGGGCCCCCGACTTGGAAGCTTGTCGGTCATCCCCCGGAGCGAGTGCCATGAAAAATTTTCATTTGTATTCGTTTTACCAACGAATAAAATCCAGGGCCCCCAAAATGAAACCTGTAAACATGGGGCCCCCGACTTGGAAGTTTGTCGGTCATCCCTCGGAGCGGGTGCCATGAAAAATTTCCATTTGTATTCGTTTTACCAACGAATAAAATCCAGGGCCCCAACCAATTACCCGGGACACCAATTCGCATACTTTTGGTGGGGCCCCAGACTGGCTTTATCTCGGGCTTCCGCTGTTGCGAATTCTACAACAGTAAAGAATGAGATTCATCCAGGGCCCCCAAAATGAAACCTGTAAACATAGGGCCCCCGACTTGGAAGCTTGTCGGTCATCCCCGGAGCGAGTGCCATGAAAAATTTTCATTTGTATTCGTTTTACCAACGAATAAAATCCAGGGCCCCCAAAATGAAACCTGTAAACATAGGGCCCCCGACTTGGAAGCTTGTCGGTCATCCCCCGGAGCGAGTGCCATGAAAAATTTCCATTTGTATTCGTTTTACCAACGAATAAAATCCAGGGCCCCAACCAATTACCCGGGACACCAATTCGCATACTTTTGGTGGGGCCCCAGACTGGCTTTATCTCGGGCTTCCGCTGTTGCGAATTCTACAACAGAAAAGAATGAGATTTGTCCAGGGCCCCAAAATGAAACCTGTAAACATGGGGCCCCCGACTTGGAAGCTTGTCGGTCATCCCCCGGTGCGAGTGCCATGAAAAATTTTCATTTGTATTCGTTTTACCAACAAATAAAATCCAGGGCACCCAAAATGAAACCTGTAAACATGGGCCCCCCGACTTGGAAGCTTGTCGGTCATCCCCCGGAGCGAGTGCCATGAAAAATTTTCATTTGTATTCGTTTTACCAACGAATAAAATCCAGGGCCCCCAAAATGGCTTTATCTCGGGCTTCCGCTGTTGCGAATTCTACAACAGTAAAGAATGAGATTCATCCAGGGCCCCCAAAATGAAACCTGTAAACATAGGGCCCCCGACTTGGAAGCTTGTCGGTCATCCCCCGGAGCGAGTGCCATGAAAAACTTTCATTTGTATTCGTTTTACCAACGAATAAAATCCAGGGCCCCCAAAATGAAACCTGTAAACATGGGCCCCCCGACTTGGAAGCTTGTCGGTCATCCCCCGGTGCGAGTGCCATGAAAAACTTTCATTTGTATTCGTTTTACCAACGAATAAAATCCAGGGCCCCCAAAATGAAACCTGTAAACATGGGGCCCCCGACTTGGAAGCTTGTCGGTCATCCCCCGGTGCGAGTGCCATGAAAAATTTTCATTTGTATTCGTTTTACCAACGAATAAAATCCAGGGCCCCCAAAATGAAAACTGTAAACATGGGGCCCCCGACTTGGAAGCTTGTCGGTCATCCCCCGGTGCGAGTGCCATGAAAAATTTTCATTTGTATTCGTTTTACGAACGAATAAAATACAGGGACCCCAAACAATTACCCGGGACACCAATTCGCATACTTTTGGTGGGGCCCCAGACTGGCTTTATCTCGGGGTTCCGCTGTTGCAAATTCTACAACAGAAAAGAATGAGATTCATCCAGGGCCCCCAAAATGAAACCTGTAAACATGGGCCCCGACTTGGAAGCTTGTCGGTCATCCCCCGGAGCGAGTGCCATGAAAAATTTTCATTTGTATTCGTTTTACCAACGAATAAAATCCAGGACCCCCCAACCAATTACCCGGGACACCAATTCGCATACTTTTGGTGGGGCCCCAGACTGGATATATCTTTTGCTTCCGCTATCGAAATTTTTCAACGTTAAAGCAGCAAGAAAACAATGAGATCCATCAAGGGCACCTGGAAATGAAAACTTTTTATTTACTTATATGTGAAATCTTCCCCTGGTACCCCGACCCTGTGTTGGGAGCACTGCTGTTGTGTGTGTATATTATACATATATATACCTCTTGGCATGGACCTCCCCCCCCCCCCACAAAGGAAGGGCTGACAGGGGCCACAACGATTCTTATCACTTTTTGATTTTTCACACTATAAATTAATCACAGAGGGGCCCCTGAAAAGCTGGTTTGGGGGCTCGAAATCTAAATTCCAGCCTAAGGGCTCTGCTGTAGGATGTAGGAGCCTCTTGGTACATGCACATAACATGGTCCCGATGGGTCAAATGGGTCCCGATATGTGAATATCGACCCAATATCGATATATGAATATATGAATGTACGATATATCAATATATGAATATATGAATGTACGATATATCAATATATGAATATGAATGTACGATATATGAATATGAATGTACGATATATGAATATGAATGTACGATATATGAATATGAATGTACGATATATGAATGTGAATATCGATATATGAATCGAAACCGACTTCCGTAACAGATTTCCGTCACTCAAAAATTTCACCCACTTCCGTCACTCGGTTGCTTAGCAAGAGGCCCTTTTCGAGTTTGTTTGTGATTTTATATTATAGAATAGATAAAGCACCCGATTCCGCCCAGCCCCCTCATCCGGGGCAATGGCTAAAATTGACAATGGTCGATAGAGCCTGGGCGGTGCACGAAATGAAATGGTACATTATTAACCAGTATGTCGAATTATATGTTTTTGTGGTAAAGAAATACGATTTACAATAAAAATAGGTGTGCATTGAATTCTTCAAGTGTTTTATGCGATGTGATGCAAATAAAGCACAAAAAATATGAGATATCATCATCATTATCAACAACCATTTTCAATCCATTGCTGGATGAAGGTCTCTTCTAAATTTTGAATTACATTGTATAGTGTTTTATTAATTAATTATATACGAAAAAAAGATTTAATGAAATAGCATAAAAAATTAAACATATTGAACAGAATCGTTAAAAGCAGCACTTGTATGCATATGTATTACATGACTTCTTCTGAATCACTATTGTCGCTGTACTGATATTAATAGTCCTTTACATTTTGTGCAAACAAGAGAATTCTTTAAGCAAGAACATTTCCTATTTTTACATTTACCCTTACCCCAAAATTTGACTAGCTCAATAACTCCTTTGGGTGCAGGAATCTCCAAACATTTGACTGGAGAATTACTTCTTCGCCATTTATTTCCTACCCATTACCAATAAGTGGGAGTATTGTAGGTCAAGGGTTTTTGTGGCCCTTTCCGATGATGCAAAGTGAGTTGGATCGTAGAATGTGTGGCTTCAGTGCTGCAAGGGTTGAGGGTAACTTCCCCCCTCAAAACTTTCACTTCTGAAAAGATGCCGCCTTAACTTTGGAATGGTTAAAAAATTAGTATCTTTCAAATACGCCAAATTGGTGAATTTGGCAAAGATATATTAGATAACGGATCCACAATAGATTCTTTAAGTTGTCAGAAAGCTGTTAGAATGTCACTATCACACTGAAGATTGAGGTACACTTTCATCCAGTTCACTTGAAATGCCTACAAATTTTCCTCCCGTTTCCTCGGCGTTAAGAATACCTATTTCATGACACCTTTTATTAATATTAATTTTTCTGTGTTTGCTGCCTCGACCGGTAACTAATTAATTTTATTGTTTACTTGGTGACTTGAAACCAAGTCAATTAGCAATATCCTATATCAATTACATGAAGAAGTATGATGGTGTTTGCTTCTTCATGTATATGTTCAGTTAAATCTGGATCGAAAACATTCGTGTAGTTACTGTACGTTTTACTACCGAAAACAACAACGAATTTATTCTCATTAGAAGCAAAATCCTGTAGTGTATGTGTGTGTGTGTGTGTGTGTGTATTTTCCACCGGCACCTTCGTTGGATCTGACACTAAATATCCCGTGTTCGAGACTGAGTCTCTTCAGAGAGGGAAATTATAAACAGGAACGCTCTATCTGGGGTGGCAGAAGCTGGAGTAAGAGAACACTTGAACCCGTTTCAGTGCTATAATTGCTTCAAATGTGGACACGTGGCTATCAACTGCTGAAATAAAGTAATGTGCATACAATGTGGTGGATCGGGACATAAACGAAGTGATTTCCAAAGGAAGTACTATTGAAACTGTTGAAGAGTACGTGCCCCATATATATATATATATATATGTTTGTGTCCCTTTTAATAATCTTGTAACTTAATTTTCTTGGCTGTTTTTTAGTGCCCCCCCCTTTGGAAATTTCGTTATTGTAAGGCCATTCGAATAAAGTCGCAGTAGGCTTTCCAATCCATTCGGGGAGGAAGCACAGAGTGTTAGAGTCTGCCGTTCCTCTGCTGTTGAATTTGAAGGGTGAAGTTGCTGTCGCAGCGTCAAGCTTACAGGTATTTTCGAATGGTCGCAAGGACGGATCAGTGAATGAATTCTTGAGCTTACTGGAACCTTTCGCGAGCCAGATGAAACCTCTTAGTGGGGCCGTATTTAGCCCGGGGAGCAGAGGATGAAAATCCTATGTTTTCCCCAGAGAATGAAAATCCGCCGCTCTCTGTGCTGAGAGACTTTTTCAAAAAATCCTGTACTGTCGGATATGGTTATGATAAGCGAATTTTTTAATGTGCTAAAAAGCAGACTATTTTCTTTTCTTTTTTTTGAAAATCACTTATTCTATTTCAAATTTTTTTTCTAATTCACTTAATTCTAAGGTAACAATACAGTTCATTTTTTTTTACAATGTTCATCAGTTTTTATCAATGATGTGATTTACCTCCGACTGCACCCAAATGTTGTCCTTGACTGCCTGGAAAAAAGAAAAGTCAATAATGTTAAGGGCTTTGCTTCACAAATATGACAAAACACACAATTCCTAATTTTTATTGATGAACCAGAAGTTATCACATTTCCATTTTAAAAACAAAAACGTAAGCATTATTATGTATTCACATTTACAAAAAAAAAAAAACCTATCTTCTTCGATTAAAGATTAATTAATGTAGTCCGTTCCGGAAAAAATTGCGCGAAAAAAGTTTAAGAAGATTATTTAATTCCATGGTTTTTCCCGAAATTATCTGTTTAATAAGTAAAGTAAGACCTACTTCCATGTCCTTTCATACTCTGTCCGTGATAACCTACGGAGAAGAAATAAATCAATATTATGTTTTGTGAAATGTACAAAAATATATTTTGATTGATCATTTTGTCAGAACATGGTTGTTTCGACCTTTTTCTTGCACGTGCAAGTTACCTCGTCTTCGAACAGATTGAGTAATTTATTCGAGCTCCCTCTCCAATGTTCCCTTCATCGAGACCCTTCATTGGTAACAATCTGAGCGTGTATCGAATTATGAGAGATCTGGCAAAATTAACAGAGAAGCAGTCATATCTCTAAATTTCGACACAGCAGGTTGATGGCATTTCACGTTCAAACAGACTAACACTTTTTCAAACAGAAATACCGATATTTCTTTTCCAAGAAGATAACTCAAGTAATAAGAATAAATGTATCGCACAAATCTAGTTCCATTTGATCTCATGGACATACAGGAGTACCAGGTAATGGTGTGCGTGCGCGCATCTTTTCACATATACAGGTAATCTGCCTGGTTCATGCGCGAAGCTAGTACATCTTATCCCGATACCATCACAAGTTTAACCCCGATATTTGATACTATCCACACGACTGGCTTTTGGCACGCTTCCCATCCCAATAATAAAACTCCTCTCGATGTCTATCGGTGTGTGAATCAATTCCTTGAGTGCCTATTCCGCACGTGTGGCTCCACCGATTGCAAAATCAGAAGGGATAAAAATAATTGTCAGTGAAATTCAAACTATGAATCGGATTGAATGTTCCAATTCGCAAAAGAAGCCATAAATTTTAATGTACTATGTCTACTGGCTGGAAACCAGAGTGCATGTATTAGTTTATGAAGGAGTAAAACCCAAGGTAAAATTTTAAGGTCCATAAAAGATCTTTTATCAAACTTTTATAGTGTAATCCCGGCCTTAGGATGATATAACGCTATAAAAGTTTTATAAAAACGCTTTTAACTTGCAGATGCAACGTGTAAGCTTATCGCTTTCATTTGGTCGAAGTTAACCGGTAAGCGTATTGGTTACATTTTTAAGTTTTAAAAAATATTTTATAAAACTTGTATATTGTAATAACATCACAGCTGATGAAATTAAGAAATGATGACCATCAAGTTTAAAGCTTATGACAATATGGAATCGTGCAATAGACTACAACAAGACTTAAATCTTCTATCCCAATGGTGTGATCGAAATAATTTGTATCTGAATAAATGTTTTGTAATCTTTTATGGTCGCAAAGTTTCACCTATAATTCATTCATACTATGTAAATAACATTCCTTTGTCAAGAACTGACTCGACGACTGATCTCGGTGTCCTATATTCTTCGGATTTTACTTTCTTAAAAGACATTAATGATATTGTGTTTGGATCTTACAAAAAACTGGGCAACATTATGAGAATTATCAAAGACTTTAAAGATACTAAAGTTTTAATTGTGCTGTTTAACTCTTTTATTCGATCTAAACTTGAATATGCTTGCATTATTTTTGGAACCCATTTCATGATTACCAAATAAAATCATTGGAGTCAGTCCAATACAGATTTCTCAAACATTTGTTTTTCAAAAAGTTCGGTGTTAATCATGATATTCTTACTGGTACGTTTTTACGCTCGTTGTTTCATGTTGTTGGTCTAAGTGATCGTAGAGATTTTTATTGATATAATTTTTCCATAAGTTGTTCTATAATAAGATTGATTGTATGCAAATTTTATAGGAAATTAATATTAAGGTTCCAATGTACCGAACGAGATCTTATAAATTATTCGCAATTAAGAGATACAGAACAAATTTATGTGATTTTGATCCTATTTACAGATTCAGCCAGCTATAGAATTGTCGAACAGGAAATCTAGATATTTTCGATTCTCCTTTAATGAATATTAGAAATTACTTTTTTGAGACAATCGGTGGCGTAGACTCCTGTTTATTTTTATTCATGTAATTCATGCATTTTGCAACTTTATTTGTTACTATTTATTTTGTTTGATGCAAATGTGTTCATTTTTTCCCCTCTCTAACTGTAACTGGATTTTTCTGTTGTTGGAATGATGATGATAAATAAATTAATATATATATATATCGATAAACTTGAATCTTAAACCTGATATAATACCAGCCCAAGACTGAGATTACAGTATAAAAAACAACCTCTACAAAGATCTCTTATAAAAATTTGATTCAGAATTATTTTATAAAATGCCTTTTAAGAAAATAAATGAATCATTACACTGTATAAAAGATTTATAAAATACTTTTAATTATTATTGTGAGGTTGAGTTTATTTGTGTTCTTGCCGATAGTAGCTATGTATGTATATATTACTGTTACCAATTGTTGCAGCAAATTTATGGTATGAATTCATCGTAATGGTTTCGATTTTAAAACGTAGGATTTAAAAAAAACCTGAGGGGGGTGAAATAGTGTACAAATTTAAATCCCTGATATCCGTGGGAGCTACCAAGCTCCCACTGACAATCTATAGTTCATTTTTCAATTATTTGATCAAATAACAATGCTACGTATATAGTCTTCAGCGGTGAAAACTGCGAGATATACAGGAATACATCACCATTTAAATCTTCTATCAAATACTGGATTAGTACGCAAACTTTCATAAGGCCAGCATAAAACAATGAAAGTATTAGAAAAGTTCTTTTATAAAAAATTAAACATGTTACACTCGAGCGAATGCAACCGATATGTTTATTGGTTGTCTTTTTCAAGCTTCGTAAAGGGACTTTTATCAAACTTTTATACTGTAATTTTAATATGAATGTCCCGTTCTTTTATTTTTACGTTCGACAATAATTATAAGCATTTTATCTTGTTCTGAGCGTGGATCAAACACAAGAGTTTCAATAACTAATCAATTTACCTCCAACGGCTTCCAAATCTTGTCCTTGTAGGGCTGAAAGAAAGATTGAGATATTAACAGGTTTATTTTACTTTTTTCCAATGCAAAAGAAATTTAATGATGAACGGAATTTCATTTTTCTATACGTATAATAAATAATCAATTTGTTTTCCAATTGCCTATGCCAGTGGTTCCCAACCGGGGGTGTGAACACCCCAGGGGTGCGAGAAGGGAAAAAAAATCACAACATTTCAATACTGATTATTCAAGAAAATGAAAATGATGAAAGAAATTTAATTTTTCAATTCCTATAAAAATATGAATCATACCAATATTTTGACGCCTGATCTTCATTCTGTGCTTATATTCGACACTGTCGTGAACACACGACTCAAAAAAATGTCAAAAAAAGTGTCAATATAAACGGCAAACTATTCAATGAATCTCTTTTTTTCCAAATCTCAAAAATATGTTAAAAAACAGGTAAAAAACAAGTTGTTTTAGTTTGGTTTCTGAATTAATTCTTTGAAACAATGAAGCGAAAATTAAATATCAGCCATAGCCGAAAATACATTAAACGGGAAGTAAAAGAATTCATAGAAATTAATTTTTGGTTAATTAATGTAATCAATTACAGAAAAAAATATATAAAAAACGAATTTTTTTAACAGATAGGAAACGTATTACCCTACCGGTTGCGGAAAGGTAAGTTGCATTGCTCTGGGGGTGCGGGAAGGAAATAACAAAGGTTGGGAACCACTGGTATATATATATATATATATATATTCAGAAACAGGAGAATTTGGAAGTTCTAATCCGGTATAAGAAATGTATGGTTACAAGATAAAAGAAAATCTTACAAAAAGATCCTTGCATAAATTGATCATCGGTATCTACGGAAACAAATTATATATTATATGACAATGTTGAAAATTTTGTTTTTCTTAGCATAAAACACAGAAACAAAAGTTTGGTAAACACAGAAACAAAAGTTTGGTAAACACAGAAACAAAAGTTTGGTAAACACAGAAACAAAAGTTATCATCTTTCATTTAATTCCTTCCCGTACAGGCTTTTGGCAACGAATTGAGACGATCTCTTCTATTTGAAGTATGTCGGTGATAACTAAAAAAAACAGGTTTTATTGTTGGAAGTTGAAGAAAGAAAGAAGAAAGGTAAGGGCGTATAAATATATAAACTCGTGTGCAAAATTAAGAGAATTCGCTTTTGTCGAATTTTTGAAAATCTGGCGGACAGATTTTAATGAAATTTGGTACGAATACGCAGTTATAACAGAGAAAGAGATGTGTCATACAAAAGTCATGATACGCGCATGATTGT
This sequence comes from Pholcus phalangioides, assembly GCF_987345545.1. Lineage (NCBI taxonomy): Eukaryota > Metazoa > Arthropoda > Arachnida > Araneae > Pholcidae > Pholcus > Pholcus phalangioides. The sequence goes on from NW_028301598.1 coordinate 534,812, forward strand.
CAGTGGAGCTCATCATTGCAGGAATGTTCAAAATCCACGTTGCGAGATCGAACCGGAAATGAGTCTAACCTGGGGTATGGTCCCCTTTCACAGTGCGACGGTATACTGGACACAGAGCAGTTGAGGAGTGTGGCAATCGGTCCCACTCCTGCAGCAACGCAGTTTTCAGTTACGGCATGATTCTCGGAGGGGGAATGGCGAGATGCAATTGCCCTCCGAAGAGCGTCCCAGACATGTTCTATAGGGTTTAGGTCAGGAGATCTGGATTGCCAATCCATACGCCGAATATCCTTTTTCCAGATTATCGTTGATCAGGTGAGCCCGATGTGGAGGAGCGTTGTCGTCCATGAACAGAAATCGAGAGCTAACTTCGCCCCTGAAAAGTCGAATATACGGCTATAAGATCTCCTCTCCGTACCTCCTAGCAGTCACAGAGCCTCTGCCAAACACATGGAGGGGTGTGCGGCCGTCCAACATGACGCCTGCCCAGACCATGGTACCTCCACCACCACCATAGTGGTCCATTTCCCTGATATGGGGGGGGATGGTATCGGGTACCAGGCTCTCTCCAGGTGAGTGTACGTCGAGAATCAGTGTCCAGGTTGAATCTCGACTGGAGTCGAGATGTAGTCGAAGTCTAGTCCTAGGCTGATGTTGTCCGCACCATGCTAAACGCGCTCTCTTGTGTGCTGCAGTTAACGGGACGCAAACAGCTGGTCTTCTGGCATAAAGCCCTCTCTCATGAAGCCTGAACTCGAGTTCCAGTGGCAGCATGCAGCTCACGTGAGAGCTGTGATGCTGTAACAGTCCTGTGGCGCCGCGCTGAAAGTGCCAAATAACGGTCGTCATTGGTCGTCGTGGCTCTTCGACGACCTTGTCCAGGTCTTCTCGATATGGATCCAGTGTGTCCTGAAACTGTTTCCACAAATTGCAGACGACACAGGGCGTTACATCGAGCTCTGTCTCTACCTGCACTTGTGATTGCCCTGCCTCCGATCTACCGACGATTCTCCATCTCATTCCGTCATCTATATGTTTGTGGCTACTCATTTTACCTGATAACTTATAAAATTTACCAAACACTTGCAAGAAACACAGCGAATGTCGCCGAGGAGTACGAGCCCACGAATCGTGCAAAATGCCACGTGCCCTCATCATCCCCTTCGTGGTCGCAGCTCCGCCTACACGCACGGAATGTGTGTATTCAGTGTGTGAGTTGCGTATTCGGCACTAAATATTTGCATACTTCTTCGGTGACATAATTAGTACCTTTGGTTCTGTACTTTTTCTGAAAATGGACACAATGTGAAATTTCTCTAAATTTGGCACACGAATGTATAAGAGAGAGAGACAAAGACAGAAAAGAAATACATGGTGAACGTGACTTGTTCTGTCAAGCGTAAGGGGATGGTGGACGAGCCCAAGTGAAATATAAAATACCCTACCAACCCTGCCCTTATCTCGAACTGTTTTCGAGTTAGGGTGGACAATCGATTATGGAAAACAAATTCTTGAAAAACTTGCTTTTGTAAAGTTTCTGAAAGACCACACTTAAATTAAGCACTTATTTGGAAAGAGCAGAAAAAACCCTATCGAGAGTGATACCATTTTCAAGAGATTATCTGGATTTGATGGCGAGCTACAAGCGCTGAAAGAATACCCAAGGGTGAAATCAAATTGTAACACAAATTTTCAATCGTCGATTCAGCAAACACCCTTCTAGTAATAAGTAATTCGTCGAACTTACCGAAATGGTCGGTGATTATGCATAATAATAGAATTTTTCACATTTACGGTAACAATCTATGGAAATAGTGCATTGTACCTGCATATCCATGGGCTGCTTGTCCTTGTGTGCCTGAAAAGATATCACCGTGATGATATAGATCTTTCATCACAATCAAAACCAAAAATCAATTATACACAAGGGAAATGATTATCATAATTACCAAATTATTTATTGTTATATATTGTGTTATTTTTAAAATTATTTATTATCATCATTACCATATCATTTCCCATAAATGACAATATATAACACTTACTCACTATAGTCCGCTTAAACAATGTACAAAATTACAGCACATACATTGTACGCACAAAAAATAAACTACACTGAAACCTCCCAACAACGGCCACTAACGGCGCCAAGAAAATATGGCCGCTATTGAGTGGTTAGTTGTCAAGTGGCTTAGTATCTGATGCAAAGAAAATATTGGATGTAAAATTATAACAATCCATACAATAATTATGGCGTTTAGAGCTAAAGTGGATCTAGTCCAAAAGCATAATTTTTTTGTTGCGGATTAATATTTGTTAATGGTGTATATTTTCAGAGCCACATTGAATCAAGTCCCTGCTATTGCTATTTTCTTACAGATGGCAGCAGTTGTCTTTAGCCCTGAAAAACTCATAAAATTCCCGTGCTAAAGTGGATCAAGTTCAAAATCTTAGCACGTGGTTTTTGCTTGTGTACATGGGCAAGTGTGTTGGTTGGTACAACTTAAAAATAATGGATTCAGATGAATGTGTGGTCTTTTCTGATTCATCCTCAGACTGTGCGTTCGATCATCAGAAACTTTTCTGATGTTCTTTAAAACAACAAGCACTGCATTTCTCTCCCATGGCTATTTATAAGGAACTGGCGATTTGTCTGACTATTGGGGCAATATTTCAGCGTGAACTGGTAATGTTCTGTTTTTACGATCTCAATTTCCCGTATTTTTTCCTGATCAAATACGGTCACCTTAAATATAAAAAATCTCCTGATATAGCGTCTGATTTTATTTTTCACACTTAAAACTTCAATCTTGGCTGTAATGACAACTCGGTCACAACGACAAAATTTTGCGGAATCGCCGATGTCGTTATAATTGGGTTTGGCTGTATTTATCAAATTTACTGATTTATTTTATTATCCGCGGAGCTCCTTGAAAGTGCACACGGAGCCCCAAGGGATCCGCGGAGAACCGATGCTCCAAAGTGTACGTCGAAAATGACGTACATGCAGTTTAAGCTTGTCTGGCATTGCCCTTAAACTTGATTCCAATAGCAAGGTGTTGGGCTCGTTCGTCGAACTCTTTCGATGCTTTTGTTTTACACTTGAAGGAAGCGACAACACCGCTTGTGAACCGAGTTGTTATTCAATTTCTTTTTTTTAACTGCATGAATCCACATCAACAAAGTTAATTTCCGTGCGTTATTTGCTATTATTATCCTCGATAGTTTTGAGTTTGCCTTTAAAACACTAAAATTGTTGTTCCATCGTGATGAGTATGTGAAACAAACAGCTATGGGACGCAGCTGCTTTTGACAATTTTTGAAGAGAAATGCATAATACCGTGCCGTAATCCTTGTCTTCGTGAGCACGCATTCAGACTTATCCTCAGGCTCATCTAGCTAGTCTTTGTTGTTATCTAGTTTTCCATAATTTCTGTTTTGTTTCTTGCAGAAACGCGTCTAGCGTGCCCGTTAATAGCTACTCGTGGAACCCAGGGGCTGACCAGCACCTCCTAGAGATAGAAGGTCTCTGCACTGTTTGATATAAACGTCATTCAGACTACCTAGCAAGTTTGCCACATTTTTAAACACAGCATCCTGTTTCGTTTCTTCTTATTTTGGCGTAGAATCTTCCTGATTGGCTCACAAATACCACATAGTGATTGGATGTGGGGTATGGAAATTCTGAGCCCGATCATTTCTTTTCCTCACAACGATGACACTGGCACGAACAGGAAATTTTTTTTCCCTTAATATTCTGATGGAAAACGGACTACTTACTGATGTCACAATCTGACTGCGGAGGCCATCTATCTCTACGAGGTGCTGGGCTGACGCAACTAAGAACGTATACTTATGTTTACGTTCGTAGGGTTCAACGAACAAAATCTCCTTCAGAGAAAATTTCGAGAGGGGAATAACTATTACAGCTCCGTGAAATCGATACGGATTGGGTAAGAAACCAGAATTTCAAATTTCTTTAACTAATCCGAGTCGGTATCGCGGATCATACCATTGCAGTATCAGTTCAGTGTGGACCCGGCCTAATACAACACATTCCATTGATCGTACGTTTCAAATCAGAAATGTTTATTTATTTATAAGCACACAGAATCCACTCCATTGGAAACGTATGAGGATGGCCATCGAGATGGAGATTACTTACTTACCTTGATCTCACAATTTTAAGCTTAATTTGTTGCGGGGGTGGGGACACTTACTTCCCATTCCTTCCATAGCTTGGCCATGGGCACCTGCAGAAAATGATAGAATGTTCAACACATTACGTTTATTCGAAATAAAATTTCAGAACATCCTTTACATAAGCACCAGATAAGTATTAATTTTTTTGTTTTATAGCAACTTTGTGTTTTTTCACTGTGAGGTTATGTAAATCTTCCCATGCACTATTCGATTATTTTGTCACTCCATTTCTGATCACTAGGGAATAATCAGATGAAAAGAACTCTCTCTCTCTCTAGAAGAGTTATAATTTATATACGAATGATTACACAATATTCTTTGCCAGAAAATGTACGCGTGCAACCTGGGATATTCAATCCCCAGAACAACAGATTTGACACCACTCAGATGTATGTAACACCCATTTTGATGGAGGTATGTAGATGAAACTTGGATAAAAAAGGATATATAGACCGTGGGGAAAAGATTAAATGAATGATAGTCCAATATTTGACAACCAGGGCAAAATGTATCATTTTTTGCCGTAATTATCTTTTTGACATGGGCCGGCCGAATAACGTATATACCACGTTTCAATACAATGCGGAGTAGTATAATTCAACTGACACATTACTCCGAACTATATGTGGGGCCCGTTGTAACAGACGTATTTCATTGAAACTTAGTACCTACATACGTTATTTGAGCCATAGGAAAAGGATAACAGCGATAAAAAACACACCACTTTTCACCTGGTTTGAACTATCTGTGTACTAGTGTTAGTAATAATATTAAGCTCAGTAGTGTCAGTTGAATTATAATGACACCTTTGCGACCTATGCAATGCCCGTTGTGGTGGGCGTATTTCATTGAAACTTGATATGTGATTCGGACTATGAGAAAAATATATCTGCTATAAAAAGTGTCACTTCTCCACCTGGTGGTCAAATATTGAACTATTTTTATTGAATATTTCTTTTCCCTATGGTTCATATTTTCTATATATACCAAGTTTCATTAGAATACCTTCATCAAAATGGGAACAACATACGTCTAAGTAAAGTCAGTTTATTTATAACCACCTTATGCTACTACACAACCGTACATGAATATCGCAAACATTTCTAGCGAATTAGTACATGTTCTATTACGTATGGGTGACCCTAAGTATATGAGTTGGCAGAGTTAAGCGTATTTGCTATTCTACTGATTCTGCCATCCGTGTTCCATACTTTAAACTTCAAGTGGCAGATGATGGAATTTTCGTGTTATGTAAGTATTGTGTTGAAACTGTGCCCGCTCTTTGGTGAGAGACTATTTTCAAAAGTTCTTGTAACGGCGGACATTTTTCCAAATGGTTGTAATCAGCGAGTTTTTTTACGTCAAAGGAAACTTTTTTTTTCGAAATATGCCGGTATTATGAAACTAAGATTACAATTAAACAAATAGTTTATCCATGTTTTATGTAATATTCCTCAGTTTTTGATCAATGATATGATTACCTCCGACTCCACTCAGAGATTGACCTTGTATGCCTGGAATAAAGAAAAACCGTTAAGGGTTTTGCTTCACGAGATATGGTGAAATGATCATTTCAAATTATGTTCGGAAATTATGACATTATTTGATTGAATAGTGATAAACAAGTTATGCGTGATTACCTAGTCATTTACAAAATAGAAGAAAATCCACTATATTTATCGATTGGGGATTAATTACTGTAACCCATTTTGATAAACATTACAAAAAATATAGTTTAAATATTTGTTTCAGAAACAAACGTTAATTTTTTGGAATTTTCAAAAGAAAAGTTTGAATTTTTGATGCTCAAAAATGTCATCAAATCTTTATTTCTTCAATTTTTTTTTTAACTTCCAATATGGTTTTTTTTTTTTTTTTTTTTGGGGGGGGGGGAGAGAAATGATTCATTTCGTTGCAATTTTTCCAGCCAAGATGATGCTGGGTAACTCATATTATAACGTATATTTTTCCAGAATTTTTATTGCTACATTTTATGTAATGAATCACACTTTTCCCGGGGGCACTTTCTCCAGGAAGCCATCTTGAAAACTCCCTGGAAGTTAATCTGTAAGTGCTGCCCATTGACGTGAGCCTTTTCGCTTGTTTGTATCTGCCAAATTCGTCCTGGAAATTTTGGAAATTTGGTTTTGGAGATTTTTGTCGTTCCCATTCACCATTGTGCAGGACCGTCTTAAGACCATCATGGGCCCCCCCCCCCCCCGAGCAAATTAATTTTTCTGAGGCTCTCTGTGGCAAATATGCACACTCCACTTCCAAAACTTTCAACGAGATCTCATTTCTGCGAGGCCCACGGGCCATGCCCGGGTTTGCCCATGCGTTAAGACGGTACTGCCAGCATGTGATGTCCTCACGGGCCCATGTAAATCAAAATTTCATCATGTAAAGCCCATTCTTAATCATCAAGCGTTTTTAATAGCACACTAGGAGACACAATTACTCAATTAGTTCAAATGATAGTCTGAAATCCCCTGGTGTACGTTTTTTTAAATTTAATTCTTGATTATGTCGAATCCCTTAACTGTTCGAACGCCCTTTTTAGAGCTAATGTCCAGGTATCAAAATATGCATTAATTCGGAATGAAAGTCCCGCCAAGTTCAGGTCTGCTTTTTCTGATGTGAGACAAATAGCTGACGAAACTGTTGCCGTCAAAAGTTTCAACAGCTGCAGTAAATTTGAATATTTTCAGCATTAGTTCTTTTACAAGGTGATGACTCTCCCCCACTATCATCGGGCTCTCGCACAATCAGTTGATTTATTTCATAATGTTGTAGTCCTAAAACGTGGGTGGCCCATTCCTCCTTTGGTAGCGCTTCACGGTGAGCTTGTCGCTCAAAGAGAACGTGTTAAAGACTTACATCGACACTAATATCGAACCTCTGTATCAAATTTTGGAACTCTCTGCTTGGACTTTTAATGACTTCGAACTGGGTCCTTCCATTTGTGATCGGGATTCAGCCTTAATTTTCAGCTTCTCAATTTCTGATCTCATACCCTGCTCTTTCATCTCGCATCTTTTTCCTCTGCTGTTCTTCTTTTATATCACCTATGATAGTGTTCAGCATCTCTGCGAACTTCATCATATTCTTTGCTTTCAAGATTTGCTTTCTTAGGATCTATGATTTAAAAATTGGAAAGGGAGTCGAACCCCAATTCATTCGCGAGCATCTTCAAGTGTTCTTTTACGACCTCTGCCAAATAAGGCATAATTGCTTTACGCAAAATAACTGTAAAATCCCCAAGTCATAATGTATAGGGATAAATTCTGGGTGTATAATCACCATGTAATCGGAAAAGTAATTATAAGGACAGTTCAAATACAAAAAATACTTTCTGTACTTTCCATTCATATGACATTTTTGAACGAGCTTAAGAAACACTTATCACGGATCACACTTTTCACGAATACGAAACTTTCAGTTCGGTTGACATAGTCCTCCCTTGACGACACTCACTCCCCAGAACCCGAAAGACTCCGGTGAAACGAGAAACCTTTCGAGTAAAGGTGAGTCGCTATCGCTACGAGTTGACGAATCCAAATCCCGGACGACGAGTCTCCATTTTCTTTCCACAAAGAAAAACTACGCAGTCATTTCCATATTTTATTTTATGCACAATATAACGAAAACGCGTAGAGAACCAACAAAACATGGCTGATCGCCATCCTGACTACACACTACTGTTGCCACCATCACTTGTCCTAATCCTCTCCGTTTTCATTTACGCCGCAGCGTCATCTATTTGGTAATTAAGTGGTATATATAAAAACAAGTTACCTTTAACTAAAATAAAAATTATACAAATACTATTATTCAATAACAGTATTATCTGCTCCAGTAGTAAAGCAATGCCTACCTCCGTACCCTTTCATACCCTGCCCGTGGTAACCTGCAATGATAGTAAAGTTAAATATTACGTGTCTTTGAATAGAAAAAAAATATATATGAAAATCAAGTTTATGATTGATCATCCCGTGAGAACTAGATTATTTCAACCTTTACCCGTACAAGGGTAAGATATCTCGGCCTGGAGTAGACTGAGAAATATATTCGAGCTCTTTCTCTATTGTTTTCTTCATCGCGACGCTTTATTGGTAATACTATTGATTACAGGAAATGATTTCTGAGCAGTCATATAACCATAAATCAGTTTCTACTTTGGAGTCAAAGTTTAAAAATAGATAAATTGTTTTGAAGCTTTGGTCTAGTAAACTTTGAACTCACAATTTGCAATCTACATTTGTTCGCGGGTGCATTTAGTGTAACGACTAGAAATTAAATCAGACAAAAGTGTTTTTGAACGACCCTGTATCATACAAAGGTGCAAATGATTTGTAACTCTTCCAAAACCAAGAGAGAGACTGTGTGTGTGAGAGAGAGATGTATATATATCCACGAAAATACAAATATTTCTTTTAAAAACTCAGATTTTCATCACCATGTATTTTATTTGTAACATACAAAACGGGACAACGTACATGATACTTATATTTAAAATAAAACATCTCAATATTTCATGAGGTATGGTAATTTCAAGAAAATTATTTTTAAGTACACATGCGAAAAAACATTTTTTTCTCATTATTTCATTTTTATTTCATTCTGCCGGACAACTTATATAAAAAATTCATTTGAATGCCGTCCAAATTCAGAAAGATGTCGGCAATATGGTAAGCTGTAATTTCCAGTTACTCGCTCAAAGTTGCTGAATGATGAGGGATTTTCCACTAATATCTATTCGATTGATTTCTTTCATTCCATTATTCCCTTCAGTTTGTTCATTTTTTAACCATACATGTCTGCTTATCTTCGAGAACTTATCTTACATCACATTAGATACGCGTTTTTCAGTCAACCAGATGATGTTGGGGCTTATTCTCGAAATAATCAATTACAGAAAATTATCGAAGTATCAATTTTTGTGAAAAATTTCTTAGCCTCTTCGGTACTGAATTAAAAATAGTTACTATCAAATATTTTCTTATGGATTTATAGCGGGGCTAATTATATGCCAAAAACGAAAATTTCACTTATTTTTAAAATGATTAACGGTAGACATGTGTATCTCATTTTTAACGGATTGGAATGGTATTTTTTTTAAGTTAAGACCTGAGGTACATATATGTGTACCTGACTGAAATAGTCGTATTAAAGATATCGATCAAAATTAATCACTTATTATGTTCTCTTTTTAATGGACATTTTGACATACACACAATTACCACAAATGAATCGAAAAACAATTTCATAGTCAGTTTTGGTTCAGAGGGAATGTGGATCTGTGGTCACAATTGAGCTTATCTGTGAAATTTATTAAATAAAACCATTAAATCCGAAGTTCAAATAAATTATGTAGACCACCAGCAAGGCGAGGATATAATACTTTCTGAGAATCTCAGCTAACTGAGATTACTGCTCACTGAATCCCGACATTTTTCTAGATTTTCACGGCTTCGAACTGGAATTTCCGTGTTAAGTTTGTTTTTTTATTTGGAAACAAAATTATAAGAAAAAAATTAAATCGATATTTTCTGCGCATGTGTCCTAAAAAATTATTTTCTTTAAATGCTCTTATCTCATCCAGTATTCAAAACAGTTTCACTTTGAACTACACTGTAGCGTGTCACGTATGATGTAGAAACGTTCTGTAAGGTTGAAACTCGGCGTAGCACAAACAAAATACGTGTCACGGAAATCAGAATTTTCAAAAGAATCATTTGTGGTATTTTATGAAAATCTCTACAAATATTTTACAGAGCCACTAAAATATTTTTAAGAGTTACTACTATAAGGTCTAATACATTTAGAGTTGCATTTGCAGCTTTATGTGATACAGAATTGATCAAAAATATACTTTTTCTTATATTTTTCTCTTATTTAATTTCCTGTTGGTCCTGTCCCCCCAAAGCAATTGTGAGTAAATCTTCACTGGAAAGTGGGAATTCGAGCAATAGGTTTACGCGTCCTCCTTCTCATAACTAAACATGTCCCGCCGCTCTGCCTCAATGAAGATATATTAGCAGGTGGTCGAAGAAGACCTGGACAGTGCTGGAAGCCGTGAGTATATGTCCCGGCTTCCAGCGTGGCCCAGGTCTAAAACAACCAGGTCAGAAACAACCTTCACATTAGGTTCACAACTCAGAACGTGAAGGTTGTTTCTATGTAATGCTTGTTATAGTGATCAAGCCATCTTTCATCTGTATTTCGAACTATCTCCAAAGTGTAATGATTGATAGTTGTACCGTTGTAGCCCTGGTGCTCTCTGTGACGAGACTTTTTAACGGCGAGATAGGCTTGCATTTGTGCCCCCAAAGTTGGGATTCGCAGAAAGCCAACTTTAGCCGAACGGCACTGTGGAAACGGTGGGGTTTGAAACATGTACGCAATTTCAGGATAATCTGTCAAGTATATTACTGAAAATTCGAAAAACAATTGCATAAATTCCGAAGTAAACGCTGAGTTATTTATATTTACATTTATACAGATCGGCCAAAATAAAACTGACGGTTCTCCATCATTTGTTTCCGCAGTTCCACACATCTAACAATGTCTGCGTACGGACGCAGTTTTAGCTACTACTACTACTACTAAACAATACATGTACCTCGTCCATATTCCTCTGCAGAACCTCTGACGAATTGGTACATGTTGGAATAAGCGTGTCCGCGTTGTGAAACCTGACGTGAAGTTTGTTTCTGTGTAATACTGGTTATGTGTAGTGCTGCCATCTGCCACCAGTTTCTTCTAGCTATGAGTGAATAATTGTATCGCTGTGTAGATCTGTTGCTCTCTGTATCGATAATTTTCGATAGGGAGATCGGTCCGTATTTGCGCCTCGAAGTTGGTAACCACGGGAAACCAACTTCAGCCGACCACCACTGCGATGACGGCGGGGTTCGAACACGCAGTTTTCGCTGCGTAACAGAAACACATTCTGAGCGTGATTTTTGGATGGGTAGGAGAGACATTTGCGCAGAATTCTATAAATTTCAAGGCCGTGTGTAAAATTAAATCTTAATTGGAGCCCCCTTCCAATTCATGCCGGACCACGAATTTATTATAAGGTACATTGTACCATTTTATTTCGTTGTTTCTCACAGATTTTTTACATCTGCGAGGAAATTCACGACAAATGGCGCTCGAGTAGTGCAGTGGTAAGATGCTCGTCTTCCATTATGAAGGTTACCGTCAAGGTTCACAGGTTCATGTCTGGCTAAAGAACATCAAAAACAATTTCTATACCTATCGAGCCTGGGGTGACCACCATTAGATGGTGCCTTCATTTCCCATCCAACTCCACCGATTGAAAACTGCCTTATGGCGACATATGATCGGAGTTGGTGTGCAGTAAAGTAGATTTTGATAGACAAAAAATATGAGCTGTAAAAATCAAGAGAGCTGCACGTTAACTCGTTTCTGGAGAGGTCGTTACTCCTATTAGATGTTACCAAAAACTCAACACTAATGCGTCAAGATAAAAGTGATGTCTGCCGTTGAAGGTTGGGTCCCTTACTACTATCACGATCTCCAGAGGACTTGCAATCGAAACTTTTGAAAACATTATTTTCAAATCAGCAGCTGATTGATACCATCACACGAATTTTGGGTTTTCCATACAAATTTTATAGGCCAACAAAGCCTACATTAAAAAAAAATGCACAGACGTATGTTGACTAGTGTATGACAGAAATAATAACCATTTTACCTCATCTACAGCATGCATCAAACACAAGAGTTTCGATAAGAATTAAATTTACCTCCGACATTCGACAAAAGTTGTCCTTGTGTGCCTGGAAAAAGACATTAACGGTTTTGTTTATTTTTTTTCGAAAATACAAAATCAGAGGCTACAACAGGCAAATTTCACAACAAGATGGCTGAAAACCGATAATAAGATTAAAAAATATGAAAAATCAATAAAAGTACAAATACAAATACAACGCCACAACAGGCCAAATGCCCAACGAGGTGGCTGACTTAAGAACATCATGCGAGCCCCTACCTACTAATGCTACACCACACATGCATCCCCCCCCCCCCCGCGGAACCCCCCAACGAATCGGTACATGCGGGAATGTGCGTGTACGTGTAGTACAACCTGACGTAAAGTTTGTTTCTGTGTAATGCTTGTTATGTGTGGTGCTGTCATCTGCCCCCAGTTTTACTAACTATGAGTGAAGTGTTATGGTTGAATGATTTACCGTTGTAGGACTGTTGCTCTCTGTGGCGAGACTTTTTAACGGGGAGATCGGCTCGCATTTGCGCCTTGAAGTTGGGAACCACAGAAAACCAACTTCAGCCGACCACCACTGTGGGGTTCGAACCCGGATCCTCGCATCACGAGTCCGGCACTATAACCACTCGACCACCACAGCGGCACTCGACCATAACTCGAGTAATATATGAAAAAAATCCCAAAAATAATATGGTTTTCATAGCCCGAATAAAGCAACTCAATAGCAATAAATCAGAAAAAACTCAAATAAACTACCCATAAGAATACGATTGTCATTCATATAAGTATGAGTAGCTTCGAGTTACTCTATGCGTTTCAACCCTATTAAAAAACTCCCTTCACAGACAACAATCTGAAACTATCCGTAAATAACCGAAACTGGTGTCCCCGAGTCGAAGCAGTTTTACGACGGCGTAACATATTTTATGATTCATATATCATAGAGATCCTGTTGCAAATCTCAAATACTTCAGTCATATCTCCACCACCCAAAGTTGTTCCAAAGAAAACATATTCAATGAGTCAAGTTTCTCTTTTTACGTTCCAGCGAATAGCTCAAGCCTTGCTTATCCTCTAGTGCCTCCTCTTTTCACCCCTTGGACAAATTTTATATCTTTGTGAAGGTAGCGTATCCAAAAGTGCACGGCATAATGTACGCCAGAACAAACCAAGCCTCAGAAAAGCGTAAGAATAACTGCAGGACAAAGAGAAGAGACCATTTCAAAAATCAAACTGAATATTCAGCCCCCTGGCAGTCGAGTGGTTAGGGAACTAGCTTCTCACTGACAGGTCTGGGTTCGAATCCAGGTTCGGGCATGGATGTCTACTAACCTAACACAAACAAATTCCCTGGACGGATCATGCTGACCCCTTGGGAATACGTGAAGATCACGTTATTACGTTATTCATTTTCCTTCTTCACCACCGCTGAACAACGTTCAGAACAAGTAAGCCGCTCTTCAATGAGAATTCCAAAATCGGTGAGCCCAGTAGCATCTGAAATAGTTTTACCACTCACCTCATAAATGTAACGCGAGTTTTTCGAACCAAAATGTGTGATAATGCACTTCTCAACGCTGAAAGCCATGCTCCGTTCATTTGTCCCTACTGCAACCCTATTTAGTTCGTCTGGAGCAACCCCCAATCGCTTTAATTTCCAAATACACCCATTGATTTAACGTCATCTGTGAATTTGCTAACGATTCCTTCAATCACATCAGTGAGAATATAGAAAAGCAGATAAAATAGCATAGGTTCAAGGACACTTCCTTGAGAAACTCCGTTTGTGACAATTGTACAAATAATAAAATCCTTCGTTAACCATAACTCGCTGTGACATATCCTCTAACCTCGATTTTATCCCATTCAACAAGTTGCTCCCAATCTCATAAAAACACTTTACAAATACAAATACAACGACACAACAGGCAAAATTCCCAACGAGGTGGCTGAGAAAAGGATGCCCATAAAAATATGGTTGTCATATATTTAAAAAATACAGCAACCCAATTAAAAATGCAATTAACAAAAATTGTAAACAATATATACACATGATAAAATATTATACAATGCCCATAAAGAATACTTATGGTTGTCTTATTCTAAGTATGGACAGAGCTTCTCGATTTAACCCAACGTGTTTATCGTATTTCTTTTTAATCGTGTCAACTGTGATACAATTTACTACCTTCGGGGGTAAACTATTCCATTTATTAACAACCCCATTAGAGGAAAATTCCCTGCTACACCATAACCTTGCATTGTCTCTCACCAATCGATACTGGTGTCCCATTGTAAAAGCAGTCGATTGGCGGTGTACTAAAAGTTCATGGTCCATTCTATCCATCCCATTGAAAATTTTGAACACTTCGATCATATCTCCTCGGCACCTGCGTTCATCCAATGTAAACATATTCAAAAAATGAAGTCTCTCTTCATAGCTCAAGCCCTGTGTGCCAATAAGGATACGCGTAGCTCTTCTCTGCACCCCTTCAACCAAGTCTATGTCCCTCTGTAGGTATGGTCTCCAAAACCTTACAGCGTACTCCAGTCCAGGACGAACTAAGCCTCGAAAAAGCGGAAGATTGACTTTAGGAGAACGCGAAGATACCTTTTTGAAAATGAGACCAAGCATTCTATTCGATTTTTTGACCACCGCTGAGCAATGTTCAGAAAACCTAAGTCGCTCGTCAATGAGAATTCCCAAATCGATGACCCTAGTTGCATCCGGGATAGTGACACCATTCAACTCGTAAGAGAACCGTGGGTTGTTCGAACCAAAATGAGCGACCATGCACTTATCAACGCTAAACGTCATGCTCCATTGAATTGCCCATTCTGCAATTCTGTTCAAGTTCTGGAGCAACTCCCTATCGCTTTCATTCCCGATTATCCCCATTAGCTTCACATCATCTGCGAATTTGCTAGTAATCCCATCGATACCCTGATCGAGTTTATCGATAAAAAGTGAAAAAAGTATGGGGCCAAGGACACTTCGTTGAGGAACTACACTTGTGACGTCTGTCCAACCAGAGCATTCCCCGTTCACCATAACTCGTTGCGACCTATCTCTTAACCACGATTCTATCCAATTCAGCAAGTTGCCCCCAATTCCAATCTCGTGTAAACGCTTCAAGACTTTACTATGTTGGACCGGATCGAATGCCTTCTGGAAATCAAGGTAAACAACATCTACATTTTTGCTCTTACCCAAAGCCATAGTCACGTGATCATAGAAGCAAAGGAGGTTAGTTACACATGACTTCCCCTTTCTGAACCCATGCTGATTATCCGACAATACATTATCCTCGTCTATCCACTTCACAAACTGCCTTTTGATGATAATTTCCAAAATTTTCGGGAGGGAGCTCGTCAAACTCACTAGTCGATAATTGGACACAGCTTCTCTACTACCCTTCTAAAAATATCGGAACAACATTAGCAAGTTTCCAGTCCCTTGGGACGATACCCTCAGCAAAACTACTCCTGGTGCGACTGGCCCCAACAATTCGTTAGCACATTCCCTGAGGACCGTGGGATAGATATCATCTGGTCCTGGTGCTTTGCTTGTACATACATTTTTTAGAAGATTTAGGACCTCCACGTCTTCTACTTGAATATCGTTGAGGATTTTATTACCCCATGCAACACCCGTATATCGAATATCATTATCTCCATTAAAAACCGACGCGAAAAAGTCATTGAAAGCACTACACATCACTACATTGCGCTCTGACATAGAGCCTCCTATCGAGAGGGGGCCAACTGTCCCCTTACATCCATTATTGACGTATCGAAAAAATGATTTTGGGTCAGAGCCAATGTTATTTGCCAACCTAGATTCAACTTCCTTTTTACTATCCCTTATCGCTTTCTTCAACACCCTCCTTTTATCAGTAACCAATGATAGGTCACCTCGCCCACTTTTATACGCTCTGAATGCTTTTTTTTCTTTTCAAGATAAAGGTTACGCACGCTACCCGTGAACCATAGAACCATAGAGGGTGCGATTTACAAATATGTTTTTTTTTCGAACAAAGCGTATGACGTCATGCGAAACAGAGGAGCTTCGTACTAAATTCTTCCCATTGACTTACCACTCCTACCGATTCCGACCGGTCTTCTTAAACTGCTGCTAACCTTCTTCTCAAAACATCAGTTAGTTTTTCGAAAACAAGGAACCAGTCTTCTGTTATCAACCTTACCCAAGGAAAAGTTACAGTGAAATCTGACTATACGATGATCACTAGAAGAAAACTCTTCCCCCACCGAAACATGTTCAACAAGATCCTCAGAACTAGTAAGAACTAAATCCAAAATAGCAGTACCCCTAGTGGCTTCTGATACATGCTGATACATAAAATTTTCGAGCACCAACTTAAGAAAGTCTCTTTCATACTGATCTCTAGATGAAAGGTTCTACCCATCAATACCTGGGTAATTGAAATACCCAAGTATGAGAACCCTCTTACACTTACACGGGTAGGAAATTTCATCATGCAATTTGGCGATTTAAATAGTTTGGATCCCTATTCGGTGGATTGTAACAAACCCCAACAATAAGTTTATGACGTCTTTTGTTCTCAAGCTCAACCCATACAGTTTCAATATCACTTCTCTGCACGTTACACTCTCTAGCCTTCAAACAGGATTTCACGTATATCAACACTCCACCCCCCTTTCCTATCAGATCTATTTCTCAAAAAAGTATCGTATCCTGAGATGTGTAAGAAAGATTCATCCCCATCGTTTGCCCAAGATTCTGTAATGGCTATAAGATCGAAGCCCTCCATAACTATCATATTTTCTAAAAAATCTTTCTTATTACCCAAGCTCCTGGCATTTATTACTCACATTTCAATTTGCCCGGTGATTTAGTGTCAATCGAAAAGCCATCCAACTCAGAGGTGGGTAATAGTCCATCATTATATAGTTCATCTTTAAACCAGAAATGACATCACGAGAATTTTTTGACGCCAATCTCTGACTGGGTTATCATCACACGTTCCAAAATACACAACATTAGCTGCGAGGCTAAAATATCATGCAAAGCCAATTCCTGTACTCAACTGAGTGCAGTGGGTACAAGCGATTAAGGAAATCCTGCATATTCGGAAGCATGAGAACTTACAAGCGCTATTCGGCTACAAGAAATTTTCAGTTTCGTTGGTAAAAGAAAATCTTACCATGGGCTCCTTGCATAGATTGACCAGCATGACCTACAGAATCAAATATAATCAACCTTAAATATCAGTTTTTCTTAACATGAAACAGAAATATAGATTGAAATTCATCATTTAATGAGTACCGCAGATGTATTAGTCATTTTACTGTATAAGAATTTTGTTCCATGTCATCATAAGGACAGAAAATGTGAAGTAATACACAAAAATTACAGACTTATCTAATGTCAATATCAGAGCCGAGGATGCGAATGTCAATGAAAAGGACTGTTCACTCCCTTGAGGCTATAAAGTGTTTGTTTGTAATATGTGTGTGCATCTATTTTTTTTTCGTGCATTATATGTTTGTATTCGTGTAACACATAGTCGACAAGCAAAAAAATCGTGTTTGCATTTTCTTCCGTAGAACTTCCGACGTAATATTAGGTCAGTAACACTGAATGGGTTAACATAAAATGATATTTGTAAATTTCTTTTTGAATTTCAAATTTGGTTCTTTGGTAAATTTGAAATTATTAACATGGTAAATCTGAAAACATTGAAAGAATCGTTCAACCTCAGTTAGCGGTTGGGAGAAAATATGACGATACCATAAACAAAATACAACGATACTATACTAAAAATCATAATACTATGTAGAATATAGTATAATACATAGTATTATGCCTTTTGAAAACATCAAAAAAAAAATATATATATACCAAAGGCGGTAAAAACCCATTAAAAGTAAATACCATACAAACCCTATAGTGGGTGTGCACCCATTTTGTGACATTAAGTGATTTTCAATACTTCAGATCCATCCAACATGTTTATTATTAACTATAAATATTGTTAATTTAACGCCGCTGTGGTGGTCGAGTGGTTATAGTGACGGACTCGTGATGCGAGGATCCGGGTTCGAACCCCACAGTGGTGGTCGGCTGAAGTTGGTTTTCTGTGGTTCCCAACTTCAAGGCGCAAATGCGAGCCGATCTCCCCGTTAAAAAGTCTCGCCACAGAGAGCAACAGTGCTACAACGGTAAATCATTCAACCATAACACTTCACTCACAGTTAGAAAAACTGGGGGCAGATGACAGCAGTACACATAACAAGCATTACACCGAAACAAACTTTACGTCAGGTTGCACTACACGTACACGCACATTCCCGCATGTACCGATTCGTTGGGGGTTCCGTGGGGGGTTGAGGGCGGGGTGCATGTGTGGTGTAGCAGTAGTAGGTAGGGGCTCGGGGATCCATGATGTTCTTAAGTCAGCCACCTCGTTGGGCAATTTGCCTGTTGTGGCGTTGTATTTGTATTGTATTGTATAACGATAAAAAGAACTGATTGCATATATTAACAATTATTATTTATTTATTTATATATTTATTTATTTAACTGAACCTGTTCACGAGGGGCAGTTTAAATGAAACGCAGAGATACTGGCTATGGCTGAATAATATTTATTTCCAAAGAATATATGAGAGATCAAAGTGGAAGTTGTTTTTGACGTGGATATGTCTTTTTTGAATCATCTGACGATACTGAGGGCATTTGGAAAAGTGTCGTGACGCAATTCTTTAGACGCCAATGATATCGTCAGATGCAAAATGCCAAGACAGATCCAATGTGATGTCTCCTTCCGGTTTCAATATCTTTTCCCATCCTGTTAACCAGGCTGCTCTGATTTGTAACAAATTGCTTTCCACTATATCTCAAAAAAGTTGACAACGAAAATAGACGACATTGGTATCGTTTGTTGGCTATTCCAAAGACAAAGTCGATGATAAAGACATACTACCATACAATTCAAGGTAAAAAAATGTATTTATGGCAGAACTTGCGGCCGTGTCCATGACGCAGCCTATGCCATTTTTTTTTTCAATATCAATCATGGATGTTATATTCTCACTGTTTCGTTCGGCATATATCACTCTAACTTTATCTCATGCATCGCACACAACAGTTTTTGATAATGTAATCAACATACCTCCGTGTGAGGTCAAACCTTGTTCTTGTTGGGCTGAAAGAAAAGAATAGTAATTGGAATTATGTTTCACAGTCGGGTATAAAAAATTCAGTTAATGATAAATGGACGTGAATTTCGCAATGTGCACAAAAAAGAATAACCTGGCAATTCAAGTATCATCAAAGGTAAGAGGATGATAACAGGTTAGATACGCTGGATACAGGCTGTCCCAAATTGTTTGCTCAGCGGATGTCTCTGCAACCATTGACTTTAGAAACATACTTTCAATTACATTGAGTTTTAAAATGACGTGCTGCAGTTACTCAGAATGTCTTGAACTTTCCAAGGGGTTGTATATACATGAAGAAAAAAGAGAAATTAACTTTTGATGTATAAAATGTGTGCTAAAATTTCCAACTACATAGTTAATATGTAAATGTGGCTATCAGAAATCAGTTTAAAATATTACACATTTTAAATGCAATGCTTGATTTTGAAGTTTTCAGCATTTGTCGCCAATTATTGAGTGTGTGTTTCAGAAATTGCGAAACGTAAATTAAATTTAAAGTTGTAAAAGTACTGTAATTGTCTAAATAATTGTAAAAAAATGCAATTTCTCTTTATTGTGAATGTATTGAGCTCATTCTAAAAATTGTGTGCAGTCCCTAAAAATTTATATGTGCAAACTATATGTATATGTATTTTTATTTATTATTCTGAAGATATTTAATGAAATTTCCAGACACACCCATCCTCCAGGAACGATTAGATATCTCAATGAGATGGGAAGCGGGGTGTGTTTGGTTTTCAAAGGTCAAAGGTCAAAGTCCCTAAAAATAGCAATTTATGAGCCAATGAAAACTTGCCAACGCAGTGATAAGTTATCAATAGAGTGATTTTTATGAATTTAACATCTCGATAAATATTGCATTTGAAATTTTTTTTTTTCAAATAAATTTTCAAATTGGGATATAGTTTTCAATAATTGTAAATTTTATCATACGGGCACTGTATGAGAAGTTTTTTGTATGTACAGCCCCTCAATCGAATTTTCAGATTTTTAGTAACTGCACGTTATTTGAATTTTTTTTAAATATAGAATATGTTTCTAAAGTCAACGGTTGCAGAAATATCTGCTGTACAAACAATTTGATACAGCCTGTGTACTCTATTCTGCCTCACAAATGTCTTGACTCAATTAGTAAATGTAACCTTACCTCCGTACCCTTCCATGAACTGATCCTGCTCACCTACGGAAACAAATATGTGTATGATGACATTCGTTTTCATTAGGAAAAAAACAAAGTTTCTAGTTTAATTATCTAATTTGGTGCAAGACAGAAATTAAACATTTTGTTGTATAAGGGTTTTAGTTTACAAGATCCTAAGGAAATACAATGAAGTAAATCTAATGTGAATAGAAAGAATGAGATATGAATGTCAATGAAAAGAATGAGAAACCCATTCATTCAAAGCCGAATTTCATGTTCACGTTGGTAATTCCAATGCCGATTGTCAACAAGATTTAAATAGTTTCAAAAATAATTGCTAAGCATTAATACACTGTCTGCGCAGATAATCAATCAAATGTTAATTTATTTACGAGGGTTGTTTGATAATTAAGGTATATCTTAAGGTATATGCAAATAAGGTAGGCTCTATTCCGAAACAGTTGCAAGCTGCCCCGATCAAAGCTGAATTGGAATAGGTTCATGGGGAAGTCAGCACCATAATTAAATGCTTAACTGCTTACGAAATCTTACACGATCCGCTCCTCAGTGACACCCATTTTCGCTCACGGGCAGTAAAGACGTATAAATACGCATAGAGCAGTTAACGCATAAACTCCGTAAGTCGTATATATATGGTCGTATCAGTTAAGTGGTTGAAGACCATTTATTTTGGATCAACGAATTAAAACGTGCTGTATATTCACCGAAGAAGAACGTCCTGGGCTTCCAGTTTAGGCAATCACCCTAGAAATCATTGACAATGTCCACGGCATCGTCATGGAAGGTCACAGGTCGAAGTTGCGTGAACTGTGGGTATCTCAATAGAACGGATTCGTGATATTCTCCGAGATACATCAAAAATGAAAAAAAAAGAAACTTGTGCTGTGAGATGGGTGCCAAGATTTGTCACGAGTGATCAAAAGCGAGCGTAAAAGGGGAAAAGCGTTCTCCTGAATATTTCAAAAGAAAAATAGTCATTCTGGTCCATTACCCTAAAGACTTTTGGTGTCGATTTTCGATCGTGGGTGGAACATCGATTCACCACTATATATCCCAGTCAAAACAACAGTCAAGGCAGTGGATTGTGCGTGGTGAAATAGCATCAAACCCAGCAAAGGCAGTTGTGTTTGCTGGAAACTTGATGGCCAAAATTGTTAACCGTTTAAACCGGATTTTCAACGCAATGTACTATAAGACTACTTCCAGAAGGGTCAGACAAAAAATAAGAGAACATGATGCATTACTTCTGAGGAATAATTTGAAAGAACAGCTGCAGGTGAAGCGACCAAGATTGGTGCCCAAAGAAGGCCATAGTTCATTAACAAGGAAAGGGTCCCGAGGTGGCATTTTGAAAAAGTTTTGAAAAAATTGTCACTGATTCTACTCATTTAAATATGCACAAATATGCAAATAAATCTGATGAAACTAGTAATATGGATCCCTCAAAAAAATTTTAAATAATATTTTTTTGAACGCCAATTGGAGCCAATAATGAATTTGAAATTCCCGCAACCCCAGAGTTTTAGAATGCCATCATTCATTTAATCACGATAAATCACACCACCGACAAAGCCATAGGGAAAAAAACTAATAACTAGTTTCTAGAATCAGAGAAGCTGGAGGAAAGGGAGTGAAAAGAAGCTTTTTTATAGATATCGCCAAGAAGCGTGAGAAGCAATGAGTAGCCAAAACCGTTATAATTTTTAATAATTTTTTTTCTTTAACAATCGAATTTTTTTACGTTGCTGGGTAAGACGAATGCACTTAATTTTTTTTTATAAATTTTTTAAACGAAACCTTGGGACCCTTTCCTTACAAGGAAATGCATTACCTCACAGAACAGTCATTTCAATGACCAAATTATGTGAGTTCGCTTTGCACCAATCTCTCATCCACCGAATTCCTAAGATTTGGTCCCATGTGACTTTTCCTGTTCGTAAAGTTGAAAATTTGTCATGGTGTAATTTTTCCCCCCATCAAATGAGTGTGACTCTAGCTTGAGTCTAAGATGAACGATATATTCTCAAACATTAAATTTAACAGAAACCATAACCATTACATGCATCACACTCAAAAATTTCAATAAATGTAACAATACCTCCGAACGAAGACAAATCTTGTCCTTGTGTGGCTACATGAAAGATTCATAATGAGGGTTTTGCTTTACAATCCATTAAAATTTCAATTACAGATAAACAGAATTTAATTTTAAAATATTTGTAATAAATGATAACGGAATTTAAATGTATAAACCATCGTTAAAATCACAAATTTTCAGAAATATAACGTCAATGATGTTAATAACGTTATAAAATATTAATAAAAAAAAGCTCTATTCAACTTCACGAAATTCTTGGCTAAGTTCGTAATAGAAAATCTTACATCCAGATCCTGTCATGGTTTGCCCATGTTGGCCTAGGGAAACAAATATGTTTATGATTATTGTTCAAACATTAATATGTTACTGTAAATGTGATAAATTGGTTATAATGCGATATAATTGGTTATAGTAAGCGGTTAAATTTGCATAATCACCAATCGTCTTGACAATTTTAATGAATTTATTACTTTCACCGGGACTATGCATAATAACCACGTTGTTGATCAATTTGATAAATGCTTAAACATTTTAATTTTTACTAGTGATTATACAAAATACTCAAATGTACCTGGCAAATTAGATAAATACTTTAAATTTATCGCTTTTACCCCTGATTATGCTCATATTATCTAACCTGCTCCTGAGGGCACACATTAAAACCGGTGATTATGCACATTACCAGTAATTATGCACAAACCCATGCATCTAGTGTAGTTGGTGAGATTGATAAGTATGAAAAAAAAAATCCCACATTGCTCTCTACCTAAGATCCTTGCAACGAGAGTGGGCGAGAACCCTTATATCTATTGTTGGCATACTTGAAAAATGATTTCGGGTCATAGCGCCAATGTTATCTGACCCTACATAGATTTAACTTCTCTTTTACTCTCCCTAATTACCTTCTTCAATGTCCTTCTTTTTTCCAGTGAATGGTGCCAGGTAACCTGTTCCATGTTTATACTCTATAAATGTCCTTTTCTTTTCCAGATAGGGATTGCACACTTTTTCCGTGATCTAGAAGGTGTGTAACATCAAACGCGCTTTTTACGAACAAAGGGTATGACGTCATGGAAAACAGGATAGTTTTGCCCTAAATTCCTCTCATTGACGTATCACACCAACTGATTTTCCTACCAGTATCTTTGAAAACTCCCGCTAACCTTTCTCTCAATAGGTCAAAGTTGGTTCTTCGAAAACAATGAACGTTTCTTTTGTTATCAGCTTTACCCGCAGAAAATTGCAGAGAAAACTAACGACACGCAGATCACTAGAAGAAAACTCGTCCCCCGCCGAAATTAAGATCCTCAGAACCAGTGAGAACTAAATCCAAAACAGAAGTACCCCTAGTGAACTCTGATATTTGCCGATACAAACTATTATACAGCAACGATTTAAGAAAGCCTTTCTCATATTGATCTCATACGAATAAATTCTCCCAATCGATATCGATACCAGGTTAATTGAAATCCTTCTAAAATGACAATTCTCTTATGCTTACACATGTAGGAAATTTCCTCATGCCGTTTTTCGAGGTGGTGTTCGGATCCTTATTCGGTGGTTGATAACAAACTCCTACCATAACCTTATGACGCTTTTTGTTTTCAAGTTCAACCGATGCAGTTTCAATGTCAATAGTCTGTTTGTTATACTCTCTCTCGAGCTTGCGATTATGATTGAACGTATCAAGACTCCGCTCCTTTTCCTTCCAGATCTTATTTATGTATTAAGTGTCGTAACCTGAGACGTAAAAACAACCATCCCCATCGTTTGCCCAACATTCTGTAAAGGCTACAAGGTTAAGGCCTTCCATAGCTATCATAATTTCTAAAACTTTTTTCGTATTACCCAAGCTCTTGGCGTTTATTAGCACACATTTTAGTTTGCCCCGTGATTTAGTGTCAACCGAGATGCCATCTAAGTCAGAGGTGGGTGACTTCCCGTGCATATCATTAGCTCACCTACAATCTAGTCTGCCTGGCCTGGAAGTAAAAAACCTGACCTTAGCCTATCGTAAATCTCCCAGACCCTACGCCCATTCAGGTGAATCCCATTCCAATAACACCACCTATCAGTGAAGCCAGGAATGCACGACCAGTTAGACCATTTATTACACTTTTTTTTCGAAAACTTGAAATTTAACTCTTTTCGCGGTCTGTAGAAATCACTAAAACACTTGTGAAATACCACTTATTTTTTAATGAAGAAGGCGTTTTTCCGATTTTCAGTAGGTGCAAAGTGAGAGCTATAGGGAAAATTTATTCCGTTGAAAAGCCAACTTTATACAAAATATCTGGGC
Source organism: Pholcus phalangioides (assembly GCF_987345545.1). Classification (NCBI taxonomy): domain Eukaryota; kingdom Metazoa; phylum Arthropoda; class Arachnida; order Araneae; family Pholcidae; genus Pholcus; species Pholcus phalangioides. The sequence goes on from NW_028301598.1 coordinate 559,533, forward strand.
TTGCTAATGCTAAAATGAGAGGATTTTTTAGGGAGGCGAGATATATCATCAATGATATTGAGAATTTCTAAGGAGATTCTTTATATCACGCCTGTATTTCGAAACTTTTGGTACAGTATTTTTCATTTCACAGCAGGGGTGCACTGCCTCTGGCCTGCTAGCCAAATGCGGCTTGCCTACAGGATCCATTCAGCCAATGAAAAAGGTGCTTCAGTAAAAAATCAATACCCACAACACGTTGAAAACCCATGCTAACCATATTACGGGCCATAAAATACGGGAAAGCGGTATACACGCGGGATATCACCAATTATCGAAAATAATCGTCGAATTCAAATAAAATAACTATTTAGTTATTTACTTGAATTGGCAATTTCCTAACTACATTTAAATGCAGCTAAGAAATTGCCATCGGCAAATAAAGTCGTCAATTACAGCTAGAAAAATTGTCTAAAGCAAGTAGGGTTGACAATTATAGTAAAAAAAACCATTGCCTGAAATCGTCTGCGGCAAGTAAGGTTGCCAATTGGGGCCAAGTCAAAGGCAAGTTAAGATTCCGATTACATGGCAGAAATGTTGTCAAAGGCAGAGTAATTTATAAGCCATGGAATAATCTCGATTCTCGATTTCAAAAATTCGAAGGTGAGCTTCGGGAAAAATAACGAAAACAAAGCGGCACATTACACACATGAAAAAGTTGGGACAGTCAAAATAACGTGAATGTATCGCGAAATACCGGTCACGTGGTCACTACATGTATACACGTCTCTGGCTTCCAAGCGGAAAAATTCCAACATATATCGCCCGCGGATTGTGTACCTTTGTTAAATAGGGTTACAAAGTGAAACTACAATCGTGATCACCCTGTACACACATTACACCCCAACACTGAACAAAATACGCAGTTTCGTGTCGCTTTATTTATAGATACAGTACTGAGGTAACCATTCGATTGGCCGTAGACGGACTTGTCAATGCAAACTGTAATTGGCAAAAAATACGATACATTATCGAATAGAAAATATTCTGTAAATTTCATCACTTACCAACACCACCGGCTATACGAAATCGAAATACATAAAAATATCTAATTATATGGAACATGTTATGCAGAATATTAAATACAATAACAAATTTTAATAAAAAGAAACATAAAAATCCATAGAAATATCAAGATTATTTAATGTATTAAAGTATTCGCAGTTACAATGATATTTTTATGTGCAATTCTGAAATACAGGGTGTCCCATAATTTTGTAAAACTGTTTAAAAATTTATGAAAACTGAAGAAATTGGAAAATTAATGATGTTTTCGAAAAGTTACTCCAACAAAGGGGGGATTTTTTGATAGAGGGCGCTTCACGAAAGCAAATCAGAGCACTGTACGAAAGTTTCGTAAACCTTCGGCCGGTGATTCGTGACTGAGGTAAAACAACTTCACGAATAATACTTTATCCGCCAATGTCACCATCACAATGAAAACTTTATCCAAGCGCCAGGAAAATTCAGAAACGAGCTGTTAATCGTACGCTCTATATTTTACAGGACTCTGATTTGCATATTCCCAGTAATATGCTTTCGTGCATATTGACAAACATTCGAACTAATTCTTTTTGCAACGAAATAAATCTCTGCTCGTGAGTATAACTTTTTGATAATTACGCATTCACACACACACGTATGTATCAACTTCTTATATTTTTATAATTTTTAAAAGTATTGACGAATTCATGTAAATGTTTTATAGCCTATGAAAATTTTGTTTGTATGGTACACTGCATACAATAATTATGGGATACATTCGATATTTAAGGTAAATTGTGGTTTGAAGCAGTGTTTCTCACTCTTGCGGTCCTAGGATATTCTAAGGGGGCCATGGGTGAAAATCAGATGAGTGGGGGGTCACGACAAGTAGTGAAGGGGGACACAGAGAAATAAAGATTTTTCGCTTGCCCTTGCGAGGAAGGAATGCTTGTTATATAACTGCGGTGGACGTGGACATTAGGGTGGATGGAAAAAAACTTGTTTGGGTAAGGTGTAGGTGGAACTCACTCGACGTGCATCTGCCTCCTTGTGATCAATTCTGGGTGATTTGGTTCTAACAAAACGGGAAAAGAGCTGCACAATGGAACTTGCAAAAAATTGTTTAATTCCTGTTTCTCGAATCCGCGACCGATAACCATTGGAATATTGATGATGTTTTAATTGATTTTACTTTATTGAACTATAAAATAAGTATAGCAAACAAGTGCGTGTCGATTGTACAATTTTAAGTAATACTAAAAAATGCAAGAAAAATGTTCAATTTCGTCAATTTCCATAAACTTCAAGTACGATGCGCGACCGGAGGATATCAACCGATTTTAAATTTTTTATGACGTTTGTCTTCTTATTAAAGAAGGCAACTTTTCCGCACTCTATTGGGATTTGAAAATAAAAACATTTTTTGCGGCCCACTCAAGGGGACGTGTTACCCGAAGATGTGTGGATCAGATAATGTGCTAGTAGTATAGAAATCCTTGCCATATTACCAGGGACTATCTACGTAGCCGAGCCGATAAGCTGTTTAACTAGATTTGGAGAGGAGCCCAGCGCTGTTAGCTGTGGAACCATGTTGTTGCTGAGATTCCTGAGAAGATTTCAAATAATCCCCGAGAGTCCCAACTTGGGAATGATGTTTTAGATAAGACTATCGAAAATGTTGAATCTACCCATGAAACTGAAGATTATGCAAAAAGGGAGGGAACGAGGGGTCGTCTTTTCAATCCAATGAAGCAGTACTGACTCCTAAGTGAGTTGACTCTATTACGAGATGCTGAGACCACAACAGTGGTTACTCGGACCCCAAGAGAGCTTCCGTCCAAAGTAAGTACGAACCCTAGTGGATGCCCTGAGAACCAATGTCAGTCAAGGACAGAACTTACAACCTGAACCAAAAATGTCGGCCGAAGCTTTTCGTTGTGTCCGACACGAACAACTCCCAAAGGAAAGTTGGCTCTTACCTAATCCTCGCCGATACGTCGTCGAAGCCAAAGGAGGAGATTGTAGATTGTAACAAATGTATTTTATTTCAGTATGGACATTTTACTGGCTGTCTGTCGCCTTATACTACATAACGTGATTTGTTTCGTTTATGATTTGATAAAGGAAGGTGTGGAAAAAAACTATCTTCCGCGAAAATACAGAGCGTGAGTTGGAATATGGCTTCCACCCCGGAAAGTTGTGTTTTGTGAGGTGTGCAATAAAATAAAGACGTGGTTCGTCAGATCCCGCCAACATTTTGTGACTAGAAGTCTTCCGTAACCGAGCAGACATACGTCACACCACTTAATTATTCAGATATGCACAACAATTAAAAAAAAAAGAATCCGTCAGAATTATTATGGACCACTCAAAAAAATTTTAAATGCATGTATTAATATTTTGAAAGCCAATAGAGGCTAAGAATAAATTTAAAAGTCCCGCAACCTTTGAGTAACGTCATCCCAACAACACATGGTTTAATACATTACAGACACAGAAAGAAAGAAAAAAAGAGAGATATGACTATTTTCTACAACAGAAATAACTATTCTATGTTCTAGAAAAAATTGTTTTTTATTTCTCTCTTTTTTTTCTTTCTTTCATTGTAATGTATTAAACTATGTGCTGTTTGAATTACGAATGCTCGTAAATCGCTGCATTAGGTATGTTTCAAAATTTTTGTTTTATGCTCGTGATCAGCTAAATATACGGGGTGATTATAAAAAATACCGACATATGGGCCCCTAACTATCATACCATTCATAGAAACTGAATGAAGTTTTGGCATAAGGTATTTTGAGGTATGCGTTCAAGAATGATATGGAAAACAACAGTGTCACTCTAACAGTTACGGTTACAGTGAGAAAATTTCGAAAATATCAAATGGCAACACCAAGTTTTATGTATTGGAATTGCGATCTCCATACTGAAAAACACTAAATAGCGTTGGAATGGCACCTGTAGCACGAAAATCCCCGGAGCAAGGAAAAAGTAAAAAGGACTTTGCCGTGCACCAGAGCATTAATGTTCGTTTCATTCGTCACACCGTTTCTTCGGCTGAGATCCCAGCCTGATTAGTCCTCCACAAGGTCATGGGGAAAATTTGTGAAACACAATAAAATGCTTTATTTTATGCTGCTTCTCTGTCCTTATTGGTTGTCCTCACTTTTAGCCTATCTACCGCCGGGGATTTTCATGCTACAGTTGCCGTTCGAACGCTATTTTGGGTTTTTCACAATGGAGATCACATTCCAATACAAAAAACTTGGTGTTGCCATTTGATATTTTCGAAATTTTCTCACTGTAACCGTAACTGTTAGAGTGACACTGTTGTTTTCCATATCATTCTTGAGCGCATACATCAATACACCTTATGCCAAAATTTCATTCAGTTTCTGTGAATGGTATGATAGTTAGGGGCCCATATGTCGGGATAGTTTTTTTATAATCACCCTGTATATATAAATGAGTAACACACACAATTTTGACAGAAAATAAATAAATATATAACTCACAAAACATTCCTAGTCCCATGAATGGATTATGCGCATTGCTACCTTGTGGTCGATGTAGCGGTGCTTTATTTTTTTTGGTAATGGAAAAGAAATATATTTTGATCAGGATCATATATTCAAACATTGTGCGAATGAAGAGTACATTAATTTCTCGTTAGATATAAAATACACAATAGGTTAAGACTGAGTAGGGAAAGCTAGAAGGGAGTTTTTGGACAGGGGCCTTCACGCCAGCGGAGCTTCTGTCGTGGCCCTCCGACCATTTCTGGAAAAATCACTAAAAACATTGATAGACGATTTAGTTAAAAAAAAAGCATTTTATTGAGCCCGCTGGCTCTTCGAAGAACTATACTAATGCATTTAAGATTATGATATACAGTCAACCCTCGGTTTACGAACGGCTCGGTGTGTAAACAATTCGGTTCACGAACAACACAAAATGATTCGGCTTACGATCTAGTCTTGGTTCGTAAACCAAGACTTTTAACGTTATGCACGGGATCTGTTGCAGAAATTCACATTAGAAATTTTCGGGGTCCCAGGAACAGATTAATTCATATTACATTGATTCCTATGGGATAAAATGTTTTGGTTTGCGAACAATTTGGTTTACGAACGGATTTCAGAAACGATTTATGTTCGTTTCATTTCATTTCATACCTTGCACAGCCCAGGCTCTATCGACCATTGTCAATTTTAGCCATTGCCCCAGATTAGGGGGCTGGGCTGTGTCGGGTGCTTTATTATGCATATAAAAATATAAAATACATGAACATTGAATATAAAAACGCATTAAAAAAAAAGTATATACAGATTTAAATATTTCTATTATACAATATACAATATACAATTTATTCCGATGAGCTATTCTGATGTCTCTTTTTAGCTCTATTGAGCTTGAGCCCTTTGTTTTTCTCTGTGGCCAAGCGCCAGGTCCAGACCCACGTTTTGCCTCATTGGCTTGTTGGCTCGGGTGAACCTCCGCCGTGGACAGGCCAGGTCCTGAACCACGTTTTGCCTTATTGGCTTGTTGGCTCGGGTGAGTCCTCCTCTGTGACAGACCTGGTCCTGGACCACGCGTCTTCCCTTGTTGTCTTGTTGGCTTAGATGAGCCCTTCGCCGTGGCCAGGCGAGGTCCTGGACTATGTTTTCCCTCATTGGCTTGTTGGCTCAAGTGAGTCTCCGGCGTGGCCAGGTCAGATCCTGGACCACGCGTCTTCCCTTGTATGTTCGTAAACAGAGGGTTGTCTGAAAATAATTTCCAGATTCACCGGTAACGCTGTGCATTGTATACATAACAATGACCATTTTAACAAGGTGGGTGTCCCCGCTCCCCAAACGATTTTTGGGACTCCTGATTTCATATATTGCAGGGTGGAAAAGTTGGCATTATAAAGAAAAATATACCTAATTACTGAGTTTGCAGAAATATACTGGAAAACACTCGATGATAAAATAATTTCAGAATTATTTAAAAAAAATGATTTTTGGAATTATATTGGGAGAAATAATTTTACAATTGATGAAATTATTTTGTAAGTGATAAAATTTCTAATTGATGGCTGAATAATTCCATAATTGATAAAAGAAATAACTTTCGACTTTTTTGAGACAAACAATTTCAGTATCAGTGGAATCGAAGAAGTTATCAGTTAATTGAGAAAAATTACTTATATAAGAATCAATGAAAGCAATAATTTTGGAATTAGTGATAGCAATAATTTTGGAATTAGTGATAGCAATTATTTTACAATGAATTAAAAAATAGTTGCATAATTATCGAGAAGAAATTATCCCAGAAAAGAAATAATTTCAATTAGGTTTATATCGAAGAAAATAAAATTATGGACATTCATTTTATGGACACTGGGCAAATGCATTCCAATACGAAAAAACACTGCATACACAATATATCTGAGGAGGCTGTAGCTCTGCGCAATCCATACGAGGGTTTTTAACAGCTGGCTGATGCGAAGATATATTTAGGAGAGAGAAAATTCAACTGCCCTTGCGGGAAATCTAACCCGCGTCCTTTTCTTTTCCGGTTGAATGCCATAGACCAGTGGTTCTCAGCCTTTGGAAGCCCGCGGCCCGGTATAATTTATTTTTGTAAGTGGAAGGCCCTGTAAAACACGTGATTAACGGAACATGAATGGGGAAAATGAAACGGCAGATCAGTCGCGGCTCGGCGGTTGAGAAACACTGCCCTAGACCAGTAGTATGCACCGTTTCTCATGCACTTCGCCCATATTCCTCTGCGCATTTTCTAACGAATTGGAACACGTTGGAATATGTGTGTTTGAAACAAATTGAAGTTTGTTTCTGTGTAATGCTTGTTATGTGTAGTGCTGCCATTTACAATCAATATTTTTAAACTACGAGTTTTTTCTCAACTCAATGTGATTGAAGTGTAATGAATGAATGATTATACCGTTGTAGGGCTGTTGCTCTCTACGGCGAGACTTTTTAACTGGTAGATCGGCTCGCGTTCGCGCCTCGAAGTTGGGAACCTACACCAGGAGACTACAAAGGCAACGAATATATCTCAATATTTTTCTCTTTCCTAAATATATCTTCGCATCAGCCAGAGCTTTTAAAAACCTTCGTATGGATAGCGGAGAGTGACACCATCTTCGAATAAGTCGCCATCTGGTGGCAGGGTCAGCAATTGTGATCGTTGGCTTGAGTTAGGTCCGACCGTACATGTACGGTCCCGTTCAGTGCACACTTGGTCCAAGAAAAATACAAATACAACGAGGTATTCGTTGTATACAGATTATTAGTAATACAAACTGAAATATTCGTTGCCTTTGTAGTCTAGAGCGTTTACCCGGAAAGTGAAAGGACGTGGGTTTGATTCCCCGCAAGGCCCACACACACACACAGTTGAATTTTCCTTCTTTCCTAAATATATGTTCGCATCAGCCAGCTGTTAGAAATCTTTGTACAATATAAATCTGGACACTAAATGAAAACAACCATAAGAATTTAATGAAACTTCTATAACTTTTTTTTTTCATGAAAAGTGACACACGTAAGGTCATTAAGGCCTAATATTGGTACAGGAAATGCAATAATAGTTGGCCATCAATGTTTCACACAAAAGAAAATAAATTTTTATGTAAATGAAATTTTTTCGATTTTGAATATTTCTACTCACGGAATTCTAACCCCCCTGCAAAAGAGTAACCAAAAAGAAAATTAGCTTTGTATTTATAAGCATGCTAAAAATTTCTCACTACAAAACACATTTTTGCTCGTATCACGTGAATTCATCGCCAACAAAAGCAAAAAAAATTCGTCAGATCCTTTATCACATACTAGCCACAATACTTGGCAATGCCCGGGTTTTCTTCGATTCGCTGGGAGGATTGAAAAAATGACAAACTATTGTAAAGGAATGAATCATAATACTGGCAGCATTAAAGAAGAGGCAAACCATCGTAAAGGCATATATGCATGACTGAAACGCATTGCTTGAGAACCACGGTAACCGAAGTAAACACTCCGACAGTGATTGTTGGGGCCCGGCTAGTTTTTGTTGCCATTGCGGGCATTTGCGCTGCTTTGACGAACTTTTGAAGTATCCTATTGTTCAATACCGGTCCTGTTTGGTATATATATGCAAAATTTGGCGACAATTGGTCTAAAATTGTAGATTTGTAAAAAGGACAAATATACATACTTTAACATTTATTATACATAAAATATCTTCATGTATATTAAATTCATAATTCATTATGTTAATAATGTAAATAAATTCATAATTCATTATGTTAATAATGTAAATAAACTCTATGTTAATAATGTAAATAAATTCATAATTCATTATGTTAATAATGTAAATAAACTCTATGTTAATAATGTAAATAAATTCATAATTCATTATGTTAATAATGTAAATAAACTCTATGTTAATAATGTAAATAAATTCATAATTCATTATGTTAATAATGTAAATAAATTCATAATTCATTATGTTAATAATGTAAATAAACTCTATGTTAATAATGTAAATAAATTCATAATTCATTATGTTAATAATGTAAATAAATTCATAATTCATTATGTTAACGACATTAGTCTTGCTTGTAGTTATGAATGTATACGTAAAGTATTGCAAGGTCTGCAATTTAGAAACAACCCATAAGAGGGTTGACTACTGAGGGATGTTCACAGACAGTGCAACCATGAAAAGTGTGGTGTGTAATTATTGTACTATTTAATGAATGAACGTTCTATTACTATTTAATGAATAGTACTATTTAATGAATTTAAAAAAATTGATCGCGCACTATAAGCATAAATCTCTGATCAGCAACTCTCAATTATGTCACATAATCCGCGAGGGGGTTTTTGAGTAACACAAGATCAGCTACTCTTTTCCCCTCTTTAATGACTAATGTTCCTTCAGAATATAGTAAATATTTCTCGTGCGGAGTGCTCTGAATTCAAAGATCTGTAAATTGGATCAGTAAATAAATCACTTGGATTGACATTAATTTTTTTTTTTTCTCTGAGCACACTCACTACACTAATGACACGCAAGCACAAACTTGTATTTTCCTTCATATGCCAATCCCAGGAAATTTGTAGGTCGGAAGACTGCAAAGGCTAGAAACCGACGGAAACGTTCAATTCTGGTCTCGTCAAATCGCATTTTGCACAATGGATCATTTTCTAATTGACTAGTTAATATAGTACTGCCCTCACACGAACGCTCTCATCAAGGATCCCCATCGTGACTAAAGAAACTTCAATTTAATCGCGGAATTCATTTTAATTGAGTCGGAATCGATTTTTCAAAGCGCATTTAATTTTAAAGAAAAATATTTCATACTTACAAGTATCGGTTGTGGTTCCATGAGGGTTGGTGAAAATGACTGCTTAAAAATGAAATTTTATAATTATAAATAGTCGCACCTTTTTTTTTAATTATCATTCATATGCAATTTATGGCTAAGAAAAAAATAGTAAATTATATAACAAAATTCATTTCTTGTGACTTATTAGTAGTTTTATTATTTAATAATAAAACTGCTCTAAAATAGTACAATAAAACCCGTCCTAACGGTCACCCCTGTTCTACGTAGCCAGGTAAAATTTTCTTGGCAAAAAATCCTATTTCAATAATCTGTTCCAAACCTGTGCTCAACAGTCACCCTCACATAAGTTCACGGACACCATTTGCATCATTCGTTCTTATTGGACTAAAACCTATATCCGGATACCAATTATCTCAATTCTGGTTCAAATTATTAGATGGCAGCAAAGTTTTGATATTCCGTCAACTTTTTCATACTTGGCAACCTTGTTTATCTTTCGTAACCCTGATGTCAGTTTAGGATCAAAGACTGCGTGCTGGTGGTGGTGCTCGTATATTTCACATTATTCCAAGCAGTTTAATATGGCCAAAACTATAGTAATTGTCTCTCCCTATCGCCGAGTCCGGTATCACACTATAAATGTTTTGTGAAAGATATTTGATAAAACTTGAAAAATGCAACCAGTATAAGCATTCCAGCAAATGCAACCGATTAGCTTATTCGTTGGATTTTCCAGTTTTATAAAAGAACTTCTGTAAATACAAATACAGAGTCCACAACAAGCTAATTGCCCAATGAGGTTACTGAGAAAAAGATGCCTATATAAAAAATACGGATGCCCAATACAACCAAAATACAGCAACCGAATATAAAATCATATATCACAAAAGAAAATAATAACTAACACCATATATAATTTACTGTACATAAAAAGATGATAGTTGTCTTAATCTAAGTACGGATAACTTCTTGATTTATCCCACTAGGTCTATCGTACTTCTTCGTAACCTTTCAATAGTGTTAGAATTAATGACCCCCGGAGATAAACTATTCCATTTATTAACAACTCTATTAGAGAAACACTCCCTGCAACACCACAACCTGGAATTGTCTCCTACTAAACGATACTGGTGTTCCCTTTTCGAAGAGCAGTTGATTTAAGGTGCATCAAAAACCACTGCTCCATCCCATCCATCCCGCTGAAATTGGTGTCCGGATATGGGTTTTAGTCCAATAAAGCACGAATGTTGGAAATGGTCAACTTCAACGGGATGAATGCAGGTGTCGAAGTGTTTAAAACTTCGACACCTGCATTCCTCCAGTGAAGAAATCCAGTCTATTCATAGCTCGAGTCTTGATTGCCAACAAGCGCACGTGTAGCTCAGCTCAGGGAGTAGCCTTACTCCCTTTCTGTAGGTATGATCTTCAAATCCTTATGGCATACTCCTGTCCAGGACGAATTTAACCTGAAAAACGCGGAAGAATGGCAAGTTAGATGCTAATCCCATCCAAAAACTTGCCAAATGCACTTTAGATGGAATTACAACCAAAAAATTGTCTGAGATTGTCAATTTAAGCTGAAAAAAAATTTAAAAGGCACTTAAAAGTGCCAATTTCAACCAATACATTTGTCAAAGGTAAATGAAGTTGGCAGTTACAGCCAAAAGAATTGCCAAAGGCAAATAATGTTGTCAATTTAAGCTAAAAAAATTAAAAAAGCGATTTTGAAGGTGCCAATTTCAGCAAAAAATATTCGTCAAAAACAAATAAATTTGCATAGCCGCAAAAAAAAGGCAAATGCAAGTTAAGTTGCCAATTAGAGCCAAAACACTATAATGCCTTTGATATTTTTTCAAGTCATAAAAATAAACTTAAATTCAAAAATTACACAGCAAGCCTCTTTAAAAATAAAAGATAAGACGGGAAATTTCATGGTCGGGATGATCAAAACTACGGGTATGTCCTGTAAAATCCAGGACTTATGGTCATTATCTATGCATGTTTCTGGCTAGGGAGCGGCAGAAATACCGCATATGTGGCCCTGAACTAAAAATGTTGTGCACCCCTGCTTTATAGTGCCACCTATTTAGCTTCTTCAAATTACGTCAACACGGGACAATATATTTTACTATCCGTTTAACGGCGGCTCTTCGTTAGCCAACAAAAAATTTCGGTCCCCTGGGTGTCGGTTATCGAAAGGTTCTATTTCACGTATACTTACGTTCTTGGGTATTATATTTACTTACAATAACCCCCCCCCCCCCGCCATTAATGAAGTGCCACATCACCAGATGACTTAAGTAACCCGCAGTGGTTCGATATCTCTTAAGTGGCCCGTGGCACATTTCCAGGTCTTTTTTAGTGACTCATGGCACATTTCCAGGTCTTTTTTAGTGACTCATGGCACATTTCCAGATCTTTGTAGTGTGAGCGGTAGTGGCCCGTGGCACATTTCCAGATCTTTTTAATGACCCATGGCACAGTTCCAGATTACTGAAGTGACCTAAGCCACAGTTCGAGATCACTTAAGTGGCCCGCCACAGATTTACCGATCACTCAAGTGGACCGCGGCATATCTCCCACTTCAATAAGTTGCTCCGCAGCACATTCTCACTTGAATTAAGTGTTCCGCGGCCAATTTTTACATCACTTGAGTGGCATGCGACGAATTTACGTATCACTTAACTGGCCTGCGATACGTTTTCGAACCAATTGAGTGGCCCGTTACATCCAAAAGGTTGGTTGAGCACCATTGTTCTACTACATATTCATGAACATATTAATCAGATGCTCAGCAATAGGAGTAAGGCTCAAGTAGCACGACCCTTCAACTCTCATCTCTTTAATGACGTTTCTCACAAATGCGTTTTCGATCATATACGTAAATCAATTACCGGCACTCGGCCCACTTAAATGTGAAACGCTCCCTATAGGCTCCCATCTGCCGCAATAAGCATCAGATCCTATTGAAACAAGTATGGCGATAGCGTGAGAAATTTCCAACAAATAAACAGTACGCAAGCCCATCCTGTGACCCGCGGGTCAAATGCGGCGGAGTCATCTGACGTGGTTAGCGATCTTGAACATTATTTTTCAAAAATGAAACTAATGGGCACATTACCAGATCACTCAAATGATGTGTAAATGTGACGCAGGTCACTGAAGTGATCTGGAGGGTTGCTCTAGATCGCTCGAATGGACTGCGGCACATTCATATTTCAATAACGTGGTTCGAGGCACATTTCCAGATTGCTTTAGTGACCAAAGACACTACTCCAGATAACTTCCGTGACCCGTGGTACATTTAAGATCATTTAATTGACCTTGGGTGTTGCACCAGATCATTTAATCGACTATGGGCGTTGCGACAGATAACTTCAATGGCTCGCAGCTCATTCTTATTCGGATTAAATGGTCCGTCGCACGGTTCCAGATCCGTTAAGTGGCCAGCGGCACAGTTCAAGATCACTTAAGTGGCCCGCAGCACGTTCCCAAACCAATAAAGTGGCCCTCACTGTGCTAAAGGTTGAGCATTCTTGCTCTAATACCTATCCAACTGTAATAGGCGAAAAAACCTGTATTACACCAGCCGTATTCAAACATCATTGCACAAAATTATTTCATTAATGAAATCCCGATACTTACTTTTGACCTTCTTTTCATTAAGGCCGCCTATTTCACAGAAAAAAAAAGACATAAGTATATTTCAATGAAATTCATTTTCATGAACATCAGACATGACTAGGCGCGGGTCTATGGGGGGTGATAACCCCCTCCCTCCCAAGAAAAATGTTGAATATGAGAATTTTGGATTCAATAAATCCGTTGAAAATTATTTGTATCAATTTTTTTAATTAAATAACAAATTGAAGAAAACTTCGACCAAAACAATAGAAAAAACCGGGGTATTTCATTCACAAAAAAAGTCGGAACAGAGAAAAAACCGCGGCTGTCCCGAAAAATATGGGACAATGCGGGACGTATGTCCAGCTTATTCAAAATATTAAAAATCTCTCTAGAAAATTAAAAAAGCTCTAGATTCGCCCCTGGACATGACACACGTTGAATATTTCATAATTTTTTTTTTTCAAATATCGATAAAACTTGTGAAAATGTCAATTTTTTATGCAAATATTATAACACTCATAGTGTTAGCTTCATGTTATACACTGTTCAGTTTTTTTCAGTACTTCAGTTTTTTCCTACGCGATTTTCTATCCCTTTCAAATTTTTGTGCCCCCTTTGCCATTTCACACACTTCTGTCCTTTCTTGTCCTTTTTTCGAATTTTTGTCCCCCTCTGCATTTTTACGAATTTCTTTCTTTCCTTGCTTTTTTCAATTTTTTTTTCTCTTTTCTTTCACGAATTTGTGTCCTTCCTTGCTCTATTCGCTAATTTATGTCTCCTCTGCTCTTTCAAAAATTGCTGTCTCTTTTACCTTTTTTACAAATTTGTGTCCTCTCTTTTACCTTTTTTACAAATTTGTGTCCTCTCTTTTGCCTTTTTTACAAATTTGTGTCCTCTCTTTTGCCTTTTTTACAAATTTGTGTCCTCTATTTTCTCTTTCATAAATTTCTGTGCTTCCTTGCCCTTTTTCAATTAGTTTTTTTCTTTCTTTGCTCTTTTATTGAAATACCCTGTCTTTCCTTGGTTTTTTCTTCAAAATTTTTCTATTCAATCTTCTGTTTCACGAATTCCCGTCTTATCCTTGCTTTTTTTAAAGTTTCTTGTGAAACCAGGCTTTTTTTTTAAATTGCTGACAAATCTCCTTCTTCAAAAATTACTGTGCTTACGTGCTCTGTTTTTAAAATTTTCTGTGCTACCTTGCCCTCTGTTTCAATTTTTTTGCCCCCCCCCCCTTTGATTTTTCCCAAATTTCTGTTCTTCTTTGCTCTGCTTACAAACTCTCTTTCCTTTCTTGAATTTCTGTCCAACCTTGCCTATTTTGAAATTTTTTGTCCCTTCTGCTTTTCTATAAATTTCTGTTCTTCCTTGCTCTTTATTCTCATCATTCCTTCCTTGCCTTTTTTTAATTAATCTCTCTTTCTTTGCCCTTCTATTACAAATGCTCTTTCTCTTTCACGAATTGCTGTCCCATTTTGCACTTTTTCGAATTTTTTGTCTCTTCTGCTTTTTTTACGGATTCATGTCTTTCCATTCCATGAATTATTTCTTCCTTGCCCCTTTTTTTCATCAGTTTGTCTTTACTTGCCCTTTTTTTGAATTATTATTATTTTTCTTGTTATTTCATTGAAATATTATGTCTTTCCTTAGCTTCTTCATAAACTTTCTATCTTGTCTTCCGTCCTCTTTTTTTTTCCCAATTGCCAAGCTCTCTTGCTCTTTCATTCAAATTTTCTGTCAACTCCTCTATTTGACACATATCTCACATATCTGTCAACTAATCTCTTTCACAAATATACTCTCAATTCCTTGCTGCCAGAAATATCCTGTTAACTCATCTTTTTCACAGATATTATTTTACCTATTAAATATTATTTACCTATGTAAGAGTAGATAACTTTGCCTAATAACACTCAAAAAATCACCAACGAATGGGCAAATACCAAAAAATACTAAAACTCCTTATGCATTTGGACACGCTATGGGTGTTCGTCTTCAAAGGATAAGAGTATCTCGCTGACCGAGTGTCCCACATGGATTAATTACCACATCTTCAATCTCGGTTGCTCAGCGCAACCAAAAGTCTATACGTCTGTTCGAGTCAAATGTCCTGGCAAGAATGAAGCCAAACGCCTGCGTCTGAGTCTTTTGCAACCTGATTGGCTGCTTGCGAAATGGACCAATCCGATTGGCCTATTCGAATTTTCTTTAAATTCCTACTCGTAATGAATTCAATCAAATTCAATCAAATCAATCAAATTCAATCAAATCAATCAAATTAATCAAATTCAATCAAATCAATCAAATTCAATCAAATCAATCAAATTAATCAAATTCAATCAAATCAATCAAATTCAATCAAATCAATCAAATTCAATCAAATCAATTTAATAAATCACCTCCACCGATCGCAACTCTATGGCTTAAATTCATTACGAGCGGGAATTTAAAACAAATTCGAATAGACCAATTGGATAAGTCCATTTCGCAAGCAGCCAATCAGGTTGTTGCAAAAGACTTACACGCAGGCGCTTCCCTTCATTCTTGTCACGCCGTTTACTTTGAACAGACGTATAGATTTTTCGTTCCGCTGAGCAATAGAGATTGAAGATGGACCGCTACCGCAACAGACTCCGGGACCCCAACAGAAACGTCATTTCAATCTCGAGATTGAAGACGTTGTAATCAATCCATGTGGGAGACTCGGTCAGCGAGATATTCTTATCTTCTGAAGACGAACACCCATAGCATGTCGAAATGCATAAAGGGTTTCAGTATTTGCTTCATTCGTTGGTGAATTTTTGAGTATTTTGTTAACTCTTGTCTTTCACAAATTTTCTGTCCATCCTTGCACTTTTTCCCCCAATTGTTCAAGTGCCCTTGCTATTTCTTTCAAATTTTCTTTGCTTTCTTACTCATCTTTCAATTTTTTATTCCTTCTGCTACTTTACGAATTTGCATTCTTCATGGCACTTTTTTTCCAATTTTTCTTCCTTTCCTGGTTTTTTTTTTCAATGATTATGTCTTTCGTTTTAATTTTATTGAAATATTTTCTTCTTTCTTGACTTTTTTTAAAATTTTTCGTCCCTCTTCTATTTTACGAACTTTTTTACCTTCTTTTCCTATTTTCACACATTTGCTGTCCTCTGTTATTTACGAATTTCTGTCCCTCTTTGTTCTTTTATTAAATTTTCTGTCCCCTCTGCCCTTTTACGAATTTCTGTTCTACCTTGCCTTTTTTTTCAAATTTTTTGTTCCATCTGCTTTTTTTACGAATTTTTGGTCCTGCCTTGCCCTTTTTTCAATGATTCTTTCTCTCCTTGTCCTTTTATTATAATACTCTGTCTTTCTTTGTATGGCTCATTCTTTAATTCCTCTGTCCCGTCTTTTCTTTCATTGACTTCCGTCCTTTACGCTTTTTTTCAAATTTGCTGAAAAACACTTCTTCTTCACAAATTTCTGTCCGGCTTTGCTCTTTTTTTGCAGAAAATTTCCAAATTTTCTGTGTTTTTTTGCTTTTTTTTTTAACTTTCCATGTTTTTTTTGTTTGCCTTTTTTTCTGATTATCTGTCCCTCTTTCCTTTCATGAATTTCTAACCTTCCTTGCCCTTTTCTTCATTTTTCGTTCTACCCTTGCCCTTTCATCAATGATTTTTTTCTTTTTTTGCTCTTTTTTGAATGATTCTTTCTTTACTTGCCCTTTCTTCAATGACTGTCTTCCCTTTTTCGTGTAAAAACTTATCCTTCCTCGTTTTCTTTTTTGAAAAATGTTTTCCTCCTTCTGTGAATATATTTTTTCTTTCATGAATTTCTGACCTTCTATTTTCACAAATTTTCTGCCCTGTCTTGCTCTTTTTCAAAGTTTTCTGTGCTTCCTTGCTATATATTTTTTTTCAAATTTTCTGCCACCTAATGCTTTTAAGAATCTCTGTTCTATTTTGCTTTTTCCTAATTTTTTGTCCCCCGTTCTCTTTCGTATATCCCTTTCCTTACTTGCCTTTTCCAAAAATTGTTGTTCCCACTGCCTTTTTACGAATTTTTGTCTTTTCTTGCCTTTTTATTAAGATATTCTGCTCTTGTTTTTTTTCTTCAGATTTCATGTGCCGTCTTCTCTTTTACGAATTTCTGTCTTCCCTTGTAATTCTTAAATTTATTCTCCCTTTCTATTTTCGAAATTTTTGAACTCCTTCCTGACATTTACAGAATTTGTAGCCCGTTCGCATCTTATAGACTTCTACCCTTCCTTATCTCCTCTGAATTAATGTCGTATTTGTTATATATATCTGGTTTTCTGCCGCATTCTCTTTGCCCCGTTTGAATTTCTGCTCGAGATCGTTTTTTTTTTTTTTACTTTCTCAACATTTTAAAATTCGGAGGGCTAAAAAGATGAATCTTGTTTATGTTTAATTATTTACTGCAATTATACGAATTTCAGTCGTCCCTGACCTTTTTCAGATTTCTATCTGCGGTTGTTGTTTTTAATTTTATTCCTGGATACCATCAGATATTTTTATCTTTTTTCAAAATTGCGTTGCTCAATAAATTCCCTGCACTAGCATCTAATAATAATAACAAGCGTATTTTACTCACCTGGTCCGAACACTCCTCTTAATTGCAGTATGACAACTGTGTAGGAATGAAATAATCAACCATTAATGGCAAATACATTCATAACCCCTACAGAAAATGAATTTTCCGAAAAATATTTTGTATATTTCAAAACCGGTAATCAAAGATAAATTTATAGAATTTCATTATAATTTCAATGAAGTAATGTGAATGGAATTTTCTTACAATGTCTCATCATGTCTACATTCATTGGTCCTGTTAAAAAAATAAAATAAAATAAAGGTGTCGTCAGTAGTGTTCAGATTCACATATTTTCAATATTTTCTCACAATCACGTAACATTAATAAAAATCGAATTGATCCCTTTTTGTTGGTGGCTTTATTATTTCCAAATTCCGTCGAGGCACCAGAAACTGTAACACCGTCTGCGGCTAGCGGTGTTACACTATACACTATAGCTTCTTTCGGCTCAGTATAATTTCCCTGCATTACCTTTGAAAACTCTTATGAACCCCTTAGGGGTCGAATTTCAAAAATCCCCTTTTCTCAGTCTGATTTTACATCATGAAATAAAACTAATGACCAAATTTCATAATTATATTTCCAACGGTTTCGACTCGCTATATAACCTTTGATCCCCCTCAAGACCACCTTAGGGGTCAACTTTCGAAAAATCCTTTCATAGTGGGTCTTTACTTCATGACATGAAACCATAGACCAAATTTCATGACTATACTTTCAACGGTTATTGTTTGGCATGATTTCTTCATGTTACCTTCGAACCCCCTTTTGACTCCCTTAGAGGTCAAATTTCAAAAAACTCCTTCTTTGCTTTTCTTTACGTCATGAAATAACAATTCTGCACAAATTCCATGATTACAGCTTCAGTAGTTTTGGCTCGGGCTGATTCCATTGTTACCTTTGAACCCATTAGTGGTCGAATTTCAAAAAACCCCTTCTTAGTCAGTCTTTATACAAATACAAATATAAATACAACGCCACAACAGGCAAAATACGAACAAAGCCTCGAAAAAGCGGAAGAAGGCCTTTAGGAGAACGCGAAGAGACCTTTTCGAAAATGAAACCAAGCATTCTATTCGATTTTTTTGACCACCGCTGAGCAATGTTCAGAAAACCTAAGTCGCTCGTCAATGAGAATTCCCAAATCGGTGACCCTAGTTGCATCCGGGATAGTGACACCATTCAACTCGTAAGAGAACCGTGGGTTGTTCGAACCGAAATGAGCGACCATGCACTTATCAACGCTAAACGTCATGCTCCATTCAATTGCCCATGCTGCAATCCTGTTTTAGTTAGTCTGGAGCAACTCCCTATCGCTTTCATTCCCGATTACCCCCCATTAGCTTCACATCATCTGCGAATTTGCTAGTAATCCCATCAATACCCTGATCGAGTTTATCGATAAAAAGAGAAAAAAGTATGGGGCCAAGGACACTTCCTTGAGGAACTCCACTTGTGACGTCTGTCCAACCAGAGAATTCCCCGTTCGCCATAACTCGTTGCGACCTATCTCTTAACCACGATTCTATCCAATTCAGCAAGTTACCCCCAATTCCAATCTCGTGTAAACGCTTCAAGAGTTTGCCATGTTGGACCCGATCGAATGCCTTCTGGAAATCAAGGTAAACAACGTCGACATTTTTGCTCTTGCCCAAAGCCTTACTCACGTGATCATAGAAGCAAAGGAGGTTAGTTACACAGGACTTCCCCTTCCTGATCCCATGCTGATTATCCGACAATACATTATTCTCGTCTATCCACTTCACAAACTGCCTTTTGATGATAATTTCCAAAATTTTCGAGAGGGAGCTCGTCACACTCACTGGACGATAATTTGACACCGCTTCTCTACTACCCTTCTTAAATATCGGAACAACGTTAGCAAGTTTCCAATCTCTTGGGACGATACCCTCAGCAACACTACTCCTGTATATGTGTGCGACTGGCCCCAACAATTCATTAGCACGTTCCCTCAGGACCCTGGGATAGATATCATCTGGTCCTGGTGCTTTGCTTGCACATACATTTCTTAGAAGATTTAGGACCTCCACGTCTTCTACTTGAATATCGTTGAGGGTTTCATTACCCCATGCAACACCCGTATATCAAATATCATTATCTTCATTAAAAACCGACGCGAAAAAGTCATTGAAAGCACTACACCTGCCTACATTGCTCTCTACCCTAGAGCCTCCTATCGAGAGGGGGCCAACTGTCCCCTTACATCCATTATTGACGTATCGAAAAAATGATTTTGGGTCAGAGCCAATGTTATCTGCCAACCTAGATTCAACTTCCTTTTTACTATCCCTTATCGTTTTCTTCAACAGTCTTCTTTTATCAGTGAACAATGATAGGTCACCTCATCCACTTTTATACTCTCTGAATGCCCTTTTTTTTTCAAGATAAAGGTTCCGCACGCTATCCGTGAACCATAGAGGGTGCGATGTACAAACACGCACCCTCTATGGTTCACGGATAGCGTGCGGAATGAACAAAACTATACGTCATGAAACAAAACTATTCACTGAAAAATTTGATATTTATAGCTTTAGTGGTTCCGGATCGGTGATGATGAATCAGTCAGTGAGGACATGTTATTATATATGTATATGTAGATGAGAGAAATAACTTCGTAATTAATGATAGAAATTATTTCGCCGTCATTGAAAGAGTAATTGCATAATTATTGAAAGAAATAATTTCAAATATATTGAGAAGAAAAATAATTTCGGCATCACCGAAACAGATAATTAAAGAGTAATTTGAAGTGATTTCAGATAGAAATTAATCTTTTAAAAAATAAAATCGAACGAAAAAAATAATATTTCAAAACTGATTAAAAACGATAACTTTTTTTCGGAATAATTTCAGAATAAACACAAGTGTTTAATTATGTTTGTTCCTTTTTAACTTGGAGCCCCACTGGCCCCTTCTATTAAGATGTTACTTAATTACATGAGTTGGTGGCCCGCTGGCTCCATGAGCTTCAATTTGTCCCGCCGTGTCTGAAAGGCTGAAGACACCAGAGGTTCGCGAAATGCAGAAGTCTAATTCAAGGAATGTTGTGTACGTGGTATAGCGCACGTCAAAAACAATAAATATCACATAGAAACTACAGTGGAACCACCCCTAACGGACACATCCTGTTAACCGACACTTTTCTGATTCTCGGGCCCGTAGAGTAGAGCTTTAATGTATTTCACTCCTCCTTAGAGGACATTTATTGATTTTTTATCATAAATCGATAATTTATCATGCACACTAAAATTACGTTTAATCAAAAGATGGTTTTAATAAATATAATAAATCGGCAACTAATTACTTAATTTACTGAACATAACTATGGTCCAAGTCTTCGATAGTGATCAGACATTCCAACTTTATTAGAGAATTTTGCATCATCACCGGTAAAAGTGATAAATGAAGTGAAATTTAATCAAACTTTCTTTGGTGAGACGATTGGTGATCATACGTAACCAGCGGTGTGTATCAAAAAAAAACAAAAAAAACATGGAACACTAATGTTAAGGAAACAACTTGCATCGAAGCCAAACTTCGCATAAATGTGAAAGCCGTATAAACGAGCTTCCACTGTGTAGCGAACAGCCTAATAGCGGACGAAATTTTCGGTTTGTGTAGTGTATTACAAAAATAATGAACAGTAGAACGTATCCATAACGGACACCCGTGGGACCGAAAATTTCGTCCGCTATTAGGCTGTCCGCTACACAGTGGAAGCTCGTTTATACGGCTTTCACATTTATGCGAAGTTTGGCTTCGATGCAAGTTCTGTATAACTTCTACAAAATTGAAATTTGGAGATCACCGTTAAAGCCGGGTACGTCCGAAAATAGCCAATACAGTATATTGAAATCACTCGATACTCACTTGCTTGCATTTTTCCTTCTTTATGCAATGATATTACTGTTAAGAAAGAAGCCAATAATTAATCGTTTCATAGTTGTTACCTTATTTATTTCTTCTTAATAGCCATACATAGAAGAAACACGGATTAGCAATACACATATTAAACGAAATACTTATACTTACTGTACTGTAGCTTCTCTAAGTTAATACCATCTGTTTTAAAAAGATTTAGAAAAGAGCAATTTCAGTAAAATTGACCATCTCCACATAAATTAACTATTCATGCGAGTAAAGTGTAACTGTAACATCAAACATGAAATGCTTCATTTTCTTTATCGCGTCTTCTTGATAAGGGTTCTTAACCTTTTTTTTTTGTTTGTGTTTCACATACCCCTTGTGCTGATGAAATGAAAGCCACGGACCCACAGTGCCAATCGAATGAAGTCCATGGATCCCTTCTGCCAATATAACGAGGGCCACGGATCTCTTTATGCCAACAAAAATAAATCCACGTATCCCTAGTGCCGATAAAACGATGTCTACGTATTCTCTGTGCAGATAAAAAGGAGGTCACAGATCCCTTAAAATAAGAGCCTTTTAAGGTGGCGAGATATCTCGCCAATGTGCCGCTGAAACGGCTACAAACTTGCTGAAACACAGGCCTTAACTTAAAAGATTCGAGTCAGCTACAGGCCCTCGTGGGGAAGTAGAAGGCATTTCCCAGTGCTTTAAGTACGGTACTTTTGAACCAGTCATAAGCTGTACTCGTATTAGAGAAGGGGGTTCTTAACCCATGGGTTGTGGCACAAACGTGGGCTTCCGAGATGGAGATGGATCGTTCAAATCCACTCATAGCCGGGGACTTCAAAGCTATCGATCATGTCTTTTTTCTCAACCACCTCGTAGGGCATTTTGTCTGTTGTGGCATCGTATTTGTATATCACAAGGAGGGGCTTGGGAGGTGGGTAGTGCAAATCTACAAAGAGCCACAGATTCTTGAGTTACGGGGAGCGGCTCAAACGTGATTCGCAGGTGAAACGCATAACCAGATGGGTCGTATAAATGCACTTACAGTCCTGTTATAAATGCACTTACAGTCCTTTTATAAATGCACTTACAGTCCTTTTATAAATGCACTTGAATTGCGTCACTGGTTTCACTGATCTCAGAACAAGTAGTCCCATAGGTTGCGAAAAATGATCTTATTATGGATTTTGGGTCACGGCTGCCAAGAAGTTCGGAACTTCCGTATTAGAGTATTTGAAGATCAATTATCGATAGTTCATAATTACTAAATTTGAATGGCAAAATATCGATGATATTATACTCACTTGGTCCAAATACTCCATATTGTTGCATCAGGAGAACTGTATCAAAATAATGAAGTTGAAAAGTACAGCACAGTTTAAATGCAATATGCAAAAAAAAAACAGTTTTAGAATTTTATAAGATTTACATCGATTGCTTAAACTAGTGATGGGCAAACTGCGGCCTGCGCAGGCCAGTTGCAACAAGCTTAGAGGTCCCATCCTGCCCAATTCAAGTTTTGAAATAGTAGTATAGTAACTTCAATTTCAGTGTTTCTAAAATAAATAATAAATTAAAAATTGGTGGGGGGGGGGGTGTTTCTTTTTTTTTTCTCGATACAGAACATATAGATGTGAGAACTCAAATGTAGATTGATTTGAAAACTTTTACGTATGCAAAAAAATGGAACACATATGCAACAAATATACTGTACATAAAGATATTAAAATATACTTTATTTTTTCACAGTTGTAGAGCATAAACCGCTGTCTCTCATTAGCAATGAAACCGTGGCAGTCTTCAAAATACGCGACAGATTCCGCCACTTCATTCCTAATGCCTAAGATTAGGTGTTTTGGGTCGCGTGAACCGAACAGTGTAATTTCGCGTCGATAGCAACGTGTTACATAATCACGCTACGCGTTTGTGTTTTCCTAGCGGAGCGCATCAGATCAGGGCGGCTATATTATAGTATATGGAATTGGCATCAGCTACTCTGTCGCCTGCATTGCTCCGGTTTGAAGGGAAGGGAAAGAAAACACAAGAGTTGAACAAAATATCGGCAAAACACGCGGCGTATGACGCATTCGACTCCTCGGCCGATCACGCCCAACGTAAAGCGCTGTCGTGAGGCGCATTGCACTATGTAGGAAAACAGTCATGCTGCTTTTCTTATTGGTGAGTGGACGGCATATCGCGCTGGGCGAATCACGTTGCGCTCGGCACAGGAAACCTGCTCCTAGGAAAACCCGGCTTAAGCAAGAAAATTACAATTGGAGCGTTCGACCGGACAACGGTCTATGTCGGTTTTTTCAAACTTTAGAGGAGACACAATAAACGTCATCGCTGAACTGAAGAGAACAAAAGGACTGCAGCTGGGTAAAGGTGAGTAGCAACTAAATCTGTTGGATATTACTAACACTTAACCGTACATGCACTTGTGAATCGATGTCCCAATAAGTCCAGCCCGCCGGAACTTTTTCTTTTTGTTTTTTGGCCCACTCTTATGAACGTTTGCCCATCAGTGGATTAAACCAAAGAAAAAAAAAACACTTGGAATGTGCACAATTTTGTTTTGGCGCACTCCTATGTTATATTTCCTTTAAATCACACACCAACTCTAATTATATCGCCATACAGCAATTTACTACCGTTCGAATCGAATCAGGGATCTTGCTATCAAAAGAACGTCGCGTTGCAATTCCGTCATCGTCCTGAGCACGGAGGGGACTTTCGGTGAGCCGGGGGCGTATTGAGGAGACATCATCTACCTCTAGCCTCAGTTTGAAGGGGGAGAAATTTTCTTTGTCCCTTTGTGGGATTGAACCTGACATGAACCACCCTTCATGGTGATGCACGAGCATCAAGGGTGCCACATGTGCCCCATGCATATTATACAAGCTATCCGAAATTGTGTGCATAGGGACAGTTTAGTTTGAATGTTTGTATAGTCTACAACATCTTCTAATACAGGGTGGGCAAAATGTCCGTACAAACTTTAAAAATTCATAAAAACCGGAAAAATACCCGAAATAAAAAACTGTTTACGGGGTTAGCGTCGCTAGGTCACGGGAAAGACAGAAAAAAATAACGAAAAACAACCCATAGGTGTCGCTGACGTGCACAAGTCAAAGAAAAGATACGTAAATAACGAACAGAATGCCTCCAAATCGTTTATTACAACAGTATGTAGTCCACATGACCACTACCACAGGGGATAACAAATCCAGCAACGTTATTTGCTTGAAAGAGATGCGTTTTCTACCGTCACGTTTATGCAAGATGGAGCAACTAGTCCCACTGCTACTCCGGTCAAGGCATTTCTGATACAGACGTTCGGGGGAAGACAAAATTATTAGCAGGCGTTACAGGATCCCATGGCCTCCTCGGTATCCAGATTTGACACCGGCAGACTTCTTGGTTATGGGGATATTTCAAATCCCGGGTGTATCGATCCGGTCCATCGAATCAGTCGGAACTCAAAGATGTGATCCGCCGAGAGGTGTCATGTATATACATACATCCGGACCTGCTGCACTCTGCCGTTGCTGGATTTGTGACTATTGACTGCAATGTGTTATTCCCCTGTGGTGGTGGTCATGTGGAACACATACTGCTGTAATAAGCGATTTGGAAGCATTCTGTTCGTTATTCACGTATCTTTTCTTTGACTTGTGTACGTCAGTGCCACCTATCGGCGGGTTTTTGAGGGGGTTTTTTTTTCTTGTCTTAAAAATTTCCCGTGACGTAGCGATGCTAACCCTGCAAACCGTTTTTTATTTCTATTATTTTCCCGGTTTTTATTCATTTTCAAAGTTTCTACGGACATTTTGCCCTTCCTGTACAATATTTATCGAGAGATGAAATGTATAAAATCATTAAGTTTTGGCAACTTATCATTGTGTTGACAAGTTTGATTGTTTCAGACCTGACATTTTCAAAGACTTTACACATAGAATGGACTGAACAATTTATTTCTTTTATTCACAATAATTAAAAATTACATTTTTTTACATTTATTTTGACGATAACAGAATTTTTTTAACTTTGAATGTATTTCTCGTTCCGCAATTCATGAACCACGCCCATGATCATTGGCGATAAATGCTGAAAACTTCAAATATCTCTGCTGATATTACATTTTAAAATATGCAATTTTTGTAAATTACTTCTCTGAGAGCCCAACTACACTCCTTCATTCACAGAGTCAACGATTTGAGACAGCCTGTTCTACCGTTATAAACTACGGACATCAAATTTACCGGTGATCATGAGCTGTATGGCAGTAAAGGTATTGTGAGGAAAAAATAATTATCTTTAAAATTTGAGGTGTTTTCTATCTTCAACGAAATTCAAAGTAAAAATTGAATTTTGATGCGTTAAATCATGCATCTTGATGCGTCGTCTACCAAACATTGGTCACGAATGAGTAGTGTATTTAGGTCGCCTTCAGTTAACGACTTCGGTATATATGTATGGGAAAAAAATAATTAAGAGAAAAAAAACGTGTGTGTGAGTAGGTGATACACTGGTGTTCTTCGTCGCATGTAATCGCCTCCAGTGAACGACTAGTCTCAAACTTTGTGCCCAAGTGGCATGGTGGTGAAGTGCTCGTCTACCACCGTGAAGGTTACCGTCACGGTCCCAGGTTCATATCCGAGGGAATATATAGCTAACAAGGAAAGGATCCGAAGGTGCCATCCTCAAAAATTTATGAAAAAAATTAAGTATATTAATTTTACCCAGATGAAACACAAAACAAAAAAAATAGCGGCGGAATGCAATTATTTTAAAACTATAAAAATTTTTTTTTAAATGACAACAGTTGTCAATTCGTCATCTCTCGCGCTTCTTGGCGATATCTACACAATATACGTCTTTTCTCCAGCTTTTTTCTCTCTTTCTCGGTCTGTACTGTTTCTAATCTTGTGTTGTTTGAATGACGTCGCTCTAAAACTTTAGGGTTGCGGAAAATTTAATTTCATCCTTGGCATCTATTGGAGTTAAATTTATTAATATTCGCTTTTTTTATTTTGAGTGACCCATAATAATTACGCCGGATATTTTTATATTTTTGTGCATATTTAAAACAGCAAAATTAGTGGTAATTTTTCGAAACCTTTTGGGTATGACAATTTTGGACCCTTCCCTTGTAAGATGTTTACCCTAACGAACTTGAGGCGACCATCTATAGATAGAGCCTTAATTTCCAACCCATCTCGTAAGCAATTTGCCTTATAGAAATATGGCAGTAAATTGCAATATAGCGATATGGTCGGAGTTGGTGTTTGGTGAAGTAGCCTCAAACTTTACAGCGTGTCCGTCTGTCTTCTACCAATGACAAAGGTTAACAAAACCCAAAAGTTAACCAAAACAACTTTGACGACAAGGAAAAAACGTTCTACAGGAACAATCGAGTAATACAGCACACCGGAAAAAAAACAACTTTAGACGATATCATCAGCAATAAAAAGCAGAAGAAAAAGTTTTCACTTACGTTGATGCAATAGCTGCGTATCAAAATTGTCTGTTTCGGAAAAAAAGAAATTACGTCTTTAATTGAAATATGGCATGAATTAATTAATTTTTTATCCAATTAACTAACACGGGGAAAAAAACTATGTAGAAAAGAATTTGATGCATCATAGATTCATAATTATCGTTCTCATTTTAATTGAAACAATTAGTATTCCATACTCACATTGGCCACTTGTATCAGTTTGCTGCCTATGAATAACTGCGCGATAAAAACGAAAAAAAAAAATCATTAATTGTATTGAATATTGGAATATGTACATAATTAAGAGAAAACGTGCAATGTGACAAACATAAATTAGCACGAATTAAATTTTAAAAAAATCACTCATAAAATTTACAAAAGTGAATAATTTGATTTTCTTCTTTTTTATTACAAAGGTAAAGCATATCCGAGAAGATTAGAATTTGAATCAATCTATTAGTTTTCAAGATATTCATTTTTTATTTTGGGTTGTGTTTTACCAGTACCTTGCATTTTTAGAGCGCCTATACTTTAATGAATCAAATAAATTCCTAAATACTGTACTTCTCTCTCTGAGATAAGATTATAACAGTATCCGACCGTCTACCATGATTTTAAGTTTACTGCGGAGCTCCAGCAATTATTTTTTGGTGAGCTGAATCTGATGTCTACAAATACTTAATCAAAGATAATGCCACCTATCGAATGATAGAAACATAACTAATTTGTAGAACTTTTACCGGTATTTTCAATAAGTTTGCCACATGGATCAACAGAACTATCTTACCTGTCTGCAATATAGTTGGATTGAGACCGTCTGTTCCGAGAAGGGGCGGAAGAAAATGACGTCATCAGTATATTAATTCATGATATAATTTATGATAACAACAATAACAAATATTTTCAAAAATTTAATATAAAATAGAACAAATCGGCCGAAGTTTCAATATTTAGTTCACGAACATAGGGGAAAAATACATTTTTTTTAACCTTTTATTGAAGGGACGCACACTGCCCAACCTGTTCAGTCCGTGGGCCAGATATGCTGTATTCCTGTCGCTCGCGGGCCAGAAACTTGCATACATAGGATGTCCATATGATCTGAATTTTACGGGACATGCCGTAATTTGGCAGAATTTTTTTCATAGAAAAAGACCCGCGTGCGCTTGTTTTTCAACGAGGCTTACTTGAATTTTTATTCTTCACTGTGAAATCAAGATTATTTTCATGAATTATACATTACGTTATGATAATTATGACTGTTTCGTACTTAATTATGGCCAATTAATCTCACACATTTGCCAAAGATATACTCTTTTTGGTGAATTACATGTTTACAGCTATTGCGACTTGCAATTTCTCTCTGATCGTCTATTTCACACCATTGGCTGTATTTAAACAATTTTCGTGATAATTCGCCACTTAACTTGCATTTTTTAGCTGAAATTGGCAACTTTACTTACTTTTCACAACTTGTTTTACTGTAACTGACAACGTTACTTGCTTCTGGTAATTTTTTACTGCAAATGGGATCTTTAATTGTCATTGACAACTTTTTTGAATTTTATTGGTGACTTTCCTTCTCTGATTATTTTTTAATTCAATTGGCCAATTTAATTTTCTTTGAAAACTTTTTTTTTCTCGCTGTGGTGAGTAACTTTACTTGTCTCAGGGAATGTTTTGGCTATAATGACAACTTTACTTGCGTTTGACAATTTTTTGGCGATTATTTTTATCGTGTTTTGTGTATCGATACCTTTCTATCGGAGCACTTTTCTCTGATCGGATAGAACCCCTTTTCGGGTCGCATTTGGACCACTGGCCGGGGGTTGGACCACCATCACCACCTAGAGACAGAAGGCCTTCGCACTCTGCTTGTGACGGCAAGTAAGTAGTCCATTTTCCCTCAGAATATTCAGGGGAAAAAAATTCCCTGCTCGTGCCAGTATCATCGTTGCGAGGAAAAGAAATGATCGGGCTCAGAATTGGCAATTTCTATGCTCCACATCCAATCACTATGCGGTATTTGTGAGTCAATCAGGTATATTCTACGCCGAAATAAGAAGAAACGAAATAGGATGCTGTGTTTCAAAATGTGGCAAACTTGCTAGGTAGTCTGAATGATGTTTATGGCAAACACTGCAGAGGCCTTCTATCTCTAGGTGGTGATGGTTGGACACCCCTGCTTTAATGCATGAATTTTTATTCAACTATTCAAAATTCATTACCCAAACTAATTTATTTTTATAAATATCTATTTTTCCATATTTAAAGTTGATATTCTATGACCAGAACAGCGTTTCTCAACCTGTGGTCCGAGACGATGTACAGGTGGTCCGCAGGAAGTCTTTATTATTTTAATTCTAACTAGAAGAAAACATTATTATTGATAACAGTAATATTCTAATGGGTTAAAAAAAAATTGGACCTTCATACTTCGTGTAACCATATGTAATCGAAGAAAATAATTAAAACTGCAATATTATACTTATGAAGTAAATTATCACCAAACGAAATGATGACTGCAACTGGCAGTCGAAAGGTTAGGGAGCTAGCTTCTCATTGTGCAGGACTGGGTTCGAATTCTGGTTCGAGTATGGATGTCTACTAACACTAACTAATTCCCTGGACGGATTATGCTGATCCTTTAGGAATACTTGAGGAGCATGATATTTATTATTCACGTTATTATTTAAGTTGCTAAAAATTGCTGAAGAGTCGGGAAATGAAAGACTGCAGGAAATCGCAGTAAACTAAAATGTATTTCATGGAAAAAAAAAATCATTCATCACATTATTGGGGACTTCCATTACGGGAAACTGTTATTGGAAATACGGCAAAATACGAGACAATGCCAATTATCACCAAACACGATTTCATAAGTCGGCAAAATCATCAATTGTTGCTGAAATCACTGAAAATTATGAACGCGTGGAAAAGTGATGGACTACTGGGATTCGTTGAACATAAAATATGTAAAATATGAAAAAATACGATGAGTAGTTATATTTTTAGCCATAATTATCATATTAAGATTCAAATGTTATGAAAGTAATATCCTTTCACAATTTTAAGTACAGATTACAAAGTAGAATATGTTTCGTTGAAAAAACGGGACAACTGTATGAAATCGGAATAGACAAAAGCACAGGAATGACCCGTAAAATACTGGACGCAAGGTCACGCTATTCATTCTGTATGATAGAGGTCTGCAGAATTGTCTAGGATATTTTACTGGTCGTTGGATTCAGAAAATTTAAGAAACGCTGGATCAGAAGTACTCGTAAGAAAACTATTTGCTTTTCTCGGAAGTGAAATTAATTAACGGTCGATTTTTCCCCTTAAGAGTTATAAATACTGTATGATTGACGCTGGTATGAAATAATTTAGTGTGATTAGTTACAGTAATTTGCAATAAATTTTGATTCATGTACCAAGAATACAATACTCACTACTATCGAATACTCCCAACTGTTGCAGCGCAAGAACTGCAATAAAAATGAAAAAGTAAATCGTTGATTTTACATAGTGTGTTAATTATATGAGTGTTACATAACAAATGATTTTAAAAAAACTGTTTAACATTTTTCTTAAATTTCCAGTATGAAAGTTCTCGGAATTTTATAGAATGCGTTTTTGACAATATCTTTTCAAGACGTCAAATGGTTACAGGCGACTGCCACGAACTTTATCAAGCATGCGATTTCCAGCATTCCTCAGTCTCGCCATTTAAGAATTTTGACAGTTGAACCATAAACCCCGAAATAGCGATGAATGGCATTTACTATGATTTAGCAAACAAAAATTTGGTCTTATTTTACAAATGGTGTCTGCTCGATATTTTTCTCACCCTTGATAGGTTGTCACACTCACTGTGACTTCTACGAACAGCCCACCACAGAAGCGCTATTTATGAAATTTTCTCGTTTTTATTTCCATGAAATATAATAAGTCACAACTGAAATATAAAAAATAAATCACGCAATATATTCATATTGGTAATCGTTTTTCATCACGAACTGTGTTCGTAAGTCTGAGAGTAGCTGTACTTTAAAATTCCGAATCCAATTTCGAAATAAATGTAGTTTCCTTATTAAGGAGAACCAAATATAATCAAAGCATTTTTCTAATACTTACGTTGCCTTATAATGTTCATATCCAAGCCACCTATTTCAAGAAAGAAGAAAATGGCGTCATCTCAGTATATTGATATTGTATATGTATAAAGGAGTGCATTCCCCCCATCTGCCCTTCCCACCACATCAGAGTTTATTCACTTATTTTTGAGAAACATTAGAAAATGTTGGAAAATTTAACCATTAGCAATGATAAAGTTTTTTTCTGAGATGAAGAAGCGTTTATATTATTGTTTCTTAAATTCGATGTTTCAAGAAGAATACTTTATCGATATAATGTCCCGTTTTTTAGTGACACAGTCAAACTTCGTTAATTTGAGGTTAAAGGGATAGTAATAAAAATCAAATTCTGCAATTAGGCCGGTCGTCCACTGGGAGCGACTTTAAGCGATAAACAAGTCGCGCTCAGATGACTATATTCGCAAAACTGATACAATTGCACAAAATGTACGAAAACTTCGTTCATTAGCAGCGATCTTCAGCTTGTGATTTCCGGCTACAACCACAGACGACAAAAATTTCCGAGGCAAATGGGCTCTCACACGTCTTGCGGTATCTGCGCAGGTACAGCATGGTTGTTTAGTTATTTTCGCGTCACGCGCTGTGGTTTTCCTCCTCCTCGGTGTCTCTCTCTCTCCTTTCCCGCTTGAACATGGATGCTTTAAATTTGATAATAGCGTTCATGGGTTGTGTTGTTAAATAGCAATCGATTAATTATTATTATTTATTTATTCACAACAAGAACACTAATTAGCTTTTCAATAGTCTTTCAAGTCTATTTAACAAACACACACTCATCTGCATGGAGTGCAGTCACGATCTGAGTAGCGTATAAAGGTCGCTTTCAGTTAACAACATCATACGCTCTTTGTCATCGCACTTAATGTCGGCTGTTGCCGCTCTCATAACTCGCCGCATGTTGCCGCTTCCAGTGAACTACCGGCCTCATCTTGGGTTGGGTAATTACAAAAAGCTTACATTCTTAGTTCTACTTGGGGAATTAGCACGTAGTGACCGGTAAAAAAAAGATAGCAAAACGTCACGAGGGACGGAGCTTTTGTGCGAAATTGTTCCAGCAAATAACTCGCTTACTTTGACACTGCGAAACTGAAAAATATTTTGTATATTATGTATTTAAATGAAACAATTTTTTCCCAATAATACGTTAATGAATTTTTCAATTTAATACATTTTTATACGTTCGAAACATCTCTGAATTTCTTGATGCAAAATAAATACCGCTGCCTATTTTCTGAGCTGTTTATCGACGAGAACTTGGAAGAGAAATATTTTATTTCTAAAAAAAAATTATAATGATTTATAATTATCAATGATTTATAAACAAAGAAAATTAAATTCCAGTGCAAAAATCAGCATTTTTCTCTATAAAAACATGACCAAAAACTCCTTCCACTCCCCCAAAATTTCCTATCAGGTGAATGATCGGATTATATGAAGAACACGGTTTTTTTTTTTCCAAAGTGGACGAAATTCGTATCTCCAAACTTTATGCAGCCGTGGATTATTTGCAGTAAATTACGGTTTCTATTAAAGTTTGAAGTTATACATAACACGTGCTGCATGGAAACTAACACTAGCAGGAAAAGAAGAGAAAGAGTTTCAGAGGAAAAATTATTATACATAAGGAAATTCGTATGTCAAGGAAAATAATTCTTTACACATCAAAATATGTCAAAATACTCAAAGATTGCCCGATAAACTCTCAAAAAATGCACACGCTTATAGCGGAATTCGAACTCCAAAACCTTAATAGTTAGAGACCCATGCTCTACTGACAGCTGATATCGGCTTCATATTCTAATTAAACGCATCAATTTGTCAAACTAAAAATACAAAACATTTATCCTCGCCAAATGCAAATTTCACCAAGTTGTTTTCTGCAAGTGATGTATTGGTTCATTGCGGTGAATCACGACATTTGAAACAGCTCGTATTATCTCTGGGAATGTAAACTTTGTGTATACGCATCCTGGATCGGTAAAACGGCATAAACTGTAGAACAAGGGAGTAAAACTCGCGGCCACCGGAGGAACTATTGAGGGTCCGCGACGTCCCAACAAGATTCAAAGATTATTGTTTGATTCAAAGATTATTGTTTGATTCAAAGATTATTGTTTGATTCAAAATTAAAAAAATAATAACTTTTTCATTTACATCAAAAAATTATAAATCTGAATAAATCGGCACTGACAGTTGCTACATAGATGAAATCAGCTATATATATATACACGAAAAGTTCCAAAATTTTTAGCAACGGTTCCCGATTAAGAAATGGGTGATAAATGCTGCAAAAAATTTACTCCTCAAATATGTGCGAGTATTTCATGATACTTTTTATACTGAGAATTATTTATTGTGGCCGAAAGATTAACAGTAATAGTTGATAATTTGCGTGACCAGTTGGAAGTAATATCGTCAAATGTACGTTCAAATTGCCCTCAACGAAATTTCGGGTGTTTAAGACGTGACTAAAAGGTCTCTTGTTCCTTCGTGTTTGCGATGGTAATATGCATATCACTGAAGAATTTTTAGAAATGTTTTCTAAACACTCATGAATTTGCTTTTAATTCTGGCTCTATTTATTAAATATAGACTATAATCAAATTCAAATACACTCTATTTGAAACTTGATTTATTTTTCGAACGTTACCAAAAAATGTATTGATTTTTGAAAGCATTGATACCGATAAGAAATCTATACTTACTCGGTCCAGGTGATGAAGACTGCACACGCATTATAACTGTCGTAATTTATAAATTAAAAAAATTAGTAACTCAGTCCAATGTTGAGAAATAATGTTAAAAAATTTTGAATGTCTGTAAAATTATGGTATTTTATTTTCAACTCTTAAGTGACACTGAAATCATAATTCACAATTATTAGTGTAATTTAGTATAACATCTTCGTTAATTTTTTACAACCATATGATATTGGTCCAAATGACAACTGGAATTTGAAAATGTCTGGTCGAAAGCTTTTTGTTCCAGGTATTACCGACTTACCACTTACTGCACATGCTATAATAGAACTTACTGCATGTGGCTGTAATACTAGCATGTGCCAAACTGGGAGGAGTTCTTGTGTTACTGCACAACTCATATGTACAGGAATGTGCAAATGTGAAGGGGATGAAGAAAAATGCATGAATTCGCGATTACGTTCTATCGATGTATCTGATGGCGATTCTTCAGACTACGATGACTCTATGAACTATGTACATTTTACACCATACTACATTATGTACACTAAATGTAAATTGAATTTGTGCAAATTTCTGATTACTTTAGTGAGGAAAATATCATTGTTCAAAATATTTGTAACGTTCCATTTATTTGCTACAGCAACACTAAACGCCTTAAGGGGTTGCACACCCTTTAACATGCGGGAAAGTTAAAATATATATCATTAAAAATACTATTTAACCACTGATTTATTAGAAATGTTTTCCCACATTTTTGATTCAATTAATTTTATTTACCACATTTTACTAATTGAATTTATTAATATGCTATCCTATGCAAGTATGAAATTTTATTATCTCTAATACTTAATTTTTTTTTTAAATTTTCAAAAGAATTCATTAAAAGCAGCTTGCGCTCATGATAAAATAATATGGCATACATGTAACCATACAATATTGAAATTAAAATGAAGAAAATGGTTCATTTCATTAAATAAACTAAAAGACTGAAATTTCACACACTGGCTCATTCTTATTTAAAGTTTAACTTAAAATTTAAATTTTCAAAAACATTTTTTATAAAACAAATATTTATGTATGTGGATTTTAAATCTTTAATTCATTTTATGAAATGAACCGTTTTCTTCATTTTAATTTCAATATTGTAGCGTTATATTTATTTCATGTCATTTTATCATGCGCGCAAACTGTTTTTAGTTTTTTGAAACTTTTTAAAAACTTGAGTGTTAAAGATGTGTAAAATTTTATGCTGGCCTACAATAGCATATTTAATCAAAACTATGTGAAAAAATTCTAATAAATCAATGGCTAAACAGTATTTTTAGTGATATTTTAACTTTCCCCCATGTAAAACGCTATGTAACTCCTTAAACACTACAAAATTTACTTCGTGATTGACTAATGTTTTAACCCTAACAGTGAAACTAAAAATTTACACTAAACATTTTGATGTTCCCTATACCTCAATGCAACGTTATAACCTTGGTGTATCAAATTGACATAAACTTTCGGCAGAAACTTTATTTTAGATATATGCTCCTACTCTATACAGAAGGAAGAGCCCCCCCTAACATATATCCCCCGTTAACGGGCACTTTTTCTGGTCCCCGATCCTGGAGAATAGGGCTTTAATGTATTTCACTCCCCGTTAGCGGACTGTAAAATCAGGCAAACTCTATTTTTTGGTGGCTGAGAAAAAGATGCCCATAAAAATATGGATGTCATATATTTCAAAAATACAGCAACCCAATTAAAAATGCGATTAACAAAAATTAGCAATGTACACTTACTCATGAATATTTAGTCTTACACCGAGAATTCATCATATTAAACTAAGATTATGATAATCTCATACTCGTGTTCGTATAAATATGATAAATCTTCAATTAATTACTTAACTAAGCTATGTTCTAGGATAATGGATTCAAATGTATGTGTTCAAAACCAACATTATGGTTGTTGATTGGTGTGAAGGTTCCCAAGATTACAAAACTGATAATGTTGTTATGAATGTTTTAATCATCTTCACACTTATTTTAATTTAATTTTTATTGCAAAATTTGTGTCTGCATGTATCATGCACGGGAAAAATAATTAATTGGTTTAATGAAGAGAAAAAAAGTTATATAATTTTTTTCATAATTATCGACTTTCCAATTTCATTTGAGAGAATTATGCATAATCACTGGTAAAACTGATAAATGTGGTGAAATTTAATCAACATTTTTTAATCGGGACGATTGGTCACTATCGTTCTAATGAAAGGCTATAACCACTGGTGTATCACCTTTACGTGTAGCTACTTGCTAGCTTGTTATATAATTTGTAGGATTATTAATTAATAATTAATTCACCCTAATCACTTAATTTTAATGAACTATTTTTAGAATATAACTTTATTAACAACCCCAGGCAGTCTGGGAATCTGGTCGGACCTTTATTCAGAAATGAGCAAATCCCTGTATAGAAATAGGTGAGGCACCTATATGCACAGGTGTTGCTTCCGACGCCTTGTGCAGATTCTCAGAATTGACCCTGCTCTTGGGCAGTGGTATCTTGAGAAGGAGTACCAGATGGATTTTATGAATGGTAGGTAGACATCGGGGTGGCAGTGAGATTCCAGTAGGGGATTCTAGACTGGGACCCAAAAGTGGGAGGTATGACGTCTAGGAGACCGGAACCAATGAGAGGGAACAGGATGAAATAGGATGAGAAAAGATGATTTGAAGGGGGCAGAAGGAACTAGGTTTTAGTGAGAAGTGGTTGTCGCTTTTTTTGGTGGAAAGTGAGAGGACGGAAAGATCAGCGGGAGGAGTTGAAGATTACCAAACCTTGGGGTAAGTCTTGACCGATTGCTTTCTCCATTCTTCTCTCGCTCAAGGAGTAGTAGCATAAAATATATGTAGTAATTTATAAGTGTGGAGAATTTAAAAACATCCTCATATATACATTTTTTATAGCTGTAAATAAATAATCCTTTACTCCGACTTGAGGACGTAATGTTTGAATAACTGAGTGGTATTAATTGTGGTATCACTAGTACACGATCAGAGCAGCTCTGAGACAACACAATAACATACCGGTAAGTTATACATTTTCATTAGCGGACACTCCCCGTTAGCGCAAAATTTCTTATTCCCATGAGTGTCCGTTATCAAGAGGCTCTACTGTATTCAAAAAATCAGCCTTTCAGCAAAACTCAATTTCATTGGCAGTATAAATCGATAAAAAAAATGTCCATACTTACTTTCCCTAATGACATCTATATTAACACCATCTGTATCGTAAAAAATTAAAATAGAATTATCTTTTTAGTCTTGAGAATTTTTTTTTTTTTCGAGTTTATTCATGAACATTCATTTTTAGAACATCAGCAATTTAAATAATAGAGAAAAGTATCGTTCCGTTACTCACATGCTCCAAATCCACCTCTCTTATATAATTGAATAACTATTTTTTTGGAATAAAAATATCGTATTATTGATTGTTTGTACTAAAATGTTGCAGTATTCAGCAATTATAAACATGAGAAATAACTTGGAAAGTAATATGTACACTAGGGTGGAACGAATTTTTTTTTTTCGAAATTGCCATTGTAATAGAATTTAAAATATGCCTTTATGTGAAGAAATGCCGTTCCTAATTTTTTTCCCTAAAATTCAAACTTCTTGAGGTTCAACAACAAAAGAGTTGTTTGTCTACAACAGCGAGTAACTACCGCTATAAAGAGTAATTCTTCGTAATTGGTTTCTATTTACTTATGTTGCTTTGTTTTTGCTCTTGATGAAGGAACTTCCTATAGTTCCGAAACGCGTGTAGCCGTGGTTCTTTTTTGAATCTTTGGGTTCAAATACGTCGTTCATTCAAATGTCTGATCTAACTCAAAAGGCAATTCATTTTCTATTTTGCCAATTAATAAAAAAATTACCCACTTCCTTCTGGATCCCTTGTAGCGACAATCAACACCAAGGTCTTGAAAATTGTTCCATATAATATTTTGAATACTCTCTCAGATTTAATTAATATATGTATGGCTAGTGGTGAATTTTCGAGGTCTTTAAAATCAGCTATCCTAATCGCCATTTATAAATATGGAGATTCAAATTATTTTAACAACTTCAGACCAATCTCAGGTTTACTATCTCAAAAATATTCCATCTCAAAAACTTATACCTCAAACATATTTGAAACAATTATCAAAAATAGAATTTTTTCTTTCTTGTGACATTTTAGTTTCTTTTCTAACAATCAGTTTGGATTTCTTCCTAATAAAAACACAGAAACTCCTCTGCTATCATTTACTAAATTTAACGCTGAAAATATTGATATATCTATAAAAATCATTGCAATATTTCTTGATATAAGAAAAGCTTTTGATAGCGTGATTCATAAAATAAGCTGCTATATATCGGAATCAGGGATACTTCTTTCAATCTAATTCCTTCTTATTTAACCCGCAGAATACAATCAGTCAAAATGCACAATTGCCTTAGCACCCCATAATAGTGAAAGGTGTTCCTCAGGGCTCTGTCTTGGGACCATTATTATTTTTAATACTCATAAATGATTTATGCAACTTAAACATAAATGGCAATATCATAAATTTCACCGATGACACTGTATTACTTTACTCAACTGACGATTTCCGATCTCTAAATAACTTAATTAATACTGATTTAATTAGAATTCGAAAGTGGTTTGTTGCTAATGACGTTCAGATAAACACATCCAAAGAGAAATTTATAAACTTAACAAATTTCTCTTCCCAAACTTTCTCCATAATTTAATTTTACATAATCACAATTATGCTAAGTTCTGATTATAATTGTTCATGTCGAACAAGTTACTACAATTAAATATTTTGGCATATAC
Organism: Pholcus phalangioides; assembly: GCF_987345545.1. Lineage (NCBI taxonomy): Eukaryota > Metazoa > Arthropoda > Arachnida > Araneae > Pholcidae > Pholcus > Pholcus phalangioides. Next base: position 598,239 of record NW_028301598.1, read on the forward strand.
ATTGATCACACTCTTAAAAGAGTCATACCAAGTACTTGCAAAAAAGAGTACGGCTAGTAATTTATAAATTTTACTATTTCAAACCTTACTTGAATCAGTCGTTTTTACTAAATCTTTATTACTCCTTGTTTCACTCACTCCTACTGTCTGGGGTTCTGACTACCTTTCAACCCTTTAACCTCCATAAGAGAATAATTGGAATCTTCACAAATAATTTTACTACACCATCAATACAACTTCATTGGAGTACTTACATTACGTCAGTTATATTTCCATAATTCTATTCTCGTATCTAAAGGTCATTTCTCCTTCCCTTTAAATATATCTCGATCTTCAAATCGACCAAATAATATGTATCCACTTCCGTTACCTCATAAAACAGTGTTGCAGACACATTTTAATTATCTCATCTCAAAATTCTACAATACATTACCACCAAAAATCACTCACAATACTAATTTATCATCTTTTAAAATTTTTTTCAAGCAATACATGTTCTCACTTGATTCTATAAATTTTTTTTTTCAAATAATTACAAGAAAATAAAATATCATTCACATAGAACAGTGTTTCCCAAAGTGGGCAATATCGCCCCCTGGTGGGCGATGGAATGATCCGGGGGCGATAGATGCTACGGATTTAACATGGGATCCTATGGGTACACTTGAGTTGTGAACTGTTTTTAAATTGCACACTCCTCTATTTCCCATGAATTTTTATTTTGATTTGAATAATTTTTGAATTTTTGGATTTTTTATTAGTTGAATATTCTGTTTTCCATACTAATATTTGCACTAGCATTTGCCAGAATGGGTCTTTTTTAATTGACTCCTTGGTAAATTTTTCTTCTTTTTTTTGTACTGTTATATGATAACAATAAATTTGATTTGATTTGAAAAAAATAAAACAAATAGCAGACAGTTTTGTGCGATTTTTCACTTTTTGATATTATTTTATTTTTTGATAATTTCAATACTTACTTTCCTCCAACGTCTCTTTCTGAACGCCCGCTATATCAGGGGAAAAAACAATAAAGTTGGTTTAATTCACATATGGAGTGGCTTTTTTTGTTCATTTACAGCTACTCAAAAGAAAACAACAACCTAACACATGTCACTGCACCTGCTGGAACTCCTCAGGATGAAGTGTTGTGATCATACGTATCTGGGTTCTTTCTGCTGTTATGGACTAAGTATATAGTCAGCAGTAAAATGAAATCTGATTGGTATTTAAGCCAAAGGTGTTCGAAATTTTGGGGAGTTAGGGTAACTTCATTGACCTGAAATGTGTCGCGGGGCACTTGAGTTGTTTGGAGATGTGACTCGAGCCACTCGGGTGATCTGAAAGTGTGCCGCGAGCCATCTGAGTTATCTGGAAATTTGCCTCGAGTCACTCAGGTGATCGGAAAGTTTGATGAAGAATAATGCAGCCATTCTGTATATGCGCCACGAGTCACTCAGGTTATCTGAAGTTGTACCGTTAGCAAGTTAAGTGATCTGCAACTGTGCCAAGAGTCACCTAAATGATCTATAAAACTACAGTGGGCCGTTCAAGTGAACTGATCTTCTGTCGGGGCCGCTTAGTTGATCTGAAAGTTAGCTCCGAGTCACTCAAGTGATCTTGAAGCGTGCCGCGGGCCACTCGAGTGAACAGGAAATGTTCCGTTAGCAATTTGAGTAATCTGCAAATGTACCATGTGCTACTTAAGTGAACTGAAGAACTGCTACAAGTCGCTCAAGTGATTTGAAAATTTGATTTTCATTTTAGTGATTTGAATATGCGCCGTTGGTAGCACAAATGATCTGGAATTGTGCCATGGTCCACCCGAGTGATTTTATAATCTTTTGTGGGATGCTCCAGTGATTTGGTTATTTGTCATGGGCCCCATCAGATGACACCGAGAGCCACATTTGGCCTGCGGGTCATGGGTTGAGTATGTGTGATTTAACTAATGAGGGCCCTCGGATATTTCAGGGGGCCACGAATACATTTGTAAGCAGATTGACCAAAAAAAATTTAATTTCAAACAAAATTCATAGAATATTTATTTTCTCGCCATTTACGACATAAGTTGTGGGACTGACAGTAAGCCATGACACAAACTATAGAAGAGGCTTTAGCAAAATGGAGCGTATGCAAAGACAGGATATTGTTTGGCATTATATTAAGAAGTTCCAAGATTGTTCATACAAAGACGCTGCCATCAAAAAGTCAGACAAAGATTTGTTGATAATTCATTGACATTTGAGTGCTGGTAGTAAATGTACTCCTATAAGTAGAGGGGGTGTGAAAAATGAATGTTTTTTTAAAAAAAACGAAATCGTTTTCAAACGATTGCAGACAGGTAGCCATCTAGCGTAGCATTTCAGCCGGGCACTTGGTCTGTTGGGGGTTCTAGTCCCCAAAACAAAAAATTGAATATACCTCGATTGCTGAGGGGTATTTTTTATGACTTTTGAGAGGGGGATGCCAATTCATTGCCTCTGCTGAAAAGAAATAGTGCTACTAATAAATGCTACTATTGCTAGAAAAATAAAAGAGAGGATGATGCCACCTGTATTTTATGGATAATTGTTAACCGCCCCTCCCCACCCTCCCCCCCCCCACACACACACAATGCTGAGGGATCGATATGGTTCTTAAGACAGGGTAATAAATGCAAATCAACGAAAAAAAAAGATTTAGATCCTTAATTGGTTGGCAGGATGTATTCAACGGCTAGTATAGGATCTGAGTAGTTAAAAGATGAAATTTAGCATTTGAAGTATCAGAAATAGCATTAAAACTTGATTAATTGTAATACTTGTAATACATGATAGTAATACTTGAGTACTTAAGCGTTTAATGATTTTTCTGTGTATTTGTCTAATTCGTCATAAGCTCGTGTTACATCACTATAAAGATTATAAGGTTTCCCGACGAATGTAGGCTATGTATATATATACAAACAGTTGAATATACTTTATTGAATTTGACATCACATTTTGCAATCTTAAGAAGGCAAGACTTGCTTTTGCAATTGAAGGGAAGATTTGCAATTTTTAGTAGATAAGTATTGCTCAATTTCAATTTAAAATATCGAGTAAGGACTTTAACACAAATAAGTTGAAAACCTATTTGGTTACTATAGGAAAAAACTTCGGTAAAACTAAAAAGTGCACACTTTGTTTTTCTGAATTGCAACGAGAAATTAGTAATATGTATTTCTTCAGAGCCTGTGGAATGTAGGGCTTGATAGTAATTCGGGGACTCTATTCATCTCTATACTTATACGCGAAATGCTCAGTTACATCAGCGTACATCATTATGTATGCGTGGTGCATCAAAATTCTAAGCATAAACTTCGAGGCCCTGAAATAACGTGTAGCCTTCATTGTATTATATACGTATGTACCATTGAATATTTAAACACACTCGGTATATTTGCTTGTCAGTAAACTACAGGGTGGGCAAAAAGTCCGTTAAAACGTTAAAAATTCATAAAAACCGGAAAAATAACCGAAATTAAAAACTGTTTGCAGGGTTAGCATTGCTAGGTCACGGGAAAAAAACTAAAACAATAGCCGACAGATGGTGCTGGTACGAGCGACTCCGGCGGAAACATGCAAATGAGACGGTGATAAGAACGTGCGCTCCTAATCCACAACCTCTTCACCGTTGTAAACTGTGTATGTGAACAAAGATGCTGAGTGCGAAGGATAAAGCTTTGTTGGTAAAGTTGTGTTTTACGTGAACCAGGAATCAGCGACCATTGCCTTGCGTAAATTCTGAGTTTTAAGAATTTTCCTGAGTGAAAGGGCTTCTAGCAGTGACAGGCCTCATAATGTTTGTTTAGCGGTTTGAGGAAATTGGAACTCTGGAAGATCGTGTAAGAGCCGGACGACCCTGTTTAAGGAAGGCACGTTCGCCGCGTGTTGCAGCCGAAATGGAAACGTTAGCGTCCGAATCAGCTGCAGGGGCCAACAGTGCTTGTGAAGCTGCCAGACGCTTTTGCTTACCACCATCCTCGATAACCAATATTCTTCATAATATGCTTGATCTGTAGCCATACAGATTGCAGTCGTGCCGTGGACTTTTACCAGCGGATACCGTACAGAGGGAAGCATTTGCGAGGTGAGATTTCTCCAAAATCGAATAGAATCCCATCTTTGTCTTTAACAACTTGAATGACAGATGAAGTTCATTTTTCGCTTCATGGCGACGTTAATACCCATAACTGTCGCATCTGGACGATGTCTAATCGCCGTAAGTACGCGCAGAAACCATTGCATTCCCCAAAAGTGACAGTGTGGTGTGGATTCACAGGTTCGTTCATCATAGGACTTTTTTCTTTGAAACGCAATGCCCAGTAAATGGTTGGAAACGGCTACGGTGAATGCGCAGCGTTATTTAGCTCTTCTGCGCGAGAAGGCCGTGCCATGTTTGCGTAAAAGATATGCGCTTTCTACGGTCACGTTTATGCAAGATGGAGCAACTAGTCGCACTTCTACTCCAGTCAAGGCATTCCTGATACAGACGTTCGTGGAAGACAAAATTATTAGCAGGCGTTGTAGGTTCCCATGGCCTCCTCGGTCTCCAGATTTGACACCGGCAGACTTCTGGTTTTCGAGATATTTGAAATCCTTGGTGTATCGATCCAGTCCATCCAATCTGTCGGAACTGAAAGATGCGATCAGCCGAGAGGTGTCATGTATATACATCCGAAACTGCTGCACTCTGCCGTTGCTGGATTTGTGACTCTCGCCTGCAATGTGTTATCCCCTGTGGTGGTGGCCATGCGGAACACATACTGCTGTAATAAACGATTTGGAGGCATTCTGTTCATTATTTGCGTATCTTTTCTTTGACTTGTGTACGTTAGCTCCTTTTATCGGCAGTTTTTTCAGTTATTTTCTTTTCCTGTCTTCAGAAAATGCCCGTGACCTAGCGATGCTAACCCTGCAAACCAATTTTTTATTTCGGTTATTTTTCCGGTTTTTGTGAATTTTTAACGTTTCTACGGACTTTTTGCCCACCCTGTGTATTACTTAATACAATGACCTCCGTTTGTATGCCGTTTAAGAGGACGCGTCAAAACTTAGTATAAATGTGGAAATTGCACAACTGTAACCTATTTGAAAATTAGCCCTCTCCCCATATAGAGTTAATCTCGCTCTAATAATGTTCCCAATTTGCACGCCTATAATGTTTTTCCGCATAGTTCGTTCAACTTATTTTTGTGGTCCCAACTTCAACTAATCTTATTAAAATTTCCCGTTTGAAGCGTTTTCCCCCTTACAACGTTTTTCATGATAATTTTTTTTTTCGAAAACTTTATAAGTAGGATCTAAGTGTCTCTTAAGGAAAAAATATAAAAATTCAATTGTTTTAATTACATGTTAAACTTAGTGATATAAAGCCACGCATGAGAAAAAAAACGACACATTTAGTATAAATTTTATAGCTGATTTATTTTTTTAAAAATTTGCTGTGTATAACTTAAGAAAAGCTCCCGCTCACCCCAGAGACTATCAAAAATTTAAATTTTTTAATCTGTTAAAAATTTAAATTTTTGATGCAAAAAATATTTTTAAAAAAAATAAAACTTCGGAAGGAAATACTTTTATATGTTATTGTAGTTAATTTGGATGTTATTTAAAGCCTAAGAACTCACGAATTTTTTTTAAAGAAATTCAAAGTGTTTCAGACCAAATGTAGCCCTCGGGGTATCTTATGTAGCCCGCCACCTCAAACTGACTTTTGTAAAAATAATTTACAGATCGCTTAGGTGACCCGCGGTACAATTCCAGAGCACTTAAATGGCCCGTGGAACATTCACAGATCACTCGAGTGATCCACGACATAGTTACAGAACACTTAAACGGGCAATGACTCATTTAGAGATTCCTTGAGTGACATGTGGCACATTTTAAGTGATCCGCGGCATAATTACGGATTCCCCATTACTAAAGTGCGTCATTATCCCGTACGTTACAACTGTTAGAACGGTTGCACGATGGAATAACTTCACAGGGCTGGCTTAAACGCCTTTTATTCACTGCGACGCAGATTTACATACGGTTTCTTCTTCCTCCCCATGTTACATGTGAATGCAGGGAACGTTTGCAGAGCGGCCGTTTCGAAACGCGGTAGCGCCTTTGCATTTCATGTTAGACCGTGCACTGTTTGATGACAATTGTGTATCGGTGTGTACTATCGCCTCTCTCTTTTAAAGTTTTTTCCATCTTTTCTGAATGATCCTGTGTTCCCGATAAAAAAACATTTTAAAGACGGTCAATAAAGTAATCACGGTGAATGATCTAAACTTTTTTTTTTTGCTTTTTGTTTTGGCCAGTCAGTGTCAAAATTCAATTTCTGACATTTAATGTTCCGATCATCATCAAAATCTATTTTTTCCATTGAATTAATAATAAATTTTGTTATTAATTTAAATATATTATTAATAACTAAACGTCAAAATGACTGAAATTTCTTACTCACCTGGTCCGAAAGCACCTTTGTCGTTTAAGGAATAAACTGTGAAAAGACAAAAAAAGAATCAATTATCTATTGCTTTTTTTAGTTTCTATTTCCATAAAGTAGGTTAATTCAATGATTTTAGCATCAACATCTCATTTTGGGAAAAATACAAGGAATCCCCTCTTGAACGGCCACCCGCTTTGGCTTCGTATTCGAAGCGAAACCTAAGTGGGGGGATGCCCAGGATCACTTGGAGGGCGTTCGTGGGCGTCGTATTATAGACCCCCGAGATGTATAAGGGGTGCGGCCTCTGAAGTGAGTCTAACCTGTCCCCTAGCTGTACTTTGGGCTTAGCGAACCAGATGGCCGCACCGTACGCTGCAATTCTTTCCGTCACGGTCAGGTACAGAGTCCTCCTCAGGTGTTGAGGGATGCCCCATTGCGGGCCGGCAATTCTTCGCATCCGTTGGAGAACCTTAAGTGTTCTTCTTTTGAGATATGATGTGGTGCTCCCAAGATAAGTTCTCATCGATTTGGAGCCCCACATAACTGAGGAGCTTGGTCCTTTGGATAGGGACTCCGTTCATTCGAATGGTCGGGGGCCTCTTGTTCGAAAACCAGATGAAGGTAGTCTTTTGGTTCGAGAGGCTGAGGTGACGTTTCTGGATCCATCCATTCAAGATGTCAAGGGCCTTTTCCGCCAGCTTACCTGTTCCTTCCACTGTGGCAGCTGAGGCCACAACTACCACGTCGTCGGCGTAAGCTTGCAGTTTGATCCCCGTTGGCCATTCCGCTTTGAGCAAATTGTCGAGGACAACGTTCCAAAAGAAGGGCCCCGAGCAGGATCCCTGTGGGGCTCCCTTCGTAACTCTGTGCTCTGCCGTTCCTTCATCTGTTTCCATTGCAACCAGTCTTTCTGTAATGATGTCCGCCGTCGTTGTTTTTAAGTCGTCCGGCAGGAGCAGACCATTCACCCCCCCCCCCTCCCGGACGTCTCCATGTCGTAAATTATCGAAGGCCAACTGGACGTCCACCGCTACATCCATTTTCTGTACCCTCTGTTTCCGGATTTCCTCCAGTAGGTCCTCTATTGCCGACTCTGTCGAACGCCCTTGCCTGAAGCCATATTGACCTTCGTGCCACCATCCTCGTTTATCCAGGTAGAAGTTGATCCTCTGAAGCAGTAGTCGTTCAAAAACCTTTCCAATCGAAGAGAGAAGTGAAACTGGTCGGTGGGATCCCAGAACCCCCGGGTCCCTTCCCTTCTTGAGGAAAAGTAGTAGTTTGGCCACTTTGAAGACTCCAGGAAAGCACCCCATGTCCAAGCATCTCTGGAATCATGTTACAAAGAGTTTGGGGGAACGCGTTGTTGATCTTTTTCACCATCCTATTATCAACTCTATCCGGTCCTGGAACCTTGAGATCGTTGGGTCTCTTCACAATCCTGGTGATCTCCGTTCTCGAAATTCTTTTGTCCCTAGATGTCTTTGAAGCTCTTATTGACGACAGTAGTGTCATTTCCTCTTCTGTATCTTCTCGTGGAATTCCTGGATAGATGGTGTTCAGCTGTCGCGTGGCCCCTTCCAGTATGCTTTCTCCTCCTCAGTCTCTAATGATAACCTGGGGAGGGATTGGCCTGCGCTTCATTGTCGTTTTGTAGGGGAGTCCGTATGCCTCGGTGGTGTTCTGGCATTTTTCCTTCCACTTCCTCAACTTGGTTTCTCTAATTTTCTTGCTGTAGAGTGCCCTGTTTCGAGAAAATATTTTCCTTGCAGTTTGTTTGTCCTCCTCCGTGGCCTTTAACAATTTCCGTTTGAGGGCGCGAACCAGCTTCCTGTCTCAGGTTCAGGTGTCCACCAGTTTGGTGAGGCGGGTTTCTTCTTGTCGCTGTGAGCCGGTATCAGAGTCCTGTTGCTGGCTGAGGCGATGGCCTCCATGATGTTCTCCGATGCTAGCTCCAGATATTGTTTGTTCATACACATCTCTAGTTTTCTCTCCAGTTCAGGCACATTGGTCTTCAGTTGGCGAGCAAATCTCTCAAGTCTCCGCTCTGTTGTGCGGAACTTAGACTGTCTGTCCCCAGTGAACGTCTCTTTCAGCTTGATGTGAATGTACTTGTATCCGGAACGTGAGTTCTCCTGGTCCACGTATCATTCCGTTTGGTTGGCCAGATGTGAGTTGTTGCAGGTGGTTAGATCTGGCCACCCTCTCGCTTCATGTCGTTCGAAGGTTGGCGTCTCGTTGTCTCCATTGAGCAAGATGAGGTCGTTGGCCATGAGGAAGTCCAACACCCTGTTCCCTCTTTCATTATTATCTGGATAACCCCAAAGTTCATTCTGTCCATTCCAGTCCGCACCGATGATCATTTTCGAAAGTGAGTTCTGCCCGAGGATGTCTTTGGCCTCTTGGAGCGCTTCTCTGATTTCTCTGGGGGGAAAGGATGAGGGCCCCGTCACTGAGGTAGAGTTGTATTCTCGGCGAGTTCTTTCTGATGGCAAGAGTTGCGGCATTGATTTTCCTATTTGGTATAAAGATGGCTGCCTTACCGTTCTTGGACAGCCACGTTGCCCATTTAATGGGAATACCTTGGGTTTCGAATCCCGTTTCCGTTCGCCTTACCCATGGGTCCTGAATCAAGAAAACATCAACTTCCCATTTGTCAGCCACGAACTCTAGGTTGTTGGAGGCGCTCCTGGCTCTGCCTACATTGATTTGAACGATATGCAGACCACGTTTTTCTCCGTCCAATGTGGCACCCTCTGTTGAGTTCCCCGAGTCCATTGTGGTGTGTAAAGATTTATAAGTTGCGCCTATCGTCTGTTTCCTCCTTCTTCAGACTTGTGCTCTGATTCGCCGAACCGTGCTAGTGGTTGCTGTGTATCGCTCATCATCCATGTCGTATTCCCAGATCAATATTGGCGCAGCACAGGTATCGGTTCGTCTACCGTCTTTCTGGCTCCGGTCATAAGCTTTTGTTCTTTTATCTCGGTAAGCGACCGACCTGACGGATTGTTGATTGTCGCTTGTCACGTCCTCCTGAATCCTGGGGGTCCTCTTCCCTCCTGATGACTACCTCCTTCTGTAATATGCCTGTCTCCATCGGGTTTTGTCCATCCTGTATGCCATCCCGGGTTCCTACTCCTCTTTGGCAATATTCTGGGCTCGTCCTGTTGGTGTCGTGGGTCCCTTCTTATGGACTCGCTTCTTTAGCCGCTTTTTCTGTAAGCTCCTGTTGCCTCCCTGAATGTGGGACAGGAGATGCTGGAGGTCTGGTGGTTTGTGTGCCGTATAGTGCCACGGTCCATGTTGTATAGGATACAATTGATGCATAATTCTCTTCCACTAGGGCAGTCCTTCGCTCCGTGCCTATCGGCGCATCTCGCACAGAACTCATCTGGGCTTGTGAATTGCGTGGCCCGGTGGCCCATGGCTTGGCACCTGAAACAGCGTGGCGACGGGATGAAGCTCCGAATTTTCGAGTGTCACTTATTAGTAGTGACCAACCTTTTTTTCAGCGCTGCCTCTAGTGTCCTGTTAATTGTCACTTCCACAATTTTATGCACCCCCCCCCCCCCGCAATTCTCGCTTTGAGCTGCGACTTGATCATAATGTCCTTTCCTGCCAAGTCTAACGCTTTTCTGAGTGCCGTCACTATATTTTCCTTGCGTGTAGCGGCTGGAATGTCTCTCAAAAGAATTGCAGTCCTCTTGGTCCTGGGAGGCCGTGCCGTCATGACTTCGCGGAGATTTCGGTCTGTGGACAATTCCACCTCGAATGATTGTGCGTTTTTTATGCTTCTGACGTCCACTGCGATTCCCTCCTGTACCGACCGGATCCCGGCCTGTGATTCACCTATTCCCTTGCTCCTCAGGTGCCGAGTGATGACGGGCGCCAAAAGACCAAGATCTTCCGGGTACTTCGGGTATACCGGTATTTTATTTATCTTTTCCCCGTTGGATATGACCGCGGCGTATGCTCTTCCGTGTTGTGTGACATCGGAGATGTCAGCCATTTTCCTCAGTCTTTCGTTGATGTTGGGTACTTTCTCGTTGGCTGTACACTCAAGAATCCTCGTTCCAACCCGTGGGCTCCAAGTGTTTCTCTTCGTACTTCCAGGGTCTCATCGATGGGGCAGGGCTCCACTGGCGGTGTTCCTCCCGTCCGGGTCTTCCTGTAGAGTATGTCGATGTGCATGTCGAGATGAAGATTGGAGATTGCGGTTGGGAAGATCAAGAGCTCGCTTTGGACCCGTAGGGAGGGCATGTATAGGAGATACAACGAATCGAACTCTGCGGGAAGATATTTCCTTCTTCTTTTTGGCTTTTCGCTTGGTAACTGTGAAGAAGTCGGAGTCAGAGTCCAGCATCACCTCAGCAACTGTTTCGTACGCAGACATGTCGGACGGAGGACTGTCAAGCGAGGAAGAACCATGACCTTCCTCCGTTGATTTAGGGATGAAGGACAATCTTGAAGTAGCGGCCTTGTCTCTTCTATAAGCGAGTCTGTTGTTTGCGTAGCAAAGGATGTTGTTCTATAAGCGAGTCTGTTGTTTGCGTAGCAAAGGATGTTGTAGAAGAGCTGAGAGATAAAGCCGCTGAAGATGTATAATTATTGGCAGTAGTAGTAGCGGGAAGGATAGATCCGAGTCCTTCAATCCAATTAAGTATTATGTCTAGAAGTTTGTTGGCTCTTTTCCTGGGTTTGAGAGGTATGTTGTATTCGAACGATGGGGTTCCTCTAACCCCAGGAAAAGAGTTAAGAATTTCTTTTATGTCAGTAGCCATGTGCATGATGGTCAAGTACTTTCGGTTGCGTTCGAAAATATGGAAAGTGAAGATCTGTTCACTATTGTCATTATCCGAGGAATATATTTCAGGGCTAAGTAAGGAGGAAGGGAGGACTTTCGTAGGAGACAAGGTTGGCAAATTAGTGGCGGGCGATAAAGCTGGAACATGATGAAAGCATTCCTGTAGAAATTTTGAAGCCGATCTTGTAATTCTTTTTCCAGAGAGGAAACTTCTTTTAATATAAACTTCTTCATATAAACCTGTGGTATCGGTGTAGCTGGCTGGGTGAGAGGAGCGACTACGTTGGTAACTGCAGACGATTCGTTGGGGTAGTTAATGGCATATTCTAGGTCTAGGCCCGGACATTCATTTTAACTGTCTTCATAGTAGGTCGGTAATGAATAGTCCGTTGAAGAATCAGCTGTTGAACGATCTATAGTCCGTTTGATGGTTTTCTTCTTAGCTTTATTGATTTTAGCCTTTCCTTGCGTCGTGTTGACAGTATGTTCCTTGAATTTATGCTTGTGAAGGCGCTTGGTCTTGGATTTGGTTTTAGATACAGAGAGACCATGAGGCATTGACGAGGCGGAGAGTATTGGTGATGAGGCGGTAACTGTCGAATGCGTGTGAGCATCTTTAGTATGTTTTGGCGAGTGCGTCTGAGGATATTTCATGAAGATCTGGGCCAGAAGGCCTTTCGTCTTGGAAGACTTCGGTGTATCTTGAATTGATGTCATAGCTGTAGTATAAAGAGAATTTTTTGCATGCAGCTTCGTGTCATGCGTAGATAGCGAAGCATATGATGAGCGTTGTGTGTCAGGAGGTTGGCTGTATGCGATTTTCTTACTTTTCTTCTTCTTAGAAGAGTGACGATGGCTTCTTTTTGGGCGGTCGATATATATGAAGGATGGATGCTCCGTACAGCTGTCTTTCCCGAAGTTTTGGCTATTGTTTCGGGATGAGGTAATGTTTTGGCATGCAGTAACTGCTGTCATCGTCATCTGGGGGTCCACATGAGTCGTGGCGTAACGAGGTGCTGGATCCTGTTGAGTATGCTGCTTAGGAGGCTACGACTCTTGTGTAGGAGAGGATCCGGCAACTGGAAAGATGTCTATGAACAGATCTTCTAGGATTTCTCTGTCCACTTGCGGTATGTCGATCGTTTTGGAAGTGATAGACATGATTGATATAATAGATAAATACAATGAGCTAATTACAACGAATCAGAAAATTAATTGGACACAGAAAGATAGGGGGAAAAACTGATTCGCAGGATTTAGAGTTCTAAGCTCAAGAAGAAATATATGTGAGGTGTCAGAGTTAGGAGACAGAGATTGACGCCAATATATATATAGAAATATGAAAAATAGTTTATTGAAAGGAATAAAGTAGCGTAAAGTAGAGTAGATTGATCTTGTACGCAAGCCGTTGTAGAGATACAGCTCATCCTTAATGTCAATGTATACCGTATTATAAAAAATCGTAAAATCGAGGATATTTTGATAACTAATTGGTCGAATTGAATATATAATATATCAAAGCTTTCAGAAAAATATAAGCTATTCAAATCTATAAACACGAAAGATGTAGCTGTGATAGAATCTTAAATCCGTTAGTCTCGTTGTAAAGTCGTAGCTTATTTATTCTAGATAATTTGCTGAAGATGAAAAATAGGCTCAAATAATCAGTTATACATAAATCTGGCAATAGAATTATTGAAAGGCATTGAAAAGCTGATCAGGGAATAAATTTCATAATTTTAGCTCGATATTACCGAATACACAAGGTCCCTCAATATAAAGACATCTCTTATCCTTGCTAGGTATGGCGAATCGTTCCAAAAACGGGAAAATTTTCAAAAATCCCACAAAGTCGATATATTTCTATATTTCAAGCAAGTGATAATTAAGAGCGACTAATAAAAGAGAAATAATAAGAATCGAACTCAAAAAGCAGCGAGAAGGTACTAGATGAAGCCCCGAAGAAGTCGCTATGCTGTAAGATTGCGAAGAGGAAGGTGTTCACCGCGATGGTCGTATCTTCCGAAGTAGACGTTCGATTTACTAGCGATTTTCACCAGGGTGTAGCGGACATTTGGATGTAGAAGGGCACATAAAGAATCCAAGGATTGGCACACTGAAAAATAATGAAAAGACGAATTCCAGGAACATAGGCACGGAGCGTCGCAATTTGATATCTTGCTTAGTTCGCGCCTTTTAAAAGACTTCTGAACGAGGGGTAATTCGAATTCAAAGAACTCCATCGTCTAAATGCAAGGTAGTTTACCTCAACAGACTGAATCCCTACCACAGTGAGTAACAAAGACCGACCCGCCGACTTGAAGACTGAATTGTCGAGACGAATAATTGTAACGAAGGGGCAATGTTACGAAAAATATCGTACCACAATTTTTTAAGACCCTCCCTCGAACTTGTCGATGTTCTTGCTGCCAAACGAAAAATGCGAAGTTACGGCGAAAACTTCCAGATTTTTCTGGAACACTGATTTTCTGCCCTACCGGTAGCGCCGCCAACTTGGAAACTGTAAAACAAAGTTTTCTGGAATATTCGTTTTTCACGAAGATTTAACCGTATCAATAAATAGTGAGGTGTTCACAAGAGAAGAGAGAGTTGTTGGATTTTACGTTCAAGAAGAGGGCTTTGATTAGGTTAACGTGTCTCTGATTGAAATACATGTAAAAATTGCTGTTCTGTGAATAAATTTGTGACGTCCTGCAAAGTGTTTCCATCCTCTGCTTATTTCAAAGACTTGTGAGAAATTATCCGGAACACTATTGACGTTGAGCGATTTTTTTTTTTTTTTTCAAAACGACACATTTTTCAGAAGCACTTTTACACTCGCATTTTGAAGTAGAACAACTCGAAGGCCATGGGATTGAAAATTGTGTCCGTTATGGAAAGTTCCACTGTGGAATGATCGTGTTTCTGATGTTATTCACTAGAGAGAAGTAAGAGTATCTTTCTTGGCTAGGTCAAATTTTCGGAGTGAACCAGTTCCAATTTCGATCAAGAGGTAACATATACACAAATTTTCTTTCAAAATGGAGCATTTTAAAAATTTGAATGTATATAACCCCTTTTTGTCCCTCCCTTGAGATACCTGCCGGACTATTTTCTACTTTTGTGAAGCGTTCCATTCCGGCCAAAAAGCGATTTTTACTTCTATTGTAAATTTAGGAAAAATGGAAACGGTCCCTTTTGAAAATAAGCTCCACACTCATCTTGCTGTCGGAAATAATGAACACTCAAATTTCGTGGTTTATTCCTCTCCCAAAAATGCTAATATCTAAAACCATTTTTTAAAACAAGGAATCATAATAAATAGGCTAGAATATAACACTAAGGATCACGCACTCGGATGTGGTGTATCATTAATTAAGTTTAGTCAATTAACGAAGCTTTTGCACATGCCAAACATGAAAAATATATAAATTTACTTTCTACTTACTTAGATCCAGAAGACGTTGGTCAACGTTCGCTGTGTCAAGAAAAACAAAATGGGGTCTTCAGTACATGAAATGTCGAACAACAACCACAAAAAATTTGTCTTTCGGTCTTTTTTTATTGATTGTTGCTGTTGCGTGCATGTGTATTTACTGTTAAATATATATAAATATTATTGTAAATATATATATATATATATGATTATTATAATAATAAATGGTGTATTTTGGTAAATTTGATAAATTCCTCTAAATTAATCACTTTTATTTTATATTAAATTTCTTATTTTTCCCCCCAAAAAATTATACCCCTCGCTTAGCTCTCAACTTTCAGAATGAAAGCCATGTGTTTACTGTTTGTTTTTTTCTAAATATGGTTTTGAGTATTGTTTCAAACACACACGCACAATATAAATGGGATGCCGTAAAAAAATTTAAGCTTCATCATGGCAATTTGTAACTGCTATCGGTTTCATTCAACAAGTTTATCATATTGATAAAGTTAATTGTGCTTCAGAAATACAATTATTAGCTGTGATGCGATACGTAAATATTCCAAAACTTCTAAATTGGAACTGGGAAAAAAAATCGCATCTCAAAATTGTTACTGATACTTTATTCATTTGTGGGGTGTCACGATCCTTGCAGTTGATTTTTTGAACACGACTTTAAAAAATATTTCATTGAATCGAAAGTCGAATTCAAAAAAGTTGCATGTCAGTCTGGGTAATTTGGTTTCTCAAAATAAAATGAAAACACAATAAATTGCAATTTAAACTTGAACAAGAGAAACACTTTTAACGCGATTCTCTCGAATTGCAGTTTATAAGCTCTATTGTCTAATTCGGACTGCTATTCCGGATCAGAGAATTTTCCGGATAATGGATCGAGATGTGTTCATTCCCCAAGTTTTCATATTTAAATTTAGTACAATGCTTCTTTGAGCAATTTGATTCGTATTTTCCTTTGCAAGAAAATTAAACAATAAAAATGCGTATAATAACAGAAAAATTAAATATTAAACCGTAATTTCTCTAATTTACAAATGGTTACTAGTTATTCTCCCATAAGGGAAAATATTAGAATCTCCCTTAGATACATTTTTTTAAAATCATTTTAGTGATACATCTAATGAATAAAAAAATTACATATTTGAAATCAAAATGTTCCTCGAGATATTAAAATTTGAAATTAATGATTGCCATCATATTCAACACACGAAATAAATCCCATATCAGGGTTAACAGTAATAAGATAAATTAAAGAAATAATTCGTTTGTTTGAGATTCGAACAAAATCTAGAACGCAAAATACAGTTCCTCCCATCTTTCAATTTAATTTTGAATTTTAATATCTTCATGATTATTTATTTCATTCAGAAACATGTAATTATTTTTCAGTTCTGCTCATTACACACGAGACAAATTATCTTAAACGTAAACTATGGGTAAGAGGCACTGCCATTTTTCTTTGTTCCAGACTCTGTTGCAGACTAAACTTTGAACTAAACTCCAGAATTAACTTTGTTCCAGACTCTGCCACGAAGCTGGGGTGGAAGAGATCTCGGCAAAGGGATAAGTCCGGTGGCAGAGCCCCTGGCGTTCATTCATTCATGCCATTTTATAAATATTTTACTTGGAAAAATGTACATTAAATTTGATTCATATTAATAACTTATAAAATTCCCCATGTGATATAAATATATTTTCTTAATGGAAAGTACGTTTCTATGATCAGTTGTTTCAAAGTTTAAGCATGAAAAAAAAAGATTAGTTTCTCATTCCGATAGGACTCATTTAACCCTTTTGCTTACAAGCTATTAGCAAGAAAATCTGATGCTCGCTAAAATCGGCGATAAATATGGTAACCTTGTCCTAACCTAACCGCAAGTTAGGAAAGAGAAAAGAAGAAGGAAGAGAAAAAGTGGAAGAAAAAGAAACAAATGTGAAAAGAAAACAGTATAGTAGAAAAGTACAGGATAAGATAGTAGGTATATACGAGAGAAGTAGATTTCTGTTTTCCCCCTCACCTTACCTGTAATCTTACACGCTTATGTGTACTGTATATATAGCAGAAGGATACACCATATGTGGAAAAAACCACGAATCAGACTATAGAAATAAACAGAAGGTAAAAATAAAAACTTCGTATGGTAACAACAAAGCCTAGAGGTAATGGGGAGAGAGGAAAGAAAACAGTGGGAGCTTGTTTGAAATTATTTAACGATCTTGGCGTTTGGACACAATATTAAGCCTTTATCGTTAAGTGGCAAATGTGGTGGTATATCGTTTAACAGTGGTAAATCGTTATCGGTTAAACATTAACGTTTTACCATACATGATATGCAGGCACTAATCATTTGGTAGAAGAATTTCACTGAACATAAATTTACAATATATATATTATAATTAAAATTTGTTAACCGATCATGAATGACACAGTTTTCAAATGAAACACAATGCACTTACGTGCGCCGACCATTGCTCTGTAGAATTCTGAAAATATATGATAAATTTGAATTAATGAGAAAAATAATATAATTCATAATACAGCATCGTAT
The DNA here is from genome assembly GCF_987345545.1 of Pholcus phalangioides. Classification (NCBI taxonomy): domain Eukaryota; kingdom Metazoa; phylum Arthropoda; class Arachnida; order Araneae; family Pholcidae; genus Pholcus; species Pholcus phalangioides. The sequence goes on from NW_028301598.1 coordinate 615,508, forward strand.
TTCATCTAAAATGCATTCCTTGACGTAACAAGAGGAAACAATTTACCTTATTTTGTATGGTCATTTGTTTTGGCGCAGTTTGACCTAATTGGTCCTTTCGCCAAGAAAACCAAAATCCGACCAAATCTAAAATACAGCATCTGGTTCCCATTCAGTAAACCTAACCGACCAATTTAATATATTTTCTGGAAACAAGTCTGCCCTAATTTCATGATGCACCTAAAATAATGCTACATTCTCATATTGGTTCCCAATCTAGTTGGGAGCCCGATTATTCTACTCCTAGAATGACATCATGTAGATCTGTGTTTCTTCGCCAGCGGTCCGTAGGATTTGATCTTCTCTATAGGTGTTCCGGGATGCATTGAATTTCACTAACGGGTTGGGAGAGGTCCGTATCAGCAAAAGGTTGAGAAACACTGAACTAGAATCTAGATCAGTGTTCTTTAACCGCTAGTCTGCGAAACGTGTTAAAACATTTCATTTAGCCACTACATACTATTAAACTTAATAAATGAAATACAGACGATGGTTTTCAACATTTTGCTGATGCAAAGATGAATTTAGGAAAGAATGAAAGCTCATCTGCCCTTTCGGGGGATCGAACTCGAGCCCTTCCACTTGCCGAGTGAGCAGCCTAGGCCACTAAACTACAAAGGTAACGAATTCCAATCTTAGAGCTCGCGTGTACTCAACCGGACCGCACGTAGACGGTCAGACCTAACTCATGCCAGAACTCACAAATGCTGACATTGCCACCAGATGGCGACTTATCCAAGGATGTGACATCACTCCCCACTTTTAACCTTCATATGGATAGCGGAGAGTGACATCCCCGGACAGCTTATAAACAAACCGTACATTCCGAGCTACATTATAGAAATTTTAGCGCATCGTGATTGGACGAAGTAAGTAATGAACCATTACATCACTCAGTAAAAATTTTTCTGGCGACGTTTATAACAATACATATACTTAATTACACTTATAAACCCGACATCCGCAATTGCAGCATGGTTAGAGCACGGGGCACACGAACCGAAAGTTGTATATTCGATTCTCTGAAACCTATTCGGGTTTTTTCTCCCCCTCTCTTCCACATCTTTGCTATTATCTATTGATTCACGGGCGCGTTAGCCCAGGTCGATAAGATACTCGCCATATATAAAGTACCAAAGGATGTTTAGAGGTGTCGAGAGTTCGATACCCGGTTCGTCCTTGTCAAAAACTTTCCTGACACAAGGGTACTACAGAAACGGCGATATGACCGCAGAAAAAATTACTATCGCAGGGCGTCCTCATCGAGGAGTTAGCGCACCAACCTCTGGATGAGTAAAAAAACAAGCCCGCCGTTCGGAATCGGCAATAAATTGTGGATCCCGGTCTACTTAGCCCTCGTGTGCAGAGAATGACCGTGGTACGACAAAAATGATCAAATGATGATCTATTGATTCACTTAGAAATGCTTTCATTTTTTCTCCTCTGATTTAATCAAATGCGGTTCAGGTGCATCAAGATGACAATAATCAAGCTTCGCTGTTCCTTGCTCTCATTCATTGATTCTCTAAAAAAATTCTTCAATTTTCGCCACAAGCTTCGCCCCTCGCGCGCGAGTGATGTCTTGTTATCTTTCTTGCTCGTAGTAACCAATCACCGGCATGCCAATGCCTCTTGTGTTTTTAAGAATGTAGGGATTGTAATTACGCGTCCGGGCAAATGAGAGAAAGTGGATTCTATTCCCCGTAAAGGCAGACGAATTTTCATTCTTTCGTAAATTCATCTTTGCCAGCCATCTTTTAAAAACCTTTGTGGAACAGCAGAGAGTGACGTCATCCTCAAATAAAATACAGTCTACGTACTGTTTATGTATTTGTGCCGGTCCGTGAATTGTTTTCCCACACACACAATTAGTATTTTCTTTTTTCGATCTGTAAATTATTTCTCTTATTAAAATGTGCACAAATAAATTAATCCTTCAATTTACATTTTTCGCCAGTTCCCGATTTATCTTCCTTTTATATTGTTTTGCGAGTATGCAAATTATTGCTCATGTTTACGTGTTTTATTCTTTGTTTTTGCCGGTCCTTGAATGATTCTCCTCCCATTCAAATCTTTAACCGGTTTTCGAAATACCAAGCATTTTTCTCTGCAAATTATTTCTTCTATTAATGTACTTTCATGTCAGTCCGCAATTCATTTCCCTTATTAATGTATTTTAGTCGGTTCGCGTGTAGACTATTTTGTTCTATTCACGTATTTTTTACCGGTCTACAGATTATTTTTTACTACTTACGTAATTTTTTGCCTGTTCTCAAATGATTTCTTCTGTTCATGTCTTTTTTTTGTTGGCCGGCAAATTATTTCTCTAATTATATACGATGCTGGTCCGCTAATTTTTTTTTCCTGTTTATGTATTTCTTTTGCCAATCCTGGAACTATTTCTCCCTTTTTATCTATTTTTTACAGGCCTGCTAATTATTGCTCATCTTTTTTTTTTCCTGCCGGTCCGCAAACTACTTTTCTGGGCTATTTGCCGGTTCTCAAACTATTTCTCCTAAACATGTATATTTTGCAGTTGCTCGAATTATTTGTCCTATTTCTGCATTTTCCGTGGTCCTCAAATTGTTTATCCTGTTTATGCGTATTTTGCTAGTCCACAAACCATTTTTACTATCTATGTATTTTTACTAGTTCGCAAATTATTTTTCCTACCTATGTGTCATTTTCTCTCTCCCCGGTTCTTGAATTATTTCTCATACTTGTGTCAATTTGCCATTTCTCAAATTATTTCTGCTGTTTATGTATTTTAGCCTTTCCGAAATTGTTTTCTTTTCTTCATGTATTATTTTTCTGGTTCGCAAATTGGTCCTCCTAGTTACATACTTCGCCGGTACTCGAACTATTTCTGCTGTGCGTGTATTTCTTGCCACCCGCAAATTATTTCTCTTTCGCACAAGCATTATGCAGCGGTCCACGAATTATTTCTCCTATTTGTTTGTTTTTTTTTGCTGTTCTGTAAATTATTTCTCCAATTAATTTTTTTTGCCCTTTTTATTCATTTATTTATTTCTATTTTATTTTATTTTTTTGCTGTTGCACAAATTATTTATCCCATTCATGTAGTTCTTTGTCGGTCCTAGAGAATTATTGCTCCTATTTACGTATGTTTTGCTATTCTATAAATTATTTCTCCAATTTATGTCTTTTTTGCCAGTCCCATAATTCGTTTATTTGTTGTTATTATTATATTTTCGCTGATCCACAAGTTACTTCTCCTATTTATGCATTTTTTGCTATTCTTTGAAATATTTCTCCAATTTATACCTTCCTTTTCAATTTATGAAAGTCGAATTTCTTATTTCTCTTTAGTAATATATGATATCCATACTTGTTATGGGCATCTTTTTCTCAGCCACCTTGTTGCGCAATTTGCCTGTTGTGACGTTGTATTTGTATTTATTCATTTATTTTTCTTTTTAATTTTTTGCTGGTCCACAAATTATTTCTTTCATTCATGTAGTTATTTGCTGGTTCTCGAATTATTTCTCCTATTTATGTATGCTTTGCTGTTCTGTAAATTATTTCTCCAATTTATGTCTTTTTTGCCGGTCGAATTTTTTTATTCCCTCCTATTCGATTTTTATCCCCTGGTCCGTAAATTATATTTTATTTTTACTTTCATTTATGATTCGCCGGTCCGTGGAATATTTCAACCATTTCATCGGAACGCAATTGCAAAAACGTTGAAAAATATTGTTCTAGACCGGGGGTGCCCAACCTTTCTAGTCCGCTGGCCGAATATGCGATATTTCTACAGCTTGCAGGCCACTAACTTTTATATATAGGGTTATCATATTACCTGTGTTTTACGAGACATTGCCATGGTTTTGTCTGTTTCAACCTCTTTTATCGAATGCCCGTTTTTCCCTTATTTTTTTGAATTTTTTACTTGAATTTTTCAAATTAGGAATTGGGATTATTTTCATGATTTATAACTAAAGTACTTTGTGTGAGTATGATAATTATGGCTCTGTCATAATTATTGTCACATAAATACTGCATTCATCTTACATATGTTTCAAACATTTTTACGTTTTATCTTTCTTTTGTCTGTAACCTACATTTTCACCCATTGCGACTTGCAGCTGCCTTCTAATTTCCACCATTGTTTCTTTTTTATCAATTTTAACGACTGATGGCAACTTTAATTGCCTTTGACAAGTTTTTTTTCTAGTTGCAATCATAGTGTAGGAGCACGTGTAATTTCGCAAAAACACATTGTAAATGCGTTACATCAAACTTACATTGGTCTTTTATGACAAGTAGAATTTGAAAATGTTTGGCGCAAATTTTCGTTTTAATTTTCCAGGTCACGAGGTAAAATGAAATAAAAAAATTGGTAAATTTTAAAAGTTTTTGACAAAGTTTATTTTCTACCAAACCAATATTTCTGAATTTTGGTAACACAATATATAATATATTCCTGGAAGGCAGGCATATGGAAGAGCTGCGAATTCTCATGCTGTTACACTGAGGGTTTTATTTGGCCTCTTGAAGGAAGAATGCGTTGATATAACGGATCGGAAGTCAGGAAGCAGTGAAACAAACTCAGTGTTCGTTTCCCGTGCAAGAACCCTAAATTATTTTATCTATGTATATAAAATTGATTTTCTGTATGTCTGTGTGTGTGTAATGTTCTCTATACAAATCTACAATACAATAGCCATTCTTGCTTCAATTCCTGTTTTTCGAACACGTTGCACGGCCAATAAGCATTGAAATATCAATGATGTTTTAATTTATTTTTCTTCATTGAACCATAAAAGAAGCATAACAAACTTTTGCGTGTCGATCGTAGAATTTTAACTAACATTAAAAATGTTAAGAAAAATGCTCAATTTCGTCAATATCCATAAACCGACGTGATGCGCGACCGGAAGATATCAACCGATTTTAAATGTTTTTACATTTTTTCTTATTATTAAAGGAGGTAACTTTTCCGCTCTATAGCGGCTTGAAAATAAAAACTTCATTTTTTTCGACCCCCTCCCCCTAATGTACAGTAAGAACAACCAGATGCAGTCATTTGAAACCGAAAAGCTATAATTTTAGGTGGCATGGTTTTGGTTCAGCAAATAAGTGGCACCGTTCAGGCATGTAATGATCTTGCTCAACAATACTTGCGAAATTTGAACAGTATTCAAAAAGTATGATGCGGTTCATTTGATTTTTAACCAATACACAGTATATATGTCATTGAAAATAGTCACTCGCAATCGACGATAAGAAAACAGATAACAGGGCATTCATCTGCACAGATTGAACACCGATTCGAACAGAACTCTGATTTTCTTTGTAACCTTAGGGCCTCCTCACACGGGGATACTCAATTTGAATTCCAGTAGCCTCAACTTGAGAGTTGAGTTGACTTGAACGAGTCGAATTGCCCGTTCTCCCTAACACGGCGCTACTAAAAACAATCCTGAAAGCACAGGAAAATGAGTAAAAACGATGCAGTTGTTAGTTCCCCTCCTTATCTCCCTGTTTATTATAAACCGGGGTAGGAGAAAAAAATCAGATTTTTAGCTATTCTGGCAGCGATTAAGCTGATATTTTATCATAATTATAAATAATTATCATCCTATACTACTATTTCCGCAAAGAAAATGATGAATAGAGATGAAAATCATCCATACATTGGAAATAACATTCATCGTACACTATTCGTAACAGCCTACGGGAATACCTTGCATTATACGTAATTGGAAAAGAGATTTACCTGGAATTAATAAATCAGCTAGGCCTGTCAGCTTTGATGAGTGACTGCTAATTAAGGTAAGTGAAATTCATGTTGTAAATATACACAATATTTGCACACAAGGGCTTTTCGTTCTATAACATGAAGAAGCTTTATTTCCTTTTAAGGGCTGAGTCTGGGGCTACCATACCGAGAGAAAAAATATGACTTATCTTGTAGGGGTGCGCGGTTTTCCTATATACTCCAACCACTCACGTGTGTGTGTGCTGTTGTGACCTATATTTATATTATACACATTTCATTTGAGAGAGATTTGGTGGTTGGGTTTGCATCAGAGAGCAGCATCTCTGTAAAAAATAAAAGTTACATATAATATACTGTTTATCTTGTTACAAAATTCAGCGTCGAGCAACGAAAATATGAAGGAATGCTATACCAATGCGCAACAAATGTGGGCGTTCGATTATAGCATGTCAGTCACCGAGTGATTCCGTTGCTTTGTGTATTTCGTCTCCAATACGCCAATATCCTCGCGTGATGAGCTCTGTTAAAATGTACGTGTTGATCCGCTGGATAAAGGGTCTCTTATTAGTCGCCAGACTTTAGTATCCCCATTTGAGGAGGCACTACAACAAAAGTGAGCCTAACGCAATATCTCTCAACGAAAGTACTGAATTATTATGGAGTAGAAAAGGTGATTGTTGTATCTACAGGAACAGTTCTAATCACATGGATGCCAATTACCTGAAAACTTGTCATGAAGAAGCTGACCATGCCATTCATGCAGCAAAATTGGGATATGCACTGTATATTATACAGTGTATATATTGTCTCCAGACATGGATGTATCCATATCAGCATTACGACGATATTGACCTTTGGGAACGAAATCTCATGTAATAACTGGGATTCAACCGAAAAACGAATTGTTACTCTCAAGCTGATATATGATCATCTTGGAGCAGAATTAGTTGATGCACTTCCTTGCTTTCACAGTTTCACTGACTGTGACACAACAGGCAATTTTAATCCAAAAAAGGGAAATTCATTTTTTTCTCTCTCTCAAGCGAGCTTTTCTAAAGGTTGAACCTTCCATATGTCATTGTAGCATTTGCGGCACTAGGGAAGGAAAACCATTTATTGAATATATATTTCAGTGCTATAGAAGAATTTGTGTGTTAGTTATACATATCGACTAAACAAATAACTAACGTTAAAGATCTTCGTTGACATATGGTTAAGAAACTGCAAGCTGAATCATAAAGTTTACCTCCTCAAGCCGCTCTTAAACAACACACACTAAGAGCTCATAACCAAGCTTTAGTTTGGGCAATGATATCGAACTAATGCCAGCTCTGCCTCAACCAGAAATGTATGGTTGCGGAAAAAAAGAAGAAAACTTTTTTTTTTCCAGCTATTACCGACTTATCACCTGCTTCAGATGCTATAATAGAACTAACTACACGTGGCTGTAATACTAGCATGTGCCAAACTGGGAGCTATTCTTGCGTTACTGCACAACTCCCACGTACAGAAATGTGCAAATCTGAAGAGGACAAAGAAAAATGCATGAATTCGTGATTACTTTCTGTCGATGTATCTGATGTCGATTCTTCGAAATGTAATGACTAACTGAACCAAAAGCTACATTTTTCACCATACTACATTATGTACACTAAATGTACATTAGATTACTTTTTTTTTGTGAGAAAATTTCTTATTATTTTGGTGCGGAAAATATCATTATTGCACAAAATATTTGTTATGTTCCATCTATTTGCTACAACAGCAATAAATGTCTCAAACAGCACAAATTTTACCTTGTGATTGACTAATTTAACCCTCACGGTGAAACTAAAAACTGACACCAAACATTTTTATGCTCCCTATAAAGTTTCAACAGGAACTTTATTTTAGACATATGCTCCTACACTATCAGCATACACAATTGTATATATATACTTGCTTTTGCCAATACTTTTGACTAATAATGATCATTTTACTTGCCTTTGACAATGTTTGAATGTGAATGACGATTTTGTACGCATTCGAATTTTTTTCTAGCTGAAATTGGCACTTTTACTTGTTTTTGACAATTTCTCTGTTTATAATTTACTTCACCCGTATTTGACGGGTTTTTTTTTGTTTTTTTTTTGGTGCTAAACAGAGATATCTCACATAGATCCGCGTACTTTTATGAAGGGAATATGTTCAGACTAGGAACTTATTGTGTTATGTGAATTGATATTTTTCAACCGGAACACCTTTCTTGGGCCAGATGGAACCCCTTGGCGGGACGTATTTGGCGCAATAGCTGGAGGTTGTGCATCCCTGTTCTTGACGCTTTTGATAAATATCACCAACTGAGTACTTCTTCCTGTGATTCTTAAATTCCCATTACTGTTAACATTTAACATGTCCTAATATCCGACATCAAACAGCTAAGATATTTAATAACGGAACGGTACATGGACCCCCCCCCCCAAAAGGGTGGGGGTCCCTGTACCGTGTCAGCCCCAAAAGGGTGGAGCTGACAGGGCTTCAACCGAAGAGTCTGCCCGAGTGGTGCAGTGGTAAGATGCTCGTCTTCCACTATGAAAGCTACCATCAAGGTCCACGGATTTGAATTCTGCAAAACAACTTGATTCTCAAGTTCTTTACTTACAGAGCCTGGGGCGACCACCGATATATAGATACAAATACAAATTCAACGCCACAACAGGCAAACTGCCCAACGAGGTGGCTGAAGAACATCATGGATCCCCGAGCCATTTTTTGGAGGCCCTACCTACTACTGCTACACCACACACCCCCGCCCCCCGCGGAACCCCCCACGAATCGGTACATGCGGGAATGTGTGTGTACGTGTAGTGAAACCTGACGTGAAGTTTTTGTTTCTCTGTAATGCTTGTTATGTGTAGTGCTGCCATCTGCCACCAGTTTTTCTAACTATGAGCGAAGTGTTATAATTGAATGATTTATCGTTGTAGGACTGTTGCTCTCTGTGGCGAGACTTTTTAACGGGGAGATCGGCTCGCATTTGCGCCTTGAAGTTGGGAACCACAGAAAACCAACTTCAGCCGACCACCACTGTGGGGTTCGAACCCGGATCCTCGCATCGCGAGTCCGTCACTATAACCACTCGACCACCACAGCGGCACCTTTATTTCCCACCCAACTTTACTGGTTGGAAATTGCCGTATGGCGATATATGACCAGAGTTGGTGTGCGGTACAGTAGTCCTGGGACGATTATTTTCTTTTTTTCGCGCTATAAATTCACTACACAGTTGCTCGTGAAAAGTCTGGCCTAGAGGCCAGAGAAAGATCCCAGTCAACGGACATAGTTGCAAGATGTGGGGGGCCCATGGGGCGCCGTGTAACATCAGCGGGGATCCAAAATAGGTCATTATAACTGTTATTCCATCTGTATGCATATGTCTTCAAATATGATTGTGACTGTTATCTTATAATATCTAACAAAAATAGACATGAAGCTCTCCAAAGGTACCCATACCCAAAAAGGGCAAAAAGCCAGCATTTCCTTACAGTGATGGGGGTCTGGGTATCTCTCTCTGCTCCAAAATGATTGTGCAGTCTTTATGGATCACCCTGTATAAGTTAGGTTCATGTTTGCATAAAATTGACGATCAACTAAATACAGTGTGTGAGAGAGCAAGTTATACTATGGAGATTATTTGAATTTAAAAAAAGAAAAATATAAAATTGAACCATA